>NC_089651.1:33352200-33952200 GCF_037042795.1 Molothrus aeneus | reverse complement strand
GAGCGTGTGTGACAATGCAGTGGTTAGGGAGCAAAAGTACACTCAAGAAATGAATGACACATTAACTGTATGTGAGAAGTCACCAGCTGCTTCATCCCCACTTTTAATCCAGTGAGGCTGACAAGACCAAAAATAATTGCCAAATTAAGATGTTTAGTAGTCTACATGTACTGAATTATGGCTCTAACTCCAATTCCTTGTGGACAGATTATCCTTACCATATCTTTCACCCTTGACAGTGGATTACCCCTGTTCTGCTGAACTGTTGGGGATTCTATATGTAGCTGATATGTTTTAAGGAAAACTGCAAAGATAACGTGCAAAGACACTTTGGTCTAGGGCATATGAAAATTAACAGACCTGCTTTCTTTTTGTGCTAATATTGAATACACCTTGTATGTAATTTTTTTTTTTCACTTCTGCTTCCACCTTTCCCTCCCATCTATGAAACAAATTCAATCACCTTCTGTTCTATGAAAGCACCAAGAGATCTCTGAGTAGAAAATATAGCATATGAGCTCAACATTGTATTATTATATCCCATAGGTCATCAGCAGATACAGAGAAAAACTTTTCCTCAGGTACTACTTTTCCAGTCCTTTGCTTAAATTCCATTTTTTGTTATAGCTTTTTTCAAAAAATGCAGTTGCTACAGTAACTAGAATGTGGGGGAAGAACACTAAAAAGTGGGGAGAGAATAAAGTAAATATAAATCTTAAATGGGAGAGGGAAAGACAGAAAGCCTCTTGCTACTGAAGCACAGATTATAAATTAGTGCTGCTATGCTGCAGAACAGAACAATTTCGTGGAAGATATTTTTTGCCAGAAATAAAAGCCTAGCAAAGCGATATTTTGAAGCATGCCAGTACCCTCAGGGTGGAATCTGGCAAAAGAGTCAAGTTGTTTTGCATGTTACCTTTGAAATTGTGTGTTTTTAAATCTTAGCTCATGCTTTATTGAGATGCAATTCCAAGAACACATAAAGGCAAACTGCTAAAACAGCTATAAATGGTTATTTTATTTACTGTTTGATAACCTCCCCTGTAACCACTGATTTCTTTCTAACTATTATAACTGTAGTTTCTTGCATTTAAAGTGGTTCCCCAAGGACAACAAAGGAAACCAATAAATTCAAAGGCAATAGCGTGAAATGAAATATAAGTTTGGCCTTTTATATGTATGTAGCAGCCAACTATACCAAATTTATGTTTTAAGCTGTCAATTAAATAAGCAGCATGAACTTTTTCTTAGTGACTAAATAACATCCTAATACTGTCCAATGTTTGGTGACAAAGCTCTAATAGGCCACAGTGGTGCAATAAGGATGACTAACAACTGATTGTGGGTTATTTGATTACCATGTAAGCAATGTAGAATAAGGACCACATGTGAATGAAACTACCACAAGGGCAATTTGTAAAACTCGTGCGAGAAATTAATTTTAGAATTATTTATTAACACTTCAGAAGAAAAAGTAGGATTGGGTTAGTTTTCACATGTAACTTACTGTCTGCTTGTGCTTCTCTCTGCCTTACTCCATTTCTATTGTTTCTACCATGCATCAAATTTCTTGTGTAGGTTATCAGGTGACAACAGATTCCCTTTAAATACTTATCTTACCACTGCATATTAATTCAAGCTTGTATCCTTGTGACAAGCATTATCCTAACATCAAATTATTAATGGTTTTTGCCTGAAAGTGATTCATCCTGATAAGGATTTCAGAAAAAGATGTTTTTAGTTTTAGTTTTTTAGTTTTAATTAAATGGCCTGTTATTCAAAGACAGTTGAATTGGTGTTGTTTATAAACACCAAGTGCAAGTGAAATCTCTGAAGTCTTAGAAGTTAGCCAAAAAACCCATTTTTAAATATCAGATCCCTGAGATGAGAAGATTCAGGATAAACATATGTGAGAGTTAGGGGTAGATACAATTATAGAAAATTAGAAGTTATACAAAATTTAGATATTGGTGTTTATAAAAATGAACAAGCCTATGGTTTTTAATTGCCTGAAACATTAATGTAATATGAAATCATAAGACATTGTAGAGGTTCTACCTTAATTATAGTTACATATGCTGATTTTCACCAGCACATTGTACCAGGCTGAGGCAAAAAATTACTGTGACATGTACCTCTATAACAAAGGAATACAACACAATGCAGATGAAAAGAGACTTAGATAACACTCATGAGTAAGATGAAAAAATGCCAAAGTGGTCACACCAGTTCAGTTAAACAAGTAGGATTTCTGAACATAAGTCCATCAAGCAATACAGTGATTCTGTATGTAGCAACACTGATAATAGAGGTTGGTTTTTGTGAGAAAGAAGAGGAAAGGCTCTTAAAGATTGCTGCATGAACTAAATAGCTAGTAGAGCTTGTTTCTCTTACTATGTTGAAACAGTGATATAATTTTAAATACACTTACTCTAAACTAATAATTTTTCAGTGAATAGTTCAGATTTTAGTCATATCATTTAATGATTAAGGAGCAGGTTCATCAAATGCAGAGCTACAGAGCAAGTTCTTGAAGGTGTCATTAATACTGCCTTTTAAACAGTTCATTACTTGAATCAATGCTATGCCTAAGAAAGTGAAAACTGTGCTTCCTTGACAACATTACCATCACTAAATAATAATTTTTTCACACGTATCAGTCTATCAATTTTTTTTAGAACTACTGGTATGTAGTTTTGAAGGCTTTTTTTTCATAAAATCAGACCATTAAAAACTTACCATTGTTTTTATGTGTGGAGGCCCATTATGATACATCCTGACACCTGACTAAGACACCTAAGTCAAGTTATTTATGAAAAAATGTGCACAGGAGAGTCCCCCCAATATACATATTGCTGGAAGAACTCCAGTTTCTCTTCCAAAAAAACTGAAAATTGTAAAAATTAGGAATAATAGGCATCATATGTCATGCAAAAATGTCTTCATTTTTGAAAGTTTCTAAATATTGGAGCTCTTTGGAGTCTTAACATCTTCAGGGAAGGACCACAGAAAATTATATTAAGCATTGCACCAACAAGATTTTTTGTATCCCTGTGTACTAAAAGATATGTTTTAAATACTATTTGTGATTTTAAAGTCTTCCATGAGCTTTAGAGAAATATTAAATAAAAGTAAAGTATTTCTGAAGATTTTCTGCCCTTCTCCTCTTGTGGACACATTTCAAAGTGTGTTTTTTTGAAATAGGTAGAAATTACAGTTTGACTGAGAAGTACTGAATCCTGCTTTGGTTAGCATCTATGGAAATAATTTCTGAATGTAACAGCTTTTCCTCTTCAGGAAATCTCAACCTGGGTAATCAAAAACTGATTGTATGCCACAGCACTGGAAAATGACTGGTGAAGCACTTCTGCACAGCCCTTGTCCATTCTTCAGAGTGAGTCACGGAGTAACTCAGACTTTCACAGTCTAGTGCCATCATCCTTTGACTAAAATAGGCTTTTTCACCCTACCATGATGTACTCAGTATCTGCTTTTTTCCAATCCAGTCTCCAAGCTGAACTCAACATTAGATATTGTTAAAAATAAGTAGCTCCAAAGCCTGGGGAGAAGGGAAAGGAATAGGGCTAACATTTCTCTGCATCAGTGGTTATACTAAAGATTTCCTTTTGCATTTCTAGCTTAAAAAGCTAAATTTTACTGGCTGAACCAAAGCCTCACCTAATGTTTTAAAAAAAGAGAATGTTAAGTAATTTGCAACAATAAAAATATATTCCTAATGAACCTTGAAATAAGCCTTCTTACTGAAACTCTTTCTATACCTGAAAAGAATGGCCAATACTTAACACATCACTGCCTATTATATACGAAATATAAACCAAAGAAATTCCTGACTAATATATCCTGCAAGAAGACTAGATTAAATGGATTTTCAAAATGAGATTGTAAAGCTGATTTTAATTTTAATATCTCACTGAAGTCATTATTGTGTTTTGGGCTTTAATATACCATGTTGCATATTGTATGTATGTCATTCTTTATCATGGGGAAAGCCATAAGGGTATTAGGATTAGCTTAATTTGCTAATTTTAACCACCTTCAAAAATATGCAGTTATGAATTCATATAATTAATAAATACATGTAATTTCAAATAACCAAAAGTTTTAAGTGGAGTAACCTGGTTCTGGAACATATTTTAGTGCAGTAGTATCAGTGCAGCAAAACACTAGCTAAAATGGAACTAGATAAATTGAAGGAAGGGATTAGATTATGTGGTTCCCTATGATAGCAGGGTCCTGGACTTGATAACCCAAGATCATTTCTAGTCCTGTCTCCTGTAGAAAAGGATACTGATCTGGTGGATTAGTGAAGCAATCTCACCTTAGCAAAAGAGTAGGAGCTAGATTGTATCACAAAATCATAGCAGGTATGGTACAGAATGCCTGATCAAAAAGAGGTACGTAAACCAGAGTACAGAGAAGATCTCTCACCTTTTACCAGTATAGCATTCCCCATGTCCCCAGATGTTTTGATGATCCCTTCCTCCCCTACCTAAAATGAAGGAAGAAACATCTAACCAGATTTTTTCTTAGTAAAATCTTAATTTGGAACTAAACATTAACTCCATTGTCCATAAAGGCACTTATGCCTATCCACAATTGACTCAAAAAATGTAAGTGTTAGTTTGATTTATTTCATATTTCTTTTCCACTGATCAGCTTAAATACTGCAAGGGAAGAACATCTGTTTACCCAGCTGGATGAGAAAACAGAGAAATCACATGTAACACTGTCTTAGCTGTCCTATGCAAACCATTTCTGGTTTCTAGTGGGCTATTATGCAATGGAATTCATGACTGGATTTGGTACCGCTTGTAGTATGGGTAATGGTATGGGTAAATGAAGGTGCTGTAGAATGTAATCTTATCCCCTAAAGAGTTGCAGCTGAACAAATTACTAAAGATTAGGAGCAGGCCTGATGTTAACAGGTCACACCTGTGGCCAATAAGAAGAGTGTTATAAAAGAGTGGATTGGTGGGAACTGGATTTAGTTGGCTACTGTGAGGACAAGGAAGAGTCAATGTGTAGAGGAGCTGCCTACAAGAAGCATCCAGGAGGTATGATACTCTAGAAATATGGAACCCTTGCAATGTACTGATAAAACAACTTCTGCAATATATTGATAACAACCACTTCCATGATGAAGACTAGATACTGAAAATAATACAGTGTTTCATTGTGGGTGGCATATTTTGCTAAAAGCACCAGCTGCTTTTTTGCCTAACCTCAGAAAAAAAATTGATTTTCTTCAAAAATCACCTACTTAATTTTAGTAGGCTATTAGAATCTCTGTAGTGTTTTTACTGATCATAGGCAAAGATGAAGTTACCCAGAGTGATAGTTGATGTGAAGGGTTTTTAAAATCAGTCTGAGAATTCTTTGTTCATATCTCAAATTCTTTTCTAGCCCCTCTAATTTCCTTTCCTCTTTCCATTTGAGCAAACATTCCATGTCATAGAAGTCAGCCTTTTCATGTGGTAGTTTCCTTAACTTTCCCAGTGTACTGTGATTGTTAGAGGTAGGGTGTTTGGACCATTTTATTTTCTTCTTGAATTGTTAGATAAATTTACTTGGGCTTTGATTAAAAAAAAAAAACTTTAGACTCTTAAATCTATTGGTAAATTTCATTCTTTTTGGACTGTTATTTTTATTTTCTTTCTCTCCTCTTTATCTATTTGCCTCTCATGAATTTGAACATTCACATGCTGGATGTACTTGCAGTAAGTGCTACTGCAGTAGTGTTTTTTTATATCCTTCATGCTCCTGTCCCCAGTGCTAGGACACAAGAAGTTGTGTCACTTTGAGCCAAGTGTACTATAGTATATCTTAGCTTTCTCCCGGTTTCTCCCTTCTTATTCTAAATGTTAGTCTACAATGCTTTTCATTTATATTACCTGACTCCATTATGATTTTGTTTCAGGCTATGCTGCCTGTGCAATTTCCTTCTTCAGAGAAATTCCCTAGTTCCTCACATAACTATATCCCTTCTATACACACCATTGCTTCATTCACACTTCTGGGTTTCAAACCTCTACCTACTCCTCAGGTCTTAAGTAAAGAGCTGACAGGATTCTAAGAATGCTATTTTTGAAGTGTTAGTCTTAATTCTCCTGCCCGAGAGTCAGAATTTATTTCCAAAATCTAGGGCTCACAAAAGCACTTAATTTTTAAATGTTTCCTTTAAAACATTAAATTAAATGTAAATAAATCCCAATGTAAATTTATCCCAAATTTATTCTACAAGTAAAGACAGCAGTTGTCTGCATCAACAATTTACAGGTTAGAGCAATAAATTCTGTGATGTTGAACACTTTGTGTAGGAATCATGAACCAAAGAAAAGGTAACCAATAATGAACCACACAGTGAGTCCCAGTTAACTCAGACATTCAGTTCATGTTAAAATAGACCATTCATTGTTATTTTCTTTGGAGTAAGAGCTACTGAGGTAGAGATATGCCTTGTTATTTGACATCGTATGGGCCGTATTATCTAGATTGCTAAACTCACAGACCATAAAGGTCACTTCTGACTTAAAGAGCTACAGTTCTAGGAATTACTGTAGGTGATCACAACATGTAAGAATTGCTCTTCTAGATCATGAAGAACCAATAAATCTGAAGTTAGGAGATCTGATACTGCATTAAAAGTGTAAAAAATCAAACAGAATAAAATTAAATTAAATGAAAATTAATTGAAAACAACTATAAATCTGCCATTCTTTTAACTCTATCTTCCCTCCTCCCACTTTCTCTCTTTACACAAGATCACATCCAAGACAGAAAGTAGAAAAATCATATAAAGGGGCTACATTTGTTTGGAGGGAAGAATTAACCTCTTAGGGAATACTTAAACTTATAGGCACTCAGGAAAAATTTTGACGCTACAAAATCTGAAAAACAGGTTCATAGAAATGAGTTAAGGAGGGTGAAATTGTCTGTTTATATACTCAATAGAAATTGGATCAATTGTGTGGATAGTCAAAGAAGAAGCAGGAGAATGAGATCAAACTGAACAGGTGTACATTGCAGAAATGTTCAATATATTTTTAATTGTTTATTTCTTGTTGACAATATTGACATTTACCATCTGGTTAAGGTCAATGGTCTTCAAACACCTGTAAATAGTAGGAAAACAAATTTTATATAAACTCAGCAGTTCTAGAACATAAGTGAACATCTAATAACTTCAGCAGTTTTAGAATGTGCTATTTCTTTATTGCTTATTTTTCACTCATCATGCATTGCTACTGTTTTCTTATAGGTTTGAAAAGAAAGCAATGGAAAAAAAGTGATAATATGTCTTCCTGGCTTCAAATAAAGTCAATTTTACTATAAAAATGCTAAAATGGTCAATATTGTGTATTAGTAACTCAGTATTGGAGATACTAAGTCTGCCCACCCAGAATTCTAGGTAGTCAATGCTTTTCATTTCCTTGGGTGTAACAGATATGATTTTGTACTCAATACACAGGAGCCACATATTGATAAAACTGCTTTCTGAAGCCAAACTAAGGCTTGTGCTATCACAAGCTACAAAGAAAAACATGAGATTAAAACCCCATTTTGACTCGGAAGTGTGCTTTGACTCACTCTGTCTTCTTTGTTGCCATTCTCTGTAGATGTAGTTTCCCTGATAGCTTCTTATTGCTTTTTTGGTCTTTCTCATGCATTAGCAGAGTAGTTTGTTTTCCATAGAGCTCCGGGCTACTATGGGTTCCTTCAGCTATTATTTAAACACAGAGGAATGAATCCCTAACATAATCACATCTGACACCAAACACATTGGTGTTTAGTTGTATGTCTGGGCTCTGTACCTTTAGTAGCTAATTTATATAATGAGGTAGAGAATTCCCTTCATCCTCTAAATATAAGACATGAGTAAGTTTTCATGAGGACAAAGTAAGAAGCAGCTATATATAGCTGGTAAGCTGGGGCTTCCTGAAAAAACTGCTTCAATTTTGTGTCTTGATTATTCAATATTTATAAATGTTTGCTGTGACAGATGGGAAAATTTGTCTGTGTCAACTTGGTTTTGACACATTTTGCTTTGTGAATGTGTTTCTGTAATTGCCTTCAGAAGCTATGTATTCTATTTTCATACTGTGGACTGTTTATGTCTATAGTTAGGTCAGAGAACAGGGTTCATTTAGGGTGTGGTGTCTGTGTCCTTCTTTTCAACAAAATACAAATTTATCACCCTATAATCACCTTTCAGAGCCATTAAGGAATTCTTTCCAAAAGAGAGGTGTACCTGGTTTGTTTGGTTTTTTTTTCAGAAATTCTCTTATGCATAACTCTCAACTCTTTTGATCAGGCAAGATTATGATCTCACTGATATTTTTTCCTATCCACCAATATTTCTTGGAGCCAACTGACATTGAATCTGTCAGACACAGGGAAAGCTCCTGGTAGTTTCCCAGAAAAACCCCACCTATTGACCCACCACCAGCTCTGGTTCCCCAAACCTTGCCGCACAAACCCAAATAAGAATATGTTTCTATTTTGCAAATTATATGTGGTCAAAATATGTCTTTGTGGGCACTGAGGTTGTGTTGAGATAGATAGAAAAATTTCCACTTCCTCTCCTGTTAAGCTCTCTTGGGCAACAATATGTCTGAGAAACAGCCACAAACAGGCTGAGAGTCCATAAAACCCTCACAAACTTCCACAAGTCCAAATGCAAGGTCCTGCACCAGGGTTGGGGCAATCCCAGACACGTGTGGAATCTGGGACAAGAACCCTTTGAGAGCAGCTCTGTGGAGAAGGAGTTGCAGGTTTTCATGCATGAAAGTCCAGATGTGATCCAACACTGACAGCCCAATGGGCCAACTGCATCCTGGGCTGAACCAGAAGAAGCAAGGCCAGTAGGCTGAAGAAGATGATTCTCCTCCTCTCTCCTGTCCTTGTGAGACATCACCAAGGGTGCTGTGTCCAGGTCTAGAGTCCTCAGTACAAGGAATGTGGACCTGTTCACTAAGTCCAAAGGGCCAATAAGATGATCTGGTGGCTGGAACACATCTTCTATGAAGACAGGCTGAGAGAACTCAGGTATTGATCATGGAAAAGAGAAAGCTCTGAGAGACCTCATGGAGCCTTTCAGTACTTACAGCTTATGAAAAAGAGGAGTTACAAATCCTTACAATGTGTAAGGATATGACAAGGGGGAAAGGCTTTAAACTGATAGGTTTAAATTAGATGTTAGGAAGTGTCGTGAACGGCGGAAGAAATGCCTCACAGACTATGCGTGGATGACAAATCCCAAAGTTTATTGAAAGCTCACACATATTTATATTGGTGTTAATGAAGCTTATACATATTGCAAAAGCTGAGCTCATTATTGGTTAAAGCACACTTAGATCAACCACACCTACTTCTATGCTCTAATGATTATTTTGTTTCTATGTTTGCATTCTTCTAGCTTCTCTACCTAGGATATCTACATTTTCTGGCAAGCGATTTTCTCCCCTGTCTTCCCGTTTCAGCGAAGGTCACTATGACCTTTGTCAGTGATTGGACACCGGTTACATAATCCCCAGCTTGTTTCCCCTATCCTCATCCATCGGTATCACATCGAAATGTCCTTTCTCAGCTAACCAATTATCCAAAAAGCTCTCTACAAGGAAGAAATTCTTTATTGTGAGGGTGGTGAGGCACTGGAACTGGTTACCCAGAAAAACTGGATTTCCTGTCCCTGGAAGTGTTCAAGGCTGGGTTGGATGGAGTCGTGAGCAGCATGATCTAGTGGGATGAATCACAGCTATGACATAGTGTTGGAACTTTAGGGTCACTTCCAACCCAAGTTTTTCTATTCTCTTATGATAATACTGTCTTAAGCCCATATTGCTCTCAAATATTTTGATTGCTGACCTGTACAAGTTT
This sequence comes from Molothrus aeneus, assembly GCF_037042795.1. NCBI lineage: Eukaryota > Metazoa > Chordata > Aves > Passeriformes > Icteridae > Molothrus > Molothrus aeneus. Next base: position 33,942,303 of record NC_089651.1, on the reverse strand, counting down.
TCTTGTAGCAACATAACACAAAATTATTGTTTTTCACTACTTGTAAAACTTTCTTACTTTTGGCAGGTCTACTCAGCCCTTTAATACTTTTATAAATCATAGCTGTTGACTGACACATAACACAGTTTTCCGGACTATAAGTACATAATTCCCTATCTGTCAGCATAAACCTTGCTGATATTTTTTATTAACTGTGAACATCTCTAGATGACATAAACAAAAATATTGATTACAATGACCCTTGTGTCTTTCATGATAATGTCCAGATAATTTTGATGTTTCTTAAAATGTCAGGAAAAAAAAATTCAATCTTATGTTTGGCTTTGCGGGTTTCTAGACCCAAAATATTTTCATGATCTTTAAAACTTTAGTTGTCTGAACTCTGGAGTTTTTTATTGTGTTCCATTTGCCTAATTTACTTTAATCCCTTCAATAAATTGCTCTTGCTTGAACACTAAACTCCCATTTAAGGGTGCCCATTTGGGGCACTCAACTGCAGCTGTCAGTGATGTGCTGGCAATAAACCTTTTTCAGCAGAGGCAGGTAACTGAGATTGCTGCTCAGAGCCATGCATCAGCAGCCTGCCATTAATTTTTCAGTTTTACACAGTATCATCTTTCTCCTTTTTTGTTTTTTTCTAATCTTAAATCGTGTCGTTTCTTCCTCTCTATAATTCTTGGTATTTTTGTTGCTCTCAGGGGTTTTTCCCCATCTTTCCCACCCCCTATTTTTTCCCTATTATCTAGTTTAACATAACTAAAGAAACACTTTCAAAGTAGAAAGCATTGAATAAACATGTGAAAGAAATATGTCACAAAGAGGCTCATATACTTCCAGCTTCTTGTATCAAAGTATACATAACTGTTTTCTTTTTATTTATTTAATTACTTATTAGGAGATACTTCACACAGATGAATCAGTATCCAGTGTGGGTCTCAATTTACCTAATTTTGTCTTTCTAAGAGCTGACCATACCATTTAAGTTATCTATTGAGACTTTCCTATAGTAAATGGAGAGAGCCCAGTACCCACAGGGGATAATTAATCTCAATAAATGTAGATGGCTAGGGCAGATAGACCAATTCTTTCACTGGTGGTGTTACCTGTGGATTTAAACACTAATCAGCGTAAATTTTTTCCCAAGAGTTGGGCTATTTTGATCTGAAAGAACAATGTCCAAATAACGTGGACCAATGCTATAATGTCATTTTATTATTTGCTATTTCTTTGCTGACTTTAGATCTTGGTGTTATGCAAAGTTTACCCTAAGGTCATATTCTATATCATGAGAATTCAGAGCTTCAGATTTTCAATTAAAAGAGACAGCCTATTGTTTAGAGGGTATGAGTCTCCTGAGGTTTGATTTTTTTGACAGATTAGACACTTGATGTAATCTTCTTTTCAGAAGTCCATAGGTGAACTGTTTTTACTAGGACCAGAGAAAAAGTGCCATGAAAACAACTTATATGGACATAATTATTTTCTTTTTGGTGTCTTAAAAATGTTACTAAAAAGACAATTAATGTGAAAAATGAATGCTTTATACTGTAAGTCAAAACCTTTTTGGATATCAACCTCTTTAAATTTTCATTATTTACAGATGAGATGGTTTGAATTATCCTTGTAAATTTTTTCCTGATTTTCTGTTTCCTCCATTATTCTTATCAGCAACATTTTTGTCAGTTTAAGTGCTTAAATTTATATTGAGCATTTAATTATTTTGACAGCTGATAACAATAATTTAAATAGGAAGTAAGTTGAATTATTTGAATAATTACCTGAATTGCATCAAGAAAAGAATTAAACAAAACCATTCAAAAGACACTACGTCAGTAGAATTCCAAAGAGATAAATATATTGGTTTTCAGTCCAGTCACAACAGAATTAAAGTCTGATCCAAAGCCACTGAAATCAATAGGAGCATTTCCACTGAGCTGGCCTTGGATCAAGCTCCTGATTCAGAAAGCAAAAAATCGAAACTCCTTTATCTGTGTTCATTGCACATGCAAAAATAAAGGAACTTCATTCTGTGCCCAAGTGAAGACAAAGAATCTTGATCTTGAATAAACTACTGTAACTTCTGTTCACACAGAACCTTGTTCAATCCAGTAACGACCTGTTAGATATAAAAAGTTTGAAAATAGAGTTTTCAAATTTTTTATTCCTAACAATTCAGAAACAAATTTTCTAAACATACTTTTCAACCTAGAATGACTAGTCACTCAATTTAGAATATGGATTATTCTTTTTCAATATATATGTTGTGTACTGCTAAACATCAAGGAAGCCACCAAGTTACCAAAATAAAATAAGATTATATTGTATAAATGGAAAATACAACATATCTGAGATATTAGAAAATAAATATAATTTTTTAAAAACTATGTAGAAAATGCAATCCATGATTACAATATGGAAACAAACTACAGGGCCTGAGGGCCAGGGACAGTTTAGGATAGCACAATGTCACTGGTGAAATGTTTGGACACTGAAGGTGTCATTTGTGCACCTTGGAGGTATAGGATGCTCCCTCACACTGCATTTATCTATATTAATATTTTTGCAGGTTCCTAAGGTTAATTGTTAAGTCTCTTGGCAGTTTTAACAACAAATGTCTCTCTTCCTTCCTGTTATGTACCTCATGATATGTAAAGTCCAAATTTTTTACTAAGACCAAATTCTTTAAATATTTAATTTTTGGTGACTAGTATGTAATTTGATAGGTTTAATTCTAAAACTTACCCTGGATTTTTTCAAATTAGTAATTGTTCCAATGATAAACCATTTAAACCTCACTTTATTGTGCACCCTCACACAAAAATCACAAGAGGATGGTGGATTGGAAAATACTGCTTTTTTGAGTTTTTAATTTATTTTTTTCATTCCAGAACCTGTTTCATATTCTAAGCCCATAAAAACTGTAATGTACAGTCAGAAATAGTATTTCTTCACATGATTCAGAGAGACCCTACATAGTATTCACAAATTGGACTGCAGGCTGGTGGGAGTAAAATTCCCTAGGTTTCCTCTTCAGTCTGTGGGAGTGGAGAAATGACTTTTGTATAATTTTAAGACCTGCCTAAGCCAGTGAGCCTAGGCCTGTTCTGCATCAAAAATTTTCCAAAGAAATTTCCTCTCAATGAATATGGATTCATTCATGGCAAATCCCACCCTTTCTTCTTCCATTCTCAGTTCAGCAAAATGTGTGAGGGTGTACTGCAGATTGCAGAGAGATTTTCCAAGGGAGTAGAGTGTTCCGTTGGTCTGGAGACTGATGGTTCATTTTACAGCTGATGCTCCAATTTTTAAGTCTGTTACAGAATAATGCATGTGGGACCATAAATTTTTGTCTTCCAGGCACTTGAGTGATGAACATTCATTGAAATTCATATGAAAAAATGTATGTATGTAGGTGGGAAATTAACCTGATTTTAAAAATGTTGTTATGATTCTTGATGATTCATGTCCTTCTTTATAAGAAACAAATAAGTATGATTAACAGACAAAAATAAAACCTTTAACCCTTTTTTGTTTCACCACAGGCTTATGATGACTAGGTATTTGTACTATTTTTCATTTCTCTATAAACCATTTATATTCTAAAATACACTCTATCTATAATACTGAGAACAGAGTTATAAAATGCCATGCTAGCCTTCTTGTTTGAGCAATTTTAAATGTACAAAGCTGTACCAAATAATGAGGTCACAAGTCTTTTTTTTTTTTTTCTTTTATTGTTGTTTTCCAGTTAAGCCTGAGGTTTTGACATGTAGTCCAGGGGTCACACTGATACTCAAAGACAACTCAAAGTCCTTTCTAAATTTTCTATGTTGCTGGAATCCTTAGAATCAACTACAGCTTTATGTTCTGTCTGCCCACTTCCATTTATAATTATTCTTTGTGCATTTAATGTATATTTGCTTCAGTGGTTGTCTATTGTCAAATAAAACATACAGTTACGTAGCTTTATGGACTCTATTGCCTCAAATAAAAATATAGATGTTGTGTGTAGTGTCCCATGCCAACTAAAATGCAGTAAAGAGCTTTTTAAGCTCTAAAATCTAAAATTGCGTACATGATTTATAGAAAACATTTTGAATATGCACTACTTGTCATGTATTCATATGACATTTTCTATTAAAGATGACACTTTCATTATTTTTTATTTTAACTGAGTAGTGATCTTCAGTTCAAGTACCCTGTCTCTGATTATAATGGATGGTCTTACTTTAAATGAAAATTTGCTCCTGTCATACAGAAATCTACTATTATTACATTATATTGAAATAATGTATTAATATCAAGAATATTAAATGAAAACATAGTGAGTATGAGAAACCTCTTTTTTATGCTAGTTTAAGAGGGTTTTTTTCAGATATTTTGAAGTGTCAAAGGCTATGCTAGAAAATAGTTGGCTGCTCAAAGCTTCCACAGTAAAAAGATAAACTATTTTATATCTATGTAAAGGTTTCACTAAGGCTTCTTTCAGTCTTATTTTTTACAGACTTCTTAGAAAGGAAAATTAGGTGTTCCAGATTATTAACAAACCACAGACACCCCAGACACTTAATCTACCTAAAATTCGGCACAGATTAACAATACAATAATTTTATAATCAATTTTCTACATATTATATTAGACAAATCATACTGTAAAAATTCATTGGTTTCATATTATGGGTCTCCTACTGGAAAAAAATCTGCATAAGTCCAGCCTTCTGCTCAATCTCCTCTTCAGTTGTATTGTTAGGCTGCTACCAGACACCTCTCAAGCCACCTCTTTTCCTGCTAAGCAACCCCAGTTCCCTCTGCTGCTGCTCACAGGCCATGTGCTCCATGCCCCAGTTATTTTGGTGGTTCTCTGGAGTTCATCGGTATTTTCCCTGTAAATTGTTCTCAAGTTTCTTGTAAGTTGGGACCCAAACTGCACACAGTACCTAAGTGTGGGCTAAGAAATGTCATGTATTGGGGGATGGGGGATAACTTTCCCCGAAACGTTGGCTCTACTGTGCTGAATACAGCCCCAGATATTGCTGACCTTCTCTACTGCCAGGAAAATACACTGGTTCATGTTCAGGTCACTTTCTGTCTAATATGTGTCCTATTGTAGATAGACAAAATAGATAGTTGTTTTATTCCTTTTTTTAAATATATACCCATGTATAGGCAAACCATATTGTGAATACATTAGCCCATCCTGAGAATGTTCCAGCAGTTCTTTTGTTCATGATGCTTCTTCAAATACTATTGTGGGACTACAAAAGGTGCAAATGTAATTTGGTTTTCTGACATTTCTACAAGAAGTGGAGTCACTGGTTGTTCAACTAAAATCTTGTACAAAAGCTTTCTTTTGATTAAAACAGGCAAGGAGAAAGAAAACCTGTTAATACTTTTATTTAAGAACTATATTATTCAGCAGAATCCAATAACACCAGGAGAAGCGGCTCATACAGGAATCTAGTCCAAAATGAAAGATCATAGGAGGCTGTGAAGAACTCTGGTTTTCTCAGTTTTTAAAGAAATATTATTTTATGCTAATTGACAAATATTGGCAAAATAACAGACTTGAAAAATAAGAAAACTGAATATAAAAATTTTCATATCAGTGCTTAGACTTTATTTCTATGCTGTCCCTACTGAATTTTGCAACGAAAATGAGCTGACTTAAATATAATTTCAATTGATGTAAAAGCGCAGTTACTCTACAAAAATCTAGTCATGACAATGTTCAGAAAATAAATGTTCATGAGTCTAATTTCTCACAGACATAAACTATTGCATCTAAATGGATGCTCAGAATTCAGTGTAAAACAGAACTGTACCTGAAAACATTCAGCAGTAATAACAAACAGAAAAGCTTCTTGAAATTATTAAATTTTATAAATATTTCATATGTATCAAACCAATCATGTTGATTTTAAGGCAAAGAGAGAAGTGTAACAAATAACCTCAAAACAAGATCATAACAAGTGACATTGGCAGATCTTGAAATCACGTTACTTAGGAGAGGACAAAATCTAATGATAGCCACTGCTATACAGAAAATATTTATTGTCTGAATATACCTACATGAAAACCCATTATCTACACAGTTCACTGCAGAATTTAAAAATTGAGAAAAATAAAAAAACTACAAACAAATTATTTGTCCTTGAGCAGTGAATTTGAAAATTCCAGGATGACTGAGGTGATTTTAAAAAATAACCTAATGAAGCGTCTCAATTTTTTTAAGAAAATAAATAGGGTTTAGGATTTTTTTTCTGTAGGCAATCTCTGATGTCAGAGTGAATTTTTAAATTAATCTTCTGTTTTAGCAGTAGTGAGAGGAGGGAGAAACTGGTGACATTGGTTTATATTTTTAAAGAGGAAATTTTCTATGTTCTGTAATAGTCAGGAAATAAAAAGCATCTGCATTCACTATATGCCATATTTTTCATTCTCTTGTCTTAATTTGGGCTCATTTTTCATCACAAATAAAATAAAACAAGATTTAGTGTAGAATTATCAGCTCTCCTGAACTAGGAAATATACTAGATTGAGGAATCTGGTGTCCTTAAAGACTTCTGACTGAGACACCAAATAAAATCAAACATAAGTTTTAAATTCAGTTATTTTTAAATTCAGTTATTCCTTATTCTTTTCCAGTTCTTAAAACCCACTTCACTTTACAGGTTTATATTATCCTAATCATTCTTCCAATGCCTCCCTATATCTCACTGAGAAGCAAAACCCTTTTTTCATTCATTTTTCTTTTTCCTAACAGAATTTATCCAATGTCACAGTAAAATTCCTATTGGGTAGAGGCCAACAGGCCAGTTTGGATGTCTCAAAAGTATCCTTTTTTTTTTGCTTGGTGTTTCTATAATCCTTGGCCCATAACTCAATTTTAATTATCAGAGAAGTATGTGTGATTAATTAAAGAATATTTATTCTTTTGGCATATATTCAGCTTTATCCTATAACAGGATCTGCTGACATTTCATATATAGTGCCATATCCATCAACCTGTTTTAAGCTTGAATACTTTGAATTAATTTTTTACTTTGGCTGCTAATTGAAGTACTTTTCTGTTGAGAAGTCTATTTCTTACACACATTGTCAAGGAAAAGGAAACTTTCCTGGAGCCTCACTGGTGACAAGAGTTTTTGGAATGCAAAATGATCAGATTTCAAAGCTATGTAGAGATGCTGAGTATCTTATGAGAGGTTGTAAAGAACTCATGCTATGAGTTTTAATGTTTAGCAATAAATCCTAGAGGCAATGAGTTTCAGGTGAACAGGATGATGTGGACTAATATTAATAACAATAGAATTATGTTACTCAGATCATTTCAGCTACAGTAAGTTCTTTGCCTCTCTCATTCTAAGTGTTGGCCTTCCATGTTAACAATTTTATAGCTGAAATCTACAGTTCTAGATAATTCTCCAAAGAGGTGAAAGTTGTGTTGTTATTCATACAAATGCCTTCATTTCAAGTTTAGTGGCACACTAAATTAAGCAAAGAATCAAAAGATAGGAACAAAGCATTGTTTTACCCCAAATTGGGATGATGGCTCTTTAATTATGCGTGTTTCATTCTTAATCTTTTATACTTAGCTACGTTGTAGCTTTTTCAATATGTAACTCTTTGGGGAAAAAGAATATCTTGAATTTAAAAAAACAGACATGACACAGAATTTTGTTACCCTTGGTGGAAAAAGTACTCTTTGAATTTTGAGTACAAAAGGAAATGTCAGCTGATTCAAAGTAAAACGAATTGCCTCTAGGACCAGCCTGTAGAAAATTATAGGAGTATTGTGGTCAATACAAATAAATATATTATTCCCTAAGCTCCTATGCTGCACATAACTGATTTACAACACCAAATATTTTCTGGGGTTGATAATGAACTATATTAGAAGAAAGGTAGGAACTGAGAGTAGCTCTGCATGTTTTCTCCCACAATCTTTTCCACAGAAATTGTCTTGAGGAAAGGAAAATTAAATCACCCAGAAAGTAACTCCTGGGTAATGTACAATAATAAATGATGGCATCATTTGGCAAGAACATGAAGTACCATATTCCAGTTTCCTCACTGTATGAGCTTGACAATGAATGCAGTCATTCTGTATTTTTCCCAACAGAGATAAACTAGTTGACCTAAACCCAGCCAGAGTAATTCCTACACCAACAATTTTGCATTATGGGAATAGCATTGACCCCTGCAGCTGGTGAAATGAAGGGAAATTCTCTTTGTTTAGAACACTCTCAACTTGCTCACAGCCCTTTTAATCATATTCCAAGTTAAAGTTTACATTCTTTACGGCAATGCAGTGTAGAGGTAGATAGCACAGTCACCGAAAATGTGCCAGCCTGAGTGTTGCAGCAGTTTAGTTGCTGTGTTCTCTACAGCATTTAACTGACCCTTCTGAAAAGCAAAATGGCTCACCCAAAGCTTTGCCCCAGTTGTAGTGTTTCTGACACAGTACAGTCAGTCATTCTGGATCAAGTCAGAATTTCTGCTCCAGATCTCTGCATTCAGGAGAGACACACTCTGTCCAGATTTATACAGGTTCTGGGATGTTCTGAAAATATACTCTCTGTTATTTCCCAGTATATTAGTTAGTAGTCAGAACATGTAATAATGAGAAATAATTTCTTGTGTGCATGCCACATAGCATTTAAAAACAAATTTAAAAAGGAGTAAGATAAAAAAAAGCCTCTAAAACTGTGTAAACTGCACAGATAACAGTGAACTGCCTTTTGGAATTTTCATTTGGAATTCTTAATTTCTACATTTTATGCATTATCACTCAGAAACTTTTTCCAGTTCATGAAATGCTGACATATAATTAATCTGCTGTGTATATTAACCTTTAATATCAAACAAACTTACCTAAGCAAGTGACGAAATGGAGTGAAGAAATGACACCTTATCTTAATGGAATAGAGATTACTTGGAGTATTCTCTTTACTTTGCTTATCCTGTTTCCTCATCAGAACACATTAACTTAAATCATCAATAGATAAGATCCTAGATTCTGTTCATTTAATCAAAAAGATGTTTCAGTCCTAGGTGAGAAAGAAAAGCATTTATTGAGCGTACCATCAATACAAGCATTTCTTGGCTGTGATCCAGTTCAACAGGCCTTGGTTGTCTCAACAGACAACATAATCAAAGCAGAATTAAGTTTTCAAACCTTATGCCTTGTAACTTCGTAGTCCTATTATTTCTTCAAAAATGTTGTCCCATTTATTTTTGTAACATGACACACCATCTCATCTCACAGCAGTGATCTAAATTTCAAGTATACTTGAGTTATTGTGAGTTCAGCCCACTCCTCAGACACAAGTCTGCATTGCCACTTGCCTTTTATGATCTGCAACTGCATTTGCAGTCATGTGCATGTGGTACACAGCGAAGTGTGCTGGTACCTTCAAAGCCAAGAGCAGCTTCTCAGACTATACCTATACTTCAAAGAGATCATCAGGAGCTTACCAAGGCAAGACTAGAGAGGAATGGGAAATGTGAGCTCTTACACTCTTTCTCCTTTTTCATGTGTCTTTCTCCATTCATTTACAACAATTGAAGAGAGCTTGTTTATTTACTGTGGAAATTATTAAAATTGTTAGAATGTTTTGCAGCATTCAATAACTGGTTGCCATACTGCTTTATAAAGAAGGTGCTGCTGACTCAGTCACAGCATGTATTAAATTCAGATTAACAGAAAATAGACCCTATTTTATGTTGAATGCTGAAACCGTGCATCATCGGGTATCAGCAGGTTGCACACAGGTATGTGATTTTCTTTTTTTTTTTTTTTTTGCTTAGAAATGTAATTTGAGATGTATCATGTTCCTAATTCATACACAGAAAAAAATAAAAAAGGAAAAAAGTTGTTTTCAGAGAGACACCCAATCATATCTATGGTATAATACAACAGTAGAGAAAAAAACCAAAACAACAAACTCACTTAGCAGCAGGAATAGTAGTTTTACCAAGTAACAGATGTAGTCCTATTGTTTAGTACTTTCCTGGAAGATACTAAAGTACATTAATGTGTAAAAGTGTGTGTAAGGTGTAAAAAAAAAGAAAATAAGAATAGAAAATTCATATAGAAAGTCATATTTTTTTGATCTGTAAAGAATATCCTTTTGTAGGCCAAACTTTCACATTAAAATATTGCTTCATCATAGAGGATTGGACTTTAACAGCCATTTCCCTTTCCTGTCTATATTACTGAATGGTATATTCAGGAGGGAATAATATCAGTTAGTCATAGTCCTGGGGGATTCAGAATGATAGTGGTCAGCTCCAGTAGTGGTATCAATGATTTGAAAATAGATTAAACAATTAATTCTACTTCTTTATCTGAGCTGGATAAAAACACTGGTCCCACTTCCAGTGTACTGACTCAAGTAAGGCTTTATAAAGGCTTAAAAGGAAAGGCTTTATAAAGAACACATCCTGAGTTCCACCTCAGTTAACTCATATTTGTTGAAGCATAAACTTGTTCTGAATACAGAGCAGAAATTTTGGTAAGTGGTGTCAGTATCCTGTTAGATTCACAGGTTGGTGAAAGTGAAAATGTGTTGGTCATCTTCAGTAATTCAGCAGGCCACATATTGATATAAATATATTTAGCAATAAATATAGTTTAAAATTAATGCAAAAATCTGGATGAGTTTAAGACTTTGTCATAGGATGTCTGTAAACTCTTGTTAAAAAACATGTCGGCAGAGGGATGCCAAACATCTGATGAAAGCATGTGCTGGTGCAGACTGTGAAACACTGTTCATAAGGAAATGTTTTACTTCTGGCATCTAATTTCTGTCCTATCTAATGATGCATGTAGATCTAATAATTTTCTTCAGTGGATCTTGGTTAAGTAGAAGTAAACTACCAAATGTAAGTGTGAAACAAGAGCATTTGGTTTGGTTAGAGGAGGAGACTTCTTGTAATATTCAACTAAAACAAGAACCTCATAAGAAAGGATTTATCATTGAGGATTGAAGAGTTACTGTTACCAGTAATTAAAATGCAGTTTCCATGTGATTCAAACTCTGGTTTAGATTTCATTTTTATCCCCTTTAAATATGAAGAGCACTCATTGCATATGGCTCCTAAACTGAAATTTCATTCTAGGATCAATGCTTCACAGATTCTAACTGATTTGTAGATCCTCAAGACATGTAGCTGTTCCATGACTGCAGACCACACAAGACCACACAAGAAGTCATATGCAATCCATCCACTGTTAAAGCTATCCTAAGCTCAAAAATACTAGCTCCAAACACTTTTGGATTTTCAGTTAATTCCTTTATTTAATCCAACACCTAACTTAATCTAGTTCTAAAAAATTATTGCAAAAATTATTGCATATAAATTTTTGCAGAAAGTGAAAAGGCAAGTATTTACATGAAGGCTAGGTGTTGAAATATGGAATCAAACCAACTGGGGCGATCAGATTGTGATATTTTGTCAGATGGTTTTTTGATTATACTCAATTTAAAAATAACAGAAATTATTCATAGGTATTTCAGAAAATAATGTTTCCATAAAAATAACAAACCAAATCAAAAGCCTATGACACAGAATATGGAGCAAAAGGGCATCCACCTTTCAAGAGTCACAAAATTGTTTCAATTTTTTATGGTTTAGAGTAAACCTGATTTTTTTTTTTGCCTATATATGTTTTATTCTTGATTCCCATAATAAAATTCCCTATGTGTACCCGTCTTCTGTCTCTCTACCAACAGAGAACTGTTGCAAGGGATGAAATAAGCACAGACATAGATGGAAAATTCTTTTTACTATTTACATTTATTGAAAAAACAGGTCTCTAGTTCAGATACAGATGAGAAAGAAGCAGACGAAGGTAAAATTTCCTGTATGCTTTCAGTTGAAAGTTTGACAGCATTATAACCATGGTGATCATTCTTGAAAGTGTGGGTGCCTAGAGGCTGAACCAAAACTAAAAATTAGATTTTGATCATAAAAGTGCAAGGATGAACCAGACATAGAAGAATTCTGGTGTTTGCACCAGTTATTTAAATGAAAGCAGAAAATCAAAATGTAAAAATCACTAAGCTCCATCATAAGGCTTGATTTTTCCTTGGAATAAGTCTCTATTGCTGCTGCTAGAGCAGAGATGACTTTTCAAAGACATTAGGGAAGTAAGAGAAAAAAATTTTAATTTTTTCTCCTGCAATACTGTGTGAATTGGATTTTTAAGAAGACTGCAGGCAATCAGTTTCCCTAGTGAGGACCTGACCTCTAGATCCCTGTTGTTTTCTACACTTGCTGAAAGAACAAAAAATCAGAGAATTCTAATATGCTTTCCTTGAAGATATGAGAAGCAGTTTTTCTGGATCAATGAGGTTGTTCTTTGCCTTCTAAGTCAGGCTTTGATGGAGTGAAGATGTGGGTAGGAGCAAGGGAACTCTGCCTTCATGACAGCCATCAAGAGCACAGAAATGTCCTTATACCTAGGAAACCAAGGCAGTGATTTGAACAAAAGGACAGGGGAAAGACTAGAGCAGAAAAAGCCTGAAGAACTCCTAATTTCTTTCCTTGTTTTATATGAATATTTTTATCAATCCTTTCTCCCATTTTCCTTAACAAACCACATTCTTCCTGCATTTACTCAGTCTCTCCCTGGTGCAGCTGCAAGCCTTCAGGCCATCACCCAACCTCTCCAAGTAATCCACTCAGTTTGTAGCAACATCATGTGTGCTTTGACCATTGCCCCACATTTCTCCCACAACAGCAGCTCTGTTCTCCATTTCTTGAAGCCCTTCAAAGGCTCATTATGGGGAGAGGCCTCATGGAAAAGTCATAGGTTATCCTTACAGTATTTCTAGGTTCTTTGGATAGCCTGTGAAATAATTCATGAAGCCACATAAGACCTAAGCTATGACAGAATATTAATACATAAACCACAGAGAATTACACAGGGAGTAAACAATAAATGGCACAAACAGGAGCATACAAATGCATTGGATAATTAGTGTGATGAGCAGGAGTTACACAAACTGCAAATAACAACTAAATATTCCTTTATAGTATCTGGGTACATGCAAACTTCTCTTATATTTTTACATGTGAGAAGGGGAAAATTATGTTTTTGGTACTTCCTATTCTTTCTTCCTTTGATTCCTTTTATTCTTCCTTTCTTCTTTCCTTCCTTTTTTTCTTTCTAGAGACTTCTGAAACCAGCAAAATTTTATGACTGCACCTGAATTTTGCACAGTACAATATCATAAATCAATATCATAGATCAATTTCTGTGTCCTCTCCATTATAGATAGCAGGGGGGTTCATTGCATTTACAACTTGCTGCAGTGATTATTATGGCAAAAGGAAAAAAATGAAAGAAGAAAAATATTTCAGCTGTAACTAGAGCAAGTCTGACAATGGATATCTCATAATGTATTTAGTGGCTTTTGCAATGCCTTTTAAAATATACTCTAATATATATCTTAGTAATTTTTCACTGAGATCTCAATGTTTGAGAATGGTTGGAGAGATAACAGTCCCTTCAGTTGTGAAGAAGTTGTGGAACTAATTCAACCCAGTAAAATAATCTTAGCCAAGTATATCTGACACCTGGGAGTGAAAAAGGAAGCAAATATGATCGTGACAGAATTCGCTGCAGGAAGCAACAGTAACAGTGATTCTGTCTCAAGCCAGAGGTGTTTTACTGTAATTGCTGCTAGATGATCTAACATATACTCTTTTTCTGTAATACAGCCTGAGATAAAGCCTGGCTACCAGCTGACTTACTTCAACACCTGAATGCCAAAAAGTGCAATTTTAGAAGTGACATTGCTGATCTATTTGCAGAACACATCACCTGCCATTCGCAACATTGCTTGGGAGGGGGATCCATTAGAAAAAGAAGCTCAGAACAGAAATGAGGAGCTTTTCTTTCTTCTTGCTGGCCTCTTTTCATCTTCTCTTCTTATATTTCAGTAGGTAATTTTTCCCACTTCTTCCAGGCTTTACGCTATGGTAGTGGTGCTGAATGCTGATGAGGCTCTGCTTAATGCAACTTCAGGCAGCCCAGCCTAAGCTTTCTATAGTCAGAGAGCCTTTCAAGAACCTTCAATTAGCAAGCATCTAGACAGAAAAGATAATAGAATGAAATACTTAATAAGCCCTTAAAAAGAGACCCAATGAATGTACCAAGGCAAAAATTTGAGCACGGTATTATCATTCAAATACTTGATACATGTGTATAGTCTGAAAAATATAGCTATTTATATACATATATATCTATTAGCCAATGTTTATCTTACTTCAATTACAAAAATTTGCTTTGATATCTCTAATATTGCTGGTCATATCTCTATTGTGCTACATGTCTGATTGTGCTTCATCTATCCTGTGTTTACCTGGAACTTGTATAGTAAGCCTTATATTTTAGGATTGAGAATTCAGATTAAATTCTTATTTATCTAGCAGATCCAAAATAATTTGTGTTTTCCAGTGCTGTGCTGCTTTTAAAACAATTATATCACCATGCAGACTTTGGTTAGCACAAATGATATTTCAATTATAGGTGGGTAGTACCTGCTGAAATAAAACTCATACCTGCTTGAAAAGTCATTTATTAAATATAGATCATAGTGGTAGGAACTCCATTTTGGACTTAGTTTCTTTCTTTCTTTCTTTCTTTCTTTCTTTCTTTCTTTCTTTCTTTCTTTCTTTTTCTTTCTTTCTTTCTTTCTTTCTTTCTTTCTTTTTCTTTCTTTCTTTCTTTCTTTCTTTCTTTCTTTCTTTCTTTCTTTCTTTCTTTCTTTCTTTCTTTCTTTCTTTCTTTCTTTCTCTCTTTCTCTCTTTCTTTCTTTCTTTTCTTTCTTTTCGTTCTCTCTTTTTATCTTTCTCTTTCTTTCTCTCTTTCTCATTTATAAATATTGATTATCACAGACAGTACACTTTCAAAATACAGAATTGATTCTTTACAATATAAATAAAATGGAAAAAAAGTGCTAATCACCTTTGAAAACTTTCAAATTTAAAGCTCCAAAGCATCCAAATATTTTCACATTTGAATACAAATACAGAACTAAATTTTGAAGTTGAAATTAAAGTGTCTCAAGAATAAAATATATCTCTTCATAAGTAAACAGGTCCATTGGGACAAGAGTTAATTATCCAATATATAGATAAACTTTAATTTTCATAAGGAAAAATGAAGACATATCAGAAGGGCACATATTCTGTATTATGTGCATCACTTTCTAAATTGTATTCAGAAATAAATTGACTAAAATTAGAACTGTTCAAGTAGTATTTTCAAATAAACTAGAACTATACCCTTTCAGCTTTATTCAGATCCAGATTTCCACTCAAAATGGAAAAAATACTCCTTCAGCGGTATGCATAATTTCAGATTTCAAGAATTAGAATTGCAGATTTTTTTACCACCAGTGGCCTCAAAGTAATTGTAGACCTACATGAAGACCCCACAGATGATACCATTACAGCAGGTGACTCTTCTTTTGATTGAATAGGTCAAAGCTATACACTTCTTGCAGAGACTGCAATCAAGTTTCACCCCCATTTGTTTTAGTATGAAGTGGTACAGATGAGGAATAATGCAGCATTCAGGGTGCTCTGCCTCAGCCATACTTTCCCTCTCTGACAGAACGGTGATGGGATTCAGAAAAATTGTTAAAACTTATCTGGGATTACAAAACTAATTTCAATTGGATTAAAGGAAGATTAAGAAATTAAATATCAAGGGAAATTTATTTTTCACTCCTGATTGTGTGAAGACTTGTATATGTGTTTATCTTTACATATGCAAGTTAAGAAGACAACAGAATAATTCACAAAAATGGTATTTAAAAACACACCACAGTTGTCAGGAGAGAAACCTCTGTAAAATTGTGCCAGACAAATCATTCATTAAATAGTTATTACTTCAAGGGAAAAAAAGACATTCTATTCAACTGGATAGATTATTTATGAAAAATGAGATGATCGATAGCTGAGTATTCTGCCTAAATCTGTTCCACAGAATAAATCTCACCTGACTTGTTAATGTGGTGACAGCTATGAATCTCATTATTTCAAGTTCTGACTGCTAGACACAAGTTTTATTGCAATGACTGCCATGAGAAACATTTTTACTTAAAAAACAGAGTACTAAAATCACAAACCCCTACCTTGAGGCGAGCTTGCAGCAGTTCTATCTGTTCTTGGAAGAGTTGCTCTCAATAGCTACTGTGGGTTTAGAGCACCTCTTTGTGGTATGTTAGTGAGATGTTACTTATGAAAAGAAAATTCACAAGAAAATGTATTTCATGCAGTGGATAGAAATCTATTTTAAAAAAAGAAAGAAAAATTGCTGGAAAAATATTAGTTTTAATTGTTAAATAAGTGGTGGAGAGTAGTAATGTAACACTTCCTGTGTTCTTTTTCTGTAGTTTCTGTTGGTGTTCTATATAGTGTATCCTAGCCCATGAAAAGTTATGTACAATATGTATTTAATATCATTGTGATTACACAATCATTATATCTTCTTTTTGGATATAATAATATTAATAATGGTAATAATGGTAATAGATATTATTGGATTTAAAATACTTGCTTCAATTATCTCAAAATCTATGGTAAAGTACATCTGCTATGATAAAGATGAAATTTTATCTAAATAATCTTGCACTAAAATTTTCCTTTATGCAACTAAATACATAAAGGCAGAAAGATAAAAGTTACATTTACTTCAGTTCGGTTCCACATTGACTCATTTCTTCACCAGCTGAATCAGCTGCATCCTCTTAATTCACAGAGAAAGGCAAAGGCACGTAAGAGTGATGCTGGGAAAAGGAAGCACACACCTTACTTTCTCCCAGAGATAATGAATTTCCCAAGGCTTCTCAGCTGACTCAGCAAGTAAGTCTCAAGGCAGCATAATTCTAGGATTTAGAGGGAGGGTGTTAAGGTAGAGATGTCTGTTTTAGAGAGTACCTCAAGGAGTTATATTTATTTATGTTGTATAAAAGGAGCAGTTCTTTATGAATCAGTGACACGTATGAAAAGTGCTCTGTTATGGAAATTAGCATGGGAATAATGTTGAGTTCAAGTGAGCTTGTGTAATTAGTTTTTAATAGTGTGATTTTTCAAAGGAAGACTTTTCAAAACTGATACTTTCAAATTATTCCATTAAAATAAATGATAGATTATCTTAGGAAAATACAAGTCTATCTTAAATTATTCGTGTTTTAGTGTGGAAACTAAACTAATTCAGGTAATAGGAAGGAAGGAATTCTAGAGTTTTATCACATGTATAAGCCATCACACATAAAGGCACACATACTATAGAAACAGTATGAAATATCTCCCTAGAACTGCATTTAGAAAATGATCAATGGTCATTTATTTTGCACAGCAAAACTTGGAAGGAGGATCAGACAGTTTAGAATTATGCATACATAAAGTACATGTTTTGCTATAAAAATAGTATTTAATACAAAAGGCAATAAAAATATTGTGGGACACAGAAATCCTCTGTCCTTGCCCTGGTAAATACCCGGGGGGAATTTCTTGTTCATATATGCTAGAGAATAAATCAGTCCTCAGAAGTAGGACTATTATGTGTTAGGAGACATTCCCATTGGAAATTCATGTACATTTTAATATAAATGAGCATATATAATTTAGAAAGCTTAAACCCCTCACAACTGTTCCCTAACCACCATTTATGTATAATGCCTTTGTTATTCTGTCAAGCCAATATTTAGGATTTTTTTCCTATTATTGTGTAGGCCGCTCTTGCAAGGATTATAACATATGACAAATATGGAAAGATAAGAGATTTTGGTATTTACTCTAAAGCTTATGTCAGCTTTCCTGCTTTTTGAAGCGTAAGCCTCTTTTTGAATTGTATCCAAATAGCCAGACATCTTGTGTGAAAAATATATTACTATGCAAAGGTCCGTGAGATGACCATGGAATTCAAAGGGTATTCTGTCCATTGGGAATTTTAGAAAGAAAAGGAGTCTCATTTCAGCTTAGCATAGTTGTTTGAAATTAGTCTGTAAGCCTTTTCTGAATTTTACTGTCATTTGATTCAGAAGCAATGCTGCAGTCATGTTATGCATTTTTAGGCTGACTAGCAAACCGAAGCTACTGAAAGCTAGTCTGCTACAGTGAGACAGTGGGCTACATCCCAAGCTTTCTGTCATGCACATCAGATTGCTCTTTTGTTACCTTGACAATGCAACTGACTCTAAGAAGCAGAAAAGTTAAGCAAATACCTTCACTATGCCAAGGACTACAGTTTACTAGGCTATATGGAATCCTCCAACAGTCTAAGATATGGATGTTATATGTGACCATTACTGAGGACACCTTTTGAATACTGGATGTAGTCTTTACTGTGGATGTGTCTGAATGTTGTGTAATAACATTTGATAACAAATTTCAGATGTGTTAGAAAGAGAAATTAATCATAAAAAATTGGTCCACCGATATGTTTCAATTGTTTTTCCATTCAGGAATTATTCATGCTTTGGCTACAATTTTCAAGAATTTATCATTATCTGTGGATTATGTGATAGGCTTTGTGAATTATTCTTGATCTGTAACTCATTCACTAGCAATTAGCTGGAAGAAATATACATTTTAATTCCTTGATTAAAGATGTGACTGCTCCCTACAATGGCTAAATTTCAAGTAATGTTGAGAGCACCAGACCCCAGAAGAGTCACACAGGACATAGAGCACAGCAGGACATAGAGCACAGGACATACATTTGATTCTGAAGTAGAGCACAGCAGGACACAGAGCACAGGACATACATTTGATTCTGAAGTAGAGCACAGCAGGACATAGAGCACAGGACATACATTTGATTCTGAAGTCTACAAATGCAGTTGGAAAGCCTGCAAGCTTTTTACAACACATATGTAAAACTTCCCATTTCAAGATATTCTTCCAACTAAAATAATTTCTAGAAAGAAAAGAGGGGGGAAATGAAACAAAAAGAGATGAAGAGATGCAAAGGCAAGCAAAAAATATTGTTCTGAAGAATAAAATTACTTTTGATTGTCCTAACACAGGTTATGAGCAAATGATTCATATGACCTTTTCTTTATGTCTGTTAAAACTCTTTGCTAATTATAAATTCATAGTCAAGATTTTTATGACAATGTTTTTCAACATGGAAAGCTAAATATATTTATGTTTCAGCTGATGATTTTAAATGCCAGCAGTCGGTAGGAACAGAGTCATGGGGATTTGATTGCTACCCTGACTTTTTAGAAGTGACTGGTGCCAATATTTACTGGGTAACTAGCTTTGCTAATACTGGGGCAATGGTTAGACAGATTTGCTTGAATATTTTACTGATAGGATAAATGTAGAAGGATAAATCAGAATTATATCCATAATTAATTAAATTGGTCTCAGCTAGACTTGGCTTGGCATCCAGGTGCTTCTCCAAACCGAAAAAGGTTTTCTTCTGAGCATGGAGGATAAAAAGGGTCAGAGAGAAGAACAGTGACATAACAGTAATGAATCTCTGGTGATCTCAGAAAGAGTTACTGTTTCTGTAAACAACACCTCTCACACAAAGAAGGGGCCTGAAAATACGTGATTTTGCTGCCTGGCTTTTCCAGACACTTGTTATGCATCCAACTAGCTGTACCAAGGTTGCTAATACAAGCATGAACTCAGAGGATGGAGAAAGACAACTGAGTCCCCTGCATGCTGAAAGCTTCCCACCAACTAAGCCATCATCAGCTTTCTCATTATTCTACAGAACTACTCGCTGCTCCCGGGGACAGCCAGGCCCCTCTTTGGCTTTCTGATTCATGACATTTCTACAAAAGTATAAGCAAGCTTATATTTTTGTAGGTTTTGTAGCTTCTATTGAGATCTGCACAGTTTGATAAAACAGAAGTTGCATTTAGAGGGGGAAGCTTAAAACAATTGTGACCCATTTCTCCAACAAAAAAAAGCAGATACACATTATATGACATCTCCTGAAAAATCACATAAGTAAGAAAATTCCATCAAATGTACAATTATTTGTTGATATAGTCCCAAAATGTGTAAAGAAAAAAGAAGTTTCTCAAATTTCCTCATTGTAATTCTTATAACTTCTAAGGAAAATATGTCTTTATTTCTTTTATTTCTCTGTGAATACTGCTAAAATCTATCAAGTGTTTAGAGCTCAGTAGGTACATTTTTGTCCATTTGAAATCTATTTCAGTTTGGTAGACTCAAATATTTTATAACAGTAAGGCAAGTTTGAAGTATATACTTCTGCTGATTTGAAGCAATATGCTCTACATTTATAACCTCAGACCTATCTAAATGATTGACAATGATATATTTTTTTTGCTGTATAATTGCATTCTGAAAAAAATATTGGCTTTTCCAATATAGGTTTTTCCTATTTTGCCTGAGTACTTCAGACAAGTCTCTATTTATGTGCATGTGCCTGTCTGCTGCCTGTCTGTGAAGGGAAATTACAAATTTTTGAATATTCTGAAACTGCTTAGGATGCCATATGTTTCCTTGTCTGCATATTATTTTAGTTTCAGTAAAAGAAGCAATTACAAGTATATTTGTCGATTCAAGTATCTAAAAATTTTGGTAGAGTATTAATTTTACAATTCAAGGAAGAATTTCAATTAAAATCAATATTGTTCTTCAATTTTGTAAGTAAGAACAGTTCATAAAAATACTGTTAATCTTTAAGGAAAAATTTTCATTAATAGAAAATTGCCCAGAGGGATTGTACAGGTGTATATTAAAAGACTGTTTTACTAAAATTAAGCTCCTAATTTTCAGTAAGGATAAAAAGAAATCCTTTAAAACTATATTTCAAATCAAAATGTACATGTGAATGCATAGCCTTTTTTTTTTGAATGCTCTTCTTTTCAAGTGTTTTGAAGAAGAGAAAAGTAATCATGCACCCATGTTTCTATTTTGCCATCAGAATTGAAAGTCTTTTCCTTATAATTATTTTAATTAAATACAATGAGTTACAATATGTTTATATTGGTATGCAGTATGCTTTGCAAAACCCTTTCTACGAGCCACATGGTTATTTTCAGTGGTATTTCACATGAATGCCTTTTTCCATGGTTGAGTTTTTTTGACTCTTTTGGGGAATCTAGTCGTTTTGCAGACGTGTGTAATTGACTGAGCAGTCTTTAAGGACTTCAGTTAATTTTAGTTGTATAAATGTATGCGTATTTATTAAGGCACTAATTGGAAAACAGAAACTATTTGTATTATTTAGCCAATATTAAGCTGACAGCTAAATACAAACCCTTCAGTGAGTGCACAAACACTTCTCTCTCATCTCCTCTCTCTATGCCTTTCCTATTCTCAAGGTCACGACGTTCTCCACTTATATCTCTTGCTGTGTTTATTCTGGTTCAGATGGCCACTCCACTGCACCTGTTCTGATTCTCTGAGCAGTAAGTTAGCTGCCACTGTAATCAGTGTATTTTTTTTTCCTCTGGTGACTGCCTGCAGCCTTGTTTATCGCTTGTTTTGCTCTTCCCTATCTCTCCTACATCCCTATCCCTTGTCCCCAACTCCTTCCCAAGCAGACTTGTACTAGTTCCTGACAGCATACTCCCTTCCAAAAGTCAAGTTTCCATAATTTTAATTTCAGGGCTAAAATTGAGGCAATGAGAAAGCCTTCGCAGTAGTAAAGAGCAAAAATTGCTACTCTTCCAGCGTCCATGAAAACCCTAAATTCGGCAGCCCACTGCTTTCCCCTAGAGGCACTAGATGGCAGCATGGATCACTGCTGCATTGCATCAGGAGCAGAGCATGTTAGGAATGAAACAGCAGCAGGGCTTTCAACGAGGATTTTAATTGAGGAAAGCTTCATTATGGATGCGCTTCATTTTCACTAAACTTATTTTCAAAACTCTCATTGTCTTTATAGAGAAAGGCTAATGCTGAATATCAAGCCCAGTCCCCCACTATCCTAGACAGTCACATCTATAATTTATTTCACCTTAAAATGACAGGCACTCTTTTTCTTCCATGACTTTTCGTGAAAGGTTGTTCCATCCCATCTCACATATTTAATGAACTTTTTCTGAAAAATGCATTTAAATGCAATTTTATTGCTAGCTGAATGAAAATTCATGAAAATTGCCCCAAGAGAAGGGAACAGTAAGATACAAAGATGAACATGGGTAATACATAAAAGTGAAATGATCTAAGGTTGAGTTATATGCCAGGTCAGTTTCTTTTCTTTGCCATTTAGACATCTCTCTTATTCTGAACAGACTATGAACAGTGGTTGAAGATGATCTCTCACACCAAAACACTTGCTTACTTTCCTTTTACTACCAGACAACCATCCCTGCTTGTGTTTATACTCAGAAACAAAAATCAATTCCCACAAAGGAAGAATGCAGGAGAATGGGGCAGGTGATTCTGACTAATTACCTAGAATCATATAGTAAATTGGCATGTAAATTTTGTTTAAGAAAAAGTGCATCTCAGTAAAAAGAAACATATGACTAAGTTGGAAGGCATATCTGAGGGCATTTGTTGAAAGCAGAATTCTGATATGAGATCAGTTTGCTCAGAATCTTGTCAGACAAGTTCTGGAAATGTTCAGGAATTTTTGTTCCACAGCTTCTTTGAGAAGAAAAAGAAGAAATTGGCAGAAACTGATGCACAGGAAGTTCCACCTAAGCATGAGAAATAACTTTACTGCACAGATGCCCAAGCCCTGGAACAGGTTGTGCAGGGAGGCTGTGGAGACTCTCTCACTGGAGGTATTCAAGAACTGTCTGGGTCAGTCCTGTGCCATGTGCTCTAGGATGGCCCTGCTGGAGCAGGGAGGTTGCAGCAGATGACCACTGTGGTCCCTTCCAACCTGACCCATTCTGTGATGCTGTGCAAGAGAGGGCAGATGAAGACAAGAAGCAGAGAATGAGTGAAACGTATCCCAGAGCAGCAAGGTAGGAGCAGTGTCACTGACACTGGGCCGTGTGTGCTCCTGTGTGTGTGCACAGGTGGATCTGGAGCTGGGGCTGGGGGCAGAGGGGAGCAGCCACAGTTACCAGACAGCATCTTGCTGAAGCAGCCTCCCCAAATAGAAGATTCAGAGAACTGTACCTCTCTTCCCTTGCAGAGTTAGAAAGGGCATATGTCTTTTATCTGTCTCTTCCTGTAGAAGAAACCTTGTTTCAAAAAAACAAACTTCGAGCTGAAAAACTTCAAAACAAACCTTGGCTTTTGTCCATATTTATGTCCCTCCACTCAGTTTTCATGTGAAAAAGATCAGTTCCAAGACTTTTGCCAGTAAAGGTCACCCTTTCTTTTCAATAAGGCTCTAAGATGGCCACATTCCATATCTTCCCTGGGGCTTTCATCTGACTTCTGACAGGTATGTTAAAATATTTTCTGTACAGGAGAGTGTTACCTCTTTTTCAGCCTCCATAAACTAAAGTCAGATGAGAACTTCTAGTCCAAAGTAGGTTAACTAGGAGACAAGAATAAATGGAGGGGATCTACATTTTTTTGAAAAAAAATTTAAAAATAACTGGAAAATCAACAAACTGGAAAGAAAAATTAGAAAGTGACAAAACAGTAAGTCTCTGCTATGTAAGTCACAGAATGGCCTCTGTCCTTTTGTTTGCTACTGCATGATATTAGAATGGACAAGATGCAATATGGATGTTAAATGCAAGATGAACTACATTTTTAGTGTTTGAAAATGTTTTGGTTTTTTTTTGGTCTCCCAATGGGGACACTGCTTTCTTCTTGATGAGTTCCAAAACTTTCTCCACTTATTGAGAAAAGAGCTTATATCTTAAATTTGAATATCCCAGCTTCATAAAAATGTGAGTATTATGGGCACCCTGTACTTAGCAGAAATATTGTAATTGAATCAAAGCAATCAACTGATAAAATAAAATTCCTTAAAAAATTTGACTGGTACAAATCATCATGATTTGTCTTAACCACAGCCAAGCAAGCATTATATTAAGTACAATGTAAAGAAAAAGTGTCTGTCCTGTAACGAGTGAAATGTCAAATTAAACAGAGATCTATTCATTAATACAGTGAAATGACTGGAAATCTGGTCCTTTTTAGGAATAATTTTGTTAATGACAGCTTCTGACAATGTGCTTTATTGCTAGAGCATTTATTTATTTATTTATTGCTATTACCATGCACAAAGTCTTTTAACAGCCTAGCTCTTCTCCAGTTTCAATTCCAAAATGTATTTGTTTCACTTAAAGCAAATTTAAATATTGGTAAGAACTAAGACATTGTGGCAGGTGTGGGAAGGAAAGCAAAGAATTTGCCACAAACACGATTCAAGGTATTTGATTTTTCTTCTCTGACATTTTTAAAAATGGAGAAGAGTAATCAATCAGTAGAGTGACTCTCAGAAGGAATAGAAAAAAAAATTACAGCTAACAGTTTAGCAAATAAGAATTGCATGTGTGTATATTTATTAAGAAAGAACATAATCATTTCAATGAATTTACAGAGCTTAGCAACTAGGATTAGGATTCAAAGAGAGGAATGTGTGTTTCAAGCAGATAAAAATTCTGGAGAAGTTAAAAACATGATGACTCAATAAAGCATCTTCTGGATTTTGTTTTTTAAAGATACAGTAAGGTAGTGTATAGGTGTAACTTTAAGGAATAAGGCAGGACTCTGGCAACTGCTGAATACTTCTACTGCTTTGAAAAAATAACAAGGAAACTCTTGAACAGCATCAGAATGCAAAAGAGGTCACGAGTTCCTGAGGCCCTGCAAGAGTAACCTGAGCCTTGCAAGGTTTTGCAGAGTAACAAAGAAAACAGCAGATTGTAAAAAAGATGAAAAAGGTTATATGTGTGAGTTGCAAACAGTCCTGAGAGTGCCTGCTGAGAGCCAGGTCCTTTCAGAAACCCAGAGAGGGTACGGCCAACGGAGTGCAGCTGTGATGGGAGTGCAGATGCAAACTCTCTCCAAGCCTTCTCCCTGACCAGAGCAATTTTGTGAGGACCCACAACCCATAACAAAGGCAAAATTCAGTAAATGACCATCAATTTTAGTGGATCAATCCTCCGTCAGTCAAAATTTCCACTGAGCCTGCATGCAGCTGAGCTCTAGATTTTGAAGCTTCAGAGAGTTTGTTAGCAATTTTCTCTGAAGTGAGAAAAAAGATCTACTTCTAGAAATGTTAGAGTGTCTGAAAGTGGCTGAGGCAGCATGTTGAGTCATTTAACCCATCCTTAAACACAAGTTCTTGTGTATGAAAAAGATTTCTGTTTTGCCTTCATTAAACTTAGGCTTCATCAGAGCATGTTTCCAAGCTGATTCAATTCAAAACCCCAAAACCCCAAAATCTAACATTCATAGATCTATTATACTGCATGCTAGAATGAATACTCTTACAAACCCTTGTTTTCACTTGCAGCAGCAGCAATGTCTAAAGCTTAATTGATAGATAAACAACGATTTCAATACTTGAGATTTCAAGGAAATAAAAAATTTCAGTTTTTTACTTCCTCTGATGCCTAGTAACATTAATTTCATCAGAAGTATTGAACAGCAACAGCATGGTCTTGTATACATAACAATTTAATTTGGACCACCTTGTTATACAGACACTGAATGAGTACTGTTTCAATTCCAAAATAAATAAATCCATTTTTTTATTCAGCAAGACTTTTGGGTTCATCCACTAGTAATGAGTTTCACATTCTGATAGTGTAAACTATTACTATTATGTGAAAAATCCATGTATTCTGTTCTGGAGGATGACTTCTTGTGAAACAAGTGAAAAGCAATAACTTTTTTTACTTTACTGACTCTGTGCCATTCTTAAGGCATAGCAGTATAATCCATTGGACCGCTGAAAACCATGATTTCATTCCAGGAAAAAATGACAAACAGTCTGCATGTGCTGCGAAAGATACTCAGTTATTCATTGCAAATAGTAGAACCTACATTATATTGTGGCTCCTAGCAATAGAATTGGAAGCAATTCACACCCTTTTCATTGACATTGGCTGGATTGTCACTCAAAGTAATTTTCCCAGCTGGAAACCAATCCATTGAGAACTGATTGTTTCACAATTCAATTGTGTAGAGTCCTACCACAGAAAATACTACAGTAGCATTTCCTTGGGTACCCCTCAAGGTGTTTATCAAGAGGGGGAAAGGCGTCATGTTTGAAGATTGCTAGGTAAACAAGGAATAGATTTCCATAAAGTGTTTTCATTCACCAGTTTTCTCAATGAGACTTTTAGCATTCTTTCTTATTTTTTCATCCCATTTATTTTTAAATTATCCAGGGGTTATTTATTTTTTAAATATCTCAATAGCTCTGCCAATAAACAAAAATGCCAAGGAATGTAACAGATTTGTTTGTCTGCATTTACTGTTTAGGGAAAACGTAATTATAGTTAAGAGACCAGAAAGCAACAATTTCATGTAAAATGCACTGGCTGATAACAGCTTTGAAATACTGAATAATCATGCATGGCATGGGTAGCTGTAAAAGTACAATGAAAGTATCATACCTTCAGAGATGCATGAATTATCCATCTGTGTGGAAGATTTTGGAGTAGATTTGTAATATCACTGTCATATAAGGTAACTCCAAACAATAGGAGCATGCAAGAGTATTTGAAATAATTGGTTTACAGTTATAATTTTTAGTTATGAAACATTATACGTACTTCTTTCATTTGTCTGGTAAACTCTAGAGTGAATCCCTCTTCCATTATTGGAAATAGTATTATGGTTCTTTGAAACCTGGTTTTAGATGTAAAACAAAAATACAATATTGTCTTCAGGTCCATATTAAAACATTTTTTTAAAATTATTTATTCCTTATGCTTTCCTCAGTAAAATATTCTTTAATAAGGAGTAAAAGCAGAATTTAAAAAAGAGTATTTTTAATGTTTAATTAGAATGTCTATCCTTTCTCAGAGTGAGAGGTTTTATACATTGTCTCAATTATTGCTTAACTCTAAATAGTTTGTCTATGAAAATAATTCTGTGTTTCCTACATTTAGATGAGTATTAATACTTAAAAATTAATTTTTATTCATTAACATTTATTCATTTAAATCCATAATGAATAAATTAATTAATTTATAATTACTTAATAATTAATTAATTAATCCATAAATGAATGAATTAACATTTATTCATTTAAATCCATAAAAATAAGTTAATTTACCTGCTCTGCTTTGCTTATCAGTTAGTGAGGGGTAATTTTTTGTGTAATTTCTTAGGAAAAATCCAGCAATACTTTAGCAGCTTTAACTTTGCCCACTGGAGGGAGTGCACGGGCACTTTTCCACAATGTGAGGTAATGCCTCGTGCTCTGCTGGGGAAGTTTTTCTCTTTACAGGTTGTAGCTATAGAAATAAACTCCAAAAGTGTAAAAATATATGAACAGGTGAATTATTTAAAAAAATCTAATTAAATGTTTGTCTTCCTAAATGCTAGACTTCCAAAACAATGCATAAATTAATGCTAAGCTTTCCAAACCCATGCCTATGCATATTTATAGACACCATTAAAGTTTCTAATTTCATTTCCCTCAATTAATAATGTCAAGTATTTGTCTAAGAAAATTTTCTAGTAGGAGGGAAAAAAGAAGGGAAAGGAAAATGAAAAGGGAAAAAAATAAGAAAAAGAGCAAAAAGGGGGGAAAGGGGAAAAGGAAAGACTCAAAGTCAGGATGGGAAGACATGGTACTTTGGAGATCTTATTCTATATGCAACAGAATATGTAAGTGTCATTGCTAATATGAGATCAAAATGCATATTTATGAAGGGAAGTGTGTTCTGTGTATATATATCAAATTTTCCATGTTTTACTATAAACAGAGATGTTCTTTGCCATACAATATGTTTGTAAATTGAAAATAAAACAGAAATCCTCATCACATTATTGTTCTATCACATAATTCTTATCAGTCATCTCTTGTAGTCTTAATTGGGTTTCATTTTCATTTCGTCTCTGCTTATCAACTATTTCCTTCAGTTCAATGGAGTTTTGCATGAGTATGTCTCAGAGGAACTTTTCTCATTGTGCAGTGTATAGTTCTAATGAAATAAGATTCTGTATCAGTAATGTCAGCAATTTAGTTAGAATAAAAATATATTACGAATCAAGTATGCTGAATAGAGATTAGCGGGTGAATGCTAAGTTTGGTAAATAACTCAGCCAAGAGAAATCAGAGTAGATTATGTTAAAAAAAAAAAAAAGCAGCAGTCACAAGGAAGTTATTTGTTTTGAAATAGATCTTAATACCTTTTTAAATTTGAGTGAAGTATGAGTTTGATTTGTGGTATTTTAGAGCTAGAGATGAGAGAAATTTACAGTCTGAACTCAAATAAAGGGCTGTGTAGTGGGGATTAATAAGAAGAAAATTTCTATAACCTTGAAGCCTGGTAGAAGCACTATAAAAGAGAAAAACATCTGACTGCATCAGATGTCAACATGAAACCAATAGCAAATATAATTTGCCAATCATCTCAGTCATATTATTTAAAAAATAACACTAATGCAATATTTAAGGTTCCAAAGAAACTAAATTTAGAATATAATTCATAATGATAAATATGGATATTGGGAGTAGATTTTGACTGAACCCATAAGAAACGCCAAAGTAGGAACCTCTGTCGTGTTCACCAACATTATGACTTACCATGCACAAACAGGCTAAAAGATTTTTTCAGTCCACAAATTATTGAAAAAGGGTATATTTCTGTAAATCCACAAAAGACAAAATATTCAGGGTAGGAGATATTTAAATTCATATATTTAATATAGAACCATCTGTTACCTTTTCTCATGGTGCTTTTTAATGACCTCCTTGATGCAGTTCAACTGAATTTTGCAAGACAACATCTTAGAGAAATATGGTTAATTATGTAATGCCATCAGTTAGAACTGGGCTCCTCATGAAGAAAACTCTTAGCATGATACTTGTATATTACATTCTTTAATTGTAAAATATGAGGTCCAGAATGCTGGTTTTCAGTGTCTGAAATCCTTATTATATCAGATGACTGTCAGAGCACCACAAGCTGTGTTCCCAAATACCAATCCAAGATGTAAACTTCTAAAAGGTCCTTACAATCTAATTGCTGTGTCAGTGTTGGAATGAGCTGGCAACGAGATTTTTCTGCTTTGCTAATTTGGGCCAAACAATCTGCAGTATATATTTAGTTTAACTTCTGAATCTTAGATAAAATACCTTTACATTAAATGGTATTATGCTGTGTGCTTTAATGTAATACTGTAGTTTTCATTAAAAGAATTTTCTTTAATGTTGTTGATAGAAATGCCTTAAATGTCAGATTTAGCTCCACCTGATCAGTAGATTTCATAATAAACATAAAATAAGCAGTGTAATAATTTTTGTAACACATTTTTCACATTACCTTTTAATTTTTCAAACCTTCTCTTTTATAACCAGAATTTTTTCAAAAAGAACATCCAAAGGGATAATTACCACCATTGGTTCTATCAGCTCTGGTCAGTCAGAAGCACAGCAGGAGCTTCTTAAGGGAAGGACTGAAAATAACACCACTGAAATGCTTTCTTGCTCATACAGACAAGAAGATACTCTAGCAGTGAGTTAATATTAGCGGTCTATATATAATGATTGCTGACAGGTAAGCTTATCAACAATATATTAGGCTTAAACTTTTTGTATAGGTATTCCACTGATTCACAAGCTGTATTATGCAATGTTGTGTGTGCTCTCTGTAACATCCACCATGTCAAGAGGTTGAAGAATCAAAGGTATTTTTCCACAAGAGGGGGCTAATACTCCTTACTAGGTCCTGATGGTAAAGTTTTCTTCATCAGAAATCTGAAACCTAGGCGTGCCACAGGGAGAGAGGGAGGGAGGGAAGGAAGGAGAAGGTGAAACTAAAGTTACATTTCTGTTTTGCCCATTCTAAAATGTTAAATCCCTGGTCATCTGATCTGTCACAGTTGAAGGGTGGCATTTTAACCTTGGAGAGACTCTGCTTGATGCAGGATCAATAAAATTTCATTAGCAGTGAGTTGTTTTTAAAGAAAGGATTACATGGATATTGTCCATAACTATTGTCCATAACTGAGTTATAACTTGAAATGAGTGAGTAGCTAGCCAAAGCAATTATGAGGAACAAGGAGTAAAGAATGAACCAGTCCTGCACCTTGATCACTTTCAGAGTAGATTCTTAATCACAGACTGACCTGAAACTGGTGATAAAGCATTCAGATTTGATTTATCTTTGCACTAAAAAAAAGTATACTTTCTAGAACTGAAATTGATAGACTATAGAGAAAGAAGGCTGTACTTTATATAGGCTGCAGTACATTGAAAAAGGACTCAAAGTATTAGTAATAGACTTTAGCAAAGGGTGAGAGGGGATAATAACACTTGAAATTAACAAATCAGTGTAGATAAGTTGCACAAGAAAAGACCAAAAGAGGAAAATAGTACATTTCAGCAGTTTACAGACATGTTTTCACCTGCATCTAGAAAAACAAACTACCCTTTTTTAAGAACATTTTTTATTGCTCATTTTAAACTAACTTTAGTCAATCAAGGCACATAGCAATAGCAGTGACAGCAGCAGCAATGACAAGTTCTGGCACAAAATACCTGAAGGAGCTGGAGGAGGGGTTCCTGGAGTCAGGGAAACCTGAGAAAAAATGCAGAGACTCGGCAGGACCTGGCAGCTCTCATGAGTGAGGCTGGCATGCTGAGGGCCTTGCCAGAGCAACCACAGGAGATGCAAATGACTCCAGGGAGTGGGGACAACCAGCACAGGCAGTCAGGGCAAGGTGTGGTGCTTCCCAATGATGGAGCACGCAGGAGGACACAGCCACCCCCAGCTCCTGAGGCAAGCTCACCTGGGAGTTTTCACCTGCCCAACTAGAACATGCCCAAGGATGATTTCCACACAGCTGAAAGCCATTGCTAGAAGGAGCAGGGTGATGTAGATGGAGCTCCCTCAGAAACGTGCAGCTGTCCAGATCTCCACTTCCTCAGGCTGCAGGGAGTGTTTGAGCTTGGCACTAGTGTCTGAGCGCAAAAGAGAGGACATCTGCATGTGGTGTGACCAGGTAGATGATTGGCCTGATGGCAGAGCTTGTAGAGCTTGTAGAGGAAGCAAAGAAGCTGAGGCCTATCAGGGAGTGTGGGAGAGAAACAGACTGGTAGAATCACACCCTTCTATCTCTGAGAGAAATGCAATTTATGCATAGAAGTTAACTAACTTCTATGACATGGAACATAGTTAACATAGAAGTTAACTAACTTCTAACTTAGTTAGAAGTTAACTAACTTCTGGTTAGTTCTCACCCTTCCTTGACAAGACTCAGAACCCTGACTCTCTTGCTATAAGGCAGAACGAGGGGCCAACATTAACTGTGAGGAAAGAAAGAGAAATTTTCTTCAGAGCATCTTTCTTCAATACTGAACAAAGGAAATATTACAGTAAGAAAAAACAGTTATCATTTCTTGCAAATTTTTTTAGTGCTTGTGTATTGCTTAAGGCTGAACCCTTCAAGACATTTTCTGCTTATACAAAAACATACACTTTCATTTCACAAAGTGTATCTAGCTTCTGCAGCTGCTAAGATAAGCTGGAATACACGGCCTCGGTGAAACCTGAAAGATTCCCAAGCAGGGAGCTAATTAAAATTCCATCCACTTCTAGAGATTGTTTGCTTGTTTGTATCTGACTATTTTATGCCATCTCATGATTTCTATGCAGCCTTAGTCATGACTCTTGAATGCTGGAGATTAGCAATACCAGAGCACTTCTATTTCTAATGCTACACCAGTACTCTGCACCACTGCCCAGCTCCTGCTGAGAACCTTCCCCAGCTTTCAGAGATATTTTTGGCAAAAAAATTATGCCTCCTACTTATGGCTGTAGTGAGGCATGAAGTACAGCTATCCCACTGTGTTCCCTGCAGTATGAATTTGGAATAGGATGAACAATGATCCTATGCACATTTCCTGTTGCATGTCTGTTACACTACCAGTTATACAAGTTTTATATATATATATATATATATATATATATATATATATATATATATATATATATATATATAAAAATATATATCAAGCTAATTGGATTATTTCTTCATCTTCCAATTGCAATCAGGGATTACTTGATGACTCTATGCAGTTACAGCTGATTCACACAGTCCATCATTCCTATCACTGATTGCAGAAGAGTCAGTTTCCAGGACACAAGTGAGTTCTGTGTTGTTTTAATAGTAGCTGGATAGATTTAAAAGATACCTTTTGTGTCATAGTCCAATATTCTGAGCTGGAATTTCTGAGGGGAAATTTACATTGTGTGAAATTATGAACTCAATCAGATACTGCAATTTTGAGATCCTTAATTTTTTTTAAAAGACCCCTTTTTTCTCTCTCTTCAGTTGATGAGACACATTGATTAAGACATCACAAAAAGATCATCTAAAAATTGCGAATTTCAAGAGGTTGAAATGAATGGAGAATATTTCTATGTTTCTCATGGAACTCAGGTATTGAGAAATGGTCAATTCTTTGAAAAGTTGGTTAGACAAAAGTATTTTATACTAAATTTGAAGGTCATCAGTCCTTTTCATAAGAATGTGAACCAGTCCAAAAACGTGAATTTTACTTGCAAGAGGAAATACTTTGACCATGTTTACACAGGCATTTTAGGGCAGTGTTCTGGTTTGTTTAAGTTTGGAAAACACAACAGTAATATTCCATAATGTCCAATACCTCTTTGCTGGAAACAGGCAGTCCCTGTTTCAGGTTACAAATCAAAGCAAAAATCATATAGGAAAAAATGAATAATTTTTTTTAAAAAACTGAATAGACATTTTTTCATATCCAAAATCTACCTTTGAAAATAGTTTATCACATTGGTCAAATCTTCATATATTTCCTGAGCTGTATTTCTTGATAATTTTCTTTTTTGTGTCAACTGTTATAATTATCTATATTTTTCTTAAAGATTCAAGTAATGTCAAAGTAATTAACCTGAATAAAATGCCATGGTTTTCTTAATGGTTTTCCTGCTTTGTCAAATTCCAAAACTCTCCTTTTATAAGACCATAATAAACATTGTCAATCATATTGTTAAAGAAGATCTTAGGGTAATGAACTCTCTCTCAATTTTAAAACCAGGCAAAAGTCTTTCTTTAATCCATTCTGCCTTATATTATGACAGTTTTATAACTAATATTTTTCTCATCTTGAACAAGAAGACCAATATATTTTTTCTATTTTTCTAATTTTTTTCTTTTCTTTTTATTGTAATAGTGAAGCCCAGACTAAGCAGTTTTTAAATTTGGTCTGATATACTAATATTTAAAAACAGGCTTATAATTCCACAAAAAGAAGGATTTTTAAAGATATTGTAGTAGATGCTGGATTTGATTCAAATTGGGTATATGGCTCTACAGTCCCTTGAATTTCCATGCTCTGTTCTCAAACAAAATCAGGATTCAAAGGAGGAGTAAATTTTTCTTTTTTCTTTTAATTTCATCTCTGGAGTCTGATCTGAACCATATCCAAAGTGCAAGATGCAATTTTTATTTTATCCATATCTACTTACTTTGTATCTCCTTATCTACATCAAAAGACTTAAGACCTAATTCTCTGTTATGTTTCTATTGTTTTATAAAAGATGAATGGTATGCAGGAGTCTGAAGAAGAGCAGGAATAATGCCCTGATGAGAAAATATCTTCTGTGCACAGCTCCTGTGTAAGATGTCTACCACACATTGCTCATATTCTCTCAAATAACAGAAAAGACAAAATACAGAGCTGAGAGTTGGAGAAGACAAAGGAGATAGAAGAAGAACATGTCACAGTGAACAAATCACACTTCTTGTCCCATGGCAGAGCAGGAGCCAGTATCAGAGCCTTGCCATCAATGGCACACACCTGCTTGCAGTGCAAGCCTGCATGTCCTGCACTTTGAAGGAACAACTGCAGCAGGGTTTGGAGAAGAGACAGTAGGTGAGCACAGGAAGATGAACCAGGGGTCCATTTTAATTCTTACACCTGACATTTGTGCCAGGAGGTCAAACAGCCTTGCATCTCACTGTGGATTTATTTGATGTGTCTCATAGGCTCACTCTGTCTTCAAGACGAGATACATCGAGGCCCAGGAGCTCAGAACTCAGGGCATTCCCTTTGCCTATGGAATCCTGCATGCTCATCTTCCCTTGAACACTGTCCCTTCAACAGTTTTTTTTCCCTATGCCTGTGGGTGGCTCCTTGGTATGCTTCACCTTTCAGAACAAGAAATAATGCAGGAGGATCACTCCTTAATGGATTCAGCTCTTCATTTACAGGCCTGACGCTGGGGTTTATATTCTATTTTGTTCACTAGCACATTCTGATTTTATTGGTAACATGACCTAAAACATACCACTTGATTGGTGTTTGCACTGTGAGCACATTGAGAAGTTTCCACCTATCCCACTTTTCAGAATACATCTGGTTAGCTCTTACCCTTCCAAGTGAGCAGCCCCATTCAGTACCAGTGTTTTTTATCAGTTGCTGTTGTCTGCCAGCAAGACAAATAGCCTTGCTGTGCCTCCAAGCAAGGTCAGTATAAAAAGCTTCCTAACTGTGGTTAAGAAAAAAAGAGTTTATCAACATAAAGATTACATATAGCATTTAAGGGAATAAAAAGATAAATAATGCTCATATTGATTACAGAAAAATACAATTGTGAGATTCAAATATTTCAGAGTAGAATCAAAACATTTGGAAAAAAAAGCCAGTCTAAATGGCATTATTATAGAAGTTACTTCAGAATTGCAATATATACCATTTTCTTTACTCCAAATTAAATATATAAACTTGAGCTTTTTTAATTAAATAGTTTGGGCTTGAAAACTCTATGCTGAAAACAATTTGCTTTCAAAGAATTTGGTGGGAGCTTATTTTTGTTAAAAAATAGGTATAACAAAGGCTTTATGAAACGGGAAAGAACTGTCTGGTAGTGACAGGTTGTTTGGTAACTGCAATTTGAAAAGTATCTTTCATAATCTACAATAGTTGCCCTTGCAAAAGTAGAATTTCCTTATGCAAAACTGTCTGTAAAAGATATAGAAAATATAAGTGGGGAAGAGGAAATTGTTTGACCTTGAATTCTTTAGGATTCAGGTCTTTGTGAGATGTTAAAAAAAAAATCCAAATATTTTTAAAATTAGCCTGTCACCTTATTTAAACAAACAAAACAAAATACAGGTTTCAGCTGCAAAGCAAAATAACTCCTTTCAAGATGCAATGACACACTTACAATTAGCTAAATAGTTTTGAATAAAGAGTTCTTTACTGATGGGATGCACATCTTGAGTGTAAATTATGACCATGTTTGTGCATGTACGTAAATATATGAAAGCAACCTACACACTTTAGGAGACTAAAGGTTTTTAGACTTCTTTTCAAATTGCAAGTTATTTTTTGTATAATTAAATCTTACAAGTAATACATTTCTAGTGTATTACTTACTAGTGTAAACTTCTAGTGTGTTTTTTGAGACCTACAATAGAAATTACGTGAATTCTACACTTAGTTATATTTCTTAATTATTTACAAGATTCCAATAGTCCAGCTCAACTTTTTTTTTGAAAGTACAGAAATAAATAATTCATAGAGGCTTTTTACTTAAGGGTCAATCTTTTGTGAAAACAGTCCTAAATTAATAGAGGTGCAGATTGTCTGAAAACAATGCCTCAAAGCATTTATGGCCGCAGAAATGATTTATTGATTGAGAACACCATCTTTCTCTCCAAAAGTCCTAATAAAAAATTGACAGCTGCTGTGAGGGATAAAGGCAAAGGCACTGCAGAAGAAAGTGTATACACATAGGACCACTAAAATGATTAAAGGATTGAGCAACTGTCATATAAGGACAGGCTGAAAAGAAGGGGAATTTTTACCTTGTGACAAAGATGTCCTGGGGGAGGGGGAGGAATTTATCAGCTTGTGTAAGTACCTGATAAAAAATGATGCAGCCAGATTCTTCTCACTGGTACACAGGAAAAGGACAAGAGGCAATTGATACAAACTGAAACACAGGAAATCTAAATGGAATTTCCATTAAACATAAAAGTAATATAATATAAGGGTTATAAAACACTGGAAGAGGTTGCTCAGAGAGAACGTGGAGTCTTCATCCTTGGACATGTAGAAAACTCAGCAGGATACAGTCCTGGGCAATGTGCTATGGCTGAACTGCTTGGGTTGGACTGTAGGGTCTCCAAATATCCCTTCTAACCTTGCTAAAGCTAAAATCTGAGGCATCAACGTCGACCATTCTGTGATTATATGTGGAAACTAGTGGGAAGAACTGACTATCAAGTCCTAGTTAAAACACAGTTTGGCAAGAACTTATTTCTGCTGTCCAGACATACAGATTGAAGAAATGTAGTCATATCTGTCCTGTGGCAATGAGTGAAACATGTCAGAAACTTGTATAATTCATAGAAAGGGGGTTTCTGAGCCTTGGCAAAGATTATGCACTTGGACTCTCACAGTTGCAATAAAATCACTTCCTTGTATTTGATGCTTACACCAGATGGGCAGAAAAACTTGGCTAGTAAACAAGATATCAAGTCCTTCCTTGTGATAAATAAGGCAGTTCACTTTTCTAAATTTAAGTATTTAAATATCTTCTGAGGGTGTTGCTTAATGCTCATAATTACAAGTCTAATTTCACAAAATAGGATGTGAAATCACAGAAGTACAGTTTGGGAGTAAAACACATAGCTGGACATTAAGTTATAAACTGGTGTTACAGTCTGATTCACCATTCAGTTGACAGTATGATCTGTCATGGGCCATTCACTTAAGAGATGGACTTGATAATCCTTGTAGGTGTCTTCCAACTGAGAATATTCTGTGATTCTGACAGTGACAATTCTGCACTAGTCGCACTCATGAACCACTTGAAGCAGCCTGAAACTCTTTCTGACTGCCACCAGTCAATCAGGCTGTCAGGGGTGCTGTC
Source organism: Molothrus aeneus (assembly GCF_037042795.1). Classification (NCBI taxonomy): domain Eukaryota; kingdom Metazoa; phylum Chordata; class Aves; order Passeriformes; family Icteridae; genus Molothrus; species Molothrus aeneus. The sequence continues at coordinate 33,905,318 of NC_089651.1, read as the reverse complement.
AAAACATTTTAAATTCTCCCCATTGAAGTACATAAGAGTTTCAAAAGTGGAAATTAGGAGTCTAAGTGTTGTGAACTGAAAAGTTACTACATTACTCTAGGAGGAAATCCAGTTTTAATTAAATTCACCAAGTAATGAAGAAATGACTGTGTCAATGATTAATTACCCTCACTGTTTCACGGATACAAGCAATTCTGAGAAGAAACTTTATCAAAATGTGGATTATTTAATACAATGGTGACTTCAATCCTGGAACACACCATACCAGCCAATTAACAAAAAAAAAAAAAAAAATATATATATATATATATATATATATATATATATATATATATATATATTTGCGCAACTTGTGTTTTATTGTTAAGACAACAGAAATGGCTGAGGACAAATTATGCCAATGACCTGGATGGAAAAATTAGGCACTCCAAGGTGTACCCACACAGCATTTTAATTGGCAGAAAGAAGGAGTTCTCTACAGAGTATACTTTGAAACCCACCTACTTTTTGCCTCTCACATTTACATGGAGTCTCTCTTGCTCTGAAAAGTATCCTCTAGCCATGCCTAAAACCATGTCTGTAGGGCTATCATCTATATGGATCCATATGATCTTGATCTTTTGGACTGCCTTAATGAAGTCCCTAAGATGAAGTTCAGCTGTATCCACTTTTGCTGTTGGCATTTGTTTGTCAGCATTTTCAGAATAAAGAGTTACACTTTCTAGAGCATAGCTTGAGCTGTTACTTTGATATTTAGTTATTGCACCATGATCAAATTATTTGAAGGATCTGGGACTCTGAGACTGTGTTATGGAAAGCCTGGGGTTGGGCAGGTGAGGAAGCCTGGTGTGGCTGTGTGAGAGCAGGAGGTGCAGCTGCCAAGGAGCCTCGGTCCCAGCTCAGGTGATGCAAGAGTGACTGTGCCAGAGGGCTCCTGATGGTCAGACAGGGCTGTTTCCTAGCACTCAATGGACTGATGCTTCAAGAAAAATTTCCAGCAACAATTTCTTTCTTTCTGCTATTGCTTTATGACTATGGTGCGGTATTTTTTGTTTTCACCAGGATCATTACAACCACCATCTGACTTAGGAATTCTGATTAAGAGAAATGCTGACAATCTTTGAATGAAGTCTGAAATAAGCAGATAAAGTGGTAATGGCTGATCCTGCAATATTCAGAGAGGATTTGGAATCCTTTATGCCCTTTGATGCAATGCCTGTAGCTTTCAAATGTTCATCCTGTGTCATTTACCTGTTCATTTTGATGAATTTGTGTTGCATTACTTATGTGCCTAAATACAACAGCCACATTAGCCTGCTGTGGACCATGTAGCCCTTTTCACAGGTCTTATTTGGACTGCATAGTCTTCTGCATAACTACTGTTTCAGCTAAACAATGAAGTATTGACTTTTGGCCGAAATTACATTAGTAATGATATTTTTATATTTTCATTTAATTAATTCAATAGTATCACTTCTCTGTTCTCATGAAATTATTCTGCTATTCAGAATGCCAATATTTACCAGTGGCTTTCTAATTTACACAGTTTCTCTTCTCTATTGAAAAATTATGCTCAGTTATTCTTTTCATCCTAAGTGCTGATTATTATAGTTCAAATATTAAGAAACTGTCTAGGATATACTGAGATGGAACTTTCAAAGCTTTTACATCAAAGCTTTTACTGCTGTAAGATCTTTGATGAAGTAAGGAAATGTATTTTTTTCAATTGATTTAATTAGTTTTTCTTAGCAGACATGTACCACCAAACTAATAGTTAGCTTTAAATCACAGAAAGCAAAAAAGCACAGTTTTGTTTCCTGTATCAATGAAATTATATAATAGCCTCCAAGGATATCATTATGACGATGTTAATATTGATACTGTTTTGTAAACATGTAGAAATACATTGATGTGGTTCCACTTTGATACGATCACTAAAAATATAAGGAAAAATGAAAAAAATTGAGAAAACTAATTTCTCTACAAAAGGGTGTATAATATGAAGATTTCCCAGTGTTGTGGAATACATTATATTCAAGGCCTTGGTGATCTTGAGCAAAACATTACTACTCTATTGGGACTTTCACTTCAGATTTGAGAGCCCCATTAGCATGAGCAGCTGCTGAGCCTGCAGCATGAGCCTGCTGGAGCTCCCTGGGCAGGGCTGTGCTGAGTGCTGGTGGCTGCTGTGGCAGAGATGGCATTCCAGCCTGTCAGAAGACAATGCAATTTTTTTTTGTTACACAAAATAAAAGTTATCACAATATCAGAGGAAGGAGAAACCTCTTGATGGATGGAGAGGAAAGGTCATCTAGAGCCTGCCTGATGCCACGCAAAATGCAGATACCCAGCCTCTGAAAGGATATAAGACACATTTTAATATTCTGCTTTAAAAAAGCAGAATTTTCAATGCCATTTTTGTCACAATTTTCTTATGGAGATCTGATAAGAGCCTAACACCATCTCTCTCACTCACCCCCAGTGCAGAACAGTGATGAAGGGAGTGGAGAAGACGAGTTACATTCTTCTGCATTATTACAATGAGTTTTGAATTACTTCTGTTGACTATGGGTTTTTTGCTACTGCATTCAAATATATTAATAACTACAAAGACACTCTCACTGTTGTCAGGAGGAAGAATAAGAGAGAGATCCTAAAGTATGCTAGTGGACACTTCATAGAAATTATTTACATTTGAAGCTCATGGAAAAGAATACATAGTGGGTGACCACAGGAACAGGAACAGGTATAGCCATGAATCATCTAAAAATGTACTGCTGTCTGGAAAAATAGCAGCTGTTTCCCTCTTAATACTGTGCACTAGTGGACTCTTACTTGATCATATGAAGAATGAGTAGGTCAAAGTGGATAAAGCATCCCATGGAGAAGAATGATTTTCATTTGGTTCTTTCTTTTTCTAAAGTAAAAAAAAAAAGGAAAAAAAATTGAGAAATACAAAAATTAGCATAAGAATAAGATCAAAGTTTTTTGCTCTGAAAAACTATTTTTGGAAAATGAACAGGAAAAATTTTCTCATCTCTACAGGTACTGTCACCAGAAATTATTGGAATCTTGTCATACTTCATAGTGTGGCTAGTGGCTGGCAGAACAGATAGTAAGAAATCTGGAAAAGGAGAGGAAGATTTAAAAAAGTAAAGTACATGGATCTAGGAAGGAGCAAATAATAGGTATATAGGCATCATAATTTGCTGCTGAGAGAAGTAATAAGGTAGAAAACACACTGAGTAAATCAGCACTCTGTCAGGTTAGATTGTCAGACGAAGCCCAGGGAAATAGCCAAAAGGTGTGTATGTCCACACTTATACTCCTGGTAGCAGAGTACAGTGGAAGAGAAATCTTATTTAAAGCACAGTCTCTATCAGAGATGTGTTTCCTGGGAAAAAATAAATTAATGGAGAGACTGCTGTATTCATTAAGTGTCCAACCTCAGCAGTCTGTTAGGGTCAACTGCAAATTTTACAACTCCATTATACTCAGAACTTTCCCCATTATTTCCACATCATCTTTCTCCCTCTGCATGCAGAAATTACCTCTCTTCTCCTCATTAGATATATAAAACTGCAATTTGTATGCAGTGTAGGAGATAGGCGCTGCATTATTAATTATATACTTTATCTAATTTTTCCCTGTAAGAGAAAAAACATTACTGAATGTACCATTACACTTGTAATTAGGCTTAAGAGAGAACTGAGAGTTTTCTTTGTGGGAAACATTAATGTTTTAAAATTATTTGGTTCCAAATGTGTACCAAACATTCTTCTGAAAAAATATTTAATCCTACTCTATGTGACATCTGCCTGACATTTTTTAAATTAACTAGACAGAAAAGAAACAAGAATATTTAAATTCTGTTGCACTGCCATGACATGATCTATCCATAGGATGTAATGTGATATGATATTTACTAAATGCATTTGCTACTAAAACATCATGAAGAAAAGGAAAAATGGTAATGATACTATAAAATAACAAAATAGCTGTCCAAATTACGTAGTTTTCAAATAGAAGTTTTAAATTTTCTGGTGCAAAGGTTTCCTAAGCAGGTTTCTAGATATCTCTTTTAATAGATTTGTTATAAAGAATACTTTTTTTTATTCAAAGTAAGTTTTGCCAAAAATAATAGTTCTATTAAAATTTTGTAACCTTTCTTATTTCTGAATTCAGTTATAATGGTTGCTCCTAACAGTTGCTGGTGAATAGATTGATAATCGTTCCCTGCCCATATGCAGCTAAAAGTTATTTGCACTACAGTGAGAAAGGACAATGATAAATTGGTCAAATCCAATAAAAGAAACGCTGAGTACAAAATTATGCAGAATCTAATTCCAGCAGAAAAGTGACTGAGTACTAAATATTGAGAGTACTGAGAAAATCAATGCTGGCTATTGAGAATATATAATCCAGTGAAAAGGAACATGTATATTTTACAGTCAAAGTGACCCCTCAAAAATTCAAATACAAGGTTTGGCTTAGAGAAAACATTAATTTCAGAACCACTTCAGCAAAATATTTGATATTGAGAATTACAAGCCTAGGTGAAAATAAACTAGTTCTCTAATCTAGTAGCCTTCTTTTTTTTTTTTTTCCATTTAGTAAACTGATTTGAAGCAAAACAAAAAAATCATCACCCCCAAAATTTGCAAAGCAACAAAATATCTTCATTTTAGGATTTTCATTAAAGAAATAATATACATTTCTGAGAAATATATAACTTTGTTAGGTGCTCTTTCAGTGACAAGCTACAGTTACATTGACATTTCTTATGGATTTCAAGGGTGTCCCTCAAGGTAGACTAAGGCATGATCAGGCAACCCAAAATGGTACTTCCAGGTGAGGTAATTTCCTTTAGGTCCCATTAGAGTAAAATAATGGGATCAATAACAACTTTGGTACAAAGCATTCCTAAAAGAATTTCATCCATTTATTTCTGTTCATTTTTTTTTTTTTACTTCATTTTTCAGGGTTTTTTAAAGCATAATTTAATTCATCATATTTTCCATGAAAGAAATGCAAAACTTTATTTATTTATTTATTTATGTAACTTGTTTGACATAAGTGTCATTTGTGACAATGCAATGTGTTAATTACATTCCTAGGAAAAGAGCACATTTATATTACTGCATCAGACTGAAACTCTTCCCATCTTTTTATACAAATGAGGAATTTTGAAGTCTGGCATTGTGATATCATAGTACCAGCCTAACTCTGGAAGAAATTTCTATACATTTATTAATCTTACCCCTTTCCCCAACCCCCACCTCAATCCCACCAAAATTCTTGAATAGAATATTATGGGAAAGAAACAAGGTCAGATTTTTTCCTCAAGCTAAGAAATTATTTCTGTATCCTGAAACTCTTGTGGTACTTGCATCTTCTCTTTAATCTTACTAAAGAAGGCATTATTCCTTCTAAGGATGGAGTAATATATTCTCATTCACAGGGTTCCTCTGTGAAAGAATTTGCATGCTAGATTGCAGTCCTCAGGTTTTTTACCTTTACATCAGAAAAGCTTGGGATGTTTTCACTATGAATGATTTGTCCATAGTAACAAATCTTTACTTGAAATATTAATTCCCTAAAAAAAGCTGAAATGCTGCTTTTTTAAATTAAATTTTAGTCCAAGTCTTTTCTAAAGAACTCATCCCAGATATTTTCCTTTATTAGGAACTTTCTGGCAAGTCAATATCTATGGTTAAGTATATGTTTTTCAATCGATGCTAGATACCAGGATTTTTTTTTTCTGATGTTTAAACAACAACCAATTTCTACATACCACAGCCATATTGATATTCCATCTGTGAATTCTAGACTAAATTATTCTTTTTATTTTCATCATAAGTGAGCTGCCTGTAACTCTCTCAGGTCTTTTGGAACTTGTCTAAGAGGAAGGAGGGCACAACCTGAATCTATGTTATTTTCTACAAAAAATATTAGATTTCGAACTTTCTTAGCATCAGAGGTCTAATTGTATTGTTATTTCATGTGAAATTCAATGAGAGAAAGATTTGTAGTACATCACAGTGTATCATTTTTTTATGTACTAGAAAATTAAGTAGATTATGTATTTTCAATAATAAGTCCAAACTATTTCTGGTATTAACTTACACTGACATATAACTGTAATAATGAAGGTTACTACAACATAAATTAATCATGAAAGGAGTGCTTCTTCATTGAAACAGTTCTTGTCAGTATGCCATATACTCTTTAAAAATAGTCTGTCAGTTTAATCAACTACATTGAAAGCAGAAAAAAGAAATTGTGCAATTCTTTCCTCATCCAACAGCAGTGGAGCTGGTCTTGGTAAGCCAGTGAACATCAGTATGCAATGAAGATTTTGTGCTGCAAGTAAGGAATGCCACAAGACACAGCACCATAACAACTGGAGAGCATTGATTTATTCAAGTGCCATTGATAAGGTTTGCTCTCTTTCATCAAGTTATGTGTAGATACTGAGGGGACCTAGACCTGGGGGGAAAGCAGGTTGTACATTTTATTTTTAATTATAAATCATTGCAGCAGAACAAAAATGATACTGAAAGAAACTGTTTGATTCCTAATGGTATCAGCAAGAATAAGTAATAATTTATTAATACTCATTTGATTTTAAAAATCCCATTAAATGATCATTATCAAAACAGTGTAATATGGGAACTATAAAATGTCCCAATTTGTATTTCTAACTACAGTAATGGGAATTGTATTCAAATATATTTACTTTCCTGATCTGCAGCTGAAGCTTATTGAACAATACTTTTGTTCCAGTAGCTAGGAAAATATTCATGATGTGTCCACATCATTTTGGGGTTCTTGCTGAGTTTTAAAACAAGCTGAATCCTGATGTAAATGCAAAATGTTGTCTATAAACTCTAAACTCTTTCCAATGGAGGCTAGGGTGACGATAACATATTAGCCACCAATGCTGCAAGGTAAACTCATTTATGGAGCAGCATGCCATAAATGAAAAATAGATTTTATCTGTAGAAAAGCAGTGCATCCCCCAGTACTTTATTTAGAAATGTCCTAAAGCATATGGGGAGGTCTCTTTAGCATATTTGGATACCTCCTGAAAGCATCCACTTGAGATATCATGTCCCAGAATCCCTTCCTTCCTCTTCATTTTGCTTCTTCTTTTGCAGGAATCTCTCATTTTCAATTGCTTAGCAAAGAAAGTCTTCCCAAGATCCCAAAGTTCATGAGGTTTGATCAGAATAAATCCTTTATATAGCAACTTGGATGAATAAATCTTTTTTCATTCATTTGACATAAAGCAGTCTTTTATAACAATTTTTTTCTTTGACAGAGGATAATATTACAGTTTATAGATGTCAGAAAAGAGTAATTCACTTTCATAAATCATTGAAAATGTCTTCTGCATTTCCTAAACAGTTTTGGGGTTGTTTGTTTTGGTTTTTTTTTTTTTATTCTGAAATAAAGGTTTCATTAGAAATAAAAAGACATGAAAACTCACTTTTGATTTTAGTAGAAGAGTACAGGGTTTTTTCAATTTTTTAGTCTCTACTTTCAAAACATTCAATATAAGACAAAATGCTAATGTTACTAAGCATAACTGTAGCCAAAAAACCAGTCCTTTAAGAAAGATGAAATGACAGGGATCAAAATAAGCTATTCAGTGAAAACTTTTTTGCAAATTAGTCAATCATCTGTATCATTTGAGTTCCATCCAATGAACTCCATCTGCTTTCAGCTTTCCCTTCTTTCACAAAGCCCAGTCTTCTATATGCCCTAAGTTTCTTGGTACATGATGTCAGAAGTTCCTTTCTATCAAGGTTAACTGTGAGCAATCCACATTAACCACAGGGCTTTTGTTTGAAGATCAGATTCATCTATCCAGCTTCAACTCTGAACATGAGACTATGAAGAAAACATCTTTGTAGATTTGCTTAATTGTGTGCTAGTGCAGATATTAGGTATTTTAAAGTTTTATGAGTGGAGGCCAAAATCATAAAATGAAAATATGCCTGGAATGTTCTTTCGTACAAATGTGCTATACAGATGAAGACAAGACCAAGAACAATGTATGTTCATTGTCTTTACAGTTCTTGAGCATTTTTTAAGAGACTGTTTTCCATCATGATCATCAGCTCAACATAAGACCACGAAATATGAAGTATAAAGAGAGAACCTTTTCTGCTCAGTCTCATCTAAGATATCAAAATCTTTTTCTTTCCTTTCTTCAAAACCTTTTCCTTTTTCATTTTATTCTGTGTCGAGATTCATTTGTCTGCCTCAACACTCTTTGTTCAAAAAGCTGTGGTGTCACTGGCTTCAGGAAAAAAGTTTCTGAGATATTGGTCTGCTGCTGGTATGTTAGAACTCCACGTATTTGGGTTCTGAAAATCTTACTCAACTTTAAAGTGGGTACCAGATTTCACCATTTAAAAAAGTTATTAAGGACTAAATTTAAATAAAAAACATAAGGATAAAACTAATCATACAGTTTTCTACAGAATTGCTGCATGCATGCCCAGCAACTTAACAGAACAGGTTATATTCCTGAAGATAATATATATTCATCACATTTCTATTACACATCCACCACATTTCCTGAATACATGCATATAGGCTAATTATTTATGTGAACTTATTTGGATATGAGTAAAGGTATTTTGAGGGTCTTTGGTGGTGTTATGGGAACATCTATTTTCTCAAAATTCACCTTTATGGTCCCAGATCTTCTGAAGAATCTTCTTTCCTGAAGAGTATCTCAAATATGTGGTTTGGTTATGATGCTCTTCTTTTATCATTCTTTACTTCAGCACCCTATCTGTTCTCAAAACTAACACTTCTGTAGTACATCTCAATCACCAATATAAGTTAATAAGGAAGCATTAGCTGGCAAAAGACTCATTAATAACAGATGTAGGGAGCTAACACAAGGCCACATTAATCTCTGGTATTTGTGCTAAGCACTTTAGGGAACAAAACTAAGCATTAAAACGAATATAGGGATCATACACTATTGTGCTAAAGTTAGAAGAATTTTCCAATGTCTTCCCCCACTGATGCATAGACTTCTTCTTAAAGAAATATCACCTGTTCAGTAACATTACCTTTTGATTTCTTCAGGCAACATAAAGATTAAAAAAATTCAACAGATTGCAAATGTCATTGTATTGCGTTGACATTCTGCTATTAAAAAAAGCAATCTTTTTATTACAGAGTGTGTGACAGAGGAGCTTTCCATTCAGTAAAGACGTGACAGGTTCTTTGTTAAATTGGCTAAAATCAGAAATGAAGCTTTACACCTTTGTTCCTGTCAGGTTGTGCTGTCAATGAGAAGTTGGCAGAAAGAAACTCTCCAGGTGGTATAAAGCTCTCATAGTAACAAGTCCATAAAATAGCTCTGACCTAACTGTTCACCCACATATGAGCATCAGCAGTATTGCCAGCTCCAAATGTCCAGACATACCCAGTCAGTTTTAAAGGACTTTTTGAATAGTCTTTTTTTTTCAGTGTTACACTTAGTATTCAACATTGTTTAAGTTTCTACAGCCAGGAGGACTGAGAAAATATCTTCTTAATAAAGAAAATCTGATAACCTGTTAAATAAATCCAAGGTGTTCTTAAGACTTACAAGACAAATAATAAGATTGTGAGAGTTTGTGATGCAAAGTCAGAAGGGAAGGGCTGTGTTACAGTCAAACCCTAACAGAATATTTCTGCTCCAATGTTGCAGACTTGAGGGTTAGGGTTTTTTCCCAGAAAAGACAATTTTAAAAAGCCCAGTTTTCTGTGTTTTTCTGGAATTATTTTTAAGCCCTCATGGTAAATAGATCAGGAAAATTATTTTTTTTTCCCCTCACCAGGTAATTTTTCTCACCAGGAACAGAAATGGTCCCTGACTGTTACATGCAGATGTAAACTGATGTATTAGCACAATGAAATGTATGACGCAGATAAGGCTTGGCAGGGGCTGAATCAGTTCTGCTGGTGAAACTGCAGCTACTCCAAATCATTATTGGCCAGTTAAAATTTTTATGGGTCACCATTTTTGTAATATTTTTAAGCTGCAATCTGATGTACAGTTAGTGATGAACTTTGGTCTCATAATTAATAACACCATAAGTAACTGAATATTTAAACTCACTGAAGGGCTCTGTTAAGCTCTATAGCAGCTTTATATAATGCAGGTTGCTTTATAGGACATGCATTACAATAAGATGAATAACATATTTCAGACCCTTCATCTTGTTTCTTCTTCACTTTCCTTTCTTGTTTATATTCTTTAGAAGTTTATATCATCTTTAACATATGTTTTTCCTGCCTGCAGTAAATGTCTTCAAATAAAAGAGAGGACAAACACTGGGCTCAGAGAATGTTCAATGTTAACTAATCATTTTGGCTCAAGAACAATACCATTTTTGTTTGGATATCTAAAACAACATCAAAGCCCAGAGTGAAAGGTAAGTCACAGTGTAAGGTAAGTTTCAGTCAAAAATTCCTGCCTGTCAAATTTTAAGAAATCAACGTGGCACTAAAAAAATCAAAATATATAAAAAAATCATCTCTACTGAAGGACAGGATTTTCACAGGTTTGCTATTGTGTTGTTACAGATCTGTTTAATAAAGACCCATGCAGCTGAAGTAGTACTAAGAAAAAAAATTCCTTTCAATGCTAAATAAAACAGAAGTAGTAGGACACTTCCTGAATAAAAGATGAAAATCTGGAAATCCTCTCTGAAATGCTTCACTATGCACATTTAGTCTACACTATCTGACATAAGTAAAAACCTCATGCAGCAATAAAGGGAACTGTCTGCAGTTAAGCCACTATGAAAATAAAGTAATGCATAATTTAAGAAAGTCAGAATGTTACTGACATTAGAACTAATCAGGTATCAAAGTGGATTTCCAACAACAATCAGCTAAATTTATTTTTGACTTTATCTGAATCTATATGTTCCTTGGAATGTTTGGGGTTTTTTTAATGAATCGGGAATTTCTAACAGAAACCTTTTCCAATGCATGTTTTCAACATGCTCTAAAAGACATTGTAACTTTTTTCAATCTTTTTTTCATCATTATTCTTCATTCTTTCCATTAGACTATTATTATTAATGAAAAAAAATTGAAAATAAAAGGGAGATAAGAAAGGTCTATATCAAAATCTAGACCAACTTGAAGCTTTCTAGTGCATGGAACACAAGCTGCAATTCAGTACTTGCAGCTGGGTTAGGCACACACATAGACACAGGTTTACTCAAAATAGAGAAGTTCCTTTTGTGATGTTTAAGCTGAAGGTGGTAGTAAGGCAACAATTTAGTTTCATGTCCCAGAAGCCTGGTCCAGCAGCTTTACTGTGTGTGCTGGGGGTAGTTCCCTGGGAAGTGTGCTAACTGCACATACCTACAGGGTTTCCTCAGAGTTTTAGCTGCCAGTTCAAGCAAGAACAAAAAATAAAACAGTAACCGTACATTTATCCTATTTAACCACTCTTGAAATAACTTGAAGGTAAGCATAGGGACCTGAATATGTATGGTCTTGCTTTCATTTAAATTTTACTTTTATTTATTTAAAAGTGCAGTAAGAAGCTCTCATGCAAACATCCTTTATGAACAGAATTGTTTTCTTGTGTGAAAATTCTATATAATAGCTTAAATGACTAAAAGACGGAATTTCTCTCCATGGAGAGGACCTATTCAGCATATCCTGGGAGAGCCATTCAGGGTTTATCTGATGCTTTGTGCATATGGATTTCTCCCATATGGGAAGATTTGTTCACAATCTGTATTTGCATTCTATTTTAATAAAACAGCTATTTTATAGTACAATTTGTTGTTGGAATGTTCTTGTTAAGGTAAAGAAAGAGCTCTGCACCATCCTTTTCTCCCTCTCTCACCGTGCACCCCCATACAGAGCACATGGACTAGCTGTGCTTCTTTCAAACTTTTAAATCTCTTGCTGTGCTTTGGATGTTACTGTTACACACAAAATTATGAGGAAGCACATATTTTCTCCACCTTTCTAGTGGCCAAAACATTAAAGTGGGAGTGGCTATATATTTTTTTTTACTTCTGATACAGCCTCATTGAGCAGTCCAAGATTTTTCTCAGCTAACAGAGCTGTGGAGGAATTTGTTATAATGGAGCAAATTTTGCTATGTAAATCACTCTAGAAAACTGAAAGAAATATGATTCAACATAATTAAGGAGAAATTACATGTATTCTCTTTGGTACCAGTCCAGTTTCTTCAACCAAAGGCAGTTGAAGCACACAGAAAATATTTACTGTAGACTTACTTAAAATATTTGAAAGTATTTGCATTATTTCCTACATAAACAGCACCTCCAGAGCTAGACAGCAAACAATGTCTCTGGCAACAGATAACCAGTAATTACTTTTTGCTGAAACCACATTAATGTTCTAAATAATGCAGTCCCTTCTGTGTTAAAATTTCATGAGCGCGATTGCAATTATTCTTGAGTTTGTGTCAGTCTCGGCTCTGCAGTACTCTCTGTGAGGCCTAAAAATAGCATCAGCTGTGACTGCTTTGTCCTTTTTTGACACTAGGAGACTGTAAATGTGGGTGGAAATTCCTCTTTGCATATTCTTAAGAGGTTGCCAGTTATGCAGAATTACCACATTTGATTTAAAGATGCTCTCTGCGCATTTCTTTCCTGTAAAAATCTCTAAGAAAAGAAGGGAACAAAACCCTCTAAACAGCCTATTAATAAGAAAAGACAACTTTTGAGAGTTACTTGGGGACATGGGAGAAGTTGTGGCCTCAGCACAGAATTGCAAGTTCACAGCAGAACCCCATGGAAAACATGCATGTCATGGACTTCACTGCTGACCTAAGGAACAGATTTCTGTCTTTCAAGTGATTGGTACAAGTGTGGAAGCCCAGACCCTTCCTGGGGCACTGGACATAGTTCCCTCAACCAGAAGGGCTGAAGCAGGCTGTAACAATCACTGTTGGCTGAGTTAGTTTCTTACAAGAACAGCCAAAATCCTGGACATTTCTCAGTATTTCACAGTACTTAGATGGGAAGAGATGAAATACAATCAAGCCTTATCACATAGTTTTCCTCTTTTGTTTGTGGAAATAGATGTTACACATTTGAGTAAGTTGTGCGTTTTGAGTCTTGAATCAGTTTCCATTCCAAAAGAAGTGGTGTGGAATCTCCTTCTTCCTTACTGTTTTTCAGAAGCAAACAATTTTTTGCTAAGATTTTTTATTTAACACTTAACTTGCCCCTTAAGTGATTGACACACTCCAACTACATTTATTTTTAAAATAATGCCCTAGAGTTGTCCTGGTTTTACGTGGAATAAAGTTAATTTTCTTCTTGTTCATAGCTGGTGCATTGTTGTGGTTTGGATTCAGTATGAAAATAATATCGATAACATGTTGAAGGTTTAGTTGCTGCAAAGCAGTGCTTCCTCTAAGTCAAGAACTTAAATTTTCCCATCCTCTGCCAGTGAGGAGGCGCACAGGTAGTTTAGGAGGGAGCACAGCCAGGACAAGTGACCTGAACTGGCCAAAGGGATATTCCATACAATAGAACATCATGCCAAATACATAACTGGAGGGAGATGGCTGGGAGCCACCAATCACTGCTTGGGGGCCAGACAGGCATCAGTCAGGGTGTTGGTAAGCAATGTTACAGCATATCACATGTATCTCTTCAGTTTTATTCCTCTTTCTTCTTCACATTGAAATTTGTAGTAGTAGTATACAATTTTTATTGTCACAATTTATATTTTGTTCCAATTATTAAATAGCTCTTAGCTCACATTTTTTTTTCCAATTCTCTTTCCCACTGGGTGTGGGGAGGGCAGGGAGTGAGTGAGTGAGCCATGTGGTACTTAGTTGCCAGCTGAAGTTAAGTCATGACAATAATTTAATCCTTTAAGATAACCTTGGGGAAAAGAGCAAATAGAATCATTGTCTCACAGGATGTTCTGCAACAGGAAGTGCTTGTCCATTATGAGTGGCATTATGATTGTCCATTGGCATTATGAGTGTCCATTATGACACTCTTATGAGTGTCCTCATAAGAAAGTCACTCAGACTCATTCATTTATCATGCCATTTATGAAAATTAAAATGATAAAAAAATAGTACAGATAATCTTAGAGTCCCTTAGTTGCTGACAACCCACATGCAGCATGCAATGCAGACCCTGTCCAAAGAAGAGTTTCCTCTTTTGATCATTTGAGCTATTTTTGGATTTTCTTACAAAGAATCAATCCTTGCAAGATTAAGGTCTCAATGTATCACTTCTACAGTCAAACAGAAGTGATGGTCACAGGAGAACTCCTTGCTGTCCTTCTAGCTAAAGGCAAGGCCACACTGAGAGTGCACTCAAATCCAGCTGAGGTCACACTGTGGCCAAGGGTTTGTGCCACGCCACATGGTCCCAAGGGTGTTCTGGATGGACAGTGTGGCACAGCACAGGCCTGGACATTCTTGGGGTTAACTTTGGTATGTAACAATTTTCCAGATGGGATGAAGAAATACATGGGGGAGGAGGAGTGCCTGTTGAAAAGCTAAAGCTACTGACAGAGAGAAAATGCCTAAAAAGTAAAAAAGAAAGCATTCTGAAAGTTTACGCACGTTGAACAATGGATAATTATCAAAATATCTCTTTTACAGATACTGTTTTGCAAAATAAGAACAACATCAAACTTCTTTTAACTGGCACAAGTCTTTTCAACTGGGCTTTTCATCTTATTCCTATAATAATGAATTGAGACTGCTTACTACAGAAAATCAAGCAATTTCATATGGATCAATCTGCCTTTAAAGGTTGATATAATCTTTAGGTTCAATTCAACAAAAGTGAACACATGTGCCTAATCTATTAAACATTTCCACTGCTGCCTTTCTGCATTTATTTCACCTGACACTTCTACAGATAATCAAATTGAGATTTCGTTCCAATCACTGAAACTTCAAATGCATTTCTATTCATGCATTAAAAGCTTTGTTGACTGGGGAATCAGATATATGAGATAATGTAAAGGAACAAGTGAAAGTAATGATTTCAAATCCAGTAAGGTTCTAAAGGACAGAAGAGTAGTTCAAGTTAAGCAGGTTTGGACCACAGAGTGTTTAGCTTCTCTGTAAATCCATTCCCAGCACATATATCTTCTCTATACATTCTACATCTATTATTACTTTGTCTTTGTGTGGCTTGACCCTGGCTGGATGCCAGAAACCCACAGAAGTTTCTCTGTCACTCCCTCCTCTACTGGACAGGGCTGATAAAAAAACATAATGAAAGGTTCATGAGTTAAGGTCTGAGAGAGGTTACTCACCAAATACTGTCATGGGTAAAACTGACATTACTTTGGCAAAGTAGTTGAATTTATTACCAATCAAAATTAGGGCAGGATAATGAAAAGCAAAACAAATCCTAAAAATACCTTCCCTGCACCCCTCCCTCCATCACATGCCCAACCTTATTCCCAATGTTTTACCTCCTTTATTCCTCCTCTCACCTCCCACAAAGCACAGGGAGATGGGGAATGGGGTTTAAAATCAGTTCATCATGTGGTTTCTGAAGCTGCTTCCTTCTCACAGAGAGGAACCATCCCCCTTCTCCAGTCCCTTATGGGAAACTGTCCCCCGCAAACTTCTCCAATGTGAGTCTGTACCATGGGCCTGCACTTGTCACAAACTGGTCCAGCATGAGTCCCTTTTCTTCCACAGATTGCAGGTGGATCTCTGGTCTACCATGGACCTCCATGGGCTGCAGGGAGACAGCCTTGCCATGTCTGCACCACAGGCTGCAGAGGAATCTCCGCTGCAGCTCCTGGAGCACCTCCCTCCTCCTGATCTTGGTGTCAGCAGAGTTTGTTTCTCTCACATAGTCCCTCCCCTCTCTTCTCTGGCCAGTTTCATCAGTGCAATAGTGGGCTTTCTTCTTAAATATTTTATCACAGAGGCACTGAAGGACTCAGCTGTGGCCAGCAGCAGGTCTGTCCTGGAACCAGCTGGCATTGGCTCTGCAGGACATGGGGAAGCTTCTGGCAGCTTCTCACAGAAGCACCCCTGTAACCACCCACCACCACCCAAACCTTGCCATGCAAACCCAGCATAGTCTTGTAATTCCTCTATCAGAAGTTATCCTCTCTTCTATTATTACTGGATCTGTACTGGCTTAAATGATGTATTACCATCAATTATGCATATTATGACAGAATGTGACACCTTATTTTGCTGTTAAAATAGAATAAGGGTGAAAAGCCAGTTCAGAGGCATTTTACATGTAATAAAAGCGCAGAGGATATGCTCTGGTAGGTGAATTACAAGACTGTGTTGGTCAGCTTTCAAAATTTCAGTAATTCAATGTTACTAGTTAGAATACTTCTTCAGCTGTTGATGGATATCATAACAGCAGACAATCTGCAACACTACAACAGCACAATCTTTTAAAGATTATTAAAATTACCAAATTTAGACATATGATTGATTCCTTTTGCCCTGGTGAGTAGAACACCAAAGAGGAAATTATTCTAGTTATCTGGAGAATTAATCAGTGCCACCAAAAGTTCATTTGGACAAAAACAATATTCTGTTACAATGCTTTAGTATGTGTTCAAAATGTGTGGATATTTAGTAGATGATTTTTAAAATATCAGATCACTTGTTAAAAATGTTATACAACAGAAGAAGCAAATTACTAATACAATCTTTTCAAACTAGCAAAAGGCTGATTCAACTTTTGTTTCTCTTCTACTTTGAGCAGGTGGTAAGAAAAAGCCCATGCTTTTCAGCAGTTTGTCTTAACAGGAACTATTTGTTTCTAGTACCATTTAATACAGAAAGAAAGTTTCTTCAGGGTAGCACAGCACATTCTATTTGCTCAGAGCTAAAAAGAAATTCACTCTACAGAGAAAACTTTGTATTACCTATATTTTTAAATTTCTTTTCTATAGCATATGGTAGGAAACAAGAATCACAATTTCATACACCGTATACAATAGAAGATACAGTACAAGGAGAACACATATGAGTTCATTGTGGCAGTGCTCCTGATACCAAATATGAGTAGGCCTATTGAAGGCAATCTATGAAGTCAGGAAATTAAAACCCAGCTTTTTATTAATTCCTTACATCGCTAATTTATGACAGCTAATTCCTTTATGCAGTCACCTTTCTCAAATTAATTGTGCTAAAAATCACGGGGGGACGAAAAAAACTATCTCACAAGGATGTTAGTAATCTGAGACTTGAAAAAATTTTAATACTTAGCTTGATATGACATACTAGTGGCAGAACAATTATTTTCTATTAATATTCTCTGAAATTTCAACTCAAATTAAAATTTAGCAACATTTGTTATCTACACAAAAATCTGGGTGACTTGTGAAAACAAAAAATCTGCATACAAATAATGCTTTGTCCTTTCACTGTCATTGTATTTTGTGTCTTATAAAATCTTAATTTGTAAATGTTGATAAATAGCTAGAAATATTCATTGGTTTTATAAGGCAAGCTCTGTTCTGAATAAGATTGGTGCTGTTGGTACTCGTGCTACCATTCTCCTGTTACCTGATATGTATATATTCATTGTATTTTGTAGACTTCATTAAAATTTATTGCCTGGAATAAACTGGATTATCCAGAGTGTACACATTTAAATTGAGTATTTTTGATCCACACTGAAGTCAGTGAGGATGTGTGGTACGATTATTCTGTGCAACCACAGAATAAGTAAATATTAACAAAGAAGGAAAGTGCTGTTAACAAGAGAAAAGCAGAACAAAAAGATGCTGAAGTCAATTGCATCCACATTTCCAGTGGTGAGGCTCTGGAACAGGTTTCCCAGGTAAATTGTGGACACTCCATCCCTGGAGGTGTTTAGGTCCAGGCTGGATGGGGCTCTGAACAACCTGATATAGTGGAAGGTGTCATTTCCCACAGCAGGGGAGGTTGGAACTAGGTGACATTCAAGGTCCCCTTTCAGCCCAAACTATTCTTTGATTTTCTGAATTGAAAAGCAGGTGTTTTGTTGTTTGAGTTCAAATTACACACCTTTACACCACCCATGTCAATTCTGTCATTTTAATATTCTTTCTTGTTCAACTTTAAGGAATTTGAATTTTGGCCATTAAATCTGTAAACACTTTGAATACTACAAAGAAAGTTCTACAGTACTAGTAACTTCTATTATGAAAGTCATTATAAACTAATTAAGTCACCTTAACCTTCTTGCCTTTGAGCTAAGCAAGCTGGGGGTTTTTCACTGTAATTAAAAATTCAGAACTAGACCACAGACCAGACCTCTGGTTCCACGATGTAAAGAGAAAAGTCTCTTATTGTATATTATTAATTTAGCATTTTTTTCCTAATATATCAGTTGAATAGATGGTCTTTTGTGTTTGCTCAAGACTGCATCACACAACTGGAACCAAGTCCTGACTGCAGACTGAAAATCAAACGGATCATTAAATAATTGATCCTTAGGAAACACCTATTTGAGACACACTAAAGACATTAGAAAAAATGTGAATAAAATATATCAAATTAAATGTCTTCTTATTCTTCTCACTTCTCAAACATACTCTGGATTTGTGCTTTGGATTCAAAGCACATGAATTTGCTATACAAGTGAAATCATTATCTTTGTATGGCTATCATGAACTTGCTGCCAATCATTAGCACTGCTACCAAGCCCTTAAAATATCTGTACTTGTGCATTTTTACTCTCTCAAATTTTATTTTACAAAACTTACATTTTTAAGAAATGTAAATTTAATAAATATTAATTGTATGTTGAAACTATCTCTAAGTTCATTTTAAGCTACAATGCATTTTACAAAATCTGTATTCAAGGACAGTAACTATAGCAGTCTTCTTTTTTTTCTCAGGCAATGAACTTTCAGTTCCTTAGGCAAATATGTTCTGCAGAAAGTTCTTACTCAGCATCATGGTTTGCTTCCTTGGAACCAATGTGCTTTGAGTCATCTCTGTAGAGCCACATCTGGAAAAATCTGTGGGCTCCACTTCCTCAGCACCTGACCTGTGGTCTCTGCAGACAATCTTACAGTTGCACTGTGACATTTTAAACATGTCAGAAGTCAAGGATAAGGGCAGGATGTTGTAGGCACACAGTTTTTGGTAACTGGGAGTGGGGCTGGGGCCAACCTCCTCCCCAATGGCTACAGCTGTGAGAAGCAGGTGAGCAGCATTGACAGCAATGAGCCATGGAGTGCCCAGGGGCACTGACCAACCACCAAAGGGAACAGAGGGCACACAGGTGCAATGCATCAACATCAGGGGTATAGAGGGTTGGTCATGCCTGGATAAATCAGAACCGATAGAAGATGATGAATTGTCCAGCATTGGGTTCAATAACACTTTGATCACCATTGCTAACTATAGCTATGATTGTTGAAATTTAAAAGTTAGTTGGTGGTTGGTGTGACCTAAATTAGAAAGAAATCATGCTATGTCAGAAGCTCCTGAGTGAAAGTCAATGGCTTATTAGTATCCTTTACAATTGCAAAATAGTCTAAAAGCTTCAATGCTGATAATGAATTGATGATAATACACAGCAGCGTGTGTATTATTAATAGTTATCTACATATGAATAGAAACTCAGCCAGACTTGCCTGAAAGTACACTTCAAGGTCTGCTCCTTAATGGTACATCTGAGGAAAAGATTTGTGAAGATGAACGTGACATCTATTATTCATTTAAGAATTGACAATAGGAAAAATCTTATTGCTTTTAAGTATATTTAACCTTGTGTAATGGTAGGATAGAGCCTTCAAAATCTCAAAGACTGTCCTTGTGACCAAAAGCACTCAAACAGCAAGCTGCCCTAAAAGTTTCATTTATCTCAGCTGTGGAAGTTATCTTTAAGATCTTGTACTCTGATGAATCACCCTGGGATTTCAAAACAAGAACTTTTGCCTAGTTCAACATATTCACAATTATTTGGGAACAGTAAAGTGGTATTTTTTGCTGCTATCAAATTTTTCAGACTAATTGCTTTAGGTTGAAAGTGAAAGGTTGCACTGATAACACTTAATGACTGACAAAGTGACAGATGATATGATGATAAATACAAAGGAACACTGCTTCTCGATGGTGCAGACATTTTGTGGTATTCTCATTTAATTAAACGTACTTACAATTTAAACTGCCATCTCTAATTTAGTTTTCTATTTCACTTCAAAGATGTTGCCCATGCTATCTTAAAACAGCTCTTTAAAATTCACATTTTTCTCTGTTGAAAAAAAAATATTAGAATAAAACACCGAAACCCAAGACTTGTTCAGAAAGCACCAAACTGCATTACTAAAATTTTATACCACTGGAGGTTACTGATGCATATAGCTATACTGCAGTACAAACACATTATGCTATAAACACTTTAAACTCATACTGTCTAAAAAAATGTTTTTCACTGAATACTTTAATCTTTCATTTTAATAAAATGGTTTGCATTTTACTGAAAACTTCCTTACTGCTGTTTGAAGCAGTTTAGCTAGGGAAAATATCAATGCCCTCTCACCACCTTTTAAAGCATTAAAGACATTTACATTGATTCAGGAATTGTTACAGATCAGTAAATTGTTTCTCTGGGAAACAGGCAACCACAAAGTCTCAACATAATTTTTCTTTTTTTTTCCTTATGTTTCCAGTGCACATTCAATACCTGTGCAACACCCTTGTTAATGAAAACTGATTGTAGGTCTAATGGACCAATCATAATGAAAGGTTTTCCAAATTCAGAGACTTTTCACAGGTCTTGAATCCCTGTAGTCACAGGTACCAGGCTGCTCTGTGGCTGTCTCTTCAAAATATGAGCAAAATACAGGACAATACATTGCATTTGGTGACTCAATTGCCATTAACAGGACTCAGGACAAGGCTTGTGTCAGCTCTTACCCAGCTGCCTGCCTGTCAGCTAACCCCTAGTCTCAAAGCTGGTAATATCTCTGGTTGCAAAGAGGGACATGTCTGCAGACATGACAAAAATCAGTAATGACTGGATCAGCACCACAAGTCTCCAGTGCCTACAGTTTTGACCCCTATTATTTTTCTGGATTGATTTAATTTTCCCACTCTTCCAGGTAAAAAAATAGATATTTAAACAATTATAAAGCACCATATGTATGCTAATTATTGGAGAAATTAAACTGATAACAGCAGGGAAAAAAGGAGGTCTAGAGAAAAGAAGCCATAAAAAAAATTAAATATGTCTTAAGATGAGTGCTGAAAAGGACAAGGAAAAAAATGTATAAGTATGACAAAGAAAGAATGAAAGGGAAAGAATAAAAAAATTGTCATGAAGCATACATACAGAAACAGTGTGAGAACAGGAATGCACAAAAGAGTAAAAGAAGATCAGATATTAGAAAATTTTAATTTCTAATTCAATTGTCACAAGCAATTGTAAATGCTAAAAGTTTAAAATAGTCAAAAAAGCCAAATATTGCATTCATGGAAGAAAAAAAACAATTTCAAGGACTAATAGATATAAAGGATTAACTCCTGTCTTTTGAATGTCTGAGCTGTAAAATGCTGGAGAAATGCAGGAGAATTTTCTGGAAAGCTGCTAGTTGCAATTACTATATTCTTACCCTTTCTCCATGCTCTCCTGGCTATGCACTAAGCAAGTAAGCAAGGAAAACACTGCCATAATTCCAGACAATTAATTAATCCTAAAGATAACAGAAACAGCTAAAAATTCTTAATAGTACTGGAGTTCAGTTCCTAATCAGCAGCAAAATTGGAAGATAATTATAACATATTTTTGTCACCAAGATGCAACAAATGTTACAGAGAATCAGCTTATAGATTTTGTTACAAGTTCTGTAATGCAGCTGATTTCAATCTTTCATAGAAACACTTTTCAATGTTTCCATTAAAACCTGTTAATTTGACAATATCTAAATCTTTCATGTAGAAATAACTGATTTTGTGAACATTTCTACTACATTTATCCAAGTTATTTGGTTTAACAAGCTTGAAATCTATTTCAATTATGTTGTTTGACTTTTATTATGTAATTTTTACAAGAAATAAAAGTCTATGGACTTCATTATTCTACCATAATGAGAAATAGAATTAATATGAAGCAAAGAAGCTATAAGGACCCCCATGTTAATAGCCCATCACTTTCACTCCCGGCATTATCTTTGCATTTGACCTGACATTATATTCACTAGTAGTCAACACATAAATGAAACTATCAGGTTTTGCAGATATTAAATTACAAAATCTTTCTGGTTTTATCTTCAGATTTTATTTTTACTATAATTAAATACATGGAATTTTTTTCCATAGGCTACTTCTGTGTCTGTTTTTTGGACGGGACAGAAGAGAATTTGATCTGCATGCCTGTTCAATCTACAGGACTACATGGAGAAGAACAATTCTGCATGAAAAAAAAGGCAGAAAAAGACAAAGGGCTTGTTGATACCCCAGATCAGGGAAGCAACTGCAGCTCTGGAAGCCTCAGAAGCCAATGCCTTATTCTGAAGTCAAGCCCAACCATCTATCCTTCCGTGATTGCCATGGACATAAGAAGATGTAAGCTTCAGTTCATATGCAAGCCTGAATTCATAACAGATAGAACTAGGGATAATATTATGCAGTATTTGAATATCCAAGATGGAAATTCGAGCCCTTTTTTTTTTTTAATTTACTTTTCAGCAATGCAGAGGTTCATAAATTATCTTTTAAGAAGAACATATCATTTTAGCTCATATTTAATTCTGTCATCTTGAAATTTATGTCCCACTGAAAAGGAACACTGCAATGCAACAGATCTGCCTGAGATGTTATGGACCATGTTTTATTCAATATTACCCCTGATGGTAAATAAGATGTTTACACAGCATTCTGTGAATGACTTGTACATTGGAAAAAAGAAGTCAATGGGAAAATGGAAAAAGAAATCCACTGAGATTCCTATAAGTGAACAGAAGAGGGAAGTAGAGGGCCAATGTCAGTACAGTTCCAGCTATTGGACTTCATCAGGGCTATTTTCAGATTACACTAATGACTCAAAATATCAGGAAATTAGTGACAGTTTCTGTGCAGCAAAGGTTGCATCCAAATAATACTGAAGTGAATTTGAATGAGCTTGGTGACAGGAGAGAATGGAACAAATGTTTTAAAAGACCATAGCAGTTTCCCTTGCTTATCCATCAGATCTGAGAAAACAGTCAAGAAAGAATGATTTAATGTTTAAAGCAGGGTTGTGATTGCCATCAAGAAGCTGAAGACAATCAGCAAGTGTTGATCTAGAACCTAGTATAGATACTATCTAGAATATGATGAAAATTCTAAGATTTCATTTCTAGGGGTTTTATAAAGACATCCATTTGAGAATTCATCACCTCATAATCAGTGTGGAGGAGAAATGGCATGATGTGAGCCTCTGTCACAAGTGTGCCAGACACTGCATAACTACATCATCAGTGCTGGTTACTTTCTGATCAGGTTTTCAATTTGAGTATAAGAGGGCAATCAGAGCAGCAAGGGTGAGAAAGACAATCACCACGTCAGCATGATGGGCATTGCCTTAAATTGCTTAATAATTATCTAGTTTTGAAAAATGTCTATGAACTATTTAGAGACTACCAATTCATGTGGTACTCTGAGTACTGTACACTTGCTATGGAAACAGCAATGAAAGAAAGTGCCTCTTTGAAAACAAGAGTGGTAGCTGAAAGCTAATGGTAACACAGTTCTAAGGCTGATCCTTTCAGGCACCAGATTGCAGAAACTGCACAGAATAATGTACCTTTGCCTTCTGATAGGGATGGCCAATTCACAGAATGTATTTTCAGAAGGGAAAGCAAACAACAGCCCATTAAAATGTTTTAAGGTAATTTTTTGAGCTCTTACTAGAAGCCTTGCTTTGTTATTAAAGCCTGCCAAATTGCAAAAACTATTTTTCCTATATACTTTTAAACTCAGTAGTTGTTTTTAATTTACTTGTCTTCAGTGACTTTTCTGGAGTGTGGAAATAAAGTTGACGTTCCATTTCATTCATGTTTTAGGACTAAATGAATGTACATAATTTTTGACCCACTGCATAGGCACTTTTTGGACCACTTTTTACATAGCTTCACAGCATGAAAAGATGTAGACTGTGGAAACAGAGCTGTCAGCCTAATTTGAGAAACAGCAACAGCAGCAGAAAAATAACAAAGCCAACTAACCCTTTAGTCCAAGGAGTGAAACTACAGCAGCAGCAAATGCAATCCCTGCTGTGAGGGAACATTTCTCATGTATTTCTTTCTTGACTCTTTCCTAGAAGTGATTTTTTTATACAGGGGAATTATTCCTTACTTGATTTACAAAGAAAATAAAGTCAATAGAACTGAACCAGCAGCCTGAAAAAATACTACAAGGTTTCCGTAAAAATTCTTATTTAATCACTTCTCTACATCCACACTGACTTTGTAATTTATTGTGTAGGTTTTGGAATTTCTGCCTTGAGTTCTTCCTGCTTTTCTTGAAACTACCCTTCTGATTTTTGGATCACAGTCACTCTTAATGAAGTTCCACTGCCAATACAAAAGCAAGGCAGGGAATATTAAATTTCACTGTCCTGTGATTGCACAGACCAATGAATCCCCCATGCCTGAACATGGAGTGCAAAAGACTGCCCATTTTGATAATTCAGTGAGAATTTTGTATAAGACTGAATCAAATCAATATCTTGCATACTATTTTTTGCATACTGATAATATGTACAACCCCTATATGCATACAACTATATGATTTTGAAACAGAAACCATTTAAGCTGAAATATAGGTTACCTGGGTCATAACTGTCATTTCCAGAGAGTTCTCTGAGGCCTTTTATAGGATCTTCATTTTACATCTTTGAAAGGGACAGCAGTCTCTCTAACATTACATTTCATATGAGAACTAATGTATTTTCCTAATTTATTAAATGCATTATAAAAATACAGTTCTTGCTGTTAATGGTGAAAATTATTCTGCTTTTCTTTCCCATACCTTTGTTTAAACTTTCTGCAGTACCACAGAATTCTTTTTCCAGGAAGTGCCAAAAAAATCATCATGGTATCTCAATATTCTCAAATCTTTAAGACAAAAGGTGTGAAAGATCCCAACCACCCTTATTTCTGGGGAACCAGGTAGACAGAAGTCCAGGAATGCTCCAGATCTTCTGCCACAGCGCATCACATCACATCACAGAATCCTGGAATCATAGACTGGACTGGGTTAGAAGGAGCCTTAAAGATCATCTAGTTCCAGTCCCACTGCTGTAAGCAGGGACATCTTCCCCTAGAATGGGCTGCTCAGGGCCTTATCCATCCTGTTCTCTAACACAGCCAGGGACTGGAGACCCACAGCTTCTCTGGGCAACTTGTGCCAGTGTCTCACTACCCTTGCAGTAAAAAATATCTCCTTACAGCATTTGTTTGATGTTAATGTGTGAGCATAGGCACTGCATCATGGCAGGCACAATTCCTGCTCTGGAGAATGGTGTCCATCCACATTGCAACTTCTTTAAACTTTCTTTGCCATTTTGAGTTCAGTGACCTGCAGTGGATATAAGAAATATTAAGTTATAAATGTGATTCTTTTTTCAAGCCAACTCTTAAATTCCTTACAGGGTTGTTGTTCATCCATGCACCTGTGAAGTAGCCCTCAGTGGAGAATTTTCTGGGTCTTCTTAAAGTTGTAGAAAAGGATGGGGTGTTTTCATGCTCAGGCTGAGCATGAAACAAGGTCTGCAGTAGATGGCTACAAGGTCCCCCACAAAAAGTAGTTGCATTTTTTTTTGTTTTGTTTTCTGATAGGAGCTAAATTCCCTTATCTTTAACTTTTGTCTTGATGATGAATAACCCATATTGTTCTAGTTTTGTATATTCTTCTCTTAGGCCTCTTGCATAATACACACAAATATGAATACATGTATCCACTACAAAATTTTCTGTTGAGCTCCCCACCAACAAAAAAAAGCTGGGGCCAACAATGATGAGCTGTGGTAATAATACTGCTGTCACAATGAATACAGAAGTCTGTATCCTTTAAGGAGTCTGAATTCATAAAGAGAAGAATATATATTATTAAACCAACTAGAAAACATGGAAAACAACAGACATATCTGAATGAATAAATCTCCTACATGTCGCTGCAGAACTTTTCCCTATAAAGGGCTTCTCTTCCTAAAACTATGCCTAAATTATATCCTCCAGCCTAACAGAATATTTCCACTCATGGTGTATTTTAATTTGAGGACAATACGGTATCTAGATCAGTTTATTGGTCTGTAATTCCTTTCTCAGGAATATTTTCTTTCTTTCAGCCTAGATAACCTCCAGCTTAATAAAATATTAATTTTTCCACACTGCTTACAAGACATACAGTCTTGTCATGGATGATTAAAATTACAACAATATTTCCATTCCTGTGACAACAGTAAATTCTGGAATATTGAAACTTACTTAAGCAGCAAATTGTCATGTATGAAATTTGGCAGCTTTATCTCACTCAGAAATGGTCCTCAAAGAATAATCTGCATAAAATTTGCAAACACAAAGATGAATGTTGTGATGGTCAGAAAAGAAACATATGTGCTGGTCTATGCTCACAGTTCAGACCCTGCAGTCAGCTATATTAACTTGTAGCTAATGGGCACTCTGGGCAAGGCAAGCCATGATCAAAGGTCTTCAACCCTGCCAGAGGCTGCATCCCTGTGGCTCCAAGCTACAGGGCAGGCCTGGTGCCAGGGAGCAAAGACAGCACCTCCAGCCCCACACACAGTGGGACCACACCAGGCAAGCTGGCCAGACCTGCTCCCCCACCATCTGCAGGGAGGCAGGACAGAAATGGCTCTGCAAAGGAGGCCTCTGACATCTAGTTTGGTCCCTTGTCCTCTGGAACTTGCAAAACTGGGTTTGAAAATCAGGTTTGTTTTTAGACTTTTCCTTTTTTAGGTAAAAAGACATGGATCTATTTTCCTCTATGAATTTAAAATAAATGGTTACTATTGATTGGAAAGAGTCAAAATTAATTTTCCTGGTCAACATAACTTTGCAAAGCATTTATGCAGGGCAGGCAATTTCAGCAAAATTATAGGTTTTCTTTAGGTGCATATAATTATTGACTTTCCTGTCTCAATTTCTTCTTCAAAATCATCAGAAATAACAGTCTCATCTTTACAGAAGACTTAATATTTTTCATATTGTCTTTTCTCTCCTGTGGAGAATTTTGATGCATTTTCTAGAAGAGAGTATGTTGCACCAAATTTGGAGGTTTTTGTTGACCCCCCCCCCGAGGAAGACAGTCCCACATGCTCAAATCTCCTGTTGTGTAGCCAGCCTGACCTCTCTGATGCTAAGCAGCTGGGGTATTTTCCCTTAAGGGAAAAAATGCCTTTTGTTTTTAAGTACAAAAATGTCAGTTTTCCATACACTTCTGTGTCCTATATATTATCTCAGCAGAGGTGCAGTCCACATGATTAAACTCTGTAATGTCAGACTACATTTTCCTCTTGAGGCCTGTGCTGTTTGTTTATAAGGAGAAAAAACTATTGACGATAATTCTGTTTTCACTAACTTTGCTGTTTTGTATTAACCAGTTTCATGCTCTGTTCTTTTACCAGCTGATAATACTGATACCTGTTCTGAGTGATACTCCAAATTTTAATCTTCTGAACCTTGGAGTAAATATAATTGATAAAAGCAAAAGCTTACAGATGCCTTTAAACTTAAGTGCAGATATTTGAGAAGAAAAAAAAATGCAAATGTAGCCCAGAACTTTCTTTTATAAGCATATGCCACTCATTCTGTGAGCAGAACAGACTATTCACAAAACACATTTTCTCAGGAGTTATTTTTAGTAATTAATCCTGTCAGATAGAAAAAAATCAAAGTTCATGCATTTCAAGTTTTTTCTCTGTAATCAACACCACAAATGTTGGTCCACAGTGTGAAAGAGTAAGCTTCTAGAAATGTGTAGAATCTACTGTAAGATTGTAACCTTTTTTAGTATTAAATGTCAAAAGATCCCTATAATTTACTTTTTACGGTACCAGAGGATACAAAAATGAATTCAAAATACCATTCCATCTCAACTATATAATTAATTCTTCACAAACCAATAACTAATGGGACATAATTACTCTTTTAATTTTCTATTTCAAGTGAAGCTCATGGAGGAAATAAAAATTATGCTATTACTATTCACAGAGTATTGAATATACTTCTCTTTTTAAAGACTTTTAATTTTTCATAACCTTGTCTCTATGTGAGATTTGAGTTGATCTATGGGAGGCTTGTAGAACATCTATAGTAAAAATCACAAGATCAAAATGGCAAAAAGAATTAATGGCCACACCCATACATCTTTAAATTGTCATAACTTTGTAAGATGGCTGAAACAAAACAAAACACACAACAAAAGAGCAAGAAGAACTGCTGCTGCTGGCTATGATCTTTCAGCCTTAGTCTTGCCTGAACTTCAGGTAATAACAAGCTTCTAAAGTTTGTCTGACTGTAAGGATTTAAAAGTAAGTATATTCCTGTGCTGTTCATAATTCAGCTACTGAGATTGCAACAATGCCTTCAGCCTGGTGTGAAGATGCTGGAATCTATTTATTCTTGCCAGCTCTTAATTTGCTTTACTTGCCTCTCCAAATGCAAGCAGAAAGCTGTCTACTGGAAACTTTGATGTGGATTCCCAATGCATTAAGGAAGAAGAGTAAGAGAGGTCCCCTGAATCAATCAGATGGTGGGAGGAAACTGTGGGAGGACAGAGGGGGATTATGAACAATTAAGTGACTGAACTTTAATCTTCCCTAGGAGAAGGATTTGTTAACGTGAGGGAACACAATCACTGAGGTCCAAAGCATACACTTCCAGGCTTGACAGCTACTCTGGGCTCACAGTGCAGGCAGGCACAGAGCGCCCTCTATGTGAACCCAAGCAAGGACTGAGGCAATATTGGAACTAACAGCACTAGGAACAGACAGAACAAAAGCCAGAATCCCAATGGGATCAATCCTTCTCCAAGGTGAAGTAACAAGTTTTAAATTATTCTATTTCCTCAACTCTGTAAGAAAATTCTCAGGAAAAAGGTGACAGTGCTGGGACTGAAAATTGATGTGTTGACAGAAGGGTGCGTCAAGAAAAAGACAAGGTCAAGGGAAGAACATTTGAGTAAGGCTTTTTTACATACACTTCTATTTCTCCACATCTCACACTGTTGCCTTACACTGCCTATTTTTTCCCCAGCGGCACAAAATAGCCATTGGCATTAAGAACCTATTCTGAGACTAAGTATTAGCTGATGAGCTAATAATTAATTCTGTGAAGCAGTTCAGTGAAAATTAGCTGTAATCTGTGCTGTGGGCTGCCACAAAAGTATGCAAATTCTAATGCTATTTTATTATTTTCCACTACTTTGTTTCCTTATGCTTTGGGAAACTTCAAACAACAAGCTGTATCTTAACTGGACAGTGCTGGGTTTTCACTTAATGGTGAAACTTAATCACTAATGACTCTGTACTGACACTGTCTCCTTATATTTGCACTATTATATTCTGAAAGAATTAATTCCTCTAAAGCTCAATAAATAATGCACAATGAAGTAATCTCTCAACTTTAATTCAAATAATCAAAGAGAAGCAGTCTTGGACAAGATCTTTATCCCACATCTAACTTATCTTTTTATAAGCAAAATACAAGCCAGCATTCAAGATACTGTTCTATACCATTAGTATGATTTTTCCACTCCAGAATGGTAGGTAATTTTCTTGACAAATTGTCTACCAGGAAGAATTTGAATCAGGAAAGTGACTACACAGGTATTAAGGCCTAATATTCAAACTGCTATCTAAATACTAAGTACAATTACTTATTTTCACTGAAACAAACTAATCTGTTTTTTAACCTATAAAAAGAACAAAATTTCAGGCTAAGAAAAGATGATTTTGTCAAAAATATCATAATATTGTACTTTGTTAGGAAAATTATTTTAATTTATCTGATTATATAAAAATTTTTAGTCAAATCACTTAGGAAAAAGCACAGAAATATAAGCAACCTATGATAATCCCAGAGATCTTCAATCCTAACTAGTTTATAGTGCAATGCTTTTAATCTCCAATTGAGCAACTGTTTAAAGAGGTTGAAAGCTTTCTCAGAATTATAATATTAATGTTCTTTCATCCCAATTAGTTCTCATGGTTCATTTTTATTGGACTAGACTAAGACACTGGGTTTGACACTGGGTTTTTGAATAAAAGAGCATTCTTTTATTGACAAAGAGTCCCAGGGGTATAAGTAACATAATTCTTAAGAAAAAAAAAAAAAAAAAACTACCAGGAGTATATAGAAGTAAAAAGTATAAAAGAAGGAAAAACCAGTTGAATTACCATAACTCCTCTATGCCTTTTTCTCTTTTTTTTTTTAATTTAATTCAATGAATGTAACCAGTCACCATCATTATTTTACAGGGGTTTTTTTTTTCTATTAGGGACAATGTCTTTGTTCCTAAGAACAATTCAAATTATATGTGTTCATCTGAGAAGAAATATTTGTTAATATGGTTGATGAATGTGTCCAAACCTCATTCTCCAAAAAGCAAGTAAATCTAGTATCTCTTACAACTGCCATTTAAAATGAAACTAGCACATGTAACATACCTATTGAAATCCATCCTTGAATAGATCTATTCTTTCCATCCTTGTTAAAATGCAAAAGCTGTTTGGACATAGTGCTGGGAAATCTGCCATAGGTGAGAGTGCTTGAGCAAGGTGGGATTAGGACCAAATGACACCCAGACATCCCTTCCAACATCAGCCTTTCTGTGATTCTATGAAATTAGGCTCAAATGCATTTATTTGTTTACTCAGTAGCTCATCTAGTATCCCAAATCAATAATTTGGTGGTCCATTTTCTGTGGGAGTGATAGTTAATGTTTAATTTTAATTTTTGGAGGGGGAACATTTCCAACATTTATTTCAGGCTGAAACTGGCAAGGACAGATGAAATAAACTATTATTGTAATCATCCAGTTCTCCTCATTAATTATAAACAGTTCTGACAAGTATCTTAGTCTTCAAGATATTTTCTAGATTACTAAAGCTAGATAATAGGAATCGTAACCTGATTTAATGTTCTCTGGGGCAGAAAGTCTCCCATGTTAAACAATCAGGTGAGTACTAGATATCCTTTGTCAAAGAACATGGCAGGAGCAATGGGACAGTCTGAGTACTAGAGATGTTAATACTTACACTGTAAACTTCTACAGCTGGGTGAGATCCACATCACTCCTCTCTTTCTACACCTAAATCTTGCAGTCAAATTCCAAAAATGTCTGCCTACTTTCTGATACCTGGTTTCAGCAATGCTTAAGATATGACTCTGAATTTGCCACAGAATGAACTGGGATAATGACACAACAAGGTTTGGAATTCCCAGGAAACACATGCTTTGGAACTGATGGGCGGTCTCACATGAACTTGTAGGAGAAAGGCTTCCCTGAAATGTTTTGGGTGTCTTAGGCACCTCTGAGAGATGTCCAGGTACCTAAGACACCCAAAACATGTACATGTGCAAGATTGCAGTCTACATCATGGAACTGCCTTTTTCACAAGGGCTTTCTCCTCCATGGGATGTTCTCCTGCAAGGAATGTGTGCTGATGTATTTACAAACAATTCTACAGGTGAAGGTACAGGTGTTAACATGTTTGAAATGGGCCTTACTGTCCCTGCTAACTTCAAGCAGCAGGTTGGTTACAAAGCCTGGACAGCTTAGCCCCTGAAACTCCTGTCAAGATTCTGCACAAGATTGAGTTTCTGAACTTTGAGGTAAAATGACAGGTTCAAGGAGTGAATAAGAGGGGAATATGTGGAAGGCAGTTCAGTTCACCTTCCCAATGCTTCAGCAATGGGGAAAGGAAGAGGGCAACGTGCGGCAGAGAGTTTGGGATAAAAAGAGGCTGCGCCCTCTAAAATGTCAAGAGAGAAAACCCCATGGGCATCTGCTCCAGTGGGCTCTCTCCCTTTATTCGAATAAAGTTGTGGGACTCCTGTGTCTCCTATATGGACGCTGGCTTTTCATAATGTGATTTTAGTGGGGGGGGGGGGGTATGTGGTTTCCCTTTGTGAAGTCAGATTTTCAGCTGCAGCCTCTCAGCTCCAGGTGATCTTACCTGTATCCCAACAGCCCTTTAGTTTACACATCCAAATCTCATCTAAAACACTTGACCAGAGTCAAACTTCTCCTCTACATTCCTTTAGGCAAAGGATGATCTAGTTCCATTAAGTATCAAAAGCATCTCAGCAGGATACTGGGAATTTCAACCTTTATGTTTCTAAGGGGTTTTAAGACAAGACAACAAAGTTTTAATAAACTTTCAGGGTTTGACAAAACTTTCTTGGTTGTGAATTTGTATGGATGATTGTAGTTTGATTTAATTTTCAATAAAATGGACTGAAATAAAGAAACATAAAATCTTCTCAGAATTCCAGATAATAATTCAGAATATCACTTATGTCACATTCCACACAAAAGAGTGTCTCAGAAAATGTCAGAAACATGCCATATGTTTTCTGTTCCAATTAACAGAAAATACCTCACAATCCTGCAGTCACCAAAGTGAGATTTGTTGCAATTCAAAGGCAGACATGATCATTCATACCAGTTAATACTGTTGTGCTAGTGTTACAGGATAGAATATGGCTCCATCCTTCTAAATATGAAAGTATGTGAAAACACTTTTAAGACTGAGATGTAAATTGATGCTTATGTAGACCATTAATTCAATATGGCACTTAGGGACATGGTTTAGTGGTGAACATGGTGGTGCCAGGTTTATGGTTGGACTCAATGATCTTATCTGTCTTCTTCAACTTACATTATTCTATAACTTTGTTACTATTTTTAAATGTGGCTAAGAGAATACATGTCCTAAATAATTCATACACAATTTTTCCTGGTCCTGGACAGGGCAGCTGAATTTTTGCAGTACCTGGGAGAGGGCATGGCCAGGAGATGGAGGTTATTTTATACCACCTCACATCATTGCCAGGGGTGGGGGGAAGAGAGTCCCTTCCAGGGAGAAGGAATTCCTTCCAGTCAAGAAAATATAGAGGAGGGAGTTGTTGGTGTTGTTTATTGTAGGGGGATTATTTCCTGAATCCTTCCTGTCTGCACTTTCTCTCTTTAATGCTGTGGCTGTTCACCCTTGTTTTCTTATCTCCCTGTGGTTTTCAGCAATTGTCCTTATCTCAACCTGTAATCTTTGTCCTTTGTGCCTCCAGCTCTCCTCTCCAGCCCAAGGGGTGGAGGAACAGGGGAGTGAGAGGTGCCTCTCTCACTCCCCTGTTCCTCCACCCCTAGGGGTGGTGTTTTAGTGTTAAATCAGACAATATCATTCCTAAACCACCACACAAGTCCTACTGAATACTATCAGGGCTTGGGCTGGCGCTGCAGTGTGCTTGTAAGTTGCAAACTTACTACATTTGACACTAAAAACTCTTGTGATTTTCAAAGAGTTTTAATAAAATGGCAACACATTGTCAAGCACATAGGAACATGCCGAGAATCAAACATTATGAAAGCTTTGATCCTGCAAATGTTCTTAAACGTCAGTTTCACTTTCAATTTTCAGACATATGGACTCAGTGCCTGTTTCTTCTCCACAATTAATGTTTCTATAAGACAGGAATCTTACACTTTCTGAGACTTTCTGAATCTTACACTTTCATCTCCTGTGAGTACAACACTAAGGGAAGATAAAAAGAAGAGAAGAGGGTAATATTTATCAACACTTGAGTTTTCTTCAAGTTAGTAGGCATATCATGTTTGTTCAAACTCTCTTAACATGAACATGCTTCAAGAGAAATCTTGCCTGTTTTCCATCTTCAAAAGTCTCACTCACTGAATATAAGCCAAGGTTGACTCAAAAGCTGATGATTCTTTGCTTCCAGAATGTTCATATGGTACAAATTCTATATTCTGTGTTTTATAATTGGGAAAGTATATTCTGTGAATTATTAGCAGTTCTAAAGGTAAAAGAACAATTTGTGGTTCAAACAAATTTGCAGTAGAAGGACCTGTAGCTTCATATAATTTTGTTATTTAGAAGATCTGTGAAACTTTTCTCCTTAAAGTCAACCTTGCATACTGAAAGTGTTTAAATATCAAATTTATCTTCCTCGATGTGCCATTTTCCCTAATAAAATTCCATAGTTAAAACTTTGACCTCCTTAGACTTTTTGATAATTGCTAGATGCAATTTCAAATAATTAACAACATCACTTTGTTAGTTTAACACAAAAATTCAATACCGGTCTTCCCAAATATACTGTCAAGTAAAAATTAAGGAAAAGTAAACCTACAGAGTTGGAGAGATGGTGAGGAAAATGTGAGGGACTTGTGATTTTGCTGATGTCTGGAGTTATATTTTGGTATAAGAAGTGAAGAAATGTTGTGAGAGACAGATGGATATAATAGGCATTAAGTTTTTACCTCTCTGAGTCTTTTTCAGCTCTGAGGTGAGGTAATATTATCTTTGACTCTGAAGTATTTTGTAGTAAAAACCTAAAAAAATGGGAAATTTATCCTCAAGATCTGTAGACAAGAACAAGCATGATGGCAGCCTGAGTGTTTAAACAGCTAAACATTTAAATGTCATTTTAGGCACCTTCTGAGCACTGGCTTTTTGTTGTTTTTCCTTAGAAACACCACAGAGAAGCCACAGTTCTGTTTTGCTGGCGGTGCATGAAAACCTGCCAAAGTGACAGGCCCCACAACAGAAATCTACTGTCCTCAGAGTGCTGCCTGTGCTTCTCAAATCTGCAGTCACCCATGTTCAAGGACCAGACCCTTATCTGATCAAATCAACTTAATGCTTCCACAGTAAATGCATTATGTTCACTAATATCAGAAGGAAGGACTTCTGTGGATAAAGAAAAATAGAAAATAGTGTGAGAAAAGTACAGGATTTGAAGAATTGCAAATGTAGTTAAAGATTTCCTTGCAGTGGAATTTCTTATGGATTTGCAAGGCATTCTTGAATATAACATTTTGGAAAAATGAGAGAGGAAATCAGTTGGAGACACAAAACATAACTTTACATTATTCTTTGTCAGAAAAATACAGACCTGATCTCTTTCCGAAGATCTTACATTGAGAAGCTGCATTGTTAGCAAAAGCCCCACTCTCAGTAGCAGTAGTTTTAAGTAGCAATTCAGACAATAGATTTTCTTTCCATTCCTTGTACATTACCTTCAGTAGAGATTTATCTAAAAGCCATTTTTGGACATTGTCCCAGAGCCCAGACTTCCTTTTTCTTTATTGGTACTACTAAAAAATAGTACCAATAGCTTCACTACACACCCCATATATTAAATACATTCAGCATTCCCCAAATTTTAATGGTGATAAATGAAACTAAAGACCACAAATGGATTAGCTTGACTTGATTGCAAAAGTTAATTTTAGAGGTTGAAAACATTAATGTCTTATTTCAATGAGCTTTTAAAAGCATGGAACATAATGACTTTCCTGTGCATTGCTTTAGGATGCTGCTGAATATTAAATATAATTTTATTGGATAATAATATGTCTCTGCTATCAAGAAAAGTGACTCAGACTGGAAATGTTTCTACTTAACATAATAGATTTTCTACAATAGTATTTTCTTCAAAAGTCATCACCAAAGAAGTGGTGTTTCTCACACTAGACTACTTCTAGTACATAGCTGAACCAAACTTGCAGGAAATAAAGCATAATTTTCTTGTGAGTCAATAAACAGGATTAACTGGTGCAGATTAAATTATTTCTTTTAGAGATCCATCATGCAGGAAAAAGAAATAAATTACTTTTTAAATTACTCCTATTTCCTCAAGCTGTTTCCTGCTGAGTTACCAGGCCTACAGTCACACCTCACATCAGGGAACACCCAGTTTGGCAGTAGCTGCTATATCTGCTTTTACAGACAAGAATACACCAATATTTTAGATATTAAAATTAAACTGCTGCAGTTGGGCAACAAAGAAAGATACTTGTTTACTAATTCAGTTCATATAGAATTCTGTATTCAGCCTCTCATTTTCATAAGGCCTATGAACCAATAGTATAGTTAGTTAAATTAGTTAAATTAGTTAAATAAGCAGTGGAATAAATATTTTAGGAACTTTGATGAACCTTTATCATCCTAATGAGTTCTATTACTTGAAGCTGCTGCTGACCAGCTGTGACATCAGATTCTCATGCAGCAGTTTCTTCACATGTGTGAGAGCTTGTGATTAGAATTTGGGTGTAGTTATGTGTGTAAAAATGTGATCAACAGCTCATGTCCCATCTGTGTCTACTAATTCCTCCCCTGTCCATGCTCAGTGTGAAGCTGTACCTGTAAAGGTGACAGGGGAATGTGGCTGTCCCTAGAGCCCACCACCTGCCCCTGCACTGTAACGCCTGCATAATGTAGCCCAGCTGCTCTTGTCTATTTCTAAATGCTGTGGTTTTCCTTTGATCTTTTACTCACAAGGTAAAAGATGGGTTCATCACTAGACAATTCAGACAATTCAATGTCTCATTGCTAACTATGAGGCTTGGAGGAGGATTGATCATGCAGCATGCATCCAACATGCTGGAGAAAACGTTTCCTTGATTGCTTTTTGTAGGTATGTTCCTTGCCTTATTTAAATTACGCAAATAAACAGGAATTCTGTTAAGGAACAAGGTAGATCTTTCACTATCTGCTTACAGATTTGTAGTCTATCTTCGGTTCAATTTTCACACAAAAGTTTTTAATAATAGCTATTAATTCATACATATTTCTTTTGGAAATAAATGTCAAAACATTTTTTATCCCACTGTGTAGTGGAGCGCAGAGTGACATGAAGTGATTTGGCCAGTGTCATACAACAGGTATGCCCAGTCCTAAGTTTTGCAACATGCTTTCTTATGCCTAGTACAGAAAAAAGAGAAATCCACCTACTTTGATTCCTAGACAAATGCATTTTCTCTAGAAATATAAATATCATTTTTCTTATTCTCTTCTAGTTCTGAAAAGCAAATCAATTCTTCCCAGATTGGTCACAGATACCTGCTAATAAATACTTTTTAAAAGCTAAGTACACAGATTTTAATAATTAATTTCAAATATAATCTCATGCAAATTTGTTTGCATGCACCAACTACAGTTCCAAACTATCTCATCAAGCAACAAATAAACATTTTCCTCTGATAGTTCAGATCAGCTTTAGTATTCTATGCCTACAGAAAAATTCTTTCTCAAGAACTGTCTATGCCCAGAAACCAAAATAGAATATAATTTTCTTTGACTCAGCTTCCTCTTCAAGCAGTTTCTGCACAGCACTGAACATAGTTCTCTAAATTAAAACATTTATTTGTGCATGGAGGACAACTGCATCAAAAATTATGTGCAATAACACCATGAGCGAATTATCACTATAATATACATATACATAAATCCCAGCTTTCCATTGTACATGTCTACAAAAGAAATTCTCTGTGGAAATGTACCCTGATGCAAATTTCAGGATAACAATATTTGAATCTTTATTTTTAGTTCTAACTGGAGTTTATTAATCAACATATTCAGTGTGTCAATAAATACTCTAGGGAAAATTTTAATGTAGTTGTGCAGCAACCTGGAGACTTATTTCTAATGTTCTGATGTATTTTTTCAAAGGTTTTGTAAGTAGCTGTGATGAGTCAGATGGTGTCCACAAGCAGAACTGTTAGAAAAGTTGCAAACTATGTTCAACTGGTTTTCACATGGTGAGTTAACTTTGGCTAAAGGCCAGACCCCCACTTGGCTGTTCATTCCCTCCTCCTACTCAGCAGGATGAGGAGAAAATAGGATAAGAAAGATTGTAATGAGATAAAGACAGGGACATCAGTTACCAATAACTGACTTGAGGAAAATTAATTTATTTTATTGCCCATTAGAATATTTCAGATAGTGAGAAACAGAGACAAATATTACAACATACTGCTTCTCCCCACTTGCCTATGTTCAACTTCACACCTTCACTCTGCATATGAGCTCTGGAAAATTTAAAGCAACTCAGTTTAAAGAAAGAATCCTTCTTCTATAATGCTAATAACTTACCTTGTTTCTTACATACCTTCTAGAACCTTAGTCTCTAACACATGACCTTGGTAGAATCACAAATTCTTAGGATAAGCTTATGTGGAAGGTACCTACAAGGAACATCAAGTCCAGCTGCTGGCCCTGCACAGAAGAGCCTGAAGAATCACAGCCTGAGGCTGAAAACATTGTCCAAACACTTCTTGAACCTCATTTCTCTCCGTGATAGGTTATGCTAAAAGATAATCAGTATTCTCTTCTAAGGAATGCATCTATTTTTTCCCCCATTCCAGGTTGATGCTTTCCCAGATTTGATCAAACTTTAAAGAGTTTCTTAAATTAATGTGAACTTTGAAATTCAAGTGCATAAGTGTTACTACAGTAAATAGATACCATTTGTAGCACTGTAAATAGAGCTTCCAAGAAAGCAGAACTATTGAGCCACAGACAGATGGTATCTGAAATTCTGTATTCATTTTGCTGGTTACCAGGAATTTTTTTTTTTTTTGTTTTTTTTTCCTGGCTATAATAACAGCTATATGTTAATAAAATGGCAGTTTTGTGATTTCCCTAGACATCAACATTACCTAGCAGATTTTGTATTTTTTTAACTCTCTAGCACTTAGCATCTGTGCTATCTTGCAGCCTCCGGTTTCATGGTATAACAAGGATCTTGTCCTCATTAATTCAGGGAAAAACTTTGGAGTACAAACAATAAAAGGTAAGTTTAAAAAAAAATATATATAACACCATGTGGAATCCAAATGGATTTGTAAGACAATTCAGCAGCTTTAGAAAGCTTTAGGGACTGGCAATGCTAGATGAAAGTTTCCACAGTACAGCTATTTTGTCTTTTTTAAATTTTCATTTGTTTTTCATTGTTAATTATCATTGTATATAATTCATATGTTAATTTTCATTGTTAAAATTTTCATTTTTTTATTTGTGGGAAAAACTATTATTTCATCTGATTTAAGACATATTACATAGAAAAGAGCACTTCTGAAACTTGAATAACTCTTCAAGACTCTAAAATAATAACTGAAATAATGATGCTGACAGCAGAAATTGAGAAGGTTGAAGGTTTAAAAAGAGGAGTAAGAGATTTATATCTGGAACAGTTATACTTTGAGGGGGCTCAGCAGGTAATGTCAGACAGAAAAGAACTTTTTTTCCAAAAAAAGCAGTAAAACCCCTAGAATTCCAAAGAAATTAGTTGTTATTTCAAAATGGGGCAAATTTTCCATCACATATTTTCTCTGATGCAAATTATGCATCATATATTTTCATTGTATATTAAAAGACATGCTATATATATAGTTTCAATATATCAATAATGTTTAGTCAGTTTGGTGACTTATATAATTCATAAGTTTTTACCAAAATATTGCTGAAAATGTATATATGAATAGAGTCAAAGCACT
This sequence comes from Molothrus aeneus, assembly GCF_037042795.1. Classification (NCBI taxonomy): domain Eukaryota; kingdom Metazoa; phylum Chordata; class Aves; order Passeriformes; family Icteridae; genus Molothrus; species Molothrus aeneus. Next base: position 33,865,819 of record NC_089651.1, on the reverse strand, counting down.
AGTTAAATTTTACATCAAATTTGCTGAAGAGTCAGCTAGGTTGTTCAATAAGACCCTTCAGCAAATGCAAGCTAGCACAGATACTGGAAGAAGCATTCCTTGCCACCACCAAAAACATGCTCCTGTTCTCATTGCTCCCATCCTCATACCAGCACAAATGACTGGGTGTGCTTATACAGTGTGCAGCAAGAGAGCTGCACAGATAAAAATGGAAAGAAGGAGAAGAGGCAAAGGAATCATTTTCTGTCAGATCAGATCCTGCATTCACTACTTTGAGACATGAACAAATTTTGGACACATCTGAGCCTTGAGAGCAGGGAGCATACAGGTAAGGAGTGAGAAGGATTTCTCTGGTGGAAGTGGTGACCTGTAATTGCTGAAATGGCTGCTGCGAAATTTCCTTGTGAGAAGTGCCAGAATCAGATTGTGGTATAAGCTTACTGTGCTGGTTCAAATATTTTTTAAAATGACAGCTAGAGATTTTATTAGCAGCATTTATTTGTTGCAGGATTATATTGGCAAGTAAATCAGACAAATATGCAGTAAAGATCAGAATGAATAACCTACAACAATCTTACTTTTCTCTTACAGTTAGATTTCTTTTCTGCTATGTCACAAGTTTCTTTCTTATACTTTAGCCTGGATTCCATGATTTTTATCTATTAATGATACTCCCATCTTAGGATCTATACCTGGTCATACAGAGAAAGGAGTGATGTGTTATCTTAGGCCATTTACACTGAGATTGGGTTAGTTTAGACTCATTATAGTACATTCTGCTATATGAGGAATGCTCTTTGCTCTGGGGCTTACTGGAGCTGAAGTACTTCTTTAAGTCTGTCTTTTACTACTGGTAGAATGGCTGAGACTTTTTAGGTGAATTTAAAAGAGGATTTCAAATAAAAACTTGGCTTCAGTTTCCTATTCTTAAGTCACAGAGGACATACTATTCTGCTTTTTATAGAGGCTGTGTTTTAAGAGACGTAGAGCCATTTTCCAAATACTTGAAAATACAAAATGCTTCCATACTGCTGGAGCCTCCTTTCAATATCTTTCAGGTTTAGGCTAAAAACAGAATTACCTTCTCCCTGAAGCACAAGGCCTCCTCATATAAAATACTGTCCATGCACATATTTAGAGGTAAAAATGCATTGTAGCCCTTTAAGAAGGGTGGTGAACTTCTCCCTGTACAGCTTGTTCTCTCATAATGTATGAAGTTGGGAAAAAGAATGGTATCTGCTCCTTTTGGCACTAAATCACCATGTTTTTATACTGTCATATTTCAGGTCTACCATGCCTACAACTGAGTATGCTCAGTATGTAAGTCTGCAAGTGAGTGGGTAAGGAGTGGTTTTGTGTCCTGTGCTGTAACATCAACACAAGGACAGCTGCAGCTTGGCCCCCCAGGAGTTCTGGAGATTAACTATCCACTGGTCTTAGACACAGCTGTGTCAGCTGCAATATAAATTTTACTGGTTTGAAGCTTAAATATATCGAAAATAAAAGTACTGGGAAATAGATGTGCTAAAGCAGAGCAGGAGTTTTCAAGGTACTAAACAGAAAATTTGGTGCTTGCAATTAAAACAAAAGCAAACAACAGACATAGTATATAGAGTTTGCAAATGCCATTTGCAATCTATCATAGGAAGTTCATTTCATATAGTGGAAAATTAAAGCCCTAATAATTTTCTATTAATCACACCTTAATATAAAGAAATAATGACAGCTTCATGAAATTTTACTGTGTTCATGTGTATTTTTTTCTGGTTCATGTATATTTTAGTTCTTCCAGGGTTGATAAATGCTTGTATTTTTTATGAGCAAAGGGTAACTGCTGGAAATAGTACTGACACTGATACCAGAACAATTAGCCTGTTCATCCAGATGTTTGCTTTCCAGTGGGGGAAGGAACCATTCACCTCATTCTTCTGACTACTGTCATTTGGCCATTTCTCACACCAAATCAGCCTCTAGTTGAAAGGCACCTCCATCAGCATTTATCCCAGCCCCCTCCTCCGAGCAGCTCTCGTTTTACCAGGTTTCTCCAGGCTAGGTGCAGCCCTGAACACCTTGCAGACTGGGGAGTCTGCAACATCTGGGGCCAAGCTGATCCTCTTGGTAAAAAGGTTTCTTTATACCTAAATGGAGCTTTTCCTGTTCCAGATCTTCCTGCTGCTCCTGGCAGACCCATTCCCCAGCCCCAGAGCCACCGTGCAGGAGCCAGCCCTGAGAGCCCTGACAGCTGTGCCCATCCTGCCTCTGGTGATCAGATAAAGAGGGGGTTGGATGCACAGAGAGGAGAGCAAATTGAATGTATGGCCCTTTGCTAGATCAGCTTTCTCTCCCAAAAAAACCAAAACCTGAGGGCCTTGAAATTTTATATCAAGGCTTGCATTTATTTTTGGTGAGAATAATGAAAACTTGTTCCCCTGGCACTTAGGGAACAGTAAGTGAAATTACAGTATTCCTTGAACAGGCTAAACTTTTTGTCTTTAAAAAAAAAGGTGGGGTCAAAAAGGAAGAATTGTGCATATTTGCAGAATTCTAGCTGTCTGTCAAAGGCTTTTGCTAAACACTGCTAACTTTGGGCTGATCTTACAGTGATAGATGAGCTGTAACTTGACAAAATAAGGCTTGAATTTTTTAATCAGTAAAAATATGAGTTATAAGAAAAAAATTTCAAAATATGAGCTTTATATTACACTAGATGAAGGGCATTTCTGTGTATATGAGAAAGGTAGATTAGTTATAAAACTATTTTTAAAATTGTGCTGACTCCATTTAAATTTATAATGTCTCTTGGAATTAAACTATAAATATTTATGAATTATGTTATTAATTTCTGTAACAAGTCAGATTTTATTTGAATATTTTTGAAGCAAAACTATTTCCTTGGGTAATGGAATCCAAATGAATAAATAAAAATGTTCATTTATAATAAATATCTAACATGAGAATTTGCAAATAGTTGTTTCCTTTGGTTTTTATCCTCTCTTAATACCTATCATAATAAGCTGTGAGCTGAAAAAGGTCATTTGTAGTATGACAAAGCTGTTCAAGTGGTGAATTAAGCTTTTAAATTATATGGAATATTAGAATCATTTTTTATCTGAACAAATCAAGTTTAATCCCCCCAAGAGGGCTGACTTTCTAGACATTAAATAAAACCAAAGGAAATATCTTTAGAACTTGAATGTCTTTTAATCTATTGTACTGAAACCAATGGCAAATAATTTCTTAAAATGTCCTTTTTATGAACTATTTTTGTCTGTGTAATTGGCTAAATGCTATGGAAGGAATCTGCAGAGAACTATTACCAAGCACCAGAAATTTACAATTGATTCATTTCTAAATTACAGCTTAATAGCTATTAGAAGTTAGCTAATACTGCATGAATCTCTGTTCAGAGAAGATATTGAATTGCACATAACTGAAAGTTGTTTATATCCATGATAAAGGGAGTTGATATGAGGATGAAATGCCAATTGTTTCAGAGTCATTCTAGTTCACAGACCTGTGATGCATACATTATGTATTAGTGACAAAGTTAAAAATATAAAGCAGCAGGTCTAGGCAGTAGCCAAATTTTCCAAAATTTCTTTTTTAGGCCTCTTAGCTTCTGTATACAAAGAAGACCAAGAAAATAGGCTTAAAAATGAAAATCTATGGAAAACATTTTGAGGGTGTGGGAGTGTTAAAAAAAAAATAGCTGAATATACAAATGTACTTTTCCCCAGAAATAAAAGGGGAAAATTAACATAAATATATAATGAAATAATCTTCTGCTGCTATAAAAACAAAACATGTTGATATTGGTTTTTTCTGTTTTACCTGGCGGGGTTTTTTGTGTTTTGTTTTTCTGGGTTTTTTTTTGGTGTTTTGGGTTTTTTTAAATGTATCCATGTTCCTAGGAAAAAAAGGCTTTTTTCCTATATGAAGTAATTTTAATAGTAATATTTCTCAACATAAGAAATGGCAAAAGCTTCCTTTCATAGACAAATATTGGTAAATCATGAGAAAAGAAATGACCTTCCTTTCTTGTTTTTTTTTTTTTACAAAACCACCCAATACGTGTGGTTCATCCCGCGTGGTTCAGAAGGTGGCACTGTTCTCCCTGTTGAGTTTAAATGCTTGTGTGGCATATTGGAACAGGGAACAGCTGTCATTTAATGAAGTAATATGAATTCCTTCCCCGTCCATTAGCACATATGTCAAGCAAATGGAAAAATAAAATGTATTTTAACACTTTTCTTATTATTCACTGATATAAGTCAAGTAATATCCTTTTACAATTCCAATTATGTTTCTTACCTGCCTTCTCTGTGCTTATAGTATGTAAATAATTCTTATTCACACAGTGGAATTACAGACTGCAGAATTTCATTATGACTATCTTTTCTTAATTGTTTTTCTCATTGTTAGACATTTGTTATATGGTCTATTTTGTTCATTCTGCCCACAAGTATATGCCAAACACAGTAAAGACAGCAGGCCCTGAATACCTCTTAACTCACCCAAGTAAATTATTTTGTTTTCTCTTATAAAGAAAAGAATATTTACAGTTTTCAGAAAGGGAAAATAATCCACTTTCTAGCTGTATTACATTAACTGAAAAACTGTAAAATAACAGATGTCAGTGCAGATTGGATTTATTTTTCCAATATGCTTTCAAATGAATGAATGTGAAACTGTTTAATACTTGTTGTATCTCAGAAAGTTGGTTATATTTACATGATTTGAATGTCAGTTTTTTTAATGTTAGAACTGCAGTCACGTATGTGGGAGGTAACTGGCACTTTCCCAAAAAAGGCTAGCTGTATGAGCTTGTCATTTAGCATGACAGACATCTTTTCTTTCCTATTTATTTTGTGGTTTCATAAATCAGATCTTTTGTTGTTGTTGTTATTGTTGTTGTTGGGGTTTTTTTCACAGTTAGATACTGAATGTGTATTTCTACTCACAGGAGAACTCAATAATCAGATTGAGTCTAACAATGCTCTATGGGCAATCAGGTCTAACAATGCTCAATGGGCAATGAAAAAGGCTGTCCTTCTCCAGGGAGAAAGACATTGTAGTCTTCTACAGTGGGGTTTCTTGTATTGTTGTTGAAGCTGTACAGAGATGTTTTCTTATTGATGCAGATAAAGAGATAAATTCATTCATGGTTCATTACTTGTTGACATCGTGAGAACGTGACAAAATGGAATACAATAATAAACCAATCTGCAGATCTTATGGTCAGGAAAACCAATAATGTTATTGTCCTGTTACTCTAATCTACACCCTTGGATGCTGTGGAGTCACATGTACTTCCATTAATGATAGAGATTTTTTTTCCACTTCTGTGCTATGGTATCATTACAGTTATGGAAGAATGAGCTGAGCTGGTCTCCAGCTTTCCTTCTACATCATACACACTGTCAGCTTAGCTCTCTGTCTGCAGAGTCCTCATTAAAAGGGGAGTGGAAGGAATGAACAGATTGCTTTTTTCAGATTCCAGATGGAGTTTGTAAATCTGACAGGTGAAGAAGAGAAATGAGTTGGAAAGAAAAAATTTCATGCTTGTGAAATTATAAAAATCTGTCAAGAAATTATTGAGAAAATGAATATTGGACAAATTGGGGTTGTAAATTATACCCTTCCTGAGTATAACAGTATCTGAGGGGTTAATCATTCAAAAATGCTTGAAACTGACACCCAGATAATCTGCAATTGCAAATATGTCAGATGAATACCAGCTGAGATCCTTGTCGATGAACAGATTATTTTGTGTAAAGACTTGTGTTATTAGGTGTTTATTAAAATTTTATACAACTTAATATACTGAATTCTTTTGTGACCTTGTAAGCATGAGGCTGTAATTTTCCAGATATGTGTATTAAATTACACTACACAGGTGTCTGACCAGGTAGCTCTCTAGCTCCAGGTCACTATTATTTGCTTGCTTGCCTCATATCTGACTGTGCTGCTTATTTGAAATGAACCAGACTTAAATAAATACAGCAGTTAGTTTATATGGAATCATACTTGCTATACTTCCATACATCCATTTATATGGAATCATTTTGCACATTTGCAAATATTGCAGGCAATAGAAAAGAAGTCAGCTTGAAAGCTTAAAAGCTAAGGTTTATACTACAAGCCACTAAATTTCTATGTTTTCCCAAAAGGTAAGGAAAGAGCAGGGGGAAATCCAATTAACATGTGATAATGAAATACATAAGACTGAAATACAAATTTTCTTTATCAGTGTGAATAAGTATGTGGATATATCTGACTGGTCTCTGCAAATCCAAGCTAAGCAGCTATGCAATACTACTGGTAGCAGCAGGTTGAGATGAGATATAAACTATTAAATATAAATATAAACATTTTATCCATATTCCAGATTACAGTGTGTCATGGTAGAGTCTTTAGCTGGCTTTTAAGCCTCTCCAGAGTACAGAGAGGTGAAACAAATGCTAGGTAAAATAAATAACTATATGTCACTGGGTTGAGCACTCCAGTACTTTAGAGTATTTAAAGACTAACACTACAAGTAACTCACAGAAAGTCTTTCATATTAATTATGATCCAGACATGGATCATAATTTTATAGAAAGAAAATTAAATATGCTCAGAATATGATGATAAGAATTAAGCTACTTAATTCTGCACAATAATATATGCTTTTATATAATTACTTCAAGATATTAAGAAAACTTACTTTCTGTTAGCCTCTCACTTTGGTATTACACCATTAATTTTAAATTTAAAAAATAAATCTAATTTTCTTTTTGAATTTTTTATTATTTTCCCAGGTTTTGTACACCATTATTCTTGAAATAATTTATTAGTTTTGCATTTTCTTATTGTGAGTGTTCTTATCTTATGTTTCTCTTGACTTTTCATGCAAGAGCTTGAAATAAAAGGAATATTGCATAGGGTCAGTGCAAATGCTTATCTAATCCTTGCAGTGGCTGAGAGTGCATGCAGAAGAGTACAAGAACCAGGGTATTTATATTATTCTTTCTCTTTTGGATTCTGGAAGATCAGTAAAACTGGAGGTTTAAAAGAAACATTTTATGTTTATCAGCTATAAGTGGAACTATCTTTCTAAAGTTATCTTTCTCTATTATATTTTAATACAGGAAAAAAATTGTGTTTATTTTTCATTTACTGTGCTCTATCCTCCAGCCTTTATAGTAGAGACTGAATCAAGATGACTGTACTTTCTCCTGAAAGAGCCCCAGAAGCTGTGAATCCATCAAATGATGTCAAAGCACCTAGAAAAAACTGATATGTAAAAAGCTATTTCTATAGCCTGAAATGGGTTATTGTCAGGGCTTCAAAATCTGGATATAAATTTCTTCTGACCACAGAAGGCCTGAATATGGGTCAGAGTAGAGCAAGTGCTCTCAAGGAATATGAGATTCATGATTTTGCTCTCAGTGGATTGTAAACTGCAAAAGGCTGCATGCCTGCAGTCTGCATTCAGAAGGAACTCTGGCTTCTTTGTATTCACCAAGGGATATCAGACTCCTAGATGTCCTCTGGGGAAAATATATATATATATATATGCTGGGAAAATAAAGGTCTTGTCTCTGCCTCAGGAAAGTGTTACACTGATGCTTTTATAAACTGTGGAAGTATATTTGTGACCTGCTACGCTGTCTTGTACACTAGAAATTCTTCAGGCTTTTCTTACAAGATGTTATTTTTCCTTTACTTTGATTTAGAAAGGAAAACTACCTTTTAGTCTAGTATTTCACACCTCTACTGTCTGCAAAGTATGCAGAAAAAAAGGATTATTTAGTCATTGAGTCAGAGAATTCTAATTTCTCTTCCCATTTTTTATCTTTTTGCCTTAATCTAAGCTCTTTAGGAAGCAGACATATTATCTATTCTCATAAAGGCTCTGGTAGAGATTTATTAGCAACATACTTCTGAATTCTTCAGATTAATATATGACTGAAATGCAAAATGCCCTTACTGATTATAGAAAATGCAGCTTGTATTTCCAGAATACAGCTTTTTTAGTTGACTTAAGATAGAATTAAATTCTGCTGCATTTGTGTCCAGGGTGTGTATTAGTTAGGTAGTAAGAACTACCAGAGTCTCATTTATTTTGTTTCTCACCAAAAAACATGCATTCTAAAAATATACTTAAAATATTACTTGGGCAACCTCTAACAGTGCTTGGCTTTGAATTAGTCACCAAGTATTGAGAGATAATTATAGCACTTAGAGTGAGTGTGAGGAATTGTGGTTCTAGTTGCTGAAGCAGAGATAATTGCTGTGAACAGACTCTCCACCCAAGCCATTCTAAACACTCACAGAGTGTTTGGGAGAGTGGTGAAGAGATTGCTGAATGTCCACGAGTTCATAGCCTAGAGCATTAAGAGGAAATTTGTTTCAGTGAAATCAGTGGTAATTTTTTCTTCCATAGCAGTGTCTTACTCTACCAAACTATCTGAGGCTCAAATGTATTTATCAGTCCATCTCCGCAGTGTTAGTAGCATCCATCTGACAGCAATACCTGCTTTCTGCAGAAGTATCCCCAAAGGGTCATGACTTCCTCATGACCCTCTCTTCTCTTTCCACTTCAGTCCCAGATGTCCTTACAAGCACCAGAAAAGCCACACAAGAACTGAATAAAAAGTCCTCTCCTTGCTGATGCAAACCCCCTTGTTTCTGGTATCTAGCAACTCACTGGCATGCACAGGTCTTTTTTTTTTCCTCAAGATATGAATGCCCTCCATCCCATTTACATGGGAATATTTGGCATGTAATAAGTTTTTAGGTGGTCCCCACAGATGCATTGATTACCACCATACCTTTTTTCTCCAACTTTCACTAAAACTGGAACTGTACACAATAGCAATCTGCTCTATGTAGACTGCAGATAAAAGTGCATCCAAGGACTCTAAGGTTTGATGAAGGTGTTGCCTAGGCTGGTGCCAGAACATGTTCTAGAAAACTTGCTGTTGTTTCTCTGTCCCCTTGTCAATCCCACAAGCTTTTTCATGTTTTTCTCAAGATCTCTCTTCTCTTCTTCCCACTTTCAGACTGGCCAAAACACAACTCTGAATTTGGCAGCAATTCCCTAAGGAAAGAATTCATCCAGACTTATCTCCAAATGCAGCAGAGCATGTGGGGATATTCTGAAAGAATATGGAGAGGGATTTCACATGGAAGGAACTATGAAAAAATGCATACCAACTGAAAAATTCCCAAGTAGTAAGTCATGCATGTGATGACTCAGCTGGCCTAAGGAGCTGAAGCACTCAAAGCATCTCTGTTTCAGGTACAGACACTTGGACACTTATGTCAGATGTCCTTTCCACAACGGCAAGAGAGCAAGAAGCTTGTGAAGAGCTCACTATCCATTCTCACTAGGACAAACACAACAAATTAGTAGATTTTCTGAGACCAAGAATAGAAAATGAAGGCCCTTCCTTTCCTCTTTTCCTATACTTACCTTTCTACCTACCCAATGGAATATCTAACATAACCATGCTCGCTCTTCCAGAAACCCGAATCTACAATGTGGAATTCAGCTACCTGGAAGACCAGCATCTAAACTTCCTTCTGGAAATAAAAATAAATCCCCATAGTCCCCTATCACCATCTAAGAAAATATAAGAAACATTTGCAGAGCATGATCACATACTGAAATTACTTTTGTGTCAGACACAGTAGCCTAGGAAGATGTTTTAAAAATACAGTTCTGATTCAAAGTGCTCTTCATTATCTGAGTATGGACTTTTAACTTTTTTTTTTATGATTTTAGTATCATAAAAAGATTCTATTGTTACACTTGTTTCACCATGAAAACCAAGTCTGAGTTTGTATCCTATCCTCCATTTGATCAGGCGAGTGTATGTTCTTTACTATAGACTCAGTGTGTTTTTAAGGCAATTGCATCTTATTTGCAGATCTCTACATTTTGGAAAAAAAAAGCCTAGTGCTCTTGTGTGCACATTAAATGAACCATATTTTAAATATCTGAGTAAGAGTTTTCATATATGATGTGATATCAGGAAGTAGTTTTTTTCAGCCCAGTCAGCAAAATTAGGTTCTAATGGAGTTAATTATCCCCCACATGAGAAGCAAGTGCTTGCAATGTGGCATCTTAAGAAGCAAAAGGATAAATTTAAATATGATTTTTATATGTTTTTAAATTAAAAATCACATTACATAATAATATTTATTCTCTATATACAATTTTTATCCTAGACAAGTTGTTGTAACACAAAATGTCAATTCCCAGCTGTTAAAAACATGAATTCTTTTTTGTATTTTAAGTTGTTTCCCCTTGAAATGACATTGCAAAAAACATATTTTTGGAAGTAGTTTTCAGTGTTTTTCAATATTATGTGCTTCTGTGGGATTTTTACCTAAAAATAACTACCTACCTTGATATCTGCACGCTCTTCGCTCTATTTTAAATATTATTTGCACACTACAAAGTGGCAGTATATTTTTAAGGAAATACACTTATGGTCCTTTGTTGCTATATTCTGTTTCCAAAGATCTGTAAATAAAAATTACATAAAACTCAATAAGGTGGTTTGAGTTTTTTTTTTAATTTCTTCTAGCAATTATCCAAAAGTATTGACATTAGTATCTGTATATTTATGTAAATTACTTCAATAATTTTGACTTTAGGGAACAAGCTCATTCTAATATTTAATAGCTAAAAGGTCAATTCAAAGCTTCAAAAATTCAAAGACTCTTTGTTCAGCTTGCTTTGAGTTTTCAACAATTAGTTGATCAGTTGTGATTTTTGAAAAATCTAATTACAGTCTCAGAGCTGTAGGACATCTTGGATTTTTTAACAAATCCTTATGTATTGAAAATCTCTTTACTCATCATGAAATCTGAATAAATATTTAATAAAAAATTTATTTTATTATATAGTCATAGAAAAAATTACTGAATCACCTTAACTAACATCTTGAAAATAGAAAGTGAAATAAATATTGACTGATTTTAATGTCACATTGCTTTGGACTGTCAGGATGACTAGCTCTTTAGAAGAATTCCTTCACGAGAGCTTGAGGCATCTATAAAAAACACCAGAACATCTGGGTTAGACCAGTTTTAATCTGAGTAAATTGTTAGGTTTTGAGTTAGTGATTCTTCTTCTTCTGGGCGCTGACTGGTGAAGAATTGGGAATTAAAAAGAACAGACATGACAGGCAGCATCATGTTCATAACCCAGATACAACTGGGGTGAGAAAGCACAAAGATGATTCCTTCTGTATCTGTCACTCACGAAGATGATGGGCGAGAGCTTTTGAACTGGTGGATGCTACCTCCTGAATTGCCTTGTCAGATGATACTCAACAGTAGGCTTTCTGATTGCCAGAAATGTCACCTGTCTACCTCCTCAGCTGAAGGGGGAGCTCAGCACAGATTTCTGTGTATGGGCATCGACTCTCTCATCTGGAAGCTGCTCCTTCACTGATGGCCACACTACAGCACTCAGTCAGTATTGTCCCCAGGCTCCAGACACTACTTGGTGCGGGTGTTTCTGAGAGAGACATCTGGCAGTGAGATGCATCAGCTGCACTGCCAGCTCTGTTCCCTGCCTACCACTCTGCACTTTTTGGAGAGCTGGGAGCTGTTCCATGGCTGCACAGCTCCATTCCCAAAGCCCAGCTGCTCTCAGGTTGCAGACCAGAAAGGTTTCTAAAGGGTACGCTGGAAATCACTGGGCTGAAAGGCAATGCTGTCCTGATAGTGATGTTTCATTATCAGGGGCTATTTTTGCAGGGCAGAGCTAAGAAACAGGAGAGCCTAGGAACCAGCTGCCAAAAGCCTCCTCAGTGTGCCATGCAGATAAGCAGAGGAAAAACACCAGGCAATCTGGAATGGCTCCCACGTGCCCACAGAGCGTGCAGATGTAAATGCCATAGTATGAGCTTTTCTGCACTCCTACCTACTCCTATTCAAATCTGCACTACAAAGTGAGCTGAGGGCATAGGGATCCCTTTTAAATTAACATGAATGTATGGCCCTAGGTACCCACAGAATCCTTTCTCTCCTAAAAGCTTTCCCCTACTTTAATTTAGTTTTTTTCTTATGTTAAACACTCCTTCTAGCTAAAGTTCTCTGATTCAGAGTTCTCAGTATTAACACCTGAGAACAAAATCACAGATCAGTATTTTGAAAACAAATGTGTTCTGAAAACTGTCAGGGGATCCATGATATTTTCAATTTATTTAGTTTAAACTGCATTAACCTCTAAAAGGACACAGTGCAGTTCTTTGTATATCATTCTATGTATTGCTGCAGTGTACTCGGTTATCTTGGGGAGAAGGCTTTGCCATTTTAAATTCTTGTATCTGCACTGTTGCACAGAAGAATATTAAACACATGCAAACAAAAGATTGCAGCCGAAAAGAAAAAATGTCTTGTGAATTTAGTTTACTGACTGTAAGCAGTAGAAGAGTGTTGGGGGTTTTAAAATCCTTTATATATATATATATATGTATGAAAAAAAAACAGCTGAAAAGAAATGGTTTTCCAGTCATAGAAAGATGTTTCACTGGTACACAAGCAAAGTATTTGCTTTCATGAGAGCAAAATGGAGAAAATAAGTTTGAGAAGATTACCAGATCAAACAAGAAGTAACTCCATGGAAATTAGGGAGCTACAAGAACAGAGCAAAGTCAAAGTGCACATTTCAGAGTAGGGCCAGCATATCCTGATTATCAACATTGATATGCAATGGAAAAACACAAGTTAGCTGCAGTAACATTCTCATTCATAGAACACTAAAAAACAGCATTTGGACCTTAACAAGAGTGTATAATTTCACAGTTTTCTCTTCGTCAACTGCCCTTTTTATCTTGAGTATTTTTAGCCTGACTACTTTCTTCACTTCCCTTTAGAAGGAATCAAGCCTCAGGAGGCAGAAGTTGCACAGCATGGATATTTCATTTATTTTTCTTTCACCTTAAAAACAAAAGTTTACCTTTAGATACAAAAGCAAAAATATACAACTGATATCCACACCTTTTTCACTTTTTTTCACTTAGATAGGATGGGTACAATGAAAGCTCATTTCAGAGCTGCTTATTTAAACACTAAAGTGCCCATAAAAGAAAGAATTTATCCTAACTGTTTGCCAGAGATATGCAAGTTAAAAATAGTATGGCAGTGAAGCAAAACACATGATGACACTGTGCCAGATGACAACAAAATGGCCTAACAATGGAAAAGAAATTAATTTTATATACAGTAAGTTTTTCTCAAATACTCTTATTTTCTACACAGATTTTTCTCTTCTCAGTTATCCTGTACTATAGCATGACTCAAAAGCAGAATAGGTAACAAAATGAAGTGTTAACTACAAATTAGAGATATGCTACTAGACCTTGGTGTTTGGGGAGGTGGGAGGGATTATTTTGTAGGAAACGAATTCTAGATTTTATCCATTAAATATCTTCATCGTTATTTCTGTTAAGTAACAACAGAATTTGTTAACAAATTATCAAACAAAAGGCCATTCCAATATTTTGTATATAATTAATTTAAATGCCTCACAGGAAATATTTCTGCTAACAGTACTCAATGTGCTTTGAGAACTGAATTTATTCAAGAGTTTGTTTGGTTTTCATATTATGTTATCTCTTTCTTTTATAGACAGAGGATGTTTTACTATTTTTTTTCTTCTCTTAGTTTGCAGAAATTAAAAGTTAAGGAAGAGATATAGTTTAGAATCCATTAAAAAAAATAGGTCATTATCAGAAATGTTAAACATAAGGCCTAATCAAGACAAAGTTTAAAGTGCAAAGAGGTTCTTCCTAACTTATGCTAAGAAATGTTTACATCAATAATTAAATGAAAGGAAATTAGTCTATTGTTACTATTATACAGAGAATGAAAGCTTTTCAGAACAAACCACACTTTAAAATTACCTGAATATCTAGAAGAGCAAATTTCAATTACTTGAAGAGTTTATGATCCTTCTTGGGAAGTTAACATTACTGGCCATAAATGGGTATGCAATTAAACTAATTTTCTAATACTAAGGCAAAGTATTCTTTTTTAAATCCTCAAGACTATAAATTTTTAAAGTACCTATCCATTACATGTGCTCTGATCCCTCAAATGCAGTATTGTCAATACAGTAACCTCTCCCCAAATTGATTATGTCTGTATATTGGCTACAGATATTGAATCAACATTTTTAGTATTTAAAGAAACCTGATGGTGTTATCAGTTGTATTATTTGGTAAGTGATTTAGGATCAAAACCACAGTATTGATCAGACTCCATCTTTGAAAGAAATAAACAGACTGAACATCTATTGCTTTACCTTTCTGTGCATGTATATGTGTGTGCCTGCATACATGCACAGCTGTTTATTTTGACAAACATGGTTTTATTTGTCCCCAGAGGAAATGGTGCCATTAATCAGCTAATTATGAGTGCAAAACTATCCGTTGGGCATTTAATTATTTGTCAGAGTACACAAAGCCATTTCACCCAACTGATTTTTTAATGGTTAAAGAGGCTGAGTACTATGTTACGTACAGGCTGAAAATTGATTATCTTAAACACAAAATGAAACTCAAAAGTTATTAAGTATTCACACTTGCTGCTTTCTTTTTTTTCTATGCAGTAGAACCTTTTTATGGCTGGAAATGGAGCTGACTGGACTCCAAGGCTCTTCACTCTGAAGCAAGGATTGTGCAATCCTCCAGGGTTGGTGGGACACAGAGAGGATGCACTGGCTTTGCACTGCTTAGGCCCCCCTGCGAGTGGCTTTTTCACCTCTGTTGCAGAAAGTCTCAGGGCACTTGTACTTAATCTTCAAGAACTTTGGTTATTTCAGAAAGGTCCCAGTTTTAAATAGTATCCCCACAGAAATATATGCATATGTAGGATATAGATACATATTTAAACATTAAAAAAAGTTTATTAAATAACTTTTTAATTTCCTTCTTAAGACCTCTGATTTTACTCTTTCTGCCTCTGAATACAAGATTTAATTTACTGTTGATAATTGGGCAATGCATCTTACAGCTTTCAGATTGTAAGTGGGTTTCTACATAATAATCCTTACTATTATAAAAATCATTCTCTGACATTCTCCTACTTTCATAAATCCTTATCCAAGCAACCTGTCCACACAAATTATTTCTAACCTAATTTCAGTATGACCTCTGGAATTGGCAGACAGTGAACATCTTTTAGTGTTAAATGCCTTAACAGGGCCTGTGGCTGATTTTACAAGACTCAAATCTACCCCTGAATTTAATACTATTTCATATATTAAGTCTGTGACAATTTTGAAACTATTTTCAATTTAATATGTCCTCACAAGAGGCAGACATAAGGTCAGTTGTAGAAAAACAAAGATAAAACCCTAGGAAATCTATTTTAATGTTAGAAATCTGTATTAGAAAAAATTGTCAACACAATTCAAAGAGTGATGATGCAAAATTATTTCTGGAATGATTTTTTGTATTTGCCTTCTTGTGTTTTATTCAGACTGGTTGCAGGAAGTAAAATCATTAGAACAACAAATCTGAGGTCTGGAGAATAAAGCCTGGCAAGATCTCGAAGCTTCTCAAAGATTTATGTTCTTCCACTTTTTGACTGATGCTGAATCCACTGCTCTGCAGATACTGATTTTCTGATTTTTTTTATGGTTTAATTTGGTGATTCTTAAAAAAAATAAAATATAAGAAAAAATATTGATGAGTAAAAATTTTTACAGTTCAGTGTGTAATCCAAAAGCATGCCTTTTCATTGAGTTCTGCTTATGATGAGTATTCATAAGCAGAGGTTTCACTTTTTTTTTTACAAGTAAGTGAGTCCTTTCAATTTTTCTTATGACTTACTCCTACTTTGAAGATTCAGAAATACACAGTTCGGAAATCCTTGAAGGATTTTACATGGGATGTTACAAGAAATATAAGAAACTTTCTCAGTCTCTGAGAGAGACATCTGCCCACCATGGTGACAGAACACAGCTTTGCAGAACGTATCGCAGTCCAGGTTCATCTCCTCGTGTCCCCCTTAGGGCTGTGTCAGGATAAAACCTTCTCAGGCAGGTTTTGAATGTCTGTGCTGGCCTCAGACAGATCTCACTCCCAGTTCCTCAGGTGGACACTTGAATCTAACTCAGACATGGAATGACAGAAAATATTATTGGGTTGAGACCTTCAGAGGTAATTTTGCCCAAACTCAAAGCAGGGCTCATTTGAAAGACAGATTTGCCCACTCTAGTGATGGCTATTCCACTTCTCCCCTGAGCAACCTCTCCCTTGGTTCTGAGAGTGTATCATCACTCTCATCCCCAATAATTTAGTTACAGATGTGTCTATGGACAACACTGTAGTTGGGGCAAAATTATTATAGTTACATCAGTAAATCTCATTAAGAAAACAAGTCCCCCTTAACCACAAAGTTACAGAACAAAATGTACTGTTTCAAACCTACCAGCTGCCTTGAAATCATGGCCACAATTTTAAAATAGACTTCTAACTTTAAATTTCTTATTCTTGTATATTATTTCATGCATTTAAGATGGTTCTTAAAGTCTAAGATGCAGTTTTTTGCAAATCTGGCCTTTAATTCTTTACTTGAAAAGGTAAAATATACTTTATAAACTATTATGCATGCCATTTGTCAAAAATTGGAGTAACTCTGTTTATTAGTTTAGAATGGTGAATTTAACCTGTCATTACCTGTGGATTTTCACTAAAAACACTCTTTTCACCTTCAGAATATCTACAACTGCTCTGGAGCATATGTTATCCACATCTCTCATCCATGGCTCCACTTATATCAGAAACTCTGTTAATCTCACAACTAGAAAGTACAGGGTACTCTTCTAATTCTGAGTTGTAATCAGACATGGGATACGAGATGCTTGTTTTTTAGGTATAATGTAGTATTAAATATGAATTCCTTTGTATTGACAATTTTCTGTAAATATTTGTGTTTATAGCTTTGACTGTCTCATAGAATTACACTTTAAACAGAATGTAAGACTCTGCCTAAATTATTTTCCCGTAATTAAAATTCAGAGCGTTTGTGTATGTATATATATATATATGCTATTTAAAAATAATACCTATTGAAGAAAATATATTTCATGTCCATTTTATATTCCAAATATAAACCATATAATGGTTTACACATTAAACAAAATTAGCGTTCATAATCACTGAAATAACACAAAGTAATGGTTTTCCAGAAGAACAAAACTTTCCCAAAGCAACCAGATTTTTCTCTTTTTTTTATTCGCAGCTGCAAGCTGAATAGAAAAATAAACTTGTTTCTTTCATTTGTATTATCTAGTCTTGGACATAATTTAGCAAAGAATACTATGGAGCTGATAAAACATTACACAAGTGCTTTGTACAGGCATCACAGTAAATTATGCAGTGCTATTTGCTTTTTCTCCCCTTCACCATGAAGGGTATTTTTTCAAATAATTGCTGTTAACTTTCTATGAACTCTTGACTCCAAAGCAACTAGAAAAATGTAAAATTTTTTAAATTAACTGTCATGAAAGCATATTTCTAACCTTTCTAAAGTCCTTGGATGTCATACTCAGACCCATGATATTTAACACCACTGTCCACGTGGCCATGATACTAACCATTAAGTGATGATAAATAGTAAGGCATGCTGTGCAAATGATATATAATTTTGTGTTGCATTCCCCATACCCTATTACAAATCACAGCAGAATTTCTGTGGTTAGGTCATATACTGTGCTAGGCCAGGCAGCACATGATGTCACTCCCCTGATAATCATAAACATTATGCACAGATTTTATCTACTGGTCAAAAGAAACCTGTAATTAGTGACTAAGCCAACCAGATCCAATAAAATGACAGGGTCTTTCCAGTCCTATAAGCATGGAAAAATAAAATCCCTTAAAAACTTCCACTGCTGCCTAACTTATTCTATGTCTTTTCAGAAAAGTGCATGTTCTCAAAAAAATTTAGGAAGATATCACAAACATTTCCAAGATGTCTGAGGCTTACTTGTGCCCCTTTACCCTGCTCTGCCTTGCTGTGCCTGCAAGTCTTCTGAGCCACCACTGGTCAATGAAGGCAATTACTCATCTCATTTTCACATAGTTATTTTTAAACTGGTCCAAGCATGTTCTGACAACACAATCCAGTACCTTCATTGCAGGAACTGGGACAATTTTAATGTATCCCAGTAATTAGGGATTTGGATTTTCCACATATAGATAGACACATATCTATCTATGTCTCTGCATATCTTGATGTTATCTTAATTAATTAGAATTAAGGGTTATTTATTTTGGACAGTGCTCCTACTTAATTAAACATTTTAATTTTCAATTGGCAGGCTTAGAGGAGATCTGAGTTTGCAGTTAGAGATAATTCTTTTAGTGTAAACAGAAAATTAATAAACATCAGAAGATATCAGTGAATAAAGAATGAACAGAAAAATGGTGAAATATTTTTTTCTTGCCTCATTTTGTCTGTCTTAAAGAAGGATAAAACCATCTTTTGAATGTAGAACAGCATTCTCCACATGCTGTTCTTTTATTGACATATTGTAATAGTGAAACTTCCTGCTCTTGTTTTATGGTGCCATAAGATGAGAGGCCCATGAACCTCCTTTGCTTTACATGTCCCAGAGATCCTGCTGTGGAATATCCCACAGCCTGACATGGCTTTTTGCTCAGCCTGTCTTGCTTCCTATGCTCAATCCTTGTGGCTGTTCTTTCAGCTGCATAGAAGGAATACTTTCAGGAAGGTGTTTGAGGGGAGAGATATTTTTATTATATGGGAAAGGAAGAGTCCTGAAGATAAGAGAGAAGGAATGCCTCCTTTGCTACCTGCCAATGCATTCTGCTGCTGAAAGAAGTGCAGAATCCCTGAATGCTCCCTCCACAGGTAAGAAAGGGCTAGAAGCAATTTGTGAAACGACCCTACTATCACCAAAAAGTCTCTATCTATTACTATAAACATCAATTTTGCATTGAATAGATACATAATGCTTTTTTTTGCAAACAGTAGTAAATCATATTAATTCTCTGGATTGGGTTGTATTAAATTTCTTTTTGTTTAGCAACACTTGCTAATACTGAGGTCTTCTACAAGAAAATATGACTCAGCAAGGATCATGGGAAGTATCCTTTTATGTTAAAATTTTATTTGTATCTTTCACAAAAATACAGAAGCAAATCTGTCCACTTACTTTTGTACATATGGAGGAATTCTTTCATGATTGGAAGAAACAACACAACTTATTTATTCTGAAGCAAAAAGAAAAACAGCAGTGGTCCTTCAGATGACACACTGGGGACATGCTGTAGTTCTGCAGTATGTATGCATTGGTCACAGATGAGTAGCTTCTGCTTTTATCCACGCTGCACAAGGGTTCACCCCTCCTGCCATCAGCTCTTCAAAGGGCTCGCCTCTTGGCTCAGAGACTGGCTGCTTTCCCACTAGGCAACAGGAACACTGCCTGCCATAGAGACTGCCCTGCCACCACCCAGTCCCTGACTCTCTTTACTTCTAGCCACAGACCTGGTGGATTTGCCATGAGGGGTTTTATGATCTGAGCACTAGAACAATTAGCTAGGGGGGCAGTGTGTGCAGGTGACTCAGAAACCAGTGCTGGCTCCTACCTGAGAATTCCAAAGTCCAGGACACAGCTCCCCTCTCTATGCAGTTCATCAGGAAATTGTATCACACACTTTCTTATGATCCATTTTCTCTGTCTTGCAAGTGTAAAGCACTTAAACTGCTTAATGACTTTGGCTATGCACTAAGCGTGAGGCCCAGCACTTGTCATTTAGCAGCCTTGCACATTCAGTTTATGCTACCTATCTTTAAATAAAACATTTAAAAATAATTTCCTATATAAGACTTCAGGTGTCCTGCCCTGTTAGTGCTGTGAGGAATTGTAGATATCCTGCTTGTTAATCCTTCATCAAGCTGCTTATCAGTGACATTCTGGTAGTTCAACTGCATAACTGTAACAGTCAGACTTCTGCTCTCTAGGGCCACAAAACACTTTCTTTAGTCTTAATTCTGAGGTCATGTTTCTCAGAAACAGTTTATTATCTAAATGTAATTTTAAGTATCTTGCACACAAATCATTTCAATAGCCTTATGTGTTCCTGGAGCAAAGGCTGAGGTTTGCTTTTGAATATTCAGATGACTCTTACACACAGATAACCACCAATATCTTTATTTCATCTCTATTCCAGTGGAACTGATGAAGAGGGAACCTTTCCAAATCTGGACCTCTCTCCTGATCCCACAGGATTACAGGACATACAGGCAAGCTCCGACTTTGTTTCTCAGATCTCATTCCTGCAAACACTATTCCTCTTAGAGATGTGCTTTGGTACAATAATTTAAAATTATTTAAAACACTATCACTACCTCAGTTTAAGCTCTGTCTCCTGGCCAGAGATTGCTACAAGAAATGTTTATGTTAGAGGTGAGGTTTGTTTGTACTGAGATAAAAGACTATGAATTGGGGTAGGAGAGACACAAACATGTCCTGTTCTACTATGAAGAATTCTGGAATACTGCAGTGGGATTAACCTTTCAAGTTCATTCATCTAGCTGGACCCCTTAGGCACTTAAATAATTTTACATGGTTGACTGACACATTTTTTTTGTGTTGCTTATGGCCACTTCCATGTGGAAACCCACTTGCTTTCCTTGCTTTCCATGTGGAAACTCACTTGTAACCCACCTGTTTGGCATGAAGGTTGAAAGCTGCTGGACAGTTTTTGTATGCTAAATCTAACTAACAAATTTATCCAGGCATAGGAGGAGAACAATGGCTGAGCCCAAGCATGCCACTCAGCCTGAAAAGCCCAAGGACACTGAAGACATTTTACAAGCATACATGTCACTGGAAATGACAGGCTATATGCTTAAATATAAACTCAAGGCTATCAATACACTTTACATCAATACATTTCTAGCAACACCAATCCAGTGACCCAAATTAAATACTATCAGTTCAAAAGACAATGGAAACAAAAATTAGACAAATTTGAAAAGTCTGAGTAGCTGCAAGAATAAAAGCTGGAAATTTAATTTCTACTCTTACCTAAAACACATTGCTTGCAAGAACCTACAAGAGGGAAAAAAAAAAACAAAACAGAAAAAGAAGAGGAGAAAATCTAAAACAAAATGAAAAAAAACCAACTAAACAAAAAAATTCCCAAAACCTGAAGCTTGCCAAAATACACTAAAAAGAGAAAAAAAAGGGGTGAAAGGCTGAAGGGCTGAAAAGTGTCATTATTAGTGTTCATGAAGACATATTCAGCTTTTCTCTTGGTTTCTGTAATCAGGCAATACCCATTGTAACTTCAGCATTCCTAGTCTGTATTGCTGCAGAAAAATTAGAAAATAACATTTTAAATGACTCGGTATTTAGATAGTAGATAAAGATGCATCACTTATCTGGATGTTCCCAAGTTTATCTTTCTAAAAAAAGGTCATGCTGAACTCTTTGAAATTTCAATGCTCAGATTCATCAGAAAAAAAAAAATAACCTTGTTTCCAACTTTGCCTTTCCTAACTGTGGCCTGTCCTCTCTGTTTTCCGTTCATAGCTATCTATCTGGCCTGAAATTCACAGATGCTGGAGACACTGAACTCTACTGGCAATCATACTCACAGAAAAAAAGGGATCCATCTTTTGAAAAATTGGTTTTAATAGAGAGGGGCAGCTGAAGGCCACTGGAGGTTGAACTTCTAATATATAAAATAGGAAGACATTTGCAGGAGGCTGTTGCCTACAAAAGTAGATTGACCTATTTCCATTATATCCATGCAAAATTTATTGGAATTAATATGAGTCACTGAATGGATTTCACAGCATTTCTAAGAGAGATCTAAAGGAACAGCAATACAAGTGAGTGTAATGGTCTGAAAAACTGAGGCTGTAGGGAACTGCCACTATATAGCATCAACAAGCATTAGATTAAATGACAGGATCAAAACACACACCCCCTGAGGAAACAGTCCACTTACATTTCTATTCACTAACGGAAGTTGTACCAACTGCAATTCACATTGACAATCATACAAAAACTCAGCGTTAAACATTGTAAAATAAAGTACAAAAATATTCTGCAATGTAGTGAATGTTTATTTTCTAACTAACTGGCTCATTATTTCCAAGCATTACATTCCCAGCATTGCCACAGCGGACACACAGCAATGCGTGTGGCCCAGGATCTGGACACGTCACTGACACCCAATGTAGAAAATACAAAAGCAGAATTTGTTTCCACCCTTATCCTCTGAGTGTGGAGGAACATCCCGCTGTTATTTGTGTGACGCTTTAGCAGCAGACAATGCCTTCCAGGAACGTCGCTGGGGGCCTGGCAGCGATCGCACACCTGACCGATCCCAGGATCTCCGCGGGCCGCTGGGAAGAGCCGAACCCGACTCCCGCCCCGCGGGCTTTCTGTGCCAAGGTGAGAACGCGTTTCTGTTCCCAGCACGATTAGTGCTGCAAAACTCGTCAGAGAGCTGAAAGGGCGCTTTACACGTTCATTTTGGAGGTTTGCCCGTCTAAACTCTTAATTCCGGCGCCGGGCTCCTCCGCCTGCCTCAGCGGCTCCGGCGGGACTCCGGCCGCGGCGGAACCCGGCCCGCGGGAGGCTTCTCGGCCGCGGCGGGCGCACGCCTCTCCTGCGGAGCGCTCTCGCGGAGCGGCGCTGCCGCCAGCCCGGCTCCACGGCGGCCCCGCGGGCGCGGAGGCGGCGCGCAGCCCCCGAGCAGCAGCGTTTGGGGTTCCCTCCCTTCAGCGCTCCCAAACTCCACTCCAAAGCGCTTATTTCCTCCTGCCTCCCAAGCCAGCTTCCTGCCCGCGCAGCCACCGCTTCTCCCCGGCATCCCGCCCGCCCCACCGCGCCACGCCGCCGGTTCGCGGGCGGCCCGGGACGGTGGCGGCGGGGGCGGTGGGCGGCCCGCGGGCGGCCCCGATTGGCGCAGCCGGCGCACGTGGGGCCGCCCTCACGCCTCGGCGCTGGCAGCGCGGCCGCCGCCGCGGGGCACGGCACGGCACGGCAGGGCAGGGCGGGGGAGCGCACCGGGCTCCGCTCCGCGCGGGTCTCCGCGCACCGCACGCGGCGCTGCGGCGGGGAGGGGAGAGAGACGAGTCGAGCCGAGCCTGCGGAAAGGTGGGTGTGGAGGGGGCCAGGCGCCGCGCTGCGGGTCGCGGTGGCCGTGGGGTGGGCGATGTGCCCGTCGGCTCCCTCGGTGGCGCGCCGCGCTCGCCCCGTTGGGGCTGCCGGCTGCGCGGCGCCCGCGGGCGGAGCTCTCGGAGGGAGCGGGCCAGCGAGTTAGTGATCAACTCCGCGGCGGCGTCCCCCGCCCCGGCACGGCGCCGGGACCTCCTGGGCGCGCTGGGGGTGCCGGGCCGAGGCGGCCGCTCCCGAGGGCGGCCGGGGCCGCGGGGCTCCGCCGAGCGCCGTCTGCGGGCGCGGCTGGGGCGAGGCGGGCGGTGCGTCCGGCAGCGCAGCCCTTCAGCCCTCGCCGTCGGAGGCTGCGGGAGCGGGGGAGGCCCGGCCCTGCAGCCCCGGCACCGGTGGCTGTGCTCTGATACCGGCCCCGAAGTCTGCCTGGAGCCGCTAGTGCAGCCCGGCGGTGGTCGGTCCCTGTCGACCGTCCTCGGGAGGCTCTGCGTGTGACGAAGAGCAGCACGGAACCGGCCAGTAAATGTAAAGCTGATGCACTGCTCCCCTTCCAACACGATGTTTCAAGAGTAACCTTGTCAGTCCACCGGACCGACCACCACCACCTTCCCCGCTTTCTGTTTGAGCCAGCTTTGCTAATGGAAAAAAGTAAAATTTACAGTAGCTGTAGTCATTACCCACTTGTGATGGATAATCCTCAGCTGATGAAATCTGAAGTTCAAGGAAATATTTACCATTATTTAGAGAAATGTGTTATTCTTTTTTCATCATATTTTGCCCCCTGTCAAACAGAGGAGCTTATGTTTAAGGAATTGCATCACTTTGCAAATCCCTCTATCTTTCTCTAAATATAAGCTGTCTTAGGATGTCTTCAACTTGGCTGTTTTCCTTTTGTGAGTCAGAGCTAGTGTTACTGCTTTTCATTGCTTGAACGGGCTCCACAGACCCATGACACCTCTCTTCAGAGTTTTAAGAGTTGTTGCTCATGTGATGGGGATCATCTGGCAACTCTGTTTAACGTTACTGAGGCAGACAGGACCTTTTCCAGCCTAAAATACTGGAAGATGACGATAAGGTATCTTGATTTTCTTTTGATTATGACATCTAATCAGTGCTGCAGTGACTAACTGTAGGGGAGGTCTGTAACGTGTCATCTCTTGTAAGGGAGGAGTAAGCAGAGGGCAGGGAAGTTGTGTCTTGCTGGTGATGCATTGCGTTAGCAACTCAGGGGTTTCTTTTTCACATCTGTAGTTTCCAAGCACACTTTACCTCTGATTCTTTCTGTAATTCTAGTAAGTTATTTTAATGAGGCCCTAAGAACTCAAAACATAATGAACACAGAATACTTGTGGTAGTTTGAGTACAAGTAATCGTAATGGGGTGTTGGGCTTTATTTTCTTTTTTTTCCCCATGCTCTGTGAATAGGAATTTTCAGCTTCTTGCCCTTAGGAAGAATGTCCCCCATGGGCCTGATCTTAGTCTGCTTGGTAAATACTTGAAAAAGTCACTTTCAGTGAAATGTTTAAGGCCTTTCTGCTTGAGGAAAAGCAGTTACATTGTAGTCGTGCTACCCTAATTTCCCATCTATTACTCTTGATTTTTTTTCAGGGCTATGCCTTAAAAGTTGCATGGCACCTTTAAAAATACACTGAGGTAAAACAGTGAAAATAAAAAGTACATTTTGAGTGTAGAGTGAAAGCAGCATTTTGGAAGTTAGCCCAATCACCATTTTGTGATAGCTTCCTCCGGTGAAGGAATTTCTAGGTGGAAAAAGAAGGCTGTGAAGAATTGTGCAATGGAAAGTAAGGGGTATCTTTCCCTTGAGTAAGAGTGTTTTTCTGAGATTTCTGTTAACTTGCACATGTTGATTTCTCATGTCTATTTCATTTATTCTCAAGTTTCTGAGTGTCTTCTAGACATGGTCTGGATAGGGACATGTAAAGTCGGGGAAGTGCAATGATAACATGGTGTTATGAGCTATAGAAAGGTCAAAGAGAAGTACTTTATGTTTTTTTTTTCCCTTTGAGATTTGTATTCAGATCACCTCAGTCCTGTGTGGATGTGGGATGTTTGGACAGTGAAAATAATATAATCCATTTATAAAGTCCTCAGTCTGAAGGGGTTTTTTTTTGTCCTAATTGAATATTCTTTCTTTATACTATTTAAGGCATCTTTTACTAGAAGTTCACTTCTTAAGTAAGATGAAATCATCAATAGGTACTTCTTGTGTTTGTAGTGTTGTTACTAGATTAAAGCATACATTTTAGAAAACTTAAAAATACCTTTTTTTAAAAAAAATGCAGCTTATAAGACTATGGGATATCTTCTGTTTTATAATGAATAAAATTCTGTGAAATGCCAGTTCTGCAAAATAGTAGCTGTTAGTTTCCTTTGGGGAGAAGCATTCTGTCTAAGTAATAGTGCATTTGTCCTCTCTTCTTTCCTCCTTATTTCCAGTGTCCAGCTGGTAAGCTAACATTCCCAAGGTTGTACAAAAGTGTAATAATCACAGGTGTTCGGATAATATGGTGGTAAGACAAACTTGCCTTCTGTTTTTAACCAAGCAGGAATGCCATAGCTAACATATGTGCAGAGAAAATCAAGTCCTTCAAGGGAACACCTAATTTTCCTAGTCCTGGCTTGGTGATCTGGTGATGCTGGGGATTTGAAAAATGGATGAAATAAAAAGCCTTGATATTAATTTATATTGTATCCAGACATGCCAGTGAATTCATTAATACACTTTTGCATATGACTGCAGCAGTTAATGCTGCTTTAACTGTATAGAAGCATGTTTAAATTTAGGCTTTTGGTTTGCTTGTTTCTTGTTCTGAGTCAGGAAATGCAAACTAGGATGTATCTAATATTTTATCAGTTCTAATAAACATTGTGTGTTTGTTTACAGTTTCTTGTTGTGTAGCATTCCTTGGTTATACAGATCTTTAATCTTATCCCCAACAAATTTCTTAAGCTTGAAGAAAAGGAGAGGAAAATAATAATAATAATTCAAAACAAGAACTATGTTAACAAGAGAAGGGACTATTGGTTTTCCTGCCTAAATGATGTCATAGAACATTTAGGCTGTAGTGTGCAAGGAGAAAGTGGTTTTAAGGAAGTGGGAGGAAGGACATTGCTTCTTACTACTTTTTTTCCCTCCTCTGGGTAACCTGCTATCACGGAAAGGAATGATGATTTTTCAAAAGCAAATGCATTTCTGAAGCTGTATATAGCAGAAATAGACTCATGAAATATATTCACTGGGTAACTGAGGAACAAAAAGATATCAGACCATTTAACAAAATAATTGTATTCAAACTCTTTCAAAATTGCCAGTATCCTCTTCTGTCCCAAAAAATCTTTTCCCAGTAGTCCATTTTCTTTTCCAGTATACATTTGTTGGAGGCCCAGTTGACTTCTGGTATGTGTTGTTCATTGTGGTGCTCTAGAGCTCATAGTTGAACATTAAGCTGCCTTTTTTTCCATATTAAGCTTAGGCAGACAGCCTCTTCACCTGAGGTTTTTGACACAGACAGTGCTGTGGGGCTTCTTTGTCATAAGTATAAAAGATTCCTTTGTAAATGGGATTGCATGACTATGAGTTAGCTTGATACATTACATATTCCTACTTTCCCTTTCATCATTTTTCTTTGCAGATAGTTTTGGGAAAGGATTCCTGCTGTGCTGAAGTGCTGCAGGTCTGGGAGCAGTTTGGACTGTAATGTTCCTGTGTTCTTTACAAGACAGCACTTGTATTGGATGCTTGGAAGACCCAGTTTCTGTATGTGTGTGTTGTCAGTTTCAGACTTTTATATGTAGATAACAGTGCTAATCTACTGTCAACAGCCCCAAGGGAAAAAAAAGCAGACACTTCTGTTCTGTAGCATTTTGATTTCCTCAGTAAAACAGGAGCATTGTGGGAGTTCAAGGTTGCTCAGTGGGGCACAATTCTTACCAGTGGCTATGAATCCAAGTTACTGAAGGTTTTTATGGTCATGAACTGCGGATTAAAGTCCAGCACTAAAAGCTGAACTTGGGGGTTTTTTGCCCTTTTAAATTGGTTCTAGTCTTGCTGTAGACATGGGAATGGTGCTGGCTCCAGGAATCTTTTTTTTTTTGTTTTTTCTTCTGCCTTTATTGTCTTGTGTGGTTTTAAACTTCAGATACTTTCACTTCATTATCTCTTCCTAGAGATTGCACATGTTTTTTATATATGTGAAGTTTCTAAGTAGTGTGAGACCCTCTGTGTAATTACAGACAGATCCATTAATAATACAGCAAATCCCCAGATTATGTGTATCTGTATGAAACACTTAGGATGGAGAGACTTTGGAAAACAGGTTTCTGGATAGGTTGAGTTTTTCTTGTCTGTGCATAAAACAGTACAATTAAATGTTTAATAGTAATAAATAAACTTGTTTTGGAGTAGATTTCAATATAAGAAATTAACATACTCTTACTTAAGCCATGGTTAAATTATTAAGATTCTGCCACTGTGGAAACAATTCCTTTTTCTTGATGCATCACCATGAGATAAAACTGAAAATGTAACTTCTGTAGAATTTGGTGCTTGCCATTCATCTGCAAAAAAGAAATACTTATAATTTCTTCTTGCAAACTGTGCTGGCCAACAAATTTTTTATTTACACAGTTTGGTTTTGGGTCTCCTTTTCACAAGCCATTCTGTGCTATGTTTGCAGGCTGTTTTAGAAAACACTCTTTGTATCTTGTGAATATTTGCTTGGAGAGCCAAAACAGTAATTCCTTAACTTTACTTACAGGTTTTCTTCAGGGTTGTTGAGGTGCAAAATTGAGATGTAATCTAATATTTTTCCTACCTTTCCACTTGCTAGTATATTTAGGAGGAGGGGAAGAGCAAACAACTGGCCATATGCAGTATTCTAGGATGTTCATGAGTTTCCTCTTGAATTGTTTGCCTTTAATGGGCCATATCAACTTTCTGTATTCATTTAAAGCTAGACAATGCTCAGTTCAACATTGTTAATCATATATGGAAAGAAAGAAGGAAAGAATATGATCAGTTATTGACAGATTTGAATTACACAGACTGAGTTCCTGATAGTTAATTTATTTCCTTGAGCTTGTATGGCAGGTTCCTGACAGTGTAATAGTGTCCAAGAGCTTTGATATACCCAGAGGTTAGTGACTAGTCTGTAAGCACGTCTGTGACTTTAATATAAACATGGCAAATAGTTTTTTGAAGTGGCAATTTGTTCAGTGTAGGTTAACAATCAACTCTACTCTCTAACAGCAAACACTTGTAAGTCTGTAGGATGCCATGCTGGGGCCTTAGGCTTTCAGGCAGCGTGGAGAAAGGATGGATGCTCAGAGATGTGCTCTGCTCATGTGTGACAATGCAAAGGGGCTTCTTTCTGGCTTCCTGCTGGCCATCAGTTCCTTGCTGGTAGGCATCCACTGCAGGTGGGCTCTCTACCTGGGCCTTTGCCACGTTTTTCATTGCATGAAAGTTACAAGATTCAGAGAGACAAAAAAGTGTCTGGTGTCTTTCCACAGGAAAGGGCCAACAAAAAACTTGTATTCATTGTATTCTTAAGGACAGATTTAAAGGTGGGTGTTCAAAGTCCAAATTTATAACTTAGTTTTGTCATTTTAAAATCTAGATCTATGCTGAAGGGGTTGCCTTAAAGAAGCAGTCTGACTTTAAAAAACAGAAACCCCCAAAAGATCACAGAACCATAGAACAGCTGAGTTTGGATGGGACCTCTGGAAGTTCCTTTTTACAGTTTTATTATACCACTCTCTTTAGGAGAAGAGCTGTGTTAAGCTTAGCTTTTTTTGGACAGTGCTTTCAGGTCCAGGGTGTGATTCTTGGGTTTGTCTGTGCAAGGCCAGGAGTTTGACTTCATGATCTTTGAGGGTCCAACTCATTCCAACTCAGGATACTCTATGATTTGTTTTGGGACATACAGAAAGGAAGTTGCAGGTTGTAAATATAGAGGTTCACTAGTATGAGGGGATATCAAACAAAGAAGACTTTGTTTTGTAAGCAGACAGCTGAGTGAACTCAGAGGCACATTCTCAGATGGAATGGAGTTCTTGGTTACTAGAACTGAAATTTTCCTAACTTACATTTTTTTGAACCTTAAATGGGGACCTTTTAAGAATCATCTTACATTGTGCCCAAGCTATTAATTTTTGTCTCGATCAGTACAGAATTTCAGTTTCATTATGAACACATTTTCAATATGTTCTTTGAAAAAGCAGTATTCTTGACTGATTTTAGTAAAACTCACAACTTAAGAAAATTAATGTGTCAATTATTACTTAAAACATTGGTTTTACTGTAGCCTGTGTGCATTTGCAGCTGTTCAGAAGTGACTGTCAGAGGGGCAAAGAATGATTCAACAGCATATGAGGTGCTGGATGCTTCCCACATCATTGGTAACGTATGATCTGTATTTGAAAAATGTAACCAAGACTGAATCTTTACATGTTTTCATGTTTCTTTTTCTGGGCAATTGACTAGTTTGGCTATAACAACAGACTGTGTTTGCTCTAAGTTGGGGTATCTGGATTGCTTTCAGTTTACCAGGGCCTGAAATACACGTACCGAAATTCACAACGGAAGTGTTTGTTTTGAAGATTTGATTTAATTTAACTCCTGTGGAAGCTAAAGGCTGTAGCTGACTTCACTGGGACTTGAAAGAGCAGGTAGGCAAGCTTTGTCCCATAGAGTTGCTTTAATGTTTCTGATTCCTGTGTATTTAGTAAGGCTTCAGATGTTCCTTTATTATGTAACTATAGGGCTAGGTAATGTGTTTCACAGATGCTGAGATGCAGTTACAGTATATAACCTATTGTTTAAATATCCAAATGCAAGATTAAGGATTTGCCATAGATGATCAGTTGTACCTTGCGGAGTTATTAATTAGACACAGATTGTGTTTTTGACTGAGTCTGGGCTTAAAATGAGTCTCTTTTATGTCAGTTCTGCATTGACTTGTGAGTTAATGCTGTCTACTTAGGCACCTGATTGTCTTCTGACCTGAGGTGTCCATATTTCCTGTCAAGTCAGTGGAAGGAGTTGAAAGCCTTGGGGGCATGAATCACAGCATTGTAGTGTTTCACAAAATAGTAATGACATTACTTCAGTAAGCAGTATTAAAAAGCATGAACAGAAGAAATAGCTTTTATATGCGTTGGGAGTAAGGCAATACAATTTTGTCACTGCTGTGTTAGCTGAAGGTAGCTGTGTCTGTTGGGTTCCACCTCATTTACACATTTTGACACGCTACTGTCCCTGCTTGCCCCAGTTTGCCAAGGTCCTACTGAATTGTGGATGGTTCTTGTCCCCAGCCCAGGAAATCAGATGCTTGGGGGTGTCTCTTGAGAAAGTTTTGGGAAGGTAAGCTAATTGATAATCTGTGAAATTTTTCAGGAGGAAGCTAGGACTTAGGACCTCTAACTTACTTTAATGATTTGATGGGATCTGAAATGTGGCATTTAGTGTCTTAAAAGTAAATTCCTTGTGTCCAATATGATCTTTTAATGCAGAGCCCTTATCTGACCAAAGGCTAATGTGACACCCTTTAAAGGATTAAGAAACCAGTGTGCCTATACCTTGATAAAGGAATTTAGTAGATAGGAGCCATGTATAGGGCACCTTCAGGTCCTTGTGAGATTACATAAAAGAGTTTCAGGTTCTGTTTGGTTGCTAAACAATGTTTCATTTTAGAGGACAAGAAGCATGCAATTAAAAAATATTAGACTTCAGTAACTTTTAATTTTTGGGGGACAAACATGATGCATTTTAACCTCCTAAAAAGAAAACTTCAAGGATAAGCTCTGTAAGCTAAGAAATATAGTGGATTTAGTCATGTCATGTAAAACAACAGTGCATTAAACTGCCCTTCCTTTTCTTTCAGCGGTGGTTATTGTGAAATATACAACAGTGTTTCGGAGTGGGAGTATAAGGGCTTATGATGGTTCCGGATGCCTGTGGGTCCAGTTCTACTGCTAGTTACTTCTGTATAAATCTTCTCATTTATTCTTGTAGAAATGATTGCTTATTTGTGAGAGTGGGCAGGTCTGGGCTGAGGCAAGGCTTGATCCTGTTGTCCTTGGAGTGCAATAACAGTGCTTCTGCATTCCTCTTAAGGGGGTGATAAGACCATGTTTGCAACTCTGCTTTCTGTTCCTCTCCGCTAGTTTATTAGGGAGCTGGTTTAGTTTTCTGGATGTTTGGGTAAAGAAAAATGAGAATTCTCCAGTAGTATCAGACACTTGTTTATTTCATGTTTGTTCCCTATGGAAACTTGTGAAGCAGGATATAGTCAAGATGCTGACATAGCTTGTGATTAGTTGCTTGTTTCAGACAGTAATAGCTGATGTCTTCAAATCTTAACTTGGTAATACTGACTGGTTTTGTGTGTGAAAGTAGGCTTGTTATTAATTCAAAAGCTAAATATGCAGTTTTGTTTTTGCTTTTTCTCTTCTATTCAGTTACAGTGGAAAGTGCAGGAATGGATTGTCTTTGACAGTAACCCAGGTACCACTTTGGGTGCTAAGTGAAGCTTCCTTCCAGCTCTCTCTGAGCAGTGATTAAGCTGAAGCATGCATTTTTGCAGCCTGGTAACACTGACCTGGTGGCCCCATAAGTGCTTAGCAGATGCCGAACTCTCCCATACATTTATGAGCTGGGTGTGGTGACCCCTCATTTTCTGCAGAAGGAAATGATCTTAAATGAGTTGTTCAAGTTGATATCTGTAGTAAAACTGTGATAATTCATCTTTCTAGTTCTGTTTTTATAGATTATCAGTGTATCAGACTTTATCTTTTAAGCAATTCAGTAAGAAATTTGTAATCAACTCTGTGTGCATTTGAAGGCCTCTTAAAAATTTGTCAATTTACCTCATGGAGAATCTTGCCCAATGTATAACGCAAACATCTTCCCTTTCCAGCTTATAACAAACCTGTTACTTAGTTTTCTAGAATAAAACAGGCAGCGATGTATATGGACTGTTCTTCTGTCTCTTTCATGGTGCATCTGTTGTGTCTTCCTCTGTGTCTGACATAGTTTGTGCATGTACCCCACACATAGTCTGTGCATGTCTCTGCACAGAAGGAAGTGAATTTTCACAGGTGGAGCAATAAAAGCCACCCTTGTGAAGGTGTAGTGTCTGGATGTTTCGTAGGGAGTTGGTTTGGTGGCTGTGAGCAGTTTCTCACTTCCTGCTGGTGACAAAGCAGTAAATCCCAGGTTGTTTTTCTCTATGTTTCCCCCACTGTGTGGATTTATTTCATGTTCGTACAGCACAGGCTTATCTGAACTTCAGGATGTTCCCAGCTTTGACATGAGCGCTCATACTTACTTTTGCCTTTTCATTTAAACATTTCTCCTCCCTCCATTTTCAAAAGGGTGGCATGAGGTGAGGTTGACAATTGATGTCTGTTATGACTAAAAGGGAACCTTGCTTTTCTTATAGAGGGATAAATACATAATTTAGCTTGCAGTAAGAGGAAAGTGCTTTTCATTTCACTCAGTGAGCTATGCTGAGGAGGGGATTGTAGGGATTCAGAAAAGTGGAATCCAGACTGTGATAGACTGTATTGTAGTATGTTATGCTGAATAAAATTTCCTGAAAATAGAAAAGAGATATTAGAGGACTCCCAGGAAATGCAGCAATTCCCCTAGAAACATGTCTGAGATGGGAAGAAATGAGAGTTCAGTACCACTGAAACACAGAGAGGTGCAATGAGTTGTCTTCTGAGGTGTGGGAGCTATGGGAGGTATTTATCTGATTAATGAACCAGTAGCACTGGTTCAGCTGTCTTCCATGGACGAGGATTATTCCTGTAACATGGTCTCAGCTGTGTCTAAACTCCTTCTAATGTCACTCTTTGTTTTCTGCCTTTATAATTTTGTCTGTTTCTTCTTAATTTCTCACTATTTTTTATCTTAGCATCCTTTGTACATTATTTTAATCATGGGGCTGTTCTCTTTCAAACCTCATTTAGCAGTTCCTAGGGACTTCTTAAGGGCCTTAATAGGTGTGTATTTCCCTGTCATGTGTCAGTTTAAACATTAACTTTGGCATCTTTTGTCAAAGAATGTTGACTAGAGATTGATTTCCTCTATTTATAGGTGAGTTCTCACCTTTCTTCATGTTCTTACTTCCTCATTTAAATAATTACACTTTTCTAGTTTATCTTAGAAACAAGGTAACTTTGGGAAGAGTCAGATGTGACCCAGATGACTGGAAAAGGGGAAGGATTTTGCCCATCTTGAAAAAGGATAGAAAGGAGGATCCTGGAAGCTACCAACTTGTCAACCTCACCTCTGTGCCTGAGAAGGTCATGGAACAGATGCTCCTGGAAGCCATGGTAGGGCACATTGAGGACAGGAAGGTGACTTGAGACAGCCAGCATGACTTCAGCCAGTGCAGGTCTTGCCTGATGAAGTGGCCTTCTATGTTGGAGTGACTTTATCAGTGGACAAGGGAGCTATAGATGTCATTTATCTGGACCTTTGACATGGACCTCCCCAACATCCTTCTCTTTAAACCGGAGAGAGAAGGATTTGCTGGGTGGACTGTTAAATGGATAAGAAATTGGTTGGATGGTCACATCCAGAGGGCAGTGGTCAACTGCTCAGGGACAAGGGACATCAGTGACAAGTGGTGTTCCTTAGGGATCTGTAAAGTGTGTTGTTTAGTATCTTCTTCATTGATATAGACAGAGGGATTGAGTGCACCCTCAGCAAATTTGCAGGTGATACCAGGCTGAGTGGTGTGGTTGACACACCTGAAGGATGGGATGCCATGCAGAGGGACCTGAACAACCTCAGGAACTGTGCCCATGGGAATCTTAGGAGTTTTAACAAGACCAAGTGCTGGTGCTGCACCTTGGCTGGGGCAACCCTGGTATCAGCACAGGCTGAGGATGAACAGCCCCAGAGCAGCCCTGCCCAGAAGGACTTGGGGATGCTGCTGGCTGAGAGGCTGCACGTGAGCCAGCCATGTGTGCTGGAACTTGATAATCTTTAAGTCCCTTCCAACCCAAGCCATTCCATAGTTCTGCAGTTGCGTGACTTACTTTGTAGTTTCCATTTCCCTCTACTTGCAATTCTACTCCCCTTTCACAATGTTTCTTCTGAGTTGCATACTTTAAATGAAACAATAAAGTTATTGACGATAAGGGATGAAAGGTAAGTGTTCTATGAATGCCACTGTGGTATGTTCTGGATCTTTCCAGATATGTTACTGCACTCTGTGACAGGATGTGAAATATTCCACACACATTGAGTAAAATAATAGCTGTTATGAATAAATGCTTTTAAATTAGCAGAGCTGGATAACTTGTTTCTGAACATCTTAAAATGAAAAGCCTGAAGAAATGTAGATAGAATAAGGAAAGACCTGGAATTATGTTAGATATGTAATTAAATGGTTGCTTCTTATTCTGTTGTGGAACAAAAGAATCCAATGCTTTGCCAGTGCTGAAGGGTCACTGAAAAGAAAAAGACAAATTTGAAATTGTAGGTGGTTGTTTGCCTCGGTATGGTGCTGGCAAGTCTAATATACTTTATTATGTGCAGAGTATTCTGTATTTAATTAAGCTTAAAATGTGAGTAACGTACATTCAAACACAAGAGAAATGCATCTGTTATCTTTTAATCTTTCACTGAATGGAGCAATTGATTTCAGTGTAGGATTATCTGTATTACAGGGTACAGGACACGGAAGGGCTGCTTCCACTTCTGGTTGGCATTTTTCATTGTTCTAAAATGTCTGAGCACTTTAAGTATGGGCAATATATATATAATACTTTGAATTTTCTGTTGTGTTTCTTTAAAATTACTGGTTAAAGGTTATCTTTAGTACATAATTTACATAATTTCTAAATTATTACATATGTATGTGTACCTGAGATCTTTGCTTTTTAAGAGATGAATTTGCATCTCTGCATAACCACAATATTTTGGTTTATTTGCTTAGGTCTTTGGCCCACACGGACATCTGAGGCAAAAACATTTTTGGAAGGTTTATTAGCAGTAGATCCTTGCTTGATTCCAGATGGAAATCTCTCAGTTCTCTTGGGGGTCCTATGAAATTGTTCTTTCCTACAGTAATAAAATAGTCTCTCAATTATAAATGGTGCTAGAATTGTCAAGCTGAGCGAGCAACTAAAACTAATGAGTTGCAAAGAATTCCAAGTATGCATCTGGCTTTAAGGCTATACCCACAGTTTTGTGATATCTTTATTTGGGAAAACATCTCTTGCTTTCTTTACTTGCTGTGCAGATGGCCATATAAAAGATTGCTCTTTGAAGGAAGACTAAAACATCAGTAGGCATAGTAGATAAAAGCACAGAATGCACTTAACACTCTCTTTCTTAATTTCAGAATCTTTCTCATGAGAATTTAGAGGCAGCTCTTATAATGATGTAGCTTTTGAGAAATTAGTATCCTTGTAAAAGCTAGATGAAAGCCTTTTAAGAAGTTGTAAGAACAATATTTGTACCATGTGCTATGTGCCTACATTCATGGCTCCTTTATTATAGATCTTGGTTTTTACAGAGCTGCCTGTCCTTGCAAACCTTTCTGTATGAAATTTTCTTGGAGAGACAGAAGGTTCTAAAATACTAATAGATCTTGTAGTCTAGAACACAAGTGTACTTCACAAATGAAATGCTTCTTTCTTTTTTCAGCAAACGGAGTAATGTGAATACTTTTTTGAAGAAAAAACCAAAACCCTAAGCTTCCCCTTCCCTCCTTTTCTCCCTGACCAAAGTATTTTGGGATATTGGCTTTAAAAATGTAGTTGACTCTTTTCATTTTCGAAAATGTTCTAACATGTAGACAAGAATAGTAAAAATTTTTAATCACTGCAATCCTGATAATATCCCACTTTTTAAAAAGTTATTAGTTCTGTTGGACTCTTGGAAGTATATGAACTTGTGGAAGACTTAAGTTCAGCTACCTTA
Source organism: Molothrus aeneus (assembly GCF_037042795.1). NCBI lineage: Eukaryota > Metazoa > Chordata > Aves > Passeriformes > Icteridae > Molothrus > Molothrus aeneus. The sequence goes on along the minus strand of NC_089651.1, from coordinate 33,829,682 downwards.
GTGGTGAATGACCAGAAGAAAGCACATCTAAATTCCATTTAGGGTGCACTAAGACCCTAATAAGGATATTGCTTAGTGGGTCTCTTTTTTGAAACTTCCCTTCCTATCTGTATACAGTGTGTTTCATTGGTGGCCTTGCTGTACTTGTCAAGCTGAATAAAGGCTGTTAGTTCATATTGTGACTCAGCATCACCTCTGAAATGTATAGTGTACATCTGCATTGTATGGAAACTCACTAGTAAAGAACCCCAAGCAACTTTTTAGTATTTCTTATATCTACCAAGGCTTTGATTCAAACATTTGAGTTTCTGGGTGGGTTATTTTGCTTGAAGACTGAAACTTACATAGGCAACCCTGAGAAACTGTTGTGATGGTAACATGATGGCTGATACTTACTGGGTAAGGATGAAAATGTTATTTGCAAAGTGAATGTGTGCAGAATCAAACGGATCTGCCTTATCTCTGTGGGGTATGAGAAATTTTTGGTTCATTCGAGGTTTATTTGCCTTTGTCTATTGTTTATACTGTGTTTTATTTTATTAGTGATAACATCTATGATAAAACGCATGGCTGGATCCTTGCATAATGGGAAACCTACTGAAAGATCTCTTAAATATAAGTAATTATCTGTGAGGCTTTACCTGCCTGTCTTGAAGATCTCTCTCAGGGATTTCTCCAGTTGTTGAACATAATGAGCACAGACCATCATTAACTTTAAAGATACTTGTGTGCCTCACAGGATTCTGGGTCCCTATTGATTGGATGACACTTACTGATTTTCTTTGTCTTGGAGGAAGACATTTCTCCTTTCTTTTAAGTCTGTCCTGTCACTGTTGCACATTTGTCTTTATATAAAAATTAGTAGGGATTCCCTTCCTTTTCTTGTTTTCTTCTTTCTTAAGTTTCTTTCTCATTGTTCTGTTGTTACATACTCAGATTGCCTTTCTTTTATCTTCTGTTTCATTCCTTCACCAAATTTCACATAGGTATGGGTGGTTAAAAAGACTCTAGTTGCATCAGGTTGATTAGTGTGAAAGCTTGATATTGAAAGGAGAAGATTTCAAAGATAAGTGTTAAACTACCAGCAAAAATGTACAAAACCTTGATATTTAACAAGGTGTAGAATGCCATGCACACTTCAGTAAAGAATATTGATCACAGTACTCACAGAAGTGTATTAATAATCTGGATAAGATTTTAGCAATCTAGAACAATCAATCCTAGTTGATGCAAATTTGCTTAAAAATATTTACCTTCTGACTTCAGTGTGCATTCTCACACTTTTCTGGCCTTGCCACTGTATTGTAACAGGGCTCACACCCCCTGAGTAAAGCTATTTTTAATTCCTTTTAGGAATTAATAGAGGAGGGAATTGTGTTTCTGGTGAAGCCAGAGCTGTGTACAAGGAAAGTACTAGGTCTGAATCGTTCTTATTACAGTTGTAAAAGGCATTAGAGCGATAAATAATTCTGTTGTATAGCAGGAAAGACAAAAGACAGTAAACATTTGCATTTGATCTTGAATCTGATTTACATAGTTTATTTAACAAGGCTATCTGCTTTGATTGTAGAAGAGCAGGAACTTTTGGTGATAAGGTGAGTCGCAGTTTGAGTCTCCATTTATGCCTTTCCTCTGTTGTTTGTACCTTGGGCTTACTGGGTGTCAGATACATTGAAGCAGTTAATAGATCTGCAAAAGCTAGAAGGAATACTGCTCACATTTGAATGCTCAGCAAACAGATGTATGTTATTTTAGGAAACCTGACAGGTCTTAGAGTAAACTTAAAAGTCACCAAATGTACTGGTACATTGAGAACACATCTCCTCAGTGTGAATACAGCTGCAGTACCCTCCTGACTACTGGGAGATGAGATCCTGGGAAGGGTGAGTTCTCGTAACAGAAGGCAGAGAAAACCTGCTGATGTTTGAAGGACCTAGTTCTTTCTGTGTGTGAAGCGCAGTTAGCATCATCTTTGCAGCACAAGGGAAAAGAGAATGAGGTAACCTTCTTGTGAGAACTTCAGAGTCCACACTGACTGGGTTTGAAAGCACTGTATGAAAACATTCTGTAGTTTTCTGTCCCAGCAATAGTGTAGCCTGGGAGTAGGGCTGAAGACTATGGTTAATATCTTTGGGGTGTTGACAAATTGCAAATGAAAAAAGATTACCTGGGCTAGAAGGGAAGATTGTATTCATCTTCTTTCATTGTCAATTACAGCAGAAATAGCCAGAATAACATGTTAATTTCCAGTAGACTGTTCAGTGTAGATTTAAAAGCTCTGAAATATGTAGACTCACATTTGTTCATGAAACTTGGGTAACTTGAAGCAAGTTGGGAATGTTGTTCTTCCTTTCACCTGCACCCCTCTATTCACATTTTGAAATTATATTGGGATTGTACCACCGATTTCTGTCATGTGTGATTGCAGTGTTGTAGGTTTCTGCCTCTCCTTAAATGAAGGTAAGAAAAATGACATCATTCCTATTGTCATTGAAAGCGTGTTGTTGAGTAATAACAATGAGGGCATTTTATTAAAGCTGTAAAACTGTCCTAGATCTCTCTCATCAAAACATGGTTCTTCAAACAAGACTGAAATACTCCAAAATGTAGTCTGCCAATATATGTGAAGTAGAGGACACAGGCTCAAAGATCAGACACAACGTAGTGTAAGCACTTACTGAAACTAAGTTTATGTAAAAAGTGGTAGTAGGTAATTTCTTTTTTTGTCTTCTTTGGGCTAAAGCTAATAAAAGCAGACTTGTGTGGATCAGAAATGGTAATATTCCACAGGTATAGCATTCAGATCCAACACTTTGCTCCGAATTCCTTTTCTTCTGTATCACCTGCATAGTACTGCTGTCTCCTTCCCCCACAAAAAAAATGTACTCTGGAGATCCATAAATTGGGAAATTATTTCATCTCCTGTAAGCAGCTAAGTTCATTATCACTTCTGTGTATTCAGGTTGTGGTATGAAATTTGCAGATTTGAATTACTCAAGACATTCCTCAAAACTATATCAAAACAGTAAGCCCAGGACAGGAGTTACAGCTTGATGGAGTTGAAGTAGAGGTGTTGAACAGAAAGTAGTACTGTGGTGAATAAATAATGTGCTTGGATTATCATAATAATTTTAAAGGATATTGGGGCTGATTTAGCATAGAGACAAACGTTTTTTTCCTAAACTACATAATGAGAGGAAACATTGCAGTAAGAGACAGACTGTTCCTGCCAGACACTAGAATTATGACTACATTGATAAAGTTAGTTGGGATGATTTTTTTTCCTTTCTAAGGTGGAGGTGGCAATTCCTCTTTTAGAATATGATTTCTGAGATCTTCTGTTAATATGTGCAACAGTGAGACTGCCAGAAAATGGTTTTCTAAAAATGCAATCTCTTAAGTCAACCAAATGCTTCATTGCAAGCAGTTTCTTTTAATCCACAAGTCAGTAGGCATCAATCCTGTTGAGTGGTTTGAGTTTTAAAAGAAGAACATTGATGTCACACTGAAGCTTGCATAATGCCAGTGGTGGCTGCCTAATAAATATTATTTCTATGAGCTGTTCTAAATTCTAGACTTCACTGGTAGTACAGATACTGTACATCATTTTATGGAAATAGAAACGGATGCTCTTCTGGATATTCTTTTCTGCATTGTTTTCCATGTTCAAGATTCAGAATGACCAAAGATGATCTTTTGCCTACCATTTTCCACCAGTGGGCACAGCAATGTTTGTAAATATTTCCAATTTAGCAAAACAAGTTTATGAAGGTAATCAAAGAAAGGTCATTTTGAAATAGAGCAGGAAGAGAAAGGGAACCTTCCCCTGTGATACTGTCCTTCTACTCAGGTGAGAATGGCTTGGAAATCTGACTGTTGCATATGGGTTTGCTTCTTTTTTTCTTTTTTTTCCCCCTGTTGGTTATTAATAGAGTGGGTATACTGGAGATTAACCTATGTTAAGCCCTCTGTTATAGTACATGGAGTGCTGTCTCTGAACTAAAATGGGAAGAGGGAATCTTATATGGGTCAGAAGGATACAATTTATGAATGTGAGTTTTCAAATCTAGTGTTTTATTTCAGTATACTTTCAGTTTGCATCTGTTTATGTACTTGACACAGTATTACTACTCATAACTTTAGGATTGACCATTCAATTGTTTGTTGGTTTTTTTTATTTATTTTGTATTTTGGAGCATTTCCTATTATTAGACCAACTAAAATGTAACAGTTTATTGGTGAAGTTGATATTATCTTTTGCTGCTCTGGCTTGAAGGAAGAGCTGTGCTCTCTGTTCATTGATTACCTCTTTGTTTTGTATGATTGTGTTAGAAGGTGATAACTTGCACCTTGCTTTTTCGTACTATTTAAGGATGCCTTGTAGTTAATATAATTTGCTGTTCTTCAAGGTAACTAATTCACATGTGCAGTAATTCAAAGGAAACCAAAAGGAGGTTACGTGGAATTTCACTTTTGGCAGTGCTTGGTAAGCATGTTTCATCATCCCAGAAATTCTGTTCAGTCAAAGCCTAATTTTGGAAAAGAAGAAAAACTGTCTGTTTCTGTCTGGAACTTGCGTGATACAAAGCAAGCAATTAAGCTTTCTGCCTAAAGACTTGTAATTTGTATTTGAAAAAATTAATAACTGTAAGGGAAAACTCAATAGGAGTGGGAATCTTAGGTTTTTCATTTGATTTCAACTGTCACTAAAGATTTGAGTGGTTTCATTTCTTCACCTAACCTCTTTTTATGAATATGCTCTATGTTTCTAGTTTCCTTCTCCTTTGGGAATGCTTGATGACTGTCATTGTGGATTTTTATTTGAGTGAAAATGACAACTTGAGTGTAAGTGACAGTTTTCAAATCCACTTTTAAATAGATACAAATTTTCCAAATGCTTTGTAGATTATATCAAACCACTTGCCTTTAATGGGTCTGTAGGATCTCTTCAGCAGATGCCAAGGAGTCCATCTTAAAACACTGTCAGGATCACCATTTATCCTTTGCCCATTGTAATATCTGTGGTTTGCTGCAAAAGTGCTGAGCAATCCCAGCATGGATACCCATGATTCATGAGTCTGTTGCATACCTTTATCTTGTGCATAAGCCCTGCAGTTACCTCATGCTTATGTGTCACAAGCACAGGCATGAACCTGGTGTGTAACAAGGAATGCTCAGGTAAGAGAGGAATGCTTGGCAGAGCACTGTAATTAAGCATGGCGCAAACAGGACATGTCCGTCTGTCAGACACGAGCTGTGTATTCTGCAACCAAAATGTCCAAGTAAGTGCTCATCCTTTGCATGGACAGATATGTAGTGTTTTTGATCTTTCCAATGCTAAATGACAGAATTATCATGTGCTAAATGGAAAGCTCTTATTTTTTCAGTTTTAAATTTTGATTTCAAAGATTTAAATCTGTATTTCTTCTAATACTGTTCAAACTAATTTTATCCATCAAGACAGGGACAGTAGTTTCTGATTTTGAAACGTCAGATTACTAGTTTCATTACTACTTTTTAATGCATTTATGCACCCTGGCAGTGTTTGTGAGTTTGAAGTATTATGCAGATGCAGCTGAGGTATAAATTGTATAAATGACATTAGTAGTAAGTTAGACTAAAGGATATTAAAACAGGCCAAGCAATTACTTGTTCCATTTATTTATATCTTGTATGCTTAAGGGGGGTTTCCTTTGGTTTAGACAGATGTAGCAATGACATTTCCTGATTTCATGTCCTTGGGCAAAAAAATACCTTTATACTACTGTATACCTAATACTAGCTGCAGGTGCAGCTAATTCTCTGTTCTTTCTGTTTCTAAGGCCTGCTTTCCCAGCTTTCTGAAAAACTTCTTACCTTTACTGTTTCCCACAGGAGGTTACCTTGAGTTGGTGTTAACTGCTTAGAGAAATATCAGTTCTAAATAATGTATGTTTGAGTTACCCCCAGTAGGGAATGGATCTTTTGAAATACTTTTGAAATCTATTTCCTGAGTTTCCGTAGAGTTTAAACTTCTTTCTGAACAAAAACTTCCTCATTGTCCTGTCACCAGAAATAAGTTGATCCATTGTTTTTGGTGTTCTACTATAAGTAAGTCTTAACTGAAATTATGCCTGTCATTGGTACCTGTTTATTTAGGTTCTATTGATATTTTCTGCTTTGAATTTCAAAACGTCGCTTCCTTATGCAACAGAGAATGCTGTAAAGAATCTTTTTTATCTGTAAGTGGGTATAAGAGTGCTTGTTTACAATGGGCAGTTGTGCTTGTCATTTTATGTATTCACTGACCAAACGGGGAGCAATCCTGTGGAAAATCCTGTGGAAAATAAGCCTTTGAAATTCAGCAGGGTTTATTTTGAAATATTACCTCAAAATTTCTCATAACACTTCAGGGAGAAGTTTCAGTCTTATTTTTTATATACCCAGCATTTTGAAAAATAGAATTAAACTATAGAGGCTTGTAGCCTAGTCTCTTACTGATAGTTACATCTACTAGTATCTGTGAAAGTGCTTTTACTTTTTTTGAACCACTGCACAAATTGCTCAAAAATCTGATTTTAAGTGTTAATTCCTCTGTTATGTGTACACCATAGCAATGCTAACTATTTGAACTTGTTTTTCTTTCTGTTCGGATATGGTTATAGGTTCAAGGTTTTATTTTCTGTTTTAATTTCAAGTTTACAGACTTTCTTAAATTCAGATGACTGCCTACTGGTGGCCCAAATGGAACAGGAACCATTCTTAACTGTGAGCGAGACCATTTTGGGCATAATTCTCCTTTTTGGCCTGCTCTATTTATCATCTTACTAGAATGGGATTATGCTTCCAGGATGTTGATAAATGTTGATGAATTGTAGTTTGAGCACTATTATGCATATCATTTTTGAATAACCAGGAATTTTTATTGACACATAAAGGATGTATATGTCTCTCTAATTATCATAGTGTTGTTGAAGTGCTTATCTTTTTATCTTGACTTAGAGTGGAAGAACTGGCAAGGCTTGGCAGCTCCTTTGCCTCCTGTCTAATTTGGGTTTCTTGCCAGTGTCACTGAAGCAATTTTTAATGTGCTCTTATTAGACTAGAATGGCTTGTATCATTTTTCTTTTCTACTAAGTCTCAGCTCAGAGCTTGTCAGCAGGATTATGTATGTCCTTGTAATGCTGGTGTTTCAAAGAACGTTATCAGTTACTTTTGGCCGTGTGTGTTGAGGCTTGCCTACAAGAGGTGTGGTGACTGAGGGAGATGCTACAGCCTTTTTAGGTCATCGTTAAATCAGGCTGCTGCTGTCATTCTGCAGAAGTTTTGCAGCCCTCCCTCTGAAGATCTCCATCTGCAGTTTTGAAGTCCTTGCTGCCCTTGCTATACACATATAAGCAGAAAGTTTTTGATTCAGTGGTATAGCTTTTCAGATGCATGTTGTCTTCTTTCCCACTGCTGAGCTGGGCAGTCTCTTGCATAATTACCTTTTATTTGAAGAAGAAATAACTCCAGCTGGCTACTGCTGCTGCGTTACTGTGTGCAGGCAATGATTAGGTGTTCTGACTTTCCTTCCTTGTGCTTCTCTACTCTCATTGCTTTGCCTGTCCTTTGCTGGTACCTTCTCTAGTAGTCTCTCTCATTATCTGCCATCCGTTACTTAAAACCTTCTAAAAGCAAGTAAAAATAAGTTTTGTTTGCTTGATTCCTTTGTTTTCCCTTCCCCTGTCCTTATGAAGTTGAAATAACTGCAAAAGGCTTGAGTAAGCACAGGCTTTAGATCCTGTTTGCTGCCTAGTGTGTTTACTCAAGCTGTTGCTGGTGTTCCTTGTGCAAACAGCTGCTGGTGGTTTTAAGTTGATCTTTTGCTTCTCACGTTGGTTAAACCTGCCTAGGTGCCCTGTGTGCTGGAGTTTCCCTGTGGTTGTGGCACCAGGAGTGGTGAGGGCTCCCTGGGGTCCGGGCTGTTGGGTGGCCTCAGCCTGGGGCATGGGACACCTCCCTGGGGCTGAGGTCAAGCCCAGGCTGGGGTATCAGCCCACCAGCAGCTGGGGGGCTGGATCAGAAGAAGTTCTGCTGAGAGGAGCTTTGGTCTCACAGGGCTGTAGGGATGGCCTGAGGCCAGGCTGGGATGTGGGCCCACAGGTTGGGACTGGCTTGGTGGGGCTCATGGCCACCTGGGGGGAGCTGGAGAGGAGCCCTTTAGGAAAGAGTAATGCAGGAATAGGACTGTCCTGCTTTGTCCTTTGCATACAAAGTAAAGCCTGATTATTTTTTATTATGAGCAGGACGTACTGAAGGAATTAATTCATAAACAAAACATCTGTCTCTCCAGCAGTTTTTTTTTGCTGGGATTGGAATGAGTCATGAGTTTGGGAACTGTGCTGGTCTCAGCGCAATGAGATCACCAGAAGACTTAAGGATTTTCACTGTGTTTTCCAGGAAGAAAAAAATATATTGTGAAGTTAGTAAAACTTACCCTCCTTTTACATTTGCACATGGCCACCTACTCTTATGCCTTTATGATATTGGGAACTGTCTTCCAGGAGAGCAGTTTCCTTTTATTCTCCAATAAAGCATTACAGAGACTTGGACAAGACTTTCTATACTAGTAAAAGTTAACAATCTGAATGTAATGAGAGGAAATGAAGAATGTCAGGAGTGGTAAAGAGCAGTATGTTGTTGCCAATTCAGTTTTGGCCTAAACTTAGATGTGGGTAAATACCATTATTGAGGAAAAAAATTGAGTTGACTGACTAAAAGTAGTCCAGAAATGTTTAAAAGAAAATAAGATTTTAACTGTAATTTACTTGAAAAGCAATTTACTTATTATGGCACTAGGAGATAGAAAATAGTCATTGAAAATGAAACTGTGTTCTTCTGCACTTGCCTTTTCTGAGGTTTTATTTATGAAATGTTAGTTTATTTATCTAGCTAAGTTATGATTTACTTACAAGAAGAAATTGAAGTGATCAGTGCTTCGCTGCTCAGTCTAATTGAATTGACTTGGCTAATTCCTTATAACTTTTATAGGAGCTGTAGCAGGTTTTTTAATACTGTCTAGCAAGGCTATTGTATCTGTATTCTCTGGATTTGGTGCTGTAGTTCTTAAGGTGAGAACAGTCAGTAATTTTGTTGGCAGAAATGCACACAGTCATGTTAGCGCAATCACTTTGCACTTGATCTTTCCTTCCTAACACTTTATACAATTCTATAAATTTGATATGTATAGAAATTGATCCAGTCTCAGGCCCTTAAAAGAATCTAGTATTTATACCTTAGCTGCTGGATCCCACGTTTGAGCTGTTTTGTTACCATGGTGGTCAGTGGCGCTGTCTCCATGTCTCTTGCATATATTCTCACTCTGAGATTCTCTATTTGACAAGCTCATTAAGCAGTGGGCTTTTGTGCTCCATTTATTAGTAATAGGCCCTTGCATAGTTTTATTTCCTCTTCAGAGTGGGATTTTCTATGGGGGTTTTAATTTTCAAAGTTGATTTTATATATGTTAATATGTCCTAGATGCATAGAAGTTGAGGAGGAAGACTTTTGGAGCATGAACTGTTACTTTTATCCTTGGCAAGGCTATTAGGGCACAAGAGTGAGCTGCTTCTTGACAGTCTTTGGCATTTTCTTATCTAGCCAGCCCCTGGCATAGCTGTAGTCCAGCACGGTAAAGCCCAGTCCTGGATTTCACCATGGACACTCACACTCTATGGTATGGCCTGTGAGGACCACCTTCAGTGCTTCTGAGTGAAGAGGCTTTGCTTCCACTAGCACAGGAGTTTCTGTAGTAAAAGAAACGTCTTCCTCAGTGCATGAGAGGAGACTTGTGAAGGCTGAACAAAATGACAAGAGACATACTCCCAGTGCTTCTCTTCTGATGTCATCGTAGCATTTTGAGAAGTGGAGCTTTGTCTTTCCCCTTTTTATCATAACCTATGTTACTTCTGTTATTTAATAAATTATTATAAATAACTTATTTATGTTATTAGTTTGTTTCCTCTGGTAGAGTTTGTGTTCTCTCTGCTCAGAGATGATTATGTTATGTGGGTAAAAAGAAGTTTTACCCTTTTGTCTGGAATGCGGAGACATCTTTGTTAATCTCTCGTGGTAAAGTATTTTGTTATTGTGTCGCTTGCCAAATGCTTCATCATCAAGGGCCTCTCGTGCTTGGAGTTATACTTGATTTTTACTGGTATTTCAACAGATATTCTCTGTGTCCCATCTGTTCTTCACTGGAAGCTGGGATTGCTCTGAAGTTTCTTGACTTATGTAACTGTACCCATACTGTTTGAAAAAAAAAGTATTTGTTTAACCTACATCCTACCTTCCTTGTACCTGTGCTCATGGTGCCTATCTGGATAGCTAGTGCTTTAAGGCAGATGTAGTGAGCCTTTTGTTTATTATGTACTTAATGTTGGCAAAGTGCTGTTTTCAATGTGGATCAACAAGCCACAGAAATAAGCCTTAATGTCAGTTTCTCAAAGTACCTTGTCTTAATAAGTTCCTATATACCTTAAACATGCAAGCATATTTTAGGTGTTGGAAGTTGTAAATGTGTCTTGTGAATTTAAAGCCACCTGTGTAAGTTCTTAAGCTTCTTTGCCTGTTGTGTTAGCCATTATGAAATGAATATGTTTGAAGTAAATTGTTAGAGTGATTAAGTCTAATGAATTGCCAAGTATCAGGTTATAAAGTCATGTTTATTTACCTACTGACTGTGTGAAATTAAAAGTAAAGGGTAAAGCGAAGCTTGATTGAATCATTCATGTTTTTAGATTAACCATTCTCTTTTAATGTAGCTGATTTCTAGATGGGTGATTTTGAGGAGTTACAAGTCTGGAGATAATGCTACTGATACCTTTTATGAGTTTTATGGGTTTTGTTGTTACTATGTCTGCAAAATATATGAAAGGAAAAACCTATAGCAAGAACACCACTTGATTTAACATAAGATGTACTTACAAAATTTACTGGGTGCTGTATGTAAGCGGTTAATTACTGAATTATGGAATTGCTTTTAACTACTTATGTTGGTTGTTGGATTACAAAGGCCAAGTAGTTTAATAGCTTTTAAAAAAGTATGGTGTTACAATTAGTAGAGGTTGTAGGTCCTGTTGAGTAAAGAAAGAAAAAGATAAAAACTGCAGTTGAGTCTATAAGTTGATTGTAACAGGGACATATCATTGTCTCTGAAATGGGTTCAGGATTCAAAAATAATAAATTTTAAGAATGTAATTTTAGGACTTGGTTATAGAGGAATGTGCAGAGATGAGGGTAAGGTTGAAGAATGAATTAACCCAGTGAACTGTAGATTACTGCCAAGAGTAGTGCATAGTCCTCCCACAGTCTCACTGTTTTGATACTAATGTGCATCTGCAAATTTTAGTATAGGTTGAGTGTTCTAATGAATCAGGAAAATACTGGGAGATGAAGGATGTTGACCCCTTTATTTGGTAACATCTCACAGTTTATCTGGCATAAGCCACCACTGAAAAGCTTCTTTTGGTTGAGGACAGGACTAGATTTTTTTGTCTTTGAAACAGTATTCTTATCTGTAACTGCAAGTTTCTGTCCTTGAGCAATTGTATGAGTTGCTACTATTGTGTAGTGATGGTTAGGTTTTGTATAGGAGGAGGATTTTCATAAGGCTGTTTATGGTAGAAGAAGAGTGATTTGAGATAAACACATCTGTATCTACATGAATTTGTTTTCTAGGCTGCACACCACAGCCAGGGCTATGTGGCTGTCAGTTGTTTTCCCTTGTATTCAGATGTCTTAGTTAAAGATGTAATATATTTCTTCCTGCTGTTGGTGCAGAATGCATTTGTGAAATAAAACTCAGAATATGTACTTGTTCCTTTCGTTGAATGCCATTTTATCTAGGGGTGTGGCCATGTAAAATATGATGTGGGTTGTATGAAGTTGATTTTGGCACAGAATTGTTGCAGAGGATTTATTGCTGTGGACCTTGTCAGTTACTATACATACTAATCTGATAGGGGAAAATTGAAAATGCCACTCAATTTTAAAATGTGTATTTATCAGTCAAGTATGCATTTGGTGCTAAAATTACCTTTTCATAAGCCTGTGGAGATATACTGAGAGATTATATTATTTCAGGGTCCATAGCTGTGCCTGCTCTTTAGAGACAGCATAAATTATTCATTGCAAAATGGTGGTTGATATTTAAGTTGGAAGGGTGTCTGATAATTGATTGAGCTGGTGTCTTCTGGGATTTTTCTGAAGGAAGACATACATTGTATATTTTGTCATGGTTTTTGTTTGTTTTGTTGTTTTTGGTTTTTTTTTAAACAGCCCTCTTACTTTGATGTGGGAAATTGGTAGATTTCTGGTGCCTGTAACAAGTTCTGCGTGCAATAAGCATGGAACCACTCCTAAATGTACGAAGTGGATGATACAGGGGGTTTGTGTTGTACTGTCTTGCTGCGTCCTCGCTCCCTGGACAGGATGCTTCTTAACAAATGTCGGTGTTACTCCTTCATCCACCTTCTCACCCTCATGTTGTATTGTCTTAGTTTCAAGCATGCAAAATAGACATGATTCTCCTAATGTTTTCACTTCAAATAAAGGCATTCCAGTCTCTTCCTTGGCAAACTATAAAAAGACATAATAGAAGTAGAGAAGGATGTTTTTTGTTTGCTTGGGCTGTCTAGGTTACCATAATTCTTTCATCCTTCACTGTGCTGTTATACTGTTGTTCTCAGAATTTAATGTAGAACTGGAAAATTTTACTATGTGTTTTACAGGTATCCCATACATTGATTAATACCACACTGATCTGTAAGAGATACTAATCTAAAACATAATGGTTTGTCTGCATCCATAAACCTTCCCCTACCTCAAGAAGTTCCTGCTTGTTCCCTGCAAGGAGTGCAGAGGGGACAGTGGTATTTTATTTATATTTTTATTTTGAAAGAACACTGTCTTCTTCCCAAGAGGCTATCACTTGACAAAATTTCTGCATTGCCATGTTTGATGGAAACTTTCTAGCTATTAAAATAAAACAATTCTACCACTGATCACTGATTGCAAATTACTATGAAAATAATTAAGGAGAACTTACTTGAGATGAGAGGAGAAAAGCCAGTAGTTTCCTTTCTAGGTTTTTCTCAGCTTTCTCTAAGATTGAACAGGTCAGTCCTCAAACCCAACCAACCAAAAATAAAAACCCGCACAAAACCCCATAAATTTCAATGTACAAGGTCTGTTTGCAGTCATGGTTTTCTTAAATAGGTTCTGTCAGGAGAGCAGAGCTAAGTATCAAACATAGTGGGGGCTAGAAGCCGTGAATGACACTTTTAATCATTTCTGAGCTGATAACATCCCTTGAGCAAAACACTGGATCAGACCATTTTATTTTTGTTTGTAATTTCTTAAGTTTGCAGAACACTCTGCAATTTTGCAAGCTTTGTTGAACTCACCCATTTTGAAGTAAGTGATCCTTGTAACTGCTGGAAGATTCTTGGAAAGAAGTATGCATCATGTCAGAAATGTGTTCAGGTTGTGTTATTTGCCAGAAAGAAAAACTGTTTATTTAACTGCTGCAAAGTATCAGCACACAGCCAACAGATGGTTTACTACTTTTACAGTGTTTGTTTTCCCTCAAGAAAAACATTCATGTAGTAGTTCATAGAGGTGTGTCTGCTCTTACAAAGATCTTAATATCCCCAGAAGTGCATATATTTCATTCTTAAAAGCATTATGCATTTTGCTAGTAAGTTATTCTTCTTAGGCATTTGGAATGATTGAAAAAACCCCACTATTTATATTTACCAAGGAATGTTGATTCACCTTTGATGGATGAAATAAAATGCTTTAATACCTTGATGTTATCTTTTATTGTCTTGTCCCAATGTATTACTATGCTTTTGTACTTTTCCTCAGCATTAAAGTAATAAAAGGAACATTTTCTTTTTTTTTTCTGGTGTGGGTGTTGCAGGTTGCAGTTTAGAAAATTGAAAATATTTAGCCTGACAGGCCTGACTTTGTTCCCTCCTTCTCTTTTGGGATATTTAATTTAATGGACAACTGCAACTTGTACCAATATCAGTTATGTGAGGAGGAATGGAAATGGAAATGAAACTGGGAGGATTTGTAAAACCTGATTTCAGAGTATACTGAATTATACTAGTTGGAGAAAGCAAGTGGTAGGAGTACTATGTGCCAGTTTTGTGGGTTTTTGTATTTTCTTTCTTTAAAACACCTTCAGCTGATGCTGTAGGAATAACCTGTCTCTCTGGCAACCTGTACACTAAATTATTAATCCATTTAATGTGTTTTTTCAGTTATCAATACTTAATAAGTCAGAATCTGGTTCCTGTGAGATATCTTGACAGAGTAGGTGATATGAGTTAGTGTGTTTGTAGTTATGGGTGCTATATTGAAGTAATAGCTTTGCATCATTTGTTTTGTGTATTCCTATAGGCAACAGTTCTGATAGTTGTGTAACAGAGACAGACTTTTAACCTGACTTTTGCTACCTCTCTGTTTAAGCCAACAAATAATGGAGTCAGTATACCAAGAAATTTTATACTATTGTGAGGCCCATTTTTTTCTTTTCAAGGAGACCCATATGAGCTCCTGTTTTAGCACTTTTTAGTAAGTTTGGTTCTTTTTAGTAAGTTTTGATTTTGAAAAATTTTGTCTAGATTGGCTCCATGCCATGTCTTCTGTCAGTGATTTCAATATTTGATGAAAGTACATGACATTTTGAGTTCTTCTCTCTTTAAAGCACAATTTCATGATCCTTGTAAACTAACACTGCTGGGGGCCCATGAGAGCCCTAATCTTACCACCTGCACTTCATTGCTCTGTACTGACACACAGCTGTGGAGTGCACGGTATCAGGGAGCTTGATCTGAGTAAAACCAAAAGAAATCACTATTTTTTTAAGATAGCTTAAAACTGGATTAATTCTCGTCTAGTTCACTGCACTACCACAGAAGCATTTATGCTGTCACAAGGAAGAGAAGTACAAAAGGAAATCAATAATTTCTGCCAGTACAAGTGCTCGTGGTGGTCATAAGTTCAATGAGAAACAACACAAACTACTGAAAGAAACTGTGCATGTTCTAAACTACAACCCTTTCTACTAGTTCCCCTTTCCTTGAGGAACATGGCTGCTCCTTTTCAGTATCCTTTAATTTCATTTTTTTAGTGATTTTTCTTTGCCAAAATACAGACAAACAATTGAACAAGCAAAAATAGCTCAAATGCAACTTCAGATCAGTTGATTTGGGTTTGTGATAAGGTATTAGGCCATGTGAATAATTTGGAACTGCTTTAATGGTGCCTCTGATGCTGTCCCACGTGATATTAGTCACATTGGATTAACTGAGGAAATTGGGTTCACATGAAAGTAGCATAAGATGTAGAAACAAATTATTTAGAAATGTATTCTAAGGAGTTGGTATCTTTCTAGTTCTTACGGGAGGAGCGAAAGGAAGCTGTGTTATGTCTCAAACCCTTTTAACTGTCCAAAGTGATGGCACACAGAATGTACCTCCTGACTTTTGGTGAGTGTCAGTCTAGAGAACTGCAACTGTTAAAAGACAGAATTGGACTATAAAACTATTGTACAGTAGGAAAAATAGCCTTAAAGCAGTAAATACAAAAATCCCCTATTAAGTTGGAATAATTAGTTATTCAGGTGTCAAATGTCTTTTTTTTTTCTTTCCCACAAAAAGATTGAAGAACATGGTAGATGTTGAAGTGAAGCTCTTGTGTTTCGCTGACTATTTATGGCAGTAGCTGTATAAGGCAGTAGCTCACTCCTTATAGGAGTTTGTAAATCTTGAGTTGGTAGGGGCCCATAAGGGCCACTAAGTTCAACTCCTTTCTCCTCACAGGGCTACCTAAAACTAAACCATATGATAAGGGCATTGTCCAGATGCTCCCTGAACTCTGATAGGCTTGGTAAGGTGACCATTTACCTGGGGAGCCTGTTCCAAAGACCCAACAAATAGTTCTTTCACTTGACTCTGTTACCATCAATGAAGCTGTGAGTCCAGACTTGAGGATTGCATTTCAGAAAAGATGTAGGGTAAAGGGAAAAGGCCTAGAGAGGTGAGGTGTTTGGAGGAAGAAATCTGTGAGGAATAGTAGAAGAAACTGTGGCAGTTCCTCCTGCAAATGAAAGTCTAAGGTTGGTTTTAATAACTGGTCTTAAGATCTAAACACTTCTAAAAGGTCATAAGAATTAAGCTAACCTCTTAAGACTACGATGTACAATGTTGTTATGCAAAAGTAGTAACTCTTACTGTTGTGAATGTCCCAGTGTCCTAGGGCAAATTTTTACAAATGCAAATCTGGTTTCTCTGTGGCTTTGTTATAACATCTGGTAGTTCCTAAATTTCTTGGTGAATCTGTGTGATTCGAAATGTTCCTGTTAAAAAAGGATGACTCCAGCACAGGCTTCCAAGAAGTTCTTGACTGACTTTTGGTAAACAGTTTTGTGGATTGGGGGGGTGCTGTTTAATGTGGTGTTGTCCATCTTTATTTTCAAATTCTTACATTCTTAAAATAATAATGACTTTCAGATTGTGGGATTCTTGCAAGGAGAATCTGAGTGGGTCTCTAACTGTTGCTCTTCACTCAGAAAGACCTGGAGAGGGCTGTACCTCCTCTGCAGAGATGCCTTTGCCTCCCTGGGGCAACTCGCAGAAACACCTCCCGCCTTTCATACCAGTTCCAGGGGAAGGCACATTTAGGGAACACAGCTGCGTTTGGTGGTTAAGAAAATGCTGAAAGAATCAGTGTCCACTGATTCTTGCATTATTATTTTATTAATTTCTTATGAATATAGTCTTGATCCAGTATGCTGTGAAAACATAAGCAGAAATTAATTTTGATTTGCTGCAGTTCTTCAATATATATTTGTTTTCTGCACACCTATTTAAAATAATCTACTAACAGCCTGCAGCTATTCACACACAGAATCACAGTACAGAAATGTTATGTCTTACATTTGAGTTGGATTTTTCCCAGATTGCAGTATTTTACATTCTTTTCAGTATTACATCCTTTTTGTGAGCTGGGATCTATGACACTGTTTACTAGGACCTTAGGTTCTAGATCTGGAATTGCTGTTTTCTTTTCAGAACATGATATATGACCTGGAATATACAGTAACCCATCCCTCAATATGTTTCTGGCACTTTATGTCACCTCCTACTTAATTTTCAGTACCATTTAGAAACAGTTAAGGGGCACAGTCTCAAAAGAATGAAGTGATACTGCATCTTCTGCTTTTTCTGCATCTTCCCTGAGGAAGTACAGGTATTACTTACCATGATGCTCTGTGTATGTATTTCACTCAGCAGAGCAGAGTGCAGAAATGAAAGCAGCTGCTCTGTCTTCCACATGCAAGTGGGACTGGTTCTCATTTGCCCATTTATGGGATTTCTGTGGTGTCCCTGATAATCTGTCTTTGTAAGGAGATGTTTGGGTTTTTTGTGAGGTGATGGAAGAGGGTGTACCAAACTTTTAGGTGTATTTTTTTTTAAGATTGTGTTACATATTAAATAAACTCAAAAGTACCTTCCTTTTTTTTTTTCTGTCTCTATAAATATGTATTCCATTCAGAGCTTTTTATCTCTTTAAATCTGTAGGTCCATACTACTTGCACAGAATCCAAATCAACTTCCCTTGTAATGAAAGGTTATAGGAAATGCCCAGGGCCTCAGGCTGCCTGCCTCAGGTGAAGAAATGTGTGGAGCATTGAGGCATTTACTGCTTCTGTCTGACTCTTAGATCCTATTAATGTGCACTTCTCCTCTCCAATTTTTTTTTCCTTCACTAAAATATCACATGTTCTCAGGCCACGCAGTATGGTAGCCAGTATAGTCTTTCATGTTTCTTTTGCTTATTCTAGGAGCTTTTGAGAAATTCAGTGATTCAAACAAGGCTTCTTGAAGGCTTCAGTAAACAATGCTGCAAAATTCCCATAATCAAACAATGTCTTGATTAAAAACAAAGTTAAGCCTTGTATTCCAAACTTACAGTAAATTCTGCCATGTGTTGGTCTTGGATTAGATGGGCTATGATATAAACCTTCACTTAAAAGACAGAAAGAAGTTACTACTTTAGCATGTAAGATTCAAGTTTTGCGTTTAGGAGCTGCTGCTCTCTGAAGTCTGCCTATGTCCTATTCAGCTTGATTGGGCAGTTTATTTTGTAATTACATATGTAAGTGAAAACACACTTCTTGTTTCTAGTTTGAACTGCTACAAATACAGTTCTAATTTAATGATTTTCATATTTTAGAATTAATACATTATTCAAATGAACCAGTCTTAGCTGAGAAGTTATTTGGAAAAATAAATTGGAAATGTGACAGCCTACAAATAACTCTGGAGAATGATTGAGGCTTTCTCAGTAAATGCTTCTAAAAGTTGTAAACCCGTGTTAATAGGAAGTAATGGAATGTTTCTGGCTGCTACAGTGGCTGCTGCTATTGTCCTAATTTAAATAAATATCTTTCAAGCAAAGTTAGATTTGAAAATGATGACAGATTTGAAAAGGATGACAGAAGATCATTTGATTTATTTTTTATGTTCAAGCATTTTAAAGATTTTACCTTTGCTGTTTCAGAATAAGGTTGATCAACTGATTTGATCCCTGTATGCAGAGCTAATTAAACTTGGTGTTATTCCTCTAGGATAAAATTACACTTAATAAATGTATTGCAAACCAACTTTTAAAACTTGTCTGTTTTAATATTTGTTCTTTAAAGATTTATAAATTAATTGCCTTGGGTTTTAATTTTTTTTTTGCTTTTTTTCAGAATTGTACTAGCTGTTTGTTTGAGATGACAGCAAATACAGGATTTTGATGACCTGTAATATTCAAAGTAGTTTAAACACTTCCAGCAAGTAAATACCAGGCAAGTATCACAATAGCAAAAGCTGGTTTTTTGGCAACAGTGTCGTGCAATTATTTCCTTAAGTAGATGTCATCTTTCAGGATAGTGGCTTTATTAAAAGCAGATTTGAGTGCTTGCTAGAGTTACTATTCCAAGAATAGTTGGTTGCTCAGATGATTTCACACTGCAGGCAGCATTTCAGTGGTTAGCCTGTCCTGTGAGCCCTTCCCTGTTTGTGATTAAACTGAAGATCCTTAAAAACAGCCAGGTTTAGCATACTGAACATTTTTTCCTTTTTTTTGGAAACCTTTATGTCCTTTTCCAGCTATTGCTTTGTATTGTAATTTACTCCTATTTGAATTCTGAATGCTGAGGATTAGTTTCCTTTCTGCATACCTATACCCTCAACAAAGATACTGTAAATCCCCTTTTTTCCACTTATTTGCACAGAGTCCTATGAAACATGTGGGTGTAAAGATAAATTAGCCATTTGCTGGCTGTGTGCCTGAAAACAGTCTGAGATTCTGACTGACCAGAAAACTGTCCAGTTTTTTTTTTGTTATTGAACATGTGGGATGCATTAAGGATTCAGCTTAATTATCTTGGTTTTATTTAATCTTCTTTTTAAGAAATTGCCTTTAATTGTTGCCCCCTCACGTACTTCTAGAGGAATAGTCAGCTGTTCACAGAGGGAGCTTTTAGTGATAGAAATATAGTAGAGAAGAACTGTAGTAGAGGAAGATGTGAGAAGATGCAAATGAGCAGCGCATTGCGGGCACTTTTTCAAATCCACACAGGAATCTTTCCTCTCTGTGTTTCTTCTTTGTACTGGGGCCGCAGTGTAAATGCTGACATTCTGTTCCATAACGCTATAGTAGATGGAGTGAAAAATTGCAGAAGAAAAAGGGGGTCTTTGTTTAGCCTAAAGCATCAGTATAATAATTTGAGTGGAAGTAAATATGTGGAACAAAGCATGTGAGGTAGGAAATGTGGTCTCTCTTTCTGAACTCTTAGGTTTACTGGAACATTTAAATCCCCCTTACCTCAGAGGGGTTAATGCTGCAAGCAGCAATGCACTGTCTGAGAGTGCTCAGAGATCCTCAGAGATCCAGGATTTTATTTTGTATTTGAGTACAAATGGGAGGAAAAAGTTTGTGTTCCAGTGCATGAGTTCATAAGGGCCTTGAGTGGAAACTGCTGATGGTTTGAATTTGTCCTGGAATGTGCACTAAGAGAAAACATAATTGTGTGAAGAAATATGCATATACAACATGAAGTTGTGCATGTACAGGCAAGGGTTTTGTTTTGTTTTGTTTTTGTTTAAGGAAACAAGGGATTTTGTTGGAGAATGGGAAAAAATGAGACTTATTCATGTTCCTTGAGGAAGTGTATATTTTTTTTTTTTAAGTAAAACTGTCAGAGATTGTATTATCTACACTTGTGAAAACAGGGAGCATTGGAAGGCTTTACTTATTTAAACAGAGGTCTTCTGCATACCTCTACTAGTGCATAGGAGAAGGTTGCTTATTTGAATTCAGCTGCTGATTTTTTGATCTATGAAAAACAACTTCATCTAAACTATATTGACATCTCAATCTCAGAAGTCTGTTTGTACACAGGCACAGTTAGTTATTTTCTTCTGTAAACAAAAGGGCTTTTGTGGTTTGTGTTAGTGTCAGTTTTCACATCAGATTTGGCAGTTGTGTCAAGTACACACTGTGTTAGATTAATTGTTTGAATATGGCTTCTGAAGCTGTTGTCAGCCCAAATTCTGGGAACAGAAGGATCAAGGATCACAATCTCTGAAGTCAGGAGTCCACACCTTAGTTGGAGGTTCCAGTTACAGTCCAGGTATCTGCTGTGTCTGTACAGCTTCTGGTAAATGTATACAAACCAACTTAATGTCAAAGCCAGTGGCAGCATGCAGCAATAAACCACTAACGTTTTGGGATACTGTAGGTAAGAAAAACTTGCATCTTCTCTTAATCCAGGAAGCCTTTACATCCCTGAGAAATCTTTGAAGTCATATTTATTTTACAGTCCGTGACCATTAAGAAAATGTCTGAAAACATCTATTCAACAACTCAGTTGCAGAATTAACAGCATCAAATCATTGCAATCTGGAAAGCACTTTTTCAGTTGAATGTCGCTTGAGTGTCTTTTAACCTGACAGCACTTCTGTGTGTTTTCCCAAAAAGCTATTCATTGAAAATTCTTTAGGCGCATGAAGGTCTGGCTTTTGCAAAGATTATCAGTCTCTAGTTCAGTCAGGAGGAGGTCTGTGTGTTTAAATCCATTGTTGTTAACAGTGGCCTTGAATTAAAAAAAGGAAAAAAAATTAACCCAAAAGCTAGTTGCAGTGTTCTAACAGTTTAAATGCTGGTATGATGTACTCTGCAAATATTTCTATAACACAGAAGAAGAGAGAAGTATGTGATGAATGTGAAAACAACACATTTTCTTTCAGAACTTTTTTCTAAGTAACTACCATGTAAGTTTATTCTTTTGATTCTGTTGTCATGTAAGTATTCATTTTAAAGGATGGATAACTAAGATGTTGGGATTTATAAGATCACAGCTTGTCAGGAGGTATGCATTCTTTGATCTCTTGAAATTGATCTGGATTTTTCTTTTGATGGAGACAATTTTTAAATCCAATTCACTTTTTTAAAGGTTCATGTAAAATGACCTGATGCTAAAACATGTCAGAATTCAAATAACTATGTTGGTTAACTGAGGTATGCTGTTACAGATTGTTTTGGCACAGGATTCTGTTTGCATCCCAAAATTAGCAGGTGATGAATTAAGTTTCGACTAAGTTGTGCTGTCTCATGTGTAGTGTCGTTTTTTTTTTAATTTTCCCATTTTTTTAAGATAAGGAAATGTCATAAATAGTGACAACAAAACGTTGAGACTGAAAGTGTTTAGGCAATTACCTTGCTGGTAGTATGTGCACAAAAATAGTGGATCCGTGGCCCTCTTGGGTTTATAATCTAATTTGACTGTAGTTTATTTACATTTATTTTAAATTATGGCAAATATCAAATGATCCCACAGGCAGAATTATCAGGTAGTTCAGGCTTGAGTATAATCATCTTCGTACTAAGAAAACTGAGGATGTCAAAAAGATCTGTCAGTTTTAAAGTCTTAGTAATACAGAAATGTGTAAATTAATAAATGTTCATTGGAGTGTCATTACATTGGGACAATTAAAGGTGTCGTTCAGCAGTTTCAATGAATGGGAGCCTGGGTATGTGTTACAAGAGTCAGTGCAGAACTAATGGGAGTTACAGCTTGCACAAAGAACCTGTTAATGTCCCCTCTCAGTTGTCCCTCCTTTAGTTAGGCCCCTCTGCAGGCTGCGGTGAGGTTTGTTTTTTGGGATGTACATGACTAAGCAGCTTCTCTCCTCCCTCCCTGTTCTCTACAATAATTTTTTCCTATATGAATGTGTATGTCTCTCCTGAAACAAATGTCTCTCCTAAGTCAACTGTGCTGTTTTGTTACGAAACACATTGAGGAACTGACCTGAGTCAAAATGACACAGCCCAAAAGTAGAGGTGTGGTTTTGTCTGTGTTGATCCCAGTGGTGTCTCTGACACTGTTTCCTGTGCAGTTGCCCAGTCAGTAATTCCAGAGTTGAGGGGATGAGGTGCTAAAGCTGCAAGAGATGCAAGAGCTGTGCAATCAGGTGCTGTCACCAGGAGCAGTGCTCCTGAAGGAACAGTCTCACCAAGTCTGAAGCTGTCTCTGTCCTCTGTGAACGTGACTTCTTGTGTGCCAGCACAACCACGGTGCTCCTTCCCTAAGCCCTTGCAGTGCTTTCCCTGTGTATGTGGGACACAGATCCGAGTTTCCCTCAGTTATCAGAGGGGGAATTAATGAAGCTTTTATGCTGCATGAAGTTAAACAGGGTGTTTCTCTGAGAAGATTTTGCAACATACTGAAGTGCTAATGCTTCTGCCCAAAATAAGCTAAGCTTGTTTGAGCAAATTTAAGAAGTGTGGAGAACTTCAGTGAAGACACTTAAATACTTTGAAAATTCTGCCTTTACAAATACGAAATTATTTTCTAAATTCTTTGAGGCATTAGAAACTTTCTTTGAAGGTCAGAATTTTTAATGCCTGAGTAAGTAGACTTTGATATAACTTAATAGTTTCTAATATTGTGGACTTTGATACCACTTAAGAATTTCTAATATTGTTTTATATTTATGATTTTTTTTTTAAATTTATGATTTTTATTTTTAGAGAGCACCAGTCTGCTATACCTGTGATCTACGATGAATGCTAAATCTGCAATCAGCAAAGAGATTTTTGCCCCACATGATGAAAGGATGCTGGGAGCTGTTCAAGTGAAAAGAAGAACAAAAAAAAAGATTCCTTTTCTAGCTACTGGGGGTCAGGGTGAATATTTAACATACATATGCCTGTCAGGTAAGTTTAATGACTTTTGAGATCCAGTTATTTGTTTAGGTTTATCTTTGATTAACTGAGCAGCTGTTGTCTGTAGCCATAAGGAGCTGGATTGTTGAAATCTTCATAGTGTAATGAGAGAATTGTAGCGCTTATACCTTTTGTCTTGAGGAGCCACATGCTCTAGGCTGTTTATATTTATATACTATAATAAATTGAACAAGCGGATTCATTGTTTTAAAACCCCTAGGTGTTGTCACAGCACAGCTGCAGAGTATGAACAAATAAAATATTTGGTAACAGTCTTTCCTTAGTCAGATTAAGATATTTCTTAGAAAGATGAACTTTTCAGGGCATTGAAGTGATAAACAATGTAATTTTTTATGCCATGTTTCAATGACTGCCAGCTGAGTGTGTGTGAGTACCTTTGGTATTTACAGTGATTTAGTCACTTAGGGTTTTAAGCATATCAGTTGCTCCCTTTGAGTGTGTGCATCTTGCTGGAAGTACAGCTAGTGGCCAAAAGCAATGTGCTATGACTCTCAGAAAAGTACAATTATTTTTGAGCTAAATGAGAGTTTCATGACTTTCAAATTGTGGTGTTATTTTTTTAAATAATGTTAAAACTTTCAAAGCACGGGAGCTAAAACTCAGTGACTCTACTACTGTTCTAGCACGTCACACGTCTGCCCAAAAAGTGTACATTTACTGAATGTTATTGAGATGTATTCAGATACATATGTACAAATACTTCTGTTAAAATGCAAGCTGCAGAGGAATTGCACACATATAATGAGGTCAGTGAGACAAAACAGAAGACCTTTGATTTACAGCTGAGTATTTTGCTTGTCATTGTAGGATCATAGAATATCCTGAGTTGGAAGTGACCCACAAGGATCATCAAGGCCAACTCCTGGCCCTGCATTTTGGTAAAGCCAAAAATGGCACCATGTGTCTGGAAGCATTTCCAAATGCTTTGTGAACTGTGCCAAGCTTGGTGCTGTGACCAGTTCCCTGGGGGCCCTGTTCAAGGGCTTGAACACCCTCTGAATAAAGAACCCTTTTCTGATACCCAGCCAAAGCCTTCCCTTATAGAGTTTCATGCTATTTCCTCAGGTCCTATCAGTGTTCATGAGAGTGAAGAGATCAATGTGTGACCCTCTGTTTCCCCTTCTGAGGAAGCTGTAGACCACGTGAGGCCTTCCCTCAGTCTCTGATTTTCTAGGCTGAGCAAGCCAAGTGACCTCACCCATTCTCCCCACATAGAGAGCTTCAAGGAAGGATTTAAAAATTTATTCCCCTAGGCTGTTCCATAGACTTGTGGTTGGAATACTCTGTGTTGATGTAAGAACTTCATGCTTCAGTCTTCTCAAGGTGTAGAGGAAACTAATCTAGGCCTCTCAACTCTTAAAGAAATGTTCAAATCACTAATGTTTTTAAGCAAAGCTAAACTTTTCTTTTGGCAGTCATATTTTTCAAATGTCAGTCCAGTTTCTTTTTTTTAAATCTTCTTGTAAAGAGCAATCGTGTTCTAGGTCCGTGCAGTAAGTTTTGGGATACAGAGATGTTTGATACCTCTGTACCATATTCATGATTAAAGGTTAGAGATGTTCCCTATGCTTACAATTTTCTGTAGGCTAAATATTCTATGGGTGGATTTTTTTGTCTTTTATTTTTTGTTATTTGATATTCTGTAAAACTTAGCCCTCCTTCTGCTTCCCCACCCCATATTCATATGCATCAGTCAACATGGATTTTAAGACAGTGAATGGTCTTAAACAATAAATGCATTTATTGTTTTACTGCCACAGCATATTATGAGTAAGGAAGAAATAGTGGATGTCCTGACTTAAGCAGAGTTTGCCACTCATGATAAGGAGAAGCATTCAGGATCTAAATAAAATTACTTTGTGGCAGACACTTAAAAGCTGCATATTGATATTGCAAGAACCCTCACATATGGCTCACTCTTCATGGTGTTTTGCACAGATCTGAGATCAGGTTTTCTCATATACATTTGTAGTCTATATTATGAGAGTACAGTATGATTGGTAATACCGGTAGGCAACAAAGTGACTTGGGAGAGGACTGCCTGGCTGTGTTTGATGTCACATTCCAAACAGCCTGCTCAGCAAGATGTGCAATTCAGTAGGGTCAAGTGCAGTTAGGTATGTATTCGGGAATCATCAAAGGCACAAAACCACACATTGGGGAGCAAGTGATTCTGCCACTGTGTAAAAGAAATTGTGATGAGGATAAACTGTGATTTTTGCCTATTCCTAATGGCTGTGAAGCAATAATGCTTTTAGTTGTAGCACATTGTAACAGAAAAAGTTTCAGTTTAGTAAGGCTAAGTAATGTAGTCATGGCAATTTAGCTGTGCCCCAAACGGTCCAAGATGGATTGTATCTTGGGACAGCAGAATATACTTGATTACCTTCCTTTTTTGATGTAATATGAAGCAGTGAACAGTGTACGCTGTGAAGCAGTCACAATGGTGGTTGCCTCTGAATTTGTATTTACATTTCAGGCAACATTTCGTGTGCTTTAGTGCTGAGTGTTGTGACCTCTTCCCTGGAAAAGCCTTTTATCAGCCTTTGACTCTTGTCCCAGGTTTGCTATGTATTAGGTAAACAAAGTGACTGGAATATCTCTGTGTTCATAGTTTTCTTGGACTAATTCAGTTTGGCCTTTGCTGAAAGGAATTTGATAATTTACTCTTTAGAACAGAATTTGACAGTTGAAAGAATAGAAACTGACTCCTTATATCCTTAGGGGATATAAATATAAAACATCGTGTCTAGTTGTAGTTTCATCAAAGATATGGTACAGAAAATGAAACATCAGCCACTGTGACAGCTACTTCTATTTGCTGCTCACTTTGAAACTGAGAAATTACACAAATTGATATAACCAGAGTTAAATGTTTTCCTTTCAGTGTTGAACTGAATTTTGGTGTTGAAAAGACATTTTATCATAGTTGTTTATTTGAATTTCTGGAAGCGTGGATAGAGATGCTGAGCAGGGAGAATGCCTTTAGCCTCAGAGATGGGACAGTGAAAAGAATCAAATATTGAGCAGAGTGAGATGGGAGAATAAGGAAGATTCTTCTTTAGTATTGGTATTTGAAGTATGTACTGGGTTTTTTGATTGTACAATATTGAATACTGAGATGTTAGAAGTAAACATTAATGCTTTTAAGAGGTATAGATAAAGCCTGTAATCTGAAACTGGACACAGATTAAGCTAAGAAAGCTGTAGCAAGGCTGCTTGATAGCCTGGTGGTAACCAAGCAGCTGGGTTACCTGCAGCTTTCTAGCCTAGTGTTGGAGCTAGCCAAGTTAAACTGGCAAACTGAGCCAAGACAGATCTTTAAGGAGTTATTTTGCTGAAGAAGAACAAGAAAGGAGTAGACAGATGGGAAACACAGAGGTGGGGTGGCTGTAGGCAGAACAGAGAAAATGAACACTGGGATTTTTGTAATGTAAAAGAGGATTTAACACAGAGAAAAGACAAGAAATTCAAAGCTGAAAGTGGATATTTATCACCTCCTCCACACTAGCAGACCTAGTGAGAGTTATTGGATCAGGTCTAAGTTTTAATTTTGTCGTCATTGTCTTATGTAATTGAAACATAATTGTTTAAAATAGTTCTTAGCCTTATTTAGAATTCTGAATTAAGTATAAAATGCTTAAACAGTCACTTCAGAAATATAGGTCATTGGCCTACTTGCCAATGGCTGGTATTTTCCCCTCTGTTTAAATGTTGTGAGAATGTTACTTCAGTGTTCATCATAATGACTTTCAATCTGACCCACTTAGATGTCAGATTCTATTGCATATTTGAATATATTTATACAAAAAAGGTCATGACTGACATAAGAGAATTGGTCAGCCCAGAAGAGCACACCAGCCAAATGATGGTCTGGTCTTCTGTAAGCTCTGACCTGGACAGCTGTTTGCAGACAGCTGCAGGCCAGTTGTGGTGCTTTGCCCAGCCCCATGAACCCAGACTGGATCATGGCTGAACATCTGGGCACAGACGGGGATGTTCAGCAAGGACTGAACAGAGACCAATACAAGTGTCATATTGTGTTTTGTTGTGAAAATTCAAATTTCTTTTTTCAGAATAGAGAAAAAAACCAAACAAGCTCCTTTCTTCACTATCTTATCTTGGTAATGGCTTCTTTAAGGTGAAGGTTTAATAGTTCAGGTATCTGTAGGGCAAATAATGTCTAGCTTCTCTTGCTGTGCGCTCAGTGACCTAAATTACTGCTTTAAACTGGCCGTAAGTTGGATAATGGAAAGCACGGATGTTTTTCAAATTGTTGCACAGTGTGATTACATTCATGTGCTGTATTATGCGTGTCTAAATAAATATATATTAAATGTACATATACAGCATATAGCTTCTAGTGCTGATATTAACAAAACATAATTGCCTTCATCTTCTTATAATAAATTATTATGATACTGACTATAGTTCTTAACCAAGACTCTTTTCCTTCCTTTGTCAGAACATACTTTGTCTTTGTTAGGTACTTCTGGTATTTTAACTCCAGGTTTCCCATGAGGAGTTTTATAAGGTCAAATATCAGTTGCTCCTAATTTTCAAGAGATTTTAAAATCCTTTCTTAAAGGTCTTTGAAAAACAAGACCTCGTGCATTTTGAGTGGAAGTCAGATTAACCTTCTCCATTATTGATCTTTATGTATATATTGAAATAGAAGTGAAAATGATGAACTACTTTGGAGGGTAGGATGCATTTATTGATTGTATCCTTAATATGTCTTGATGCTCTGATCCCTCCTGATTCTGAGTTGTCCAACGTAATATAACCAGTCCTTTTCCACAAGAATTTTGTGTAGGAGGGCATCTTTTTACAGCAACACAACAGAATTATGTATTTGAAAGCATTTAGTCTTAAGATTGGTGTGTTTTGGTTTGCTTTTTTTTTTTCTCTTTTTAAGGTGGAGGAGGAATGTATGTGTGTTCCTGTGCATCCTCCCAATATCCTACTTGATCTTATTCACATGTAGGAAATATTTTCTCAATGGCAAGCTGAAGATGTGTAGTTATGTGTCTGCTGTTCAGCACTTTGTTTTCCCCCCAAATCCTTCAGAATAGAATTGTAGCAGCTGGATAAAGCTTAGCAGTTTACTGTGCATCAGTATTGTTCCCCAGAGCTCAGTATTGCACCCAGTCCTGATTAATATCTTCATTTATCATCTGGATGAGGTGATCAGGTGCATCCTCAGACAGATTACAGACTACACCAAGCTGGGCAGGAGTGTTGATCATCTGGAGGGCAGGAAGGCTCTGCAGAGGGATCTGGGCAGGCTGGATCAATGGGCCAAGGCCAGTGGTATGAGATTCAACAAAGTCAAGTTCCAGATCCTGCACGTGGAGCACAAGAGCCCCAGGCAGCACTACGGGCTGGAGACAGAGCAGCTGGGAAGATGTCAGGTGGAAAAGGATCTAGGAGGGCTGGTCAACAGCTAGATGAACATGATCCAGGGTGTGCCCAGGTGGCCAAGAAGGCCAATGGCATCCAGATCTGTATCAGCAATAGTGGGGGCAGCAGGACCAGGGCAGTCCCTCTGTACTCGGCATTTCTGAGGCTGCACCTGAAGTCCTCTATTCAGTTCTGGGCCTGTCGCTGCAAGGAAGACATTGAGGTGCTGGAGCATGTCCAGAGTAATGAAGCTGGTGCAGGTTCTAGAGGGTAATTCCTTTGAGAAGCAGCTGAGGGAATTGGGGTTGTTAAACCTGGAGAAAAGGATGCTCAGGGAAGATGTTAGTACAGCTGCCTGAAAGGAAGTTGTAACAAGGTGGGGGTCGGCCTCTTCTCCCAGGTAACCAGTGATAAGACAAGAAAATGGCCTCAAGTTATGCCAGAGAGGTTCAGGCTGGACATCAGGTGGAACTTCTTCACAGTGGGGCTTCTTAAACACTGGAATGGACTGCTCAGGGTGGTGGTGGAGCTACCATCCCTGGAGGTGTTCAGGAGAACCGACTGGATGTGGCATTTAGTGCCATCGCGTATCTGATATGGTGATGTTCAGTCAAAAGTTGGACTTAATGATCTGAGATGTTCTCCAAGCTAAACAATTCTGTGACTCTCTGAGTCGTTTTTAAAAAATCTGTCAATACACAGAATTTCTGTTACTCTTGTTGCTTTCAATTCTATTCAGACTTGATCTCTTGAAATTGTTTTTCCTTCCACCTCAATCAGACATAAACTCCTTGAAAAGATTTCCAAAATCTCAAATGAGAAATCTTGGAAAAATGAGACAGGAAAAAATGTGATCAAAACAAAGACATTGAAAACAAAGACATTGGAAAAATATGAGGCATCAGATCTGTTTATTCAGTCATATGTAAATTTTCAGTAATTAAAAGGAATAAATTCAATATTCATAAATACAAAGCCAGTTTTGATGCAACAAGATTTATGCATAAAACAAATTGGTTGTAAAACTGTAGATTGGAAGTTGTACCATGGGAGCTGCTTGATGCCTCATTCATCATAAAAGAAGCTTGATGATATTATTAGTTGGACTTTGTGGGCTTTTTCATGGAGGTATGCAAAAATTACTACACGAAGTAGTTATGTTGCAGACCCCCTCACTCATCTCCATGTTCCAAAGAGAATGGGGGCTCTCTAGAGCTTTATCCATTTATTGTAATTACTTGTGCTGGGTAGGTTTGTATTCCTCAAGAGCTGGCAGCACCTTACTTCAGTGGTGATGATGTATTTCAGTGCCATGTTTTGCCCAGAATGTGGCAGATGCTTGCATCAAGTTTAATGCCAGGTTAAAATGTTTGAATGTCATGATGTCTTTGGAAACAGTTTGTTCATTCTTGGTCCAAGTGAGGCTTTTGGCAGGATTTGGTGCTATCTTGTATGTGATAAAAATGCAGAGCTGGAAAGTAAGGCTGTACTTAACAAATTTTCATGGTAGCTGTCCCTTCAAGTTGGAGTACAGCAACCATGCACATAAGACCTGTGTGAGTATCCCCTAATTGCTAGATTTGGCAGAAGCTATTCTTGTGGTACCATAACAGTTAAAACTGCTGTGTTTTGCTTTGCAATAGGATTCATTCTGAACAGTCTTCTTAGTTTTTGTAGTGCTGGAGTGTAGTATGTATAATACCCTGACTCACTGCATTATGGATTGTTGAACTTGAATCATACTGGGCAGAAAACATCTGGAATGTTCCCTTGATGTTGCATTTTAGAAAGCATTTCTGTTGATTGCTGTATAGTTCTGCTCTTAGAAGTAATATCATCTTGTGAACAAAACCAGAAGTTCTCTTTCTGCCTGACCAATGCTTACTGTATTAGACTCTTATAGTAGATAACCATCAGATTAAAATCTTATCCTTTTATAGTACTCCAAGCTGTATGAGTCAAAGTCTGTAAGTTTGCACCATACATCTGGCCTTTAAATACTGTACCATGGAATAATTTTCAGCGTGGAGCAGCACGTAAGAAATACTTAACAAAGGAACTGCTAAGCTGATTAGAATACTGCATTAAGCTTCTCTATCATTAGATAGATTTTATTGTTGCCTTGACATAGAGAAAGATGAATAATGCAGTTCTGATGTCTAAATATTTTTGTTTGGGACTTTAATCTGTAAATAATCCTTTAAAAGCAAGTAAAATTGAAAAAGAACAGATCAGAACTGATGATTGATTTTCTGGTGTGTTTAGCCTGTATCCCCCAGTTTACGCAAACTGCTGCCACAGGAGCTCATATACCAATCAAGTAGCAAGACAGACCTGAAAAACACAGTAGGGTGGAATTAGTTAATGGACTAAGTCTGTCCAATCGTCCCTTACTGTTATAATATATGAATGTTTCAGACTGTTGCATTAAAAACAAGCTCATATTCTCATGTATGCATGTATATGTGCTACTGTGAACAAGTGCTCTGCATTTACAGCAGGCATTGTTTTTCCTCCAGCCTACTTACATTTAGATTTTTAGTAACTTGTTTTTGTACTCTGGTTATGCATATCCTAACAAGAAGGAAAAAACAACATATGAAGGGTGGGGAGGCTGAGAGAATATAAACTATGCAAAGTTTTTTTGGCCTTGTATCAGGGAGGAGCCTACCCATTAGTCCAAGTTAAAACAATCTCTAGTAACTGTTTAGTTGGAACAACTTCATAGAGAAAGTCTGGCACACCCAGTCAGCTGCTTTTCTGTTCATTAGAGCTCAGCAGCACACAGTAACTCTCAGATAGCCTCAGGGAATGACAAAGTTAAAACCCTACAAATTCTCCAATGTTACTGTTTTAAACAAAATTTCATTTGGGTGAAATTTTCAGGGCTCGAGTCTGAGAAAACTTTATAACATTGCAGAACATATTTGTCAGGCAGTAAAGTTCCTTGGGCATTTTTAGCCCCTAATTCTAAATAGTTATTAGAAAATTACTTTAAGCATTTCATTCTCTTTTTATATTGTCTACTTAGACCTGTCTTGGGAGGACAGGCTCAGCTGGAAGGGAAGCTGCAACATAAATGTCTTGCTGGATGAAATAACTGGTAAATGCTTTTCCTGGATAATATGATATCAGCCCCTGCTGTGTTAGTTTTCTTAAACCTGTGCCTCATGTCACTCTGTGGAACACAGATAGTGTGGAACACACACAGTAATGGCAAGAGCAATTTTCTGTGACTGGATCAATGACTTGGAAGGGAATAGAATGTTAAAAGAACATTCTCTTACTTCTAGCAAGAGAAGTGTTTACAACATGTATTTAAAGCAGTTACATAAAGTATGCTTTTTCTGAGTGAGGCAAAAAAAGTGGAAGCTGAAGTAAACAAAAGCTATAAACCTTCAGATATTATATTTATTCGCTTGCTTTAATGGCAGATTGCTAAAGAAAACTTGACTGTTTAAGTGTCTGGGAATATCTAAAGTTGTCTAGAATACTATCTGAGAAGACTTTAGGCAGCTGAAATTTGTTGAATTTGCTTAAAAAGAAAACAACATCTAGGTAAAGAATGCTTAAAAGTTTGGAAATAATTTCTGTTCACCTTCATTTTTGTACTCACATATCATGATTTTTTTTAAGAATATTTTTCTTAGGTTTAGCACACATAAGTTTGCCGTACAAATATGCAGACAATCCTTCAGCTGTACTATTTCAGGCAATGCTGCATTTTTGCCCAGTGTCCAATCTGTAATGAAAGGTAGTTGGGAAACAAAACAAAAATTGTCTTTAAGTATGGGGAACAGAAAATAGGTTGAGGAGATGGTTTGAAATTTTTTAGGAACTGGGAGAAAGGGGGGGGTTTACAGTGACATTAGGAAGAGTCTAAACACATAAACCACTGTGTGGATTGGCTGATTATGCAATTCATATTTTATTCATTTGGACTCCTAAATTTTTTTTTTTTAAATTTAAAAGTAGGTTTTCCTTTTGTCTCCTGTTTTCCCCTGACCACCTAGGGATTAAAAAAAGTGTGCAAGTTTGCTTACAAGTTTGCCTTTGGATTTTGTGTTGTACTTTGGAAGTATTGCGAATCACATAATTCCATAAATTCCATTTAGGTTGGAAAAGATCTCTAAGGTCATTGAGTCCAACTTTGACCAGTCATCACCTTGTCAGCTAAATTGTAGCACTAAGTAACATGTTCAGTAATTTCTTCACATCTCCAGGGATATGTTCTGTGATCTGTGTTCATATAATTTTTAACTAAAAGTGAGGTTTGTTTGTGTTCCAGCTAGAACCTGATGTATCCTAATAAAAGATGTTTGTGCTTAGGTCAAATAGCTTTTGTTCTGGCCAGGGAGAAGGGTGAGGAGGGGAAGAGCAGAACAGAAAGAATCAACGTGTACGACTACACCAGCTGGTTGAACTACATACTTCTGTTGCCTCTAATGATGTGTTGGAGCATGAGGTTGCCTTTGTGCAAGTTAGGACTTCCAGTCTGTACTAAGATATTGTGAGGACTAAAGTATGTCATGGTTGTGAGAGTTTGTGATCCGTGTGATGAGAAACAACCTTTCTTTAAAGGCTCTAATTGCCTTTTAAATATGATAAAAACGTTTCCTTGTTTAATAATTTTTCAGTCCTTATGTTACACTAATCAGAGAATAGCAGAACAGCCCGGGTTGAAAGGAACCTTAAAATAATCATCTGGTCCAGTCTTTATTTGTTAAATAATATACTAAAAAAAAATTAGTGCATAGTGAGGCACTGGTGTTGTTCAGACTGTCTGCTGGAATTATCCAGAGCAGCAGCCTAAACAAGTAGAAATGGTGTCAAGAATAGTTTTAACTATTCATTTAAGTAGGTAGCACAGTCTCAAGGACTTGAATGACCAGAGGTGTACTACTGCTTTGGACTGAAAATTTAATGATGTAGAAAATCTTGTAAAAATTACATGTATCTGTGACTATCTGCTGCTCTGCTTTTTCTATTGTAAGTGTTTATCCATAACCCATGGTTTCTCACTGATTCAGCTCAGTCACTTTAAAGAATTTCGTATGGTTCTCAGGTCTGTTTGATGTGGACCTGTTCAAACAGTATTTCTTTTTTTCCATTTGCTTTTTTCTCTCTTTAAAAAACACCTGCATTATTTAGGGCAATCAACTTGGTTTCATGATGTCTTTCCCTTTTTTACATATCTGTAATGCCTTTAGAAGATGGGAAAATATTTGAAATTCCCTCTTTCTGTGAGTAGCTACTATTCTAAAACAAATCAGTTGTGAACAACTTCTTTTAGTGTTCTGACTTGTGCAAGTTTTACTTTGGCAAGGTTTCTGTTTGTTACTTCCACTTCTAAAATATGCCTTTTTCTTTATGATAAATTAATTGCATTATTTAGCCATGACTATTGCTTCTTGGAGAAGTTTCAGTCACTAACCATAGTTGTTTCACTTCAAGTTAATTCTTGTTTTAATTTTGCGCACTTCCTTCCTGAATGTGAATATTCACTAGTAACAAGCCATTGTCCACTCGGCTCTATTTCTGCTTAACTCAATCTCCAGCTGTCCAGCTCTGTGCAAAAATCTCTCCTTTCTTGAAACAAAACATAGCACTAATTCTCTCTGCTTATGCCAACTTCTTCTGTTCCTAACACTAGTAATGTTAGGAACAGCAACAGTAATGTTGCTGATTGTTAACCTCATGTGATTGATTATTCCACCCTCTTTTATCTTCCTGCTCTATTTAAAGAATCCATTTTCTGGCTTTTCCATCTTGCAGTCAAGCTCTTAATTTTCAAAACCTCATCTGCTCTTTTGGACCATATTTTTGTTTTTCTTTGTTTTTCCTTTTGTTTCTAGAATCCTGCTGAAGCTGTAAACCCAGGCTTCCGCTATGCCATTTCCGTGAAAATTTGATATGTTATCGCTTGGCTTCATTCCAAGTTCAGGAGGAAGGAATCACTTGGAGTACATAATTCCTATTTCTTATTTTCCCTGACCACTTTGTCTGCACTTTAGTTGGATGTTTGATGTTTCTGGCAGGTTTTGTGAACTCCATGCTTTATCAGTGATTGGCTAATAGGAGATCAAAAGGTATCCAGTTAATTTGTGTAATATTTGATTAAAGCAGTCCTAGGAATTGCTTGTCAGCTCTGTGCAGAAAGCTTCTGCACATAACGGAAGGGCAGAGAAACTGTTCCTACAGAATGGCTGGAATTTTTTTGGCTATAGAGCTAGGTT
This sequence comes from Molothrus aeneus, assembly GCF_037042795.1. Lineage (NCBI taxonomy): Eukaryota > Metazoa > Chordata > Aves > Passeriformes > Icteridae > Molothrus > Molothrus aeneus. The sequence goes on along the minus strand of NC_089651.1, from coordinate 33,794,709 downwards.
TTAAAACTATTTGAAAAAATTAAGAAGCTCACAGAATAGTGAAGAAATAATGATTACTAGAGCAGCCTTGTAAGGCTGTATATTTGTCAGTCAATGAGGGTCCATTAGGACACATTTGTAGGGATGGAGTACTGGAAAAAACTGAGTTGCATTCTTTTAAATGTTTGACATTCATCTGTAAACTCCTGTGGTTGTGCTCTGGCTTCCTTTCCACCTGTTCGAGTGTATTACTCCTTCCCTCTAGGAAAGCTTTTTGGCTTTATCATCCATGCTTCATTCTCTTTCGCCTGTTAATCTCAATGAAAAGAGCATTTACAGCCTCTTCAGCTTTTTTTGTCCTCCACAAATACTGTCACATATAAAAAATAGTCTATTACATTATCCATGTGTTGAGGCTTAAGTAAATATGGAAGAGAGGGGTTTCAAATTGAATTCAACACATACACTTTCTTATGTTTTAAAATTAGCTTTAGACATAGTTCCTCTATTTGTTATAAGTTTTCTCAGAGCATTTCTTGCAAAAGAATACAGATAAAAAAATCAGTAATATGGTGACTTCATTTTTTCTCATAAAATACTTTATATCTAATAGTGTGACATGTTAATAACACAGTTTGTCAAACATCTGCATGTATATAGAAAATGGAAGGAATGAAAATTCTTTCAGCTTTAAAGTGCTGCCTAAGCAGACAATTTTATTTAATCATAACAGGAATGCATCAGTTTGAGGGCTGATATTAAAATTGTTTTCCTAACAATAGAAATGTTTTTTAAAGCATTGGGTGTGTTTCATTTTGAACATATTACAAATATCTCAAGAACTAGATGGAATTGATATTCAGAAAATTCTGAAAATTTAATATAGGCAAATGCAACTTTGTCAAGCTATTTCGTGACTATGTGCTTTATCTGTCAAAGCAGTCTGACTCAGAGTACACATAGAATTTCCTAGAATAGGAGTAACTTGACTGACATGTCCTTTATTTTAAGATGTTATTTTTACTGAATCAGTAGTTTCATAATCTAGTTATCAATATTCTTGAAACAAAGGCAGTTGCCACCAAGTTGCTAAGTGACTATAAGCTTTCATAAGGGGTAATTAGTACTGTAAAGAAAAGGGGTAGACTGCTCACTTTTGATATTTCCAGTATAAATCTAAAAATTCTTGTCTAACTTTCCAGGTTAATTCTTTGACGCTGGTGTGGCTGCAATTTGTACAGAACTTAGTTTTATCATATTGGATAGTGAGTACCAAAAGACATCTTACAAGAACCCTCAAATCATAATGTAGTTGATTGTAGGATTGCATTTCCACAAGGTGTGGTACTTCCTTATTACCCTAAGTCTTGGCTAGTGCTTAGTTTCATTTTTTAAACGAAGTGGAAGCAGGACCTTTGAGAGGTACAGGTGTCTGGAAGTGTCAGGACTAGCTGATGCCATACTGTGCAAGGTGTGCTCAGTACAATGTGCAGCCTGCATCTTAAGGCGCAGCTGTGTAACTCCTCTGCTCATACCTGCTCTCTGGCCACATCTTTTTAAGTAGAATCATCAGCCACCAGTGAATGAGGCTCAGAACCTCTGAGGGGTCTGAGCACCTGTTCATAGGGCACATGTTCATAGATTTGTTATTTTGGCTTTTGGTAGTCATTGTATTGAAATGCAATCTGGATTAAGGGATTAACCAGCATAAATTAGAAAGAATATTATTCACTGAATAATATGCCACAAAGAATATTATTTACTGGAAATTATGATGGCTGCAGAACATCCAAAATGGGATTTGCAAGGCATCAAGATACTATTTCTGGATATTTCAAATACCGTGAGGATCTGCAGGAGTTTCTTCACCAGTATAATACGGTATGAAAAGAGTGAACAGTAGAAGTAGTAGCAGTAATAAATGAGATTGCATTCCTTTCAGTGTTGACAGTAATGAATTGAAAAAGCAAACTGAGGCCTATAAAAGGAGGTTGATGTACTAAACTGATGTTTATCAATAGATGCAAACCATGTGTTGGTAAGGCTTAGAATCTGGAAGGGGTCAATATAATATATGAGCGGGAAACAGTGTTTCTTATGGACATCTCTAAAGAACTGGATGTACTTTCAAAGGAAATGCAGAGTGATGTCATGTGTTAGCTCTTTTCATATGTGCACCTTTGGGATTGCTTTATTGCTCTGAAATGCAGAGAATGTTTCAAAATTACTTTCTTGTCTTCCCTATCTTTTGGGTTGTACCGGTAAATGAGTGATGTACAATTGATTACACTTGTGCAATCTGTAAAACCTCAGTCTATGGGTTAGCATTGTCATAGTGCAGTAATAAAATTTAATGGTTTTCTGCTTATGCATTGCTGGGGTTTTTTTAACTCTGCAGGGTCATTCATATGATAATCAGTCTTGACTGTATCTTGTTTGTATTACATATTCTATAGGATCTCTGTGGGTAGCATTTGTGTAACCTTTCAAGATGCAGCTGCTGCTGATGTTACTGAATCCTTTTCATTATGTATTCATTACAGAAGGATAAATAAACATAGGTTTAATAACAATGGCAAGAGAAATCTACTGCAGTCTGGGATACACAGATGCAATTCGTATAGCCTTTTTCTTCATTTTGTGTTCAGTTCTAAAGTTCCTAATCATTAATACAGCAAGAATCTACTATGAATTTGCTGTATAGTCTCTTAAATTAAATTCAAGGCTGGCCATCATAGGATCAAAGAATTAGTTACTAAAGTCTGGGATTCCTATTAAAGCTAACTGATTAGTATACTGTATTGGTAAAGGAAATCCCTGAAAGAGATATTAATCTGAGAGTAATGGTAGTATGTACCGTATAAGATTCTGATTTGAAAATAATCTGTTAAAAAAATCTCATTCTCTTTGATATGTAGGGTATCAGAATTTCTTGCTTGCTCACGAAAAATCTTAAAAATAGAAGAGTTACCGCTCCTGCAACACACTATTGGTAATACTGTACATTTTTTAACTTCTCAAGTTACAACCCCGCCTGAGACTTGTTCAACACAGGAGCTGGTCTGAACTGTGTGTGTGTAAGGGTAAGGAATTACAGGAACTTGAAGTAGATGTTGAGATGACTGATTTTTCTCAAACAGCTACAAGCGGGGATGGAGAATAACTCAGCCAAGTATCAATATGTTTCTACTCCAGGGACTTGAACTAGCTAATGTTATTCCAGGCCATGGGCTTCTGAATCCATGTTTACTTGCTTCATTGAGAGAAGTACCTGCAACTCTGATAGCTCTTTATCTTTCTCAGTGAAGTATTACTTGAGTGAGATTTTTGCGGTATTGAGGAGGACTCCAGGCATTCTTAAACAGAATTTGTGTGTTTATACATGAAATTTTTAGACAAATAGGTATGAAAGAGCACACACTGGTGTTTCTCAGGATCCTGGTATGTAGCTCAAAGCCCTAGTCTCACCCCTAGTGCAGCAAATTGTGTGGGGAAACCTGCAAATGTTAGAAGTCTTGATCTTATATTTAGGGAAGACTTCAAGGTGGAAAAAAGGAAGGATGTATCTGAGGCTGAACGCCAGGCAGGTCTGTGGCTTAGATTTGTTTTATTTTCAGCTTTCTGACTTGGTTTATGAAGAAAATCCTGAAAAAGCCTTGTTTGATAATGTTAAAATAATTGATCACAGGTACTTAAGTAGAATTTTTGAAAAGTATACTCTAGTATACTATAGTATACTATATTGTGTGTTAGGATTTGGTTATCCAAAGAAGTTGTGGATGCCCCATCCCTGGAAGTCTTCAAGACCAGGCTGGATGAGACTTTAGGCAACCTGATCTAGCCTGCCCATAGCAGAGGGAGATGGAACTAGATGATCTTTATGGTCTTTTACAATCCAAACCATTCATAAATTCTGTGAACAAAGTGTGAATGTATTTGTGTTTTAATTTGATTTTCCAGATTAGAGTGATTTATCTTCTTACCCTGATCTGTAATTAAGTGCAACTGGTGGATCCCCTTCAGGCATATGGGAAACACAGTATCTTAAGCAGCTTCACAAAGCCATGTGTTTGCATTCCTGTCTGAACAGCAGCATCTCTAGCAATAATCCAGAGAACTTGCCTCACCATTAATATAGGTACTTTGGGTGAATTTAGTGATATATCCAGTGGTGCCTATTGTGCTGGTAGTTGTAAGGTTTTAATTATCTACTTCATGCTGTCTTTCTTTTGCAACTCTTACAACCAAGTCTAATTGGCAGTGCTGCCATGGGAGACTGTAGTTAGTGTTCTATTGTCAGTGGTTTTGTTAAGGAGAGAAATGTCTGGCTAATCTAGCAGTAAAAGATAGGTAAGACGTAAAACATGAACAAAATTCGCATGCTATTTTTGTAATGGTGTCACATTGTGCTACATTGTTTGGTGAATTGGAAAGTAGATAGTGTCCTAAGGCATTTATAAAAAAGAAGGAATTGAGTTGCTTGATGACAGCTTCATATTTAATTGTTTGCTGAAAGATATAGACCCTTTCTTTTAATCTCATATGTTAAACTGTCATAATTTCAGATAAAGTTATTAGGTAAATATTTAAATTAATTAAATGTCAGAAGATAGAGTTCAAGTCCTATGTAGTCTCTTGAAAAGTATTATAGGAAACACAGGTCACGAAACTGTTTTAAATTAGTATGGTCTGTTTTCTTTATGAAAGTGAATTAATGTGGTATAACTTTTGACAACTTCATAGCTTCTCTCAAGCTGCTAAGTATTGGTTGTTTTTACTTTTTGACACTTGAAATAGTTTTAACAAGTCTTAAATCAACAGGTGGATGACAGCTTGAACCAGAACTTACAAAACATTAGATTAGAAAAATATCTGTCTACCAAATTGATGTTTAACTGATATTTAGTCAGCACTTATCCAACCTAGTGGGGACTGATATAGTCCAAGTCATGAAAGAAAATAAAGGAATTAGCTCAATAATGTACCAGGAGATGTTTCAAAATCAAAAAAATTACCAAATAGAAAAAAAAAAAACCAAAAAAACCCCAAAAAAAACAACAACAACAAAAAAAAAAAACAACCCAACAACAAAAAGAAAAAAAAACAGAGCAAGAAATACAAGTCTGAAAAAAATCTGTAAAGCAAGTCCTGCTGCATAACTCTTTACTTCTGTTTCTTTGGTGGCTCTTTAGGGAGTTGCCATTCTCTCCCTCTCCAAATGGCACTGCAGTTTGTGCAGTCATATTACTGATCCAGGTCAGGAACTGATTCAACTGAAAAATATTTTTCTTTTCCTGTGTTCTTTTTCATCATGCTCACTCTGCAGTCTGGCTCCACCTGTGACTGAAAGCCATGGCATGGGACAGAGTGAAAGCCAAGGCAATGGGAGGAGGCACCTGACAGCAGTACCTGATTTATGCCATAGAGGTACCAAACTTGTGACCATGACCTCTGCTGCCTCTGCTCTGCTGCCTCTGCATTGTCGCTCTTGTTTGGTGCTGGTACAAATCCCGAACAAATTGATTCCATGCATTTGGCCAAAGCTGTATTTGAATTTATTGAGACCAAATGGTGTCTTCATAAACAAGTTATGCATTTACTAAAAGCAAAAAATAAAAATATTATATGTTAATAATCAAAACAGGAACAAAGTGAAATTCACAGGGCTTATTTACTATGCAAGGGCTTTCCTAAGCAGCAACAAGTGGTTTTACCCCACTGCTTCAAATGTGCTTCCCCTCTTATACTAAAATAGTAATTTCCGTAGGCTCCCCTTGATGAATCAGTTATGTATACTAGGATATACATTTAGAGGAACTGACTGACATAACAGCCCATTATATGAATGAATATATTCACAAGCAGCAGAGCATTCTCAGCAAAAGTATTAACAGCTCACAACCCAAATAAGTGTTTTGGTTCAGTCACCTAAGCCTCACAGATGGCTAGCCCATTGTAGAGAGGATATCATAATAATGTCTTAAAGCATTTATTTCTCCCAGATTTATGTGAAATACATGATTTATTTCCTCAAACCTGTTGTACTTTATTTGTCACTGAATGAAGACTTACTAAGTATCAACATTGTTGATCGTCTCAAATATTCATTTTTATATGCATGGTAATTGATTAACATGTTATGTGTTGCAAAAATAGATGTATAATACATCCTTATCTTTCTAAGGGAAAATGTAGATTCTGATTGGTATCATCAGGTGAGTTGGGAAGAACATATGCAATTTTTTTTTTTGTCACTTTCTAATCCTTGTATCTTATGGTGGGATATCAGTAAAGGACTGCTTCTCTCTAAAACAGAACTATTGCATCAGATAGCACCCTTTGTTATAGGAGTGCAATACTAATGGGTGTGTTCCCATGGGTGGGCACATGCATGGATGACCTTTCTTCAAGGTCTTTTTAAAATTAAATGAGTAACTTATGTCTGGATAATTTGACCAACACAGAAGTGTGGAAATGTTTCTGCCCCTTTTTTAGATTCCTTTCTAAATGCCTGGTATGTAGGGGTGTTGTAGCTGTGAAACATCACTTGGCTCATTATGCACTTCAGCTTTCCTTAAGATACATTGATGTGGTTTAATTATTTGCTTTAAAGTAATCTGGTCCTGGTTGTATTTTTATACTTTTTCTAGTCATATTCAATACCTGTTAATCAGGGAATGTTCCAGCATAACTTGGCACACAAAATACAACTGAAGCAGACATCCCTTTAAAATATAATTAAAACCTAGAGACCTTACTATTCCCCTGTTATTGTCCAGTAATCCTTGAGCATTTGTAAGCTATTGAGATGCTTCTTTTAAAAGTCTGCTCATCCTTACTGTATTTCTTGTGCATCATGCTGCTGAGTTTTACTAGGGAGAGCAAGATGCTAAGATGGAAACCTTCAAATGGGATAAGGCTGCTCTGCTCCCTTCCCCTGTAATTTTAGTCCTCGTACCCTTTTAGTCTAAATGCCTTTGCTTTCTTTCCATGATGTAGTTTCTATAGCTATATTCTGGATCACATTCAACTTCTTGTGTTGGCAGTCTTTGCAATTATACCACATTCAGTAAATCTCTGAAAAGGCTAAATTGACTTCTAAAAAGCCTTTTGAAGGCCTCATTACCATCATTTTTTGTCCTGACATGCTAATAGGGACACACCCCTGCACTTTTAGCAGTGCCAAATTATTAAGTAGTTGAATACCTGTCCCTGTAGCATCTAAATTTTCTAAGGTAGTGCTCTTTTCTTTTAGTATCAAATAGCATATTCTGTATAGCTGTGATAGAGTCAGTCTGTGGGAAACCAAGAACTGAGATGCAGATGTGTTCCCTTAAGAACTGTTAAACCAGCTGATGCTGCAATGTACTGCTTGTACATAGCTGTCTCCAACAGACATAACCTTTTTAGATTCATAGGTAATCTTGTGGATTTAAGATTTTAGTTCATGTAAGAGAAAACCATTTCAGTTTTCTCAAGCCTGGGAGGACCGAAGGGTTCAGTGAGCATCTGTTGCTGATGCCACGGGAGATTTTGCAGTAAGCGTTAGAAACAGCTCTTGCAGTAGTTAGGCAAATCAAATGACAGGTACTAATTACTGTGTCCCAGTGGTTCTCAGGTATTCTCATGTCCCATTTACTGTTTCATGAACAGAGACTTAAGATTTGAAAGACAAGTTATTGCTTCTTAAAAAGCCAGTGACAGAAAAAATGCCAAGGAAGAACTCAAATAGGAATGGTGTAATGATTTCAATATGTAATTTTAATTAAATTTTTTGAGTTCTCAAATGATCATGTGAAAAGATGGAATGGGGAATTAAACCCCTTATAGCAAGGGGTCCTATTCTTGATCTTTTATTTATGTATTTTGGGGTAAAGCACAACAACTTTGGTTTTAGTAGAACATCTTATCTAGTAGCAGAATGCTGTTCTGTATGAGTGTAAGCTGAAATGGCTCTATCTGCAACGGGTCATTAACTGGGAATAACTACCAGATGGAAAAGTAGTGGAAGTTAATATTTGTGAAACAAGGTAAGGTTTCTCATTAGGAGAATCAGCCTGTAGGGTGGGCTGTGGTGTTTTTTTCTCCCTTCCCCCACCCCCCTTTTTAAGGTGCTGTGTCTAACTGCTACTATTAATGTATACTTAGGCAAGTAAGCTATTGAATACTGATAATTTTTAAAAACTTGTGTTTCTAGGAAATTTCTCTTAAATTTCACTCCAGAGCAACTTACATGATATGATAGCTTTATTGCTACAGTCTTGGGATTTGGAAATATCCAGATGATTTTCCGACCTTCACTGGGAGACAGGGTCAGAAATTATGATAGCTGTTGACAATATGCTCGTATTGTAAATTCTTCAAAGCCGTGAAAGCAAGTCTTTAGAGTGTGAAGCAAACCATGTGTGGTTTTTTTTAAGTACAAAGATTTTTGCATTTTTGTTTCAAGCCTTTTTAAAAATTCAATTCTGTTTCCAGCTTATAACTCTAATCTGAAATTGATTTATTCAGTAAGGTTCTAGTATGCAAAGGAAAGCAAAATAAAGATTTGTTGAATAGGTTTGTCTTTGCAGGGATTAATTTTTGATTTTTATTGCTCCTATGGAAAAATAGTAAACACTTTTCCCCTCTCTAACAGAAATTCTTCAGCAGCCATTCTGTTTAATTTTTTTTGTTTCCAAGGAATTCAACAAATACTCTGAGTTTTCTAGAAGGAAAAGGTCTGGAAGTGCACTGTATTTTCTTGGTGGGTAGAGAACAGAGAAACCAGCTATAAAGGCACCACATTTGGCTTGCTTTGAATTACCTCGGTCTCCTTAAGGTGTGTGCTTATCTGAAAGAAACAAAACATTAAAATTATTCATTGTTTACAATTTTCATTCATTCATTCATTGTTTAGAGCTTATTTGTACAAAAAAATGGATACCTAGCATTGAGAGAGCCAACCACAAAGCATAGATCTTAATAATAAAACAGGTCTTGATGCAATGTAGTGAGGTCTTCCAGGCTGAACAAATCAAAGCAGTTATTTATTACTGAAGCAGGACACAGTTTGGCACTGCATGAATGAAATTGTCCTCAATGTATACAAACAAAAAATATTAGCCTTTGGCCATGTGTATAAGACAGTGGTCTGGAGCTGTTTTCTCCTGAAACATTGGGCAGAGACATGAAGCTCTGATCCTGTTCTCTTTTGATGTCTGGGCCTGGCTGGCTGGGAAATGGTGCAGAAGAGAACCATTAGGGGAAAATAGATTGTGGCAAAGCTCCTTGTCTGTTTTCCTTTTATCTTGACTTAGGAAGATTGTCATACCATTGGTGCAGTGCTCTGATAGGAAAGGGAGTGTTAGGAGTCTGAAGTGTGCAGACAGTAGTGGTGTGTAATACAAATGTGTGGCTCTAAGCATTGAGAAACGGTGATAAGATGGGCTGCAGTCCTGCATCTGCCAGCCCCACTTCCTGAAACTGCAAAGAGCTGAGCCCGGTAAAGTAAATAACCTTTGATTTGAAATGAGACTTTCACTAGCTCATACCAGCATGCTTTAGACTTTTACAGTGTTCTTTTTACTGCTCAGTATGTTCCTTTAGCCACCTTGAGTCTGTCTTTGTCAGATAATGATTATTTAATCTTCTCTCTATTTTATATTTCTTTCCTTTTTAGTATTGGATAATATATTTTGTTGAAATGACCAGCAATTCCTTTTTAAATTGATGATAGCACAGTCTTTACAAACCTTTTGTTTCATCTATTGGGTTTAGTATTTCTGGTTTTGCTTCTAAGCTTGAACTTTTTAAGTGGAATTATATGGATTTGTTGCTGTGGTACCAATAATGCCTTGTTCATAAAAGATTCAGCACTATAGCTGGCTTCCAGGCTAGAATAGTCACTCTTGAATATGTAAAATTGTCTCTGCATGAGAAAAAGGTATTACACAGGAATATTGGTTAAAGGGGTTTTTTATTATGTAGATGGGAGTGGTCTTAATAGAGTTGCACTGAGAAAAGAAGCCTCTGATCATGGCTATGCAGTCCTAATAAGTTCTTTAACCATGGCAAGGAGAGGAGAGGAGCATGGGGCAAAAGGAAGAACAGATAATTCAGTGTTAAATTCTCTATATTCAGAAAGAATGTGAAAGGGTGTTATAGAAGATGATGTGTTTCAAGATAAGATATGCATTTTTCTTAATTTTTGGCAAAACTTCAAAAATATGTATCCTTGCCAAAAATACAAAAATAATCTCATCTAAATGGAGATGGTTGGGGTAAGGGGCAGAGGAGAGTAGTCTAAAACCTGTTTACTAGAAATAGCCATTCTTTGGCTTTTATGTAAGTCACTATTCTCTGAAGTAAGTCCTGGTTCAACTCTTTAAGTGGCATTTAGGCATTAAAAACTAGAAATAGGTTGCTTGTAATGCTTACATTTATTTACTAACTGTCTTGTTACACTGTTCTCCAGGACTTATTTTTTGTAAATTTGAGGTTTCTTAATAAGTCTTAAACAACATAAGTCTTAAACAACATTCACTGGGAACTGCTTATGACGCTAAAGTTACTTCTCTTCTTGCTTTGGCTGAACTTTGTTGTTCTTTTGCTTCTTTAATCCATAAAACATCCAATCTTAAGTCCTTGGTATAGACAGTCATGAAAGGATTGGTATTGATTGCATCAGTTGATGAGTGGGTATAAAGGCCATGTGTGTAAATCAGGATTGGACTGGGCCTTACACCTCTTGACAGCCTGTCGAGCAACTGGACAGATTGCATAATATATTGTAGTCTGTGGAGAGGGACTTCATGTCTTCTGTCTTCAGTAAATGCTAAAGTTCTCAGTAAAATAGGGCATCTTAAGTCAGTTTTGCTTTTAATATATTGATAGTGATACACCAGAAACTTACAATTTCACAGTATTTAAATTTTTTATATCTGAGTCAACACTGTCGTATTTTTTCTGTGGAATTATAAAAGTGTTATTCAGTGAGTGCTTTTGAGGGATCAGTTTTGTAATTTGCATCTCTGGACAAAGTTGTTGAAGCTTAACCTAATTGACAAAACCTGCAACTTTAAAGGAAAATGATTTTCTTTGGGAAGTTTTGACTCTTTTTTGTTGGTCAGCTCTCATCATATTGTTTTTGAATTTTAAACTTAAAAAGTAGCTATATGTGTCATTGATCTATAAGTATACCTTTCTCTTTCTTAATGCTTTTAAGCTCAGAAGTCAATACATGTAAATAACGTTCTGAACGTTATGACTTTGGTTCTTAGTTGATTGTTTGATCACATGGAAAATGTAATTTCAAAGGACATTAGGCAGTAAACTTTTTTTCTTACATTGATTTAACATCTGTATCATTAATTGATTTACTAGGGAATTACTAATCTGCAGTGAAAATACAAAGCATTACTAATACTGCTCTAGTATAGAGATTGACAACAAGGAGGAGTAGAATGAAGTAAAATTTTGAAGTATCTTCTAAAATATGTCCTTAATTCATGGAGAATAAGCAGAAATAGTTCATGGAGTATCTTAGGGGAAGTGCTTTGATGTACCTACTGATCAGTGTTCAGAATTTACTTTCTAAATTGCCATAGCTGAGTATGAGTGCATGTGTTGCAGTGATACTGATTTGATTTGTGAAGGTATTACTCAGGATGCAGTCACATGTTTTGTCTGCAGCTATTAATAATTTCAGTAATGCATCTGTATTTTCATTTAAATTTTTATAATAAAATTTTATACTGGACTTTTTTATTTTGGAAATGCCAGTTATTGTCTTTTGAGGAGAACACGGCTAGATACTGGTCTCAGTAGCTACACTATAAAGGTTTTATATGTTAAAGACTTTTGGCAAGCTTAGAAAGAATTTTATTTCACAAAGAGTAATGGCTTAAGGAAACTGAAAAACCTATGGAAGTATTATTGCTACTACTGTAGTTCAAGTTAAAACCATTCTGTTCGTGTCTTTAACAGCAAATTTTAGTGTAGTTCCAAGCCCTTGAAAAACACATTGATACATTTAAACTAAGAAATTTACAGTCAAGATGACAGATTTTTCTTCTTTGCTGCACCATTTGTCTTGTTTTATCAAAGAGTATTTATGGATGATTCTAACAGGTTAATTACAGGACAGCCTTCATGGACTAGGCAGCAGACAAGCCAACAGTCATGGAGATTCTTGGCTGTAACTGTGCAGTGGGAAGAAGCTATTAGCAGCAACTTTACAAGCTATGAGGCTTAGAATAATAGATTATGATTATATTAATACTGCGTATTAGAGAACAGAAAAATCAAGCAAATGCTCTACTATACATAAAACTTCAGAAGAGACAGAGGACCTATTCTTTCAGGATGGGAATTTTCTGTATTAGAGGTATATGAAGCAGAGAATAAAAAAACCTCCCAAGGAGTCATAAACTAACTTACAAAAAACCCCTTTTTACAAAGACAACCGCAAATACAAAAATGTATGTAAGTTGCATAGTAATAAATTTCATGCAAGAAAAATAGGAATAATTTTGCATGTGTTGACAATACTTTTGTTAAACCTGGTGTTTGGAGATTCTTCTCTTTCTTTATATGTTTAATTTTGAATGGAGGGAAGAGAAAAAAATTCTAGTAGAAAAAAGTCTAGTAGAAATACTGGGCATTTTTTCTTTTACTTTATTCCTCTACCTTTAAGTGCTTGCAGTTTTTACAGAGTGGTCGGCACAGTAAAAATGACTGACATAAATGTTAAGAATATAGAACTTGATCAGAAGTAAATGCTGACAGCAAGAGGGCAGTTAAGTTGAATTAACAGAGTTATTTCTGGGTAGTGTGTCATTTCTGTGTATTTTTAGAGTTCATTCAAGCTCTCACTATAAGCTTAAAGAAAAATTACTTAAATTGAAAATTGCAAATCAAATTTAATTTGTAAATCTGCTCAGCTCTACGCCCTTAAACACTATATTTCATCTGATTTTAAGTGTTAGACCCTGAGCTTTCAATAATTAAGTAATGCTAAAGTAAAATATTGGTACGGGTAAAAATTATGTGTTACGTAAAACTGACACTAAAAGACAAAATATCTATAGCTCATTACATTAATGTTCTGTATTACAGCAGTAAATTGATGCTTGTAAAGGAATTTATGAATACCTGAGTAGACCTAATATCACTCACTTAGATGGGAATAGAGTCGTGTAGCACAGCTTTCCCTGTCCTTGTAGGCAGATGGGGTAATTTGTATAGCGAAGCTGGAACTATGAAGTGAGAGGAAGAGCTGAGAGGAGCACACGGGGCTCAGAGCTGTGATTCTGTGTCTGTGCAGTGGCTCAGTGTCACAACGGGATGGCTGCTGGTGGCATGGTGGCTGTGGAAGCTGATCCTGCAGCCAGTCCTGGTTCATTTCCCTTTCCATTACTAAGATAACAGGATGTGCTGTGTCCCTCAGGTTTGCAGGTGATACCAAATTGGAGGGGAGGGAGGTAGGACTTTCAATAACGGGGCTCTAGATGTGGGAATGGGGAAACAGAAAGGGACTTCCTTATGTTTGGCCAAGACAAGTGTGAAATCCTGCACCTGGGCTGGAATAATCCACTGCCTGGGGTAGAGGGCTGCCTCTCAAGTCAGGAGAGGAAAAAAAATCCCCATAAGAAAGTGAAGTTCTTCATTTGGTTTACTATCTTTGGCAATTAAGTAACCTCACTGAATGATAATGTTTGCCCCAATTTGAGCAGGGGTTTGACTAGGCGTCCTTGAGAGAAGTCAGATTCACTTTTGTGATCTTAAATTGTATAAATGAGCAGGCAGCTGTGAAGGAACTCTGGCATGTTTTGACAAAGTAATTCCAGTCTGTCTGAAATCAAGAATGTTTTGGTAATCTGAGTGCTGTGTACACGCTTCTTAAGAGTTTCATGATGGAATTGGTACAAGCAGCATAAACTTTCTGCAGAAAGAGCAGAGTATTAGATTCAGATTAAATCTCTGTCAACAAGCTGGATGCTTTCTAAGACTGTCACGTACCAGTGGACATTTTTTTCCCTGAAGATTGAGTTTGGATATCTCTGTTAGTCCTGAATTGGACTTTTCTTTGAATGACAAGTACAATAAATAAGAACTAGGATGCTGTTAAATGCAGGACATCTAGTGAGAGATGAAAGGTTCTATCAAAAAAAACTAACTTGGTTTTATACTTGCTCCTTAAAAGTATTGCCAAAAGTATCTCTGCTCAGTCATAAATTAGTTGGTTATCTTTTCCAGAATTTAGCAGTGTAGTGTGTCAAGATTGGAACAATATTATGCTGTGAAAGAAATTGTGTTTGATTTGAATTTTCCAGAGTAATATCCCTTGTGAGGAAATCTGAAAGTCAAGTCTTACTTATTAAAGTTGGTATTTGAATCTTACTTTGCTTTTCAGTGGTGGATGTTACATGTTAATTCTAAAACTCTTGGATGGACATGGTTTTATTTGGTGTGTTTCTGTATCCTGCTGTAGAATGGGTGGACCTGATATGTTCTGCTTTAGATTAAGTGTGACAAAAGATGTATGAAAGTGAACACAAATTACCCATTTTCTCAAGATTTAGGCAACAAGTATGGTGAGCCTTCTCAACAGATTATGGTAGATACAAGAAGTAGCCTCATTTAGGGTCTTCCATTTTAAACAAATCAGAATAATTATTTTCATCTGGTCTAGTTTGAACCTTCTAGTGTCTGGCTGGAAGAAATCAAATGCATTTTCCATTTCAAGTGTGTTTCCAGAGTTTCTTGTGAAACATGCAGCATGGTACATATGATCCACTCTTGTTACCTCCAATGCACTGCAAGGGACTGAAAAAAGTTGGTCAAAAGATGATAAAATTTCATGAGACAAAAAAGCTGCAACATCACATTTCATTTTTCAGGCTGTGCTTGTCTTTCAGTCTGCTTGTGTTTAGAGTTCATAAATTCAAATATATAGTTTTAGAAAACCTGCCAATATTTTTGTAGGTTTTTTCACATTTTCACAGTCTTGCCAGGTACAAAATTTGCCTTATCATGTTCTGGTCTGCACCTCAATTTCTACTTTAGAAAAGCTGAAAATCAATTAGAAGGGTTAAGTACAGGGAGATGTAATGAGCAGTTCGTCCACTGTAAAATACACCCCTCCTGTTGCATTTTGCATGAATGCATAGTGACAAAACTAGGAACAAACCTTCAAGGCATTATAGTGTTGCTTGTAGTATCAGTTCTCTCGATGTTCAGATTGTTGGCAATTTTTCAGCATTTCTTCATATCCAGATATCCAGACTGTTCTTATGGCCTTTTTCTTTTTTCTTTTTCTTTTTTTTTTAACCTCTCTTTAAAGTGATTTTACTGTACTTCTCCTAGTCTCCTAGTTTGGAGAAGTGTCTGTCCTCTAAATGCTAATATGGTTTAGGGCTTTTTTGCACTATTGTAACATTGTATTTTTTCTCTCCTGATATATGGAGGAGCTTTTTTAAATTTGACTGCAGTACTACTAATGTTCTCTGTAGAACCACCCACCAAGACAGCAGGCAGCTCCATCCATTGTAGACCTTGTACCAGCATTCACAGCATCGCTGGAAGCTAAGGGGGCATGTCTGGTGTCTCAAGTTCAAACTGCTGAGTCCTAGATAGTGAAACTACTTTAAATATTTGAGATTATAGCTCTCTCTGATCCAGACTTTTTATATGTTTCATGCCTGTTCTTGGGGCATTTTTTTCATCTTTCACAGACGGTCTTTCAAACTGTTGCATTTATCTGCTTCAGGATATCTTTAGTCTTAACCTTTTGAATGTAGGAGAAACCCGGATCTGAGGAACAACTCTTCTTTTTTCCTTCCACCCATTTTTAATTTGGCTATAAATATAAATGTATTTCTAATACTCAAAATCTGCAAAAGAGAATAATTGGATTTTCCCCTCTCAAGGGCTTTATTAGTGTACTGTGTCTAGGAACACTATGGATATTGCTTTAAAAAAAGTATACTTCCCTCAGTGTAAGTTTCCTTTACCTTATCCTTTGTGTACTGTCAACTAATTTGTACTTTCACTGGCTCTTTTCTGGTACGAAATTGGTCCAATTCAGTCAAACAAAACACATGCTTTCAAATAATTCATACTTACCTACTTGGGCAGATACAATCCTATTGTTCAGGTACTTCAAAACAAAATTAACCAAAGCAGTAGTGCTTTTAACAAACATGATTTATTTATTTCTGACTTCATGGCAGTTTTTTGTTTCAGATTAGGTTTTTTTGATAGTTGTTACTTTGTAGAGCGAAATAATAATGTACCTCTAGTACAGTAGCTTCTATTGTTGGCATTTGCAGATTGAACAAAATTAGTTCAGTCCACATAGACTTGTTGAATAACACTTCAGTACTGACCTGGAGCCCAAAATAAAACTTTAAAATGTTTCCAAACTGAAATTTATTTTCTCATTTGGCTTTATATCACATTTCAGCTGTACCTTTAAGTACCTCCCCACTGATATATTTCTGGGGTGTTTATTGGTTTGGGGACGTGTGTATGTGTGTGTTTCAATTTCTTCATAGCTTTAAGTGGTTGAAGTATGACAGACTTTTTTAGTTGCTTATATTGAGATTTAGATGTTTTCATAGCACTTGTATGTGAAGGGTTCTCTAGAATTCTCTCGGACAGTCTGAGTTACAAGTGCATGGAATAATTTGCCCACTGCTCTTCTGACTGAGGCCATTGTATAGCAAAAGCTGGGGATTTTGTCTTGAATGACTGTAATAGCCCTTTCTTACATCTGCTAATGGAAAGTATTTTTTTTTAGTGGCAGTCTCATCTGCTGTATTTTAGGTCATTGATTCAGTGCAAAATCAAGAAAAACACAGTTTTCTAAGTAACTTTAAAAGCTCCAGTAAACCCTCTACCCGCTTATAACAGGATTCTCTTAGAATGTAGGATCTTAAAAGCTGTTGGCCAGTTTGTTTCATAACCTGAAGCCTCTCAAGTTATTTGAGCAAGCTTAGAAACTGAGCACTATTTGTTAAATACCATTCTCCTTGTATGAGTTACTGAGTAACAAATTCAGGCTTTAATTTTCCAGAGCCTCTTCCTGCCTCTCAGGACACTTGCTGTGAAGTTCAAACATTGTTTTCAGGCTGGTGAGGTAATTCCTAGTGTACTCTCTGCTAAGGATGCACATCTGTTAACTTGCACGGGAATTATGCCAAATTCCACTTAAGTTGACAAGTACTTTTGTGCTAATGATTTTAATTGGTTCCTCACAGTTTCAGGTGCTGAAGTGACCAGAATGTGATAAAAGGACGACCCACACATGTATTCACTATGGTTTGTGTCTTGAGCCTTGATTTCTAAGCTAAATTGAAATGAGATTTTCTGCAGTGTGCATACATGCTTACAAGGTGATTTTAAAGTATGCTTGCTGTTAGCAAAGTCTTTGTAGAATGCTGCCTGCCTTTTAAGGAAAGGAGAGCAAAGAAGATTGAAGGTATAAGTGATCCAGAAAAATAGAGTGAACTGAAATTCTCAATCACCAAATATTCTCCAATTAAGAGACAAGACTCTATCATGCCAGGACAAGGTGAACTACTAAAATGAAATGCTCTAGGTCAGGATCAGCTGGAGCTCTATTCTAATTGAGAGGTCCCCTGATGAAGATTTTGGTGTCTGTGTTGTGAGAAATTCATCATTCTTCCCTGGGACATGGCTTGAATATCTGTTATCTACCCTAGAGTTACCCTGCTTTGGTAGATCTGCCTGAGCACCATGCTGTCCTCACAACTAGGTTTTAACTAAAAACACACACAATAAATCTGCTGGTTTTGACTGGAAGTATCTTGAGTCCTCAAATGCAGCTGACTGCGCAGGAAAAAGGAGGTGGGAAAAGTTTGAAAGTTGGCTGCTTTGCAATATAAAGTAGTAAAAGGCAATTCAAACAAAACCTGGAAGTTCAGTCATCATTCTGGAAGTGAAAATGTGTTTAATAAGATTCCTTTGCAGATATTTGCAGTTAAGCAGAAGCTTTCTCTCTGGTGACAAAATGAAGTCTGCCGTTCTTCCCACTGTTACCTACCTTTGTCTATATAACTGCCATATGAAAAGCAGTTTCCTTGATATCAGTAACTTAAACTATATTGCTGTAGTATTTTAAGAATTATTTAAGCAAGTTATTAATTTAAAACTGAAAAAATTCTATATTTATAGCTTTAAAATTTTGATAGAAACAAAAGATGAGTCTTCTGCAATGGACATGGATGATGAGGGGTTCAGGTGTTTGAATAGTCATAAAGTTTGTTTTTAAGGACAATTATTTACATAGTTCTGTTAAAAATATATGGGGGGGGGAAACCAAAGGCAAGGCATTCTGCCTCTAAGCAGCAGTTTTTTATTAATACAGTCATGTTGGAAGACTCTCACTTCAGGCTTATAACACTTCATGGTGTCATATGCATGAACAAAAAAAGTATTTTTTCATTGCAACTCAAAGCAATATTTTTTTTTTCATTTAAAGTCACCAGAACACTTTTTTATCTAGTCCTTTATCTTAGGAAGATAAGAGAAGATAAACCTGAATTTCCAGGTTAACCAATTTTTTTAGTACTTGATTTTTCTTTTACTAGTCAACAGGTAAAGATAACTTGCATGTAGAGAAAGGCATTTCATACATTTTTATCCTGAAGCATGAGGCTGGCAGTGATGCAGTAGAGCTGATTTAAGCAGACAGATGATGCATATTGTTATCTGAACTACTGGGAAGGGCTGTGGGAAAACCAGTATGTGTTTAGACTTAGGAGTAGTTTGCCTCTTTTGTATCTGAAAGCTTCTCTTTCTTCCAATTTGATGTCAAAACATTGTGCTGTGCCTAAAGAAACAGAAGGAATTAATGTTTGGTTACACTGCTATGTATTTAGGGCCATTTACATCCTCATGTCCTATTTGGCAAGTGGAGAAGGTGGGACTGTGCTGCTTGTCCCTGCTTTCAACTCCTTAGATCCCAGATGGTGAGAAAGCAGCACTGTCAAATGAAGGAAAGAAGAAATATGGGGAAAAAAAAAAAGGAGATGCCATTCTGAGAAGTCAGGCCTCAGCTTTCAAACATTTTGACCAGCAAGCGGGAATTTAAACCTGCCCCAGTTTTAGCTGGTTTTGTTTATTTTCAGTGAGGCTAGCTGTCTTTTGCTGCAAACATATATCCTTTCTTTTCTCTGTACCTAAAAAAAAAAATTAATCCTGGAAGTGGCAACATAAGTCTGAATTCTTTTTGCCACAGTCTTCTCAGAGCATCCTTTTGTATTATATATAGATCGTTGAGGTCTAAGAAGTGTGGCAGGTGTGCTAGAGGTGATAGTTGGACAATCACAGTGGGAAGGCTCAAAGTTCTAGAATGAATTCAGACTGCACATTAAATCAGTATTAGTTGAAACTGTTCTGAGAAAACATGAAACACTACAAGTTTTGATGCTCAAACTCAGAGCTGGAATTGACAGGTAGCAAAGCTCACAACCATCATGTAAAGCAGATTGGAAACAGTTTTCCTAAAATTCACATGGTATACTAAGACAGTTTCATGTATATCTGGCTCTTACTCCTCATGACCTAAGTAAGTCAGAATGCACCTGTTTGCTCCATCTTAATTCTCAACTTTATTTCTCTGATTGTCGGAAAGGTATTGTAGGAAAATCTGGAAGTTGCCGGCCAAGACCATACTTTGGGGACCATGTGACCTGAACAGTAGTAGCTTGTAGCCTTGCAGAACAGAGCAATACAAACTTCTACTATCATAAGGGTTAAGGGAATGTGTGAGTGTCCTTTCCCCTGCATAGTCTTCATTTCCTTGCTTTGGGAAGAGTGTAAGATTTTGAAATGAGGGGAAAACAATTGTAAGGTTGTCTTAGTGGCAGAAGGAAGACCTACTTATGCTGAAGGAATAGAGATAGATTATCTTTTCTTTCCTTTTGCTTTGGAGTTATATAGGTAAGAATAGCAAATGGGGTCCAGGCCTCATAGATATCTTAATGCCTTTTCTTTGAGCCTTTGTACTTTGACATTTGAAAGAAAACCCAAGAAATACTTCTTTCTCAAACTTCTGGGGCTTTTCTACAAGTTACTTGTGCTTTGTCCTCTGAGTCAACATTGCAGAATTGAGTAGCAACTGGACAAAGATACAAAAAAGTCACCAATCTCACTAAGTCTTCCATCATAAATTGCTGTAGCTGATTTCTCACATTTTCTTACTTCACTGATAACTCTATGTTGCTTAAAAAGAAGAAATCTTATTTCCATCTATGACATGCAGAAATGCTATATGAACCTACCATTTATTGATGGGTTCCAAATAAATCTATTTTGTCCACACTGCTACAGCTTTTTATTTTGAAGGCACAGTGTTACAGTTTAAAAAAAAAAGGCAAAGCAAACAAAAAACCCACTTAAAATTGAAGCATAACTTAAATATTGGCTTTTATTAAGATAGATGATGATCATGCAAGATCTTAGCAAAAATGCCTAAATGATTTGTTGGAGAGGGAATGTATCTAGGTATATGTAATTACTTCCACACTTTTTCTTTTTTTTTTTAGAAAATACTTTTTACATGTTTGCAAGATAACTCCCACTCAGTGGCTGGTGAAGTTCTCTAGTTTTTTAAGCAATATAATGAGCAGCTAGTGAGGATGGTTTTCCTGGCTGCCAAAGGGTTTCTCAGTAGTTACAGTGACTGCCATATTACTGTCAAGCTGTCATGGACTAAGTGATGGTTTTAAAGCATGTTTGGTGGGTTCGTGAGTAGCTGATTTTTTGAATGCTATAGAAATGCTAACTGTTTCCTAAAATACTACCACACAAAAGGTGAAGTGCAACTAGATCTGTTTGGCTGTGCACAGTAATCATGAGTGTGAGATGTAAAGGAGGAGCTGCTGTTTTCCCAAGAGGATTGCACCATTGCAATCTGAATTTCTGCTTAAGGTGATGACATACCCAAGGTCCTTGTAGGTTCCTTCACAGAGGAGTAGCCCTCTTGGCCTCTCCCAGAGTTATGTGGTGGATGATACAGAAACAGTCATCTAATCAAGATGCTTTTATAGTTCATCAATAATAGGCATTTTAGGGAGGTGATGAAGTTTGGGAATGTAATCTAAATCTTTCGCTGCAGTACAGAGCACTAATGGCTCCAGATGAAGACAAAGCTGCTGTTTATTGATTATTAAAAGTGCTATATAAAGAAGTTTAGAGAAGTAGATTTTGGATATGTCAAGTGAACCAGTTTCTGGAGATGCTGAGATTAGACATTTAGTGTTTAAATATCATCTGTAAAATTTTGTATTCTCACCTTGAAAGATTAATGCCCCCTGTTTTCAAGAGCATTTAAATGTATGTCATGTATAAGGCTTCAGAACAATAGGAAGTTTGCTATATGAAAGTTTAAGGCTATACATTTCATGATTGGTTATCCATGAGACTCTGAGAGGGAAAAACATCTAGTGCTTCCTAGTGTCAAACCCTTTGTTTTGCAGAGCTGATAGTGTTAATTATATGTGTGATTTACATATAGTAGGCACAATTTTTTTCTTTTTAATACATAGCTCATTTAGCAGTAGATCATTGCCCATTTTGCATGGAAAGAGAATAATCCACAGGCCATAAAAGTTGAGCCACTGTTAAATAACCTTCAGTTAGTACTGATTTGTAGAAGATATGTGAAACTTGGTCTAGTAGAATGCTGTAAAGTGTTTGAATACAAACAAAGAGTAAATTTAGGGAAGATAGGCACATAAACTTTTACAGTTTTTGAGTTTGTTTCGCACTCACTACTGTGTAGATTTGAAGTAGAAACAGAACCTCTATATACCCTGTAGGTATAGACAGGTTTCGTGACACCCCTGCTTTGTTGGGATTGTTACATTTGGATGCATGGGCCATGGAGTAAGCAATGAATCTTTAATACTAATCTCACTTCTTAGTAATAGCCGTCTTTGCATTTCAGTAGTCGTTCTGGCCTAATTTTGCTGCTACCTTTCTGATACTGCATTGATCTTCTGTGTTCTGTACCATTTGATGTAAGATTCTATATCACCTACTTCACTATGCACCAGTTTGGCTCTCAGTGCTTCCACTGTCAATGAGATTTCTGGCAACTTGTTTGCTACATTCTTGTCAATAGGCTGATCAATATACTTAGTCCAGCTGTGCCTTCTATCCAAGGTAGCTTCTTAAAAACAATTATCTCCCTTTGGAATGCTAGTATCTCTTTTTTTCTTTTTCCCTGCTAAAATTTCCTTGGAATGAATTTTCTGTTTATCAAGTTTAGTTCTCATAAGGGTGTTTGGACTTTCACAGACACACTCAGAACTGAAAACATCTAAATCTGAGATACTGAAAAGAGATTTTCATATTGATCTTCTTTTGCTAATGTATTCCAAAGTACATTTAACAACAAGACACTGATCTGTCTTTTAAAATTTTCATCCTAAGAACCAATATTAACTTTTTAACTTGATGGAATGATAAGGTATTACATCAGTATTTACTTAGTGTTTAACTCTGTCTCTGGGTGCAGAAGTGTGTGCAGCATGCTTTTTCAGAGCGGGAAGCCTGTTACTTTTCCTGAATATCTGGGCAAATGGGGTGCACAAAAATAAGCAATCTTGCTGTTTAAGTCTTGATTATTTTAGAAGCTCTGACTGCCAGCATCTAAAAGCAGAGAAAAGCAACTTTTCCAATAATACTCTTATTTGGTGGACCATATGGGTAAAATTATTTTTGGAAAGAGTTTAGGTAGGAAAAAAAATAGATGACACACCAGGTTTAGTAGATTATGCAATACAATGATTATACAAATTATTTCTTCACTGAAAGTGGAAATGTGTTTGGGAGTGACTTAACGTACAGCAACAGAAAAGTGACATGTAAATAAAATACACATTTGACTACAGAAAGTGTCTAAAGCTACTTATAGAACTTCCATGGGGTTACACTGATTAAAAGAATATTTGTTTAGAGAAAACATCTAATGCAGGAAGTCAATTTTCCTGCTGTTGAAAAGCTAGCCTTATTAAGTGCTCTTTGAAAACACAATTCTGACTTAATGATACACTAATTTGAGCATTGTATTGCTTTTTTTATTCTTTTCCAAAATCAGAGCAGTCTTCTTTTTTGTGGTTTTTAACATACATTTTGTTTATAATAAGTAATATAATTTTTATTCATGGTTGTTGTTTGTGGTACCTAATATTTGGAAGGGAAGGTGTCAAAAAAACTTTAGTTCCTTAATTCTTATACCTGTGTTTTTCACAGACTATTGTCTGATTTGATGGATATAATAAGTAGTAAGCACATTTACCTATGTTTCTTGGCTGGCAATCAAATGTCACAGATGTTGGTGGTGTTATACAAGCATGACCTACATGTACCATGTTGTGAAAAGACTGGAAAAACACTTTGTTTTTTTTAATCAGCAATATCAAATTCAGTCTAAAGTAACAGGTTTTTTTAATAAGGTGTATATACTTACATGGTCATATGGTTGGGGTTTTTTTCCTTCTCTGTTTTCCTAAATTGAGAAGATGAGAAAGAAACTATTAATACTCAGTGCTGAATATGAGAAACTTCAGCAAATTAGCATGGGGGAAAGAGAACAGTAAGGTAATTGATGGTGCACCTTTCCTATGATGAAAATCTGAGAGAATTGGGTTTTTTCAGCCTGAAAAAGAGAATGCTTTGAAATTACCTAATTGCAGCCTTCCAGTACCTGAGAGCCTACAAGAAGTCTGGAGAGGGACTTTTTACAAGAGCATGTCGTGATAGGACAAAGGGAAATGGCTTCACACTGCAAGAGAGTAGATTTAGGTTCGATGTTAGGAAAAAAAAGTCTTTACTGGGAGGGTGGTGAGGCACTGGGACAGGCTGCCCAGAAAGGTGCTCAGTGACCTGTCACTGGAGATGTTTAGGACAGACTGGGTGGAGCTCTGAGCAACCTGACCATGGCAGGGAGACAGGAACTGGGTGATCTTTAAGGTCCCTTCAAACCCAGACCATTCTGTGATTGTGAGAATGAAATGGAAAGACCTTTGTTGTAGTGCTGGGGTTTTTTACAGGATGTTGGCAACTTAAGTTGATAATGGCTAAAATATATCCAATTTTGAGTACTAAACAGCTTGTTTGGCATCATACCACCATTCTGAGAATAAGGAATATGCTTTTCAATATGTTATCCTGGAAAGATAATGCATTCTGCTGTCAGAATCGGTGACATGTATTTGCTTCATGAGACACTGTAGAAAATACACCAGCAAAACAGCTACTGATAAGTGAAGTAAACAGCATGCTCCTGAATCACAAAGCCCATTTCAGTTATATGTTTTCTATATGTTCAGTGACAAACAAGAAACCAGCCCAAGCATCTATTACAAAGGTGAAGCAATTTGAAGGCTCCACGTCATTTGTGAGGAGAACGCAGTGGATGCTCGAGCAGCTCCGCCAGGTCAATGGCATAGACCCTAATCGGGTGAGTTTGAACTCTTTTCTAGAAAATGAAAATTGAGCTGTTATGTAACTGATTTGGGAACCAGGCATTCTTTCTATTCAAAGGGTATCTGGAAATATAAGATACAGGTTTAAGTGCAAATTCTCAAAAAAGAAATAGTTAAGTGGAATATGTGAAGTAAATTTTAATGGGAAACATGGGAGGAGGCTAAAACTCAGTCATATGGAATTTTTCTTTTTGTCTTTCCATACTTTCCTTACTACTTTCTCTTTTCTTTGTAAAGAGCAGAGTAAGAGCCTTGTTTGCTTCAGCTTTAAGCCTCTTGGGGTCTACTTTGGCATGCAGCTGTGCTATGAGATAGAGCAATAGGTAGAAGTAAGTACAGAGGAGGTTGCTGAGATTCAAATTTGTGAAATCTTGTTAATCCTACATTTTTTCTAGGACAGTCCTTTCCTCAGATATTTCGGCATTCCTTATCTTATACTAGAAAATGTGGTAGTGCCCTTTAGCTGCAAATGGCAAGAGAACACTGATTTAAATAAAAAACTATCAAAAATAAAATAAAAAAATTACCCCTATATTAAATAGCTGTGGAATTATTCCTTTAATTTGGCCTGTGCAGCTCACCTTGAGCTATCTCAAGATGAGGTTGTACGAATATGTCTTAGGCTTATGAATGCAGCTCTCCAGTACTAAAACAACATAATTAGAAGTTAAAAATGTGTCTCATATTATCTGCTCACCAAGTGATTTTGTGTTCTTTTTATAGCAAAATATTTTTGTGACTAGCTCCCTTGTTTCTTCAAAGCTGTGCTCTGATCAGCCACCTAAGCATCTTAATTATGGTGCACTAAATTCTAGCACTACCCAAGTCTTAGTACCTAAGTCCCTAGTACCAAGTCTAGTTACTACCTGAAGACTTGGTACAAAAAAGAAGCTCTTGGCCACTGCCTTATGAAATGCAAGGAGTGGAATTTTATTTTCTGTGGGTAAAGGGACTATGAAAGCAAGTGAAATGACAAAGAGGTAAGGGATAAGAGTTTTAGGTCCTTTTACAGCATCTGCTATGCAGCTAGGTACATAACAGATTGAAAGTCCTGCCAAGCTCTTAAGCTTAGAAATGTTTCCTTCAAGCTCATCTCCTTGTGAATTCCCAGGGTTATCAGCTGGAGAAGAACATTTACTAGATTAGCTTGCAAAGCAGTGTTTCCCAAATATTAAATGTATACCATAATTCTTGCATCAATTCCTTTTATTTTGGCAGCTGAATCTGGTATAGAGCTGCACTGTGATTTGTTCTGGGAGTGGCCTTTTGCTCATGTTATCCTGAGTGCTTTGCAAGACTTTATGAAAATGCATTAAATACAATAACTAGGACTTGTTATTTGCTTAGGACTTAGCTTATTTGTTTGGTTGAGCATGGAGAGCAGATCCACATCTTCTATAACATAGTGTGACCATAGATTTTGTGTTGAGAGACATAAATGCTTGCATAATATAGATGACACAAATAACTATATATCTGAAGATAGCAATGGTTTCTTATGAGAATTTGACTTTTAATTTTTTGATCTAAAATATATTTGTTTTCAGATATTTTTGTCATAGCTGACTATTCCTCATTAAAAATAACAGTAAAAAAGCCTTCCTGCCTGTTCGGTCTTTTTTGTTCAAAAATATGCAGTAATACCAGGATGGTTATTAGGTGCATGACCTTTCTGCTTTTTGCAACGCAGTACATTTTAAAAAATATCTTTCTCTAAATCATTTTTAAAACAGGAATAATAGCAGTCTATTTTTTTTTTCTTCTAGGATTCCCCAGAATTTGATTTACTATTTGAAAATGCATTTGACCAATGGGTAGCAAACACAGCTTCAGAAAAATGCACATTCTTTCAGATTCTACATCACACTTGTCAGCGATACCTTACAGACAAGAAGCCAGAATTTATCAACTGCCAATCTAAAATTATGGGAGGTAAGTGAATAAAAGGTTAATACTTTGCAGCTGGAAATTATTTGCATGTGATCTATTCTGTGTTCAGATAATCTTGCAGCCTTAAGACATCTTGAAATCATGGGTCTGAACATGCTAACTTAGCAGTAAACTTCTAGGCTTCAGCATTTCTCCACCAAGCACCACCTCACACTCTTCTGTTACCTTTTCATTCCTTTTACTTTAGCTACTGAAACTGATACCAGATACAGATAATTTTGTCAATCAATATTTTTCTTTCAGTGTCTTCTCGAACTAAGAAAAATGTGCAAAATTTCTTGTGTCTTCTCTTATTCTTTCTTTTTCCACATGAAGAGAATTTCTTTGTTTTCTTCTTAGTGTGGTGGTGAGGAGGGAGCTGCATTAGTGTTTTCTATTTCATATGTGAAGTGTTGTGTTGGTTATCTGTTTGCTAATGTTTCTCACTTCATCATTCCTGCAAATAAGTTGTTATTAGTAAAGCACAACACATTTTGCCTTTGAACTTGTATTATTCTTCTAAGCTTGACCTGTCCAAAATCGAGTTCCTGATTCAACTGACCCAGTATTAACTTTATCCTAAACAAGTGTCATCAGAGTGGAAAAAATCGCCACTGAGGTTCACAAATATATGCTTAACTTCTACTATTTCAACACACACTAGACCTTGCCATGTCCCATGAAGCACACCCAAATTCTACCTTTGACAGCTTCCTAGATAAAGTGGGAGTATTCAGTAATCCTCTGATAGCAGGTGATGACCATTTCCGTATTCCTTGCATGTCATTCTGACTGGGCACAAGTCTGGTCTGTGTATGTACACACACAGTGCTGCATAGAGATATTGTATAGGAACTAATGAATCTGCTCATGGATACAGTGCTTCTGCTGTTCTTCACACTATCAACTTTTCCCTCACACTGGGTGATACACTGTTGGTAGGTTTAAATTTGACAGAACCCGTACAAACTGTAAACCAAATAATAGTTGACTAAATTTAAGTGACTTGCTGTGTCAGCCTCACTGAGCCAGCTGTTTGTATCAAAACCCATTTAGTCCAAAACCTGAAATACCAAGAGGATTTTCTGGAATGTATGTTGAAATGTGTTGTCAAGCTCAAATTCATCCTGACTAGAGAAATTAATGTCCAAATGTAGCCAAGCAAACCAAAGAACATAGACCTGAGGATATAGTTTGAACTATATTATATCCGGTTGAGAATTTACAACTTGGGGTTTTTTGTTGGTGCTGTTATGTTGGTGTTTTTTGCTAACTAGTCAAAGCAGTATATTCAAATCATACTTAAATCTTCGTGCGGTCAGATTTCAAGGCTTATGACTTCATCCCCTCAGCCAAGGCAGCATAACATTTAAAGTGATATTCTTGTGAACTTTCTGCAGATGTGAAATTAATACTTTTTCTTTTTGATGGTTTGACAGTTTAACTTCTAATACTCTACAAAATTTTGAAAATAAATTATTAGTATATATATATGCATGCATTCACATGGTTTTCTAAGTCATTATATAGATATGCCCATCTACAATAGGCATGTGTGTAATGTGTATCTTGTAGCTAATGCGTATTTTCAAAAATAAAAAAAAATTGCCACCAAAGAACAGTTCTTCCTAAGTGGAACTGAAGATGAAAGAACTTGAAGGGCTTGTTTACAAGCCTCTACTTATCTTATTGAACCTTTTTTCCTTCCTAAAGGATAAGTGTGAAGAAAGTGAAACTCATGCTACTTGTGTTTCTGCAGGAAGTGCTTAGAAGCTTAGCTTTAAGGAAATAAGGGTGCTCTGGTGGAACTGCAGACCTTCTTCATGGCCTTCCTCCTTTTACCTCCTTTCTCTCTCACACACAGATACCCATGCATTTCCCCCTATAGCCCAGAGCCCTGCTACTGACTCTCCTTCTGCAGAATCATTTTTTGCCTTATTTTCATTTGTGTGTCATGTAATTATAGTTTGCAGAGTTAAATAGGCTAGACTGTTTTCTGTAACTTGATTAATGACATCAGTACTTGCAGCAGTAATGAGAACTGACTGACGGTGTGGGTGCTACTTCCAAGAACAAAGAAAAAATTGAAGTTTAGGCAAACTGTAACAAGATTCCTCCTACTAGTGTCTTAAACTAAGTATTTCGGGTTTGTCTTTTGTTTAGAATTTAGGTGAGCCCTGTCCGTAGCTTACATGCATTCTGGATGTTATGGTGGAGAAGAAAGGCAGGCTTGGGGCCTAGAGGCCTTTTTTTGACTGATTTTTCCCCTTGCGTAAATTTATACCATACAGGTTCTGATACTGGAATGTGTGTAATTTGGAGTATCTTTGTGTTATGTTGTTATTTGGTGGCCATGTTAGTCAGGTTGTATTGCTTTTGCAAAGCAAAGTTGGAGATGGCCGGTGTGCAGAAACCCTTAGAGGTTGTGTTCATCGGAACATCTTGGTTCTTGAGTTCTTGACATACCATTAAACTGACATTGAGGATACATTTGGTTCTCATTTCTGGATAGAACCTTGAGATGCAGAAATTGAAACTCTTTAGAGATTAACTCAGGCCCTATAATAAAGAACAAACATTTGCTGCCACCTTAAGATGCATATTAGAAATGCATTTGGTTTTAAGCTTTGTCCTACCTCTACACATTGATATTTAACAATTGTTCTGCTGAATTAATAAAAATATTCTTGGAAACCCAAAATGATGGCATCTTTACCTTTGTGACCTTTTCTGTAGGACACCCTGCAGGAGTTATTAATGAATCACTATTTTTCCTCCAAGAATAAAATGCCAGTGTGGGAATGGTAATGAGTACTTTTTCCATAGAGTATTACTCATCTTGGCTTACCACATTTGAGACCTGCTAAGCGTATAGTGGTGTTTACCATACACAGCAAGATTAATGACTGACCAAAGGAGACAAACAAAAACTTGTGTTAGAAATTGCCCTGAGCATCCTGATCTAGTGGGTGGCATCCCTGTCCATGGTGGGGGTTTGGAAATAGATCCATCTTTAAGGTCCCTTCCCAACCAGGCCGTTATATGACTCTGTGAATTAGGATGGGAAAAAAGACAATTGTTGCCCTCCCTTCTGTCAAATACCTGGTAGTTGATTGTTTGTTTCAGTTCTTGCCTGAAAGACATTGAAAACAGTGTGTATTTGAAATAGTGCTCTTGCAGACATTCACATGTAAATTAATTCTGATAGAAATTAATTTGACCCCCAAAAAATTAAAAAACAAAATAACAACAAAGGTGAGTTATCTGCAATATCTGTTATTTTGGGGTTTTGCTGTTTTGAAATGACCAATGAAATTTAGCCATGTTTCCATACAGAAACTATTTTTTTTTCAGTTTATTAAGGTATTTTTTGCCAACGTATACCAAATACTCTGTTATTGCCATTCTAGAGATTAAAATATTAGGAGTGTTTTCTGCTGCTTAAGACTATTTCGGATGCTTGCTCTTATACCCTGCATATTCATGTCTAGATTAATTCTGCTTTGCAGTTTTACTTAACTATGTGTGTTTTACTGATCTTAAACACATAAGCCATGTACTGAGATTCAAATTAATAAGAATGTTTGAGATATTTTTTGAGATAGAAATTTGGCATATAATCTGAGCTCTAAATTAACTTCTAAAAGAGGAAACTTGTAAGGAAAAAAAGTACATTATGTTCTTGCAAAATCTATAGGGATACATAAATTGAGAAGGGACATTTATCATTATAAAGGCTGGTTCCTTTTTCTGATACATACGACTCTGAGACAAGGTAATGTAGAAAGCATTAAGCAACATATTTGCTTGACTTTCTGAAGACTGAAGGTTTTAAGTAAGGTGTTCTCTTCAAGATGCAGAATATTGCTGTTTGCCATAGAAATTGGATTTTTTTATGTAGTTGTTAGATTTTGATGTTTTCAGAGCCAGACTGGGCTTCTGTGCTTTGTTATAGTTACTGATTCTGAAAGTGTCTGATTAGTTAGACTGTCATTTAGTATAAATCTTAATTATTATTGAAAATATTGCTTACTTAAGTTAGAATTAATTTTATAAATGTGTTAGATTAAAATTTAAAGTTTTACAAGTTTAAATATATTCTTCCATTTGGAAAGCAGGTAAAGATTGTGTTAATCTGAAATTGATCCTAGTTAGGTATTTCCTTAATGTATAACTAATACACATTATACAGAAACAACCTGTCCTGGCATCAATGCCAGTAATTAAGAACATTAATGAGAGAAGATAAGATTTTCTGTAAGGAATTTGTGACCTGTCTATTAATCTCTTAATCCTTGTTCTGTATATTCTCCAGAGCTGCTAGAAATGTAAAACATAATTGCTTTTCTGTTTCTTTTAAGGAAGGAAAAAAAACAGTCCTGGGTGACAGACAAATGAAATCTGTAAAAGTGAAAATTAATTCCTAATTTCAGTAATTTGATTAAATTTTAATACTGTATTGATGTAGAAAGGCAGAGACATCAAATGCTATGATGGTGTTGAACCCTAGAAGAATCTTAAAGTGTGTGAATGTATTTGGCTTGGAAAACTATAAATAACAGCCTTTTTTTTTTTAATTTGAACATTTATTAGTACTCAGATCAGATCATGACCAAAAAAAAAGGTATAAGGAAAATAAGAAAGTCCTTATCTATGAAAAACCTACCTATGAGAAGGGAAACTGGCCTCGCCCCATGTTGTGTTATGGGGAGTGAACACTAGAGATCACATCCTCCAGCTGTACAGTTAAGATGAAATACAACTGCCTGGACTCATAAACTAATGATGATATTGATTAAAAGGTTGCAACATGTTTCAAATGCTCTCTGCAGGTAGATGTTATTTGCTGTGCTTTCCTATAGAAAGTTGATGATAAGTAAGCTGAAGGTTGATGTTTTTCTTCTTTACTCATGGATTGGTCTTAGCTCACCTCAGTTATGACACACTCCGTTTGTCAGTCCTGTCAGCCCACCTCAAGGACTTATTGAGGCACTTCTTAGCCAGAGGTGGAATTTATCTTGAATGTAATTTATGATCATAGTGGCAGAGCTCCACTGCCAGTTTTACCGTGATTTCTTTTACTAAGATATCTTTCACTGTTTTACCTCACCTAGCTTCATTACTTTAGTGTTTTTGATAGATTTTGAAGGTACAAGTCTGATTTACACATACTCAGTATATTTATATTTACATAGATACATTTTTATATGGATAAAACATAGGCTTAGGTTTGAATATATATTTTACAGCATTTTGGAATTCATCAGTTTTTGCCTAAAATGAGATGGATGTCAGTTCTGTTTTGTGCTGCTGAGCATTACTTGATTGGTGAAAGCTATCTTCTGGTCACCTTTGTGTGTAACCAAGCAAGACCAGACAGAGTTTTTTTGTCCTATATAAAACTTCTTTTAATCTAGCTGACCTCTGATGTGGAAAGGTGATTGTCCATGTTCATAATGACTTCAGAACTATTAGAAATGTAAAATAGCATTGCTTTTCTATTTCTCATAAAGAAGGAAAAAAACCAACCTTGGTTGATACACACATTGGTAAAAGAGAAAAACACACCATCTGAATGCCCAGGTTTCAAATGTTTCAAAAACTTGTTTCAAAACCTAAAATCTTCCTTTTCTGTTCCTGCAACCTGGTATTTCCTATGTTTCAATGTTAGTTCACTGTTACATCATTTAATGCAGCATTTTTCCCAGTCTGGAAAGTGAATGCATGTGGTGCATCAGTAGTAATAACTATTCAAAATACCTCTATGGAACATACTTTGTTGAATGAACCCAGATACATTTCTCAGTATTTCTGAACTTCTTAGACCCTTGAGAATAATTTTTGCATAAATTCTCAGGTTACTTGAGTCCAGAAAACTCAAATGAAGCATTAAATAACAGGTTTTTTCTTAATGACATTGCTCTGAATATTTGATCTTGTCTTGTTTGTAAATCACACAGCCACTCGCTCAAATATGTTGCTGAAATAAGCAGACATATATTGTGCTTAATGAATTGCTGCAGAGTTATCATTTTCTTACCTTTTTGAATTTTAATTCTTTCCAGTCTGTCAGAAAGGATCTGTTTAAAGAATCACTTCTTGATCTTCTTATGAAAATCCTGTATACTATGTTTTTCATTATCAGTCCCTATAAAAATCATAAGGCACTGGCATTACTATGTATCAGAACAAAGTCAGTAGGAAGTGTGAATTAACTTGTACTTGTTGTCCAGCATTGTCTCCATTCCAAAAATCATTCTAAACTTAGTACATTGTAGTTCCTCATGACTGGCAGGAATTCATTAGTGTTGACATTTTCAGTCTTCTGAACTTCTTCGGCTGACACAAGTAGGATCAATTCAGTATGTATAATGGCTCTCTTTCTACTTCGATAGCATAGGTCATTGCTCTTCTGAAGCATGTTAGAATTTTCTTTATCTTTCACAGTTCCCATATTGACATAAGAAAGTGGATGACCTTGTTTGGATAGTCTTATTTACTAACATAAGAAACACTATTAAATTTTTTACTGCTGAACAATAAAATACTCCATATTTTCATCTCTTTCCTCCATTTCAATTCTGTGTACATAATTAATTTTTTTAAGTCCGTTGGCAATGCTGATGCTTAAAATAGCCCATTTTAATTCTTACTCTCTTTTCCATCCCTCGATATTAAGTGTCATTCTATCCTAGCTTATTTATATATATTCAGCATCCACATTAGAATAGAATGTTAGTCTCTACTCTTCTTTGAATTCAAACAAAATAAAATAGTTTTTAAGTGTCTAGGATCTTTGATTTGGTCTCCAAATGAACATGTATATGAAAGTTTGCTCCTAACCCAGCTTTGTAAGCTCTTTAGATTTCTGACATTGAAGGGGTAAATATAAAATATAGAACTGTAGGCCATCTGTCTAGGTAGCAGAGAAAAATGTCTTCCAGGCTACTTAAGCCATTTGAAAAATAACTCACAGAACTTAGTTTCAATGACTTGATATTTTGATATTCATGGATTAGCATTATTGTTTAATGTAAAATATTAATAAATAGAACACAGTGTGTAGTCTTGGTGATGTCTTAGGTCGAAGTGTTGGATTTTTCAGAATTACTTACAAAAGGATTGTTTCTGAAGGCCCACTGTAGTATGATAGTAATTTCCTAAGTAGGTAATTTATTGATTTTTCTGTCTCTCTCTTCACAGTATTTAAACTCACTCATAAAATGCAAAACACATTGGATGTACATCACCTTCACTCACTGTGGACTTTATTGAATTACATATTTTGCTTCATTAAAATAATATATAGTTGATGGATCTGTACAACATTTTCTGTTCCCTCTCTACTGCCAGGCAACTAACATCAAATGGGTTTTTTCAATGTTTGCTTTTATTTACATTTGGCAAAGATACAAAATTACTCCCTTGGCCAGGTGCTGTTTTTGGTAATCAGTAGATACCCTCGGTTTGCACACCTGTATTAACACTATTTTTTCTGTTTCCTTCTCCCCTCCTTCCTTCTCCTTTAAGGCTGGTGCTAAGGTGGTGCTTTAAAACTGGTTATTGATTTGGTTACGAAGGTACAGAGTATGAAGTTCTCGACAGTGTTGACTTAAAGGCTGCCAGTTTGGAGAATCAGTGCTGGCCTGGACAGGTTTTTAGTAGCATATGCTTTCATAGCATACCAAATTAAGGTCTTTCACACTCCCTTATCCCCATTCTGGGACCATAGGAGACTTCTCTTTGTTCACTGTGAACTTCAGCTCACGGTTAGTTGGCTGTTGAGTACCTGGATACTGTGATTGCTCTACAATTTTTTTTTCCCCATTTTAAAATGTACCTTGCAAATCTAAGGAGCTGACATGGCTAATGAGAGCAGAGGAAGAAATTTATCTCTGTTGTCAATAAGGCTTATCTTGTTTTGTTGCTTGCTAATGAAGATGCTGAACAGTCAGGATGATCATTTTGCCTCGTATATCCTCTGTAATTGGTAGGACCTTTTTAAAAGTATAATGTTGTGATGCACAAGGTGTTCTTTGTTATTGTTAGAAATAACTTGCAAGCATCTGTTTAACTCCCAAGATTATAGGTATTATTTAACTACTAGCAGGAATAAAATACACGTTTTCTTCATATAAGAGTTGAGATAAATTTTCCCTCTTTTTGTGCTAAAAGTACAAGATTTCAGATACACAAAAATAAATTGTGGGCAGATGTAAATAATGTTCAGAAGCAATGAAGTGACAAACTGGGGTTGTATTAGAACATGCTACAATATAGAATATTATGTGTTACTATGATTGATATTATAGGCTTTATTTCATTGCAAATCAGGAAGACTGAAAAGTATGGGGTCAAATCTGAGGTTTAAAATGCATTTATAATATACTGGGTTTGGGGGTTTTTTTTCCTTTTTCTGTCTTACATGCTTTGAACAAAATACCAGATTAGATGAATTTTTAAGTCTCTTTGCATCAGCATAATACACAATATTTGCCCGCCTTTTTATATTTAAATTTGTTCCTGGCCAGTTTTTGTATTGATGGATATTAAAAGATCCAGATGTGTCAGAAGAAATTGCCTAGCCCACATGGGAACAGAGGAAAGTACTGTAACCAGTTTAAATTTGGGATCACTTCTTACTCTGAAACCTGTATTTCTTTTCAGGGTAGAATAAGATTTTTCTAAAGGTGGAACCATTGATTGTGTCCCTTGGGAGTACAATGATTCTTAATGTTGCATGATTGGTAAAGGCTAAATTCAGTGCAGAATATGTACCACTTACATCAAAATAGTTACCAGGCTTTTTGAAGGCTATAAACTTTCCAGATACAGGTGCAAAGCCTTACAGAAGTGTTTTGTTTACTTTCAAAGAAAGTGAAAGTCCATGGCAATCCTGATGGTCCAGGCTGTGAGACTTCTAGATTTTATGGTCAAATATAATTTCGGAAGTAAGTTATGTTTGAAAGATAAATTGAGAAGTTGATGTTCATATTTAAGTTCAGATTCAAGTTTTCAAAGCTGGAAATCCAGTGAAGATTGTACTTTTTATAAATGTTCTGCCTTTTAGGTCACTCTAGGCATCCTTTCTGGATGATAATTTAAATATTGAAATTATCTAGAGAACATTCAATTTGTGTGGAATTCATTGAGTTGTAAGAATTGTATCATGTGTGTAATTCATTAAGTTGTATCATCTTACAGGATTACAATCAGAGAAGTACTGTTTCTATAATCTTCTACTTATTATCTCAAGCTGTTTAATAAGGCTTTCACATGGCTGTTTAAGAGAGGTCAGTGAGAGATGTTTTTTTCTCTTTGGGTCTTTTTAGTAGCTCTTCCCTTTTTTATTCAAGAGAGCTCTTAACCAAGGCTGTCAGCACAGCACCAATACGCATAAAAGGATGTGTAACAGTGAAGAAGGAGGGGAAGAATGTGTTTGTCCTGTGGACCTTTATAATCACCTCTTGTGTTACAGATGTGATGGAAAGCCTTGGGTTAATGTTAGTCTAGGAAATGTAACTCTGTGGTAATGATTTCAACAAAACAAATGTGCTCAGCAAGGAGAGGCAGCTAATGGATGTGTGAAGTCCACCATCGGTTGAAACTTCATCAGTTGATGTTGATGTTGAAATAAGGTAGCATCCTGAGTTAGAGGCTTAGACTTCACTTAATCCTTTATAATTATTGTGGTGTTTCTTGGGTATCATTCCAGACTAAGTTTTCCTTATTGTGAGCAGTTTCATGACAGTCTTAGCAGTAGAAGAGGTTTGCCTTCATGTTTTCAGTGCCGTGTTGCAGTAATGAGCAGCTCTTAACTTTTTTTTTTATGGCATAATTCTTTCCTCCAACAAAATGTATGATTTTGATTGGTGAATGTAGCTAATGTGTGGGAATCACCTGAACCTTGACAGACTTAGGAGAAACTTTCAGATCAGCAAAACCTGTAATTGCCTCTTGAGCTTTCTGTGGTCACTTGTTTCATTCTAAAGTGTTGTTTTCAGTGATTCAGTACAGTTTGGAGGTGGAGAAAGAGATTGGGTTTTTGTAAAGTGCTGTCTATAAGAGCAATGTTCAGGCTGGTTTTTATTGACAGTGGTTGATTGAAACAGATGAGATGTGCATAATTAATGTGCATAATTAGCAGAAAAAGCTATTCAGACATAAACATACGTCAGTCATACCAGTCTTAGGTGATTGGGATGGTGCTAAAATACTGCCTGTAAACATATAGCTCCTGCATTACCCTGAGGAAGGGCTGGTACAGCTAGTTGCTCTCAGGTCAGATGCTGCATTTTTCATTTTATGGTATGCAGCCATTGCTTTTGACTGATTTCATCCTGACCTTGAACAGTTCTTACTCAGTTTTCATTCTTAATCATGAGCCATAACTTTATTTTCACTTTATGTGGTAATAGAAGTTGGTGATTTTGAATATGCTGCTTAAGTGGCAAACACAGAATTTTCAAACTCACTTACCTGATGAAGAATGTGTTGACAAATACACTGTGTTCCATGCCTCCATTGTAGCAGGTTAATGCATTATGTTTCTCAATAATAATTAACAATACTTAAGCAGAAGCTCAATCAATAGTATTCACACAATATCTGCAAGAACTACCTTTGTTTAAAAGAATCCTGTGGTTCATTTTCAGGGCATGTTGCTGTCTAACTCTCCTACCCATCCTAAAAGAAATGTCAATACTTTGGTGAATTCAATTTGAAACAAAACAACAAAATTGCATCAGGAGGTGTGTTAACACTTTGGACTGCCTTGACAGGGAAAAGTGTGTTAGGCTTTCTATTGATTTTGGCTGGGATGGAGCTTGTTTTTCTTCATAACAGCCAGTACAGTGTTGTATTTTAGATTTGTGACCAAAACTGTGTTGGTAACACACCAGTGTTTTAGGTGAAGTGTGCTTACACAGTGTCAAGACCTTCATGGTCTCTTCCTTCTGCCTTGTCCCCCAGCAAATGGCCTGGGAGGGGACGCAAACCGGGAATCTTACCAAAACTGACCAAGGAGATGCTCCATGCCATGTAACAGCATGCTCAGCAATAAAACTGGAGGGAAAACTGCTTTTTCCCAAGGTAGACATTGCTCAGGGACTAACTGAGCATTAGGCCAGTGCTGAGTGTTGGCTGGTCACTGATTGTTTTTACATCATTTGTACCATAGGCTTTCATTAAAAATAGATTTTTTTTTTCTTTTAAATATTAAATATACTTCTTCATAGTAGTCATTGGTTGGGGGATTTTCTTATTCTATATGAAATCTGCTCCATCATTCTGAATATTCCCTATGGAAAATATTCCACTTTTGAATCAAACTTGTTTGAAAATATCAGCTTGTGGTCATGAAGAAATGTAGTAAGTACAGCATTTTGCTTATGACAGAAATGGCTGGAAGGATTTAACCAAAAAACCCTCGCATTTTTTCTTTATAGAATGACATCAATGTTAGTAAAAATTTACTTGAGAGTTATTCCATTTCCAGTTATTTTACCTGTCAGCTGATCTAAATCAGCAAAGCTGGCAAGTTTTTTCAGTGTTCACAATGCTCACAGCTCTCACTTGTCACCCCAGGGGAGCAGTATTTAAGATTAATATTTAAATTTGCCAGCTCATTCTCAAAAGAAGCTTGCCATGGTGCGTAGCTGCTGTTCTTTGTTTTAATTACACGTTCTGCTTCTTGTCAGGTTGGCTGTAATATGAGATCCTGCTGAATTCCAGAACTTTTCCAGAGTAAGCCTCTTTAATACAAAATTGTCATAATGGGTAAATGTCACTTCACAGTAAGGTTTTTGGACATTATTGATTTTATACTCCCCAAGATAATTACCCTTTCTAGAGAACAAATCAGACTTCCTTCCTGCAGGGTTTTCAAAGTTATTACATAGAAAGTTTTTTCACATTTGGATCTTCAGAGATGAAGTTTTCCCATTTTCTTCCTTCTGGAGATCAGAGGTCCCTTATTGGGCTAGAAGCCCAATTCCCCCATTTAATATTAATCATCATGATGGAATGTAATTTAATACTGATTTTAATTTGTTGGGATATATCTATAAGAGGATGTTTCCTTAGAAAGAATAAATTTGCTAAAAATGCAGTAAAAGTAACAGCATAATCCATATATACCTTGCCCCCACCCCAAGATTAACAACATTTTGACCAGAGTAATGATCAGAGACAAATTCCTATAATACAATGATGCAAAGATAATGCTAAAGTAATTTTTCTGATTCTACTGCTTGAAATTTGACTCTGCAATTAGTTAAGCTGTTCAAAAGTATGAATAATTTACATGATATTGTTGCTGTGGAGTACTGAATAAAAGAAAATCTCAAGAGAGCAGGAGGTATTTTAGTTATCAAGATACCTCATCAATGAAAAAAATCTTTTTTGTTTTACTCTAATGGCGCCTGTATCACTATTTAACATAAAAAGGCACTAGCATCAGAGATAAAACTTCATTTTTCTTATGACTGTAGCAGGAAAGCTTGTGCTACTTAACTGCCCATAGAAGAGCTTTTTCTAGTGCCTTGCAGAACCATAAAAAGGGTTGGTTTTTTTGTAATACAGCTGTTTCTAGATCTAAGATTTTGCAAGCCATACTGAGAAACGAGAATACACTGTGTTTGCTAACCAATAAAAATACTGAACTGTTGAACCCTTAAGGTTATTCAGGTAATTTATTTTGTCATGTTTTGGGGTTTTTTGTTTGTTTTTAAGACCTCATCTTCACAACATAATTAAATTTTATTTCCTATGGTCTGCAGAAATCATTCTGTTCATGTGCTGCTTTCAACTTTTTGTCAGCCAATTGTCTGCTGTGTTTCAGGCTATATTGATTTTCTTTCATTTTCATTTTTTCTGGTTTACATATATTTAAATATGGGAGTTAAAACACCAGAAATCATCCAGATGTATTTGATATGTTTGAGATGATACTTTATGAGCTAAAAGTAGGGGTGGTTCTTTTTTTGGAGAAGTTTATGGAAATAATTTAGTCAAGATACATGTAAAGATACTCTTTGACTCAAGAAAACCCCAAAGCCACGAATAGTATTGTAGACTTGGAAAATATATTAGTTAAGTATCACTATATATTTATTTTGCTCTAAAAATTTTATTAAAAATGTCTGCTGATTCTTGCATTTTTGTAATTTTCATAATTGTCCACTGATTTTTGTTAACATTTTCAGAATTTTTCTTGAAACATAAAGAACATTCAAATCAGATCAGTGCAAAATGTATTTAGTCTTGTATTTTGGTTTTTTATAGCAGCATTGTGGTTTAGGAATGGTATTCCTCTCTCTAGTGCTCCAACCAAAACTGTGACAGCATTCACATCCCCTCCCCCTCCAGCAGAAAGCACAAAAGGCAAAGATTAGTGCTTGAGATAAGAAAAATTTACTGAAAACAATAAGAAAATTAACAGTAACAGCAAGAATACTAATTACAAATAATCAAAGCTAACTGCATTTATTTCCTTCTCAGAAGTAGGTAGTTGCTAAATGCTTAATTAATGCATGTACAATTAAAATTGAATACTCGTGTTTGCAAATCAGTCACTGTAGAGTCTGATCACTAATCTAAAGATAAATCTCTGCATTGAGCTGAAATATATTTGATATGGCTAATAGAGAATGTGGTGAACCTTTTATGAATGTGTGATAAAACAAATGATGCAATCTAAAGAATGGTATCTCTATAGACCAGTTAGTTTCTTTGCATACTTGATTATGACAGTATTCCTGTATCTTTCAGGTATTGGGCATGGTGGCTAAAGGATGTATTTTTCATTGTGCACGATAAAAGTCCTAAAGCTGACTTCTTGGGGTGTAAGAGCCTCTTGATACAGCTTGAATTGTAGAATATCCTGAGTTGGAAGGGACCTGCAAGGGTTATCAAAGTTCAGCTCCTGGCTCTGCAGGGTTACAGGAGTTACACCATGTGTCTGAGAGCGTTGTGCAAATGCTGCTTGAGCTCTGTCGGGCTGGTGCTGTGACCACTGCCCAGGGGAGTCTGTCCAGTGCCCAAACACCCTCTGGGTAAAAAACCTTTTTCTAATATCCAAAATAAACTGAAGAGGTCAGTCAGTGCCTGCCCCTCCTCTTCCCCTCAGGAGAAATTGTAGACTGCTGTGAGTTCTGCCCTCAGTCTCCTTCAGGCTGAACAGGCCAGGTGACCTCAACCACTCCTCATATGGCTTCTCCTCTAATCTTTCAGCACCTTTGCAGTCCTTCTTTGGACACTCTCCAATAGCTTTACATCCTTTGAGTGTTGTGGTGCTGAAAACTGCACACAGGACTCGAGGTGAGCAGAGCAGGATAATCCCTTCCCTTACCTGGCTGTTGCTGTGCCTGATGCCCCCCAGGACAGGGTTGGCCCTCCTGGCTACCAGGTCACTGCTGGCTCAAATTCAACTTGACATTGACCATGGCACTGCTCTCTAGCATCTTGTTCCTCAGTCTATACATAAATCCACGGTTGCTTCAACCCAAGTGCAGAATCCAGCACTTTCCTTTGAAACTTCATGTAGCTGGTGATTACATGGCCTTCTAATTTGTCAAGGTCTTTCTGCAGGGCCTCTCTGCCCTGATGGGAGTCAACAACTCCTCCCAGTTTGGTATTGTCTGAAAACTTAGTATACATCTGATTCCTGCATCCAAGTCCTTTTTGAAGATGTTGAAAACTGGGCCCTGCAGAACCCTACTGGTGAAAGGTCACCAGCCTGGTGTCACCCCATTCACTGTAACCCTTTGCACCTGAGCCATGAGCCAGTTGCTCACCCATCATACGATCTGTTTATGCAGCTGTGTGCTGCACATTTTGTCTAGAAGGATAGTGTGAAAGACAGTATGAGAAGCTTTACTAATGAAATCCTAAAGGAATCCATCAACATGGAAAACATCTCTCAGGATATTTTGAATCAGAGTAGTTACCTCCTGAAGAACAGCTTAAAAGTTTTGCAGGTTGTAGATTATTAGATTATTTATTCATATGAATGATTTTCCAATATGTCCAGTGCAAGGTTTGCTATTCCTGCAGTGATACTAATACAGGGATGAGGCATAGTCAGTCATACCAGCAACCACCTACACATGCTCTAGAAATACACTGATGAAATTCCATAGTCTATTGATATGTGGGTTTCTGAGTTGCTCATAGATGAGTGCAGATTTTTTTTTGTTTTACTGACTTTCCATTGGTAAGGATACTCCAGAAGTAGTTCTTAGGAACAGTCTCAGAAGAGCAGCTTCTCTGCAAGTCACTGCCTATGAGAAAATACAGCAGATCTTACCTGGAGAGAACACAATATTGTGTTCGCTAGAGGGAAAAACAGTTACTGTCACTGTGCCAAACTTTCAAGTTCATTCTTCTGTGCTGAAAATAATGTGGAGTAATAGATCCCAATCTTCGGCCACAAATCTATAAACAGTTTTAGGAGTATAGAAAATAAGGAATATTTTTAGGAGTGCAGAAAATGAAAAATATTTTTGTTCTGTAGTTTCCTATTGACATGACAGAAGGTCAGCAATATGTTAGTCTGCTCCGCAACACATTTGAAGACTTCAGAAGATGCTTAGTTTTATAAGTTTGTCCATGTAGCCTGCTTTCCTTGAATTCAGCAGAGGCTTTGTGATCTTGTAAAAAACTGATTTAATTCAGTGTTGGGAGCTTTTAAAACTCTTGTCCTAGAGAACTAACACGATACAGGAGGCCAAAGCCATTAGATCACACCACCAAAAAAGGAAAACTATTTCCAGTGCAGTGTTGCTCAGTACATGTGTTTATTTGAAAAGCTGCCTGAACAGAAGCCAAAATAATAATCTCCTTTAAAAAATTATGAACAAAATAGCAATTGACTGAAAAGTTTCAAAGTAAGAAAGTGTGCAGGAAGTGAAGTTGTTTGGTTTTACAATCAAACTCCTCAGTGTCTGAAGGGAGATCACTTGAAAAGATTAATTTCTGTATCTGCAAAGTTCCAGCTCACAGTATTGTTAGATATTAATCTCCTCAACAAGAATGCCAGCTTTCCTTTTCTAAATGCAACAATAGAAAAAAAAAAAACCCCAAACCTGTAGCAGTTCCACATCTACTTTTTTTTTCTTAACTCCTGATGTGCAAAATGTAACAATATTGGTATTTAGGAGGCCAGGATGTTCTTTTATGGCTATTTCTCATATTGACTCATCATCTGTGAGTCACTTTGTGTAGGTTCTTAAGTCTATCCCTCACCTCCATAGTTTAATACTAGTTGAGTTTTAGCTTAAAATTGTAAGGCAGTTTTCTTTATCTCAGGAATTCCTGCATATGCAGCTTGTACCGTGCTTCACAGGCTACTCAGGGCAGCCTTTAGCTTCACTATTCATTGTTTGTTTGGCCTTTCTAAGGAAAGGATTATTATTTGAGAACTGAATCTGAAAGGATTGTTTGTTCTTTTTTCTAATGAAACTGTGAGCTAGTTTCAGCTGTGTTGATTTTTTTATCAGTGGCTGGTACAGGAGAATGTGATAGATTTGTGCTGAACATGGGGTTGATAATATGGAGATGTTTTTTGTTATTGCTGAGCTGGGCTTGCACAGAACCAAGGCCTTTTCTGTTTTTCGTACTGGCCATGCTGGCAAGGAAATTGGGCCTGCATGGGAGGTTTGGTAGGAGGAGACACAGCTTGGACAACTGATCAAAGGCTATTCCAGACCATATGACACCATGCTCAGTGCATAAAGTGAGAGGAAGAAGGAGGAAGGGGAGGAAGTTTGGGGTAATCACGTTTGTTTCCATGAGGAGCTGTTTCTGTGTGATGGGTGCCTGCTCTCCTGGAGATGGCTGAATCCCTGCCTGCCCATGGGAAGGAGTGAATTAATTCCTTGTTTTACTTTACTTTAGTGCTTAGCTTTTGCTTTCTCTATTAAACTGTCTGTATCTCACCCCATCAATTTTCTGATTTTTTACCTTTCTAATTCTCTCCACAGTCCTGCTGGTGGGAGAGTGAGCAAGGGGCTGTGTGGTGCTTGGTTGCTGGCTGGGGCTAAACTACAACAAACTAGTAGCAAAGTAGCCCTTTAAATTGATGTTTGGATTTGATTTTTTAACCCGAGGATACACGTCCTCAGATTAATGAGAAACGCAGTCAGTGTGTTTGTGTCTGTTTTCACTTGTCTTTGTATGCTGGTAAGAACAACAGAGTTTAACAGCAGATTTGCTGTAGTGCTCGCTTTGACTGTGTTGAATTTGTTTCATACCTTTACCACAATAACTCATTTAAGAGCATTATATATTTGGGTTTATTGCTGTGGAAAAAATGACGACAGCCAGGACTACCAGGGTATCAAGCCCAGCCAACATGGATTTATGAGAGGAAGGTGCTGCTTGACTCTGCTGATGTCCTTCTATGACAAAGTGACCTGTTCAGTAGATGAGGGGAAAGCAGTGGATGTTATTTATCTAGACTCAGTAAAGTGCTTGACACCATCTACCACAGCATACTTCTTGACTAACTGGCTGCTTGCAGCTTCAATGGGTGGACTCTTTGATGGATAAAAATGTGGGTGGATGTCCAGGCCCAGAGAGTTGTAGTGAAGGAACTAAATCCGGTTGGTGCCCTGTCGCTAGCAGTGTTCTCCAGGGCTCCATTTTGGTGCCAATTCTGTTTAACATCTTTATTGATGATCTGGATGTGGGGATTGAGGGCACCCTCAGAAGATTTACAGTGATACTAAGATGGGTGGGAGTGTTGATCCCTGGAGGGAAGGAAGGCTCTGCAGAGGGATCTGGACAGACTCAGTCAGTGGGCTAAGGACAGCAGCATGAGGTTCACTAAGGCCAAGTGCCAGGTCCTGCACTTGGGTTGCAGCAATCCCAGGCAGTGCTACAGGCTGGGCAGAGTGGCTGTCCAGGAGAAAGGGGCCTGGGGTGCAGGTCAACAACACGCTCAGTGTGAGCCAGTGCTGGGCCCAGGTGGCCAAGAAGGCCAGTGGCATCTTGGCCTGTATCAGCAATCGTGTGGCCAGCAGGACCAGGGCAGTGACCATTGCTCTGCACTCAGCACTGGTGAGGCCACACCTCAAGTACCACGTTCTGTTTT
This sequence comes from Molothrus aeneus, assembly GCF_037042795.1. Lineage (NCBI taxonomy): Eukaryota > Metazoa > Chordata > Aves > Passeriformes > Icteridae > Molothrus > Molothrus aeneus. The sequence goes on along the minus strand of NC_089651.1, from coordinate 33,750,204 downwards.
GGGTCCCTCACTTTAAATATGGCATTGAAGTACTGGAGTGTGTCCAGTGAAGGGAACAAGGCTCTGAGAGAACTTGTCTTTTGAGGAACAGCTGAGGGAGCTGGGCTTGTTTAGTCTCAAAGAGGCTCTGGGGAGATTTCATTGTTCTCTACAAGCACCTCAAGAGATTATAGTGAAGTGAGGCCAGTCCAAATGGCAAACCAGCTCTAGAACATTATAAATTAAATTACTTGTATTTATTACAAAGGATATATATATACTGAGTACTCTAATGGCTTCTTGCTGTTGCAGGAAACAGCATACTCCATTCAGCAGCAGACAGTGTGACAAGCGCAGTACAGAAGGCAAGTCAGGCCTTGAATGAGCGTGGTGAAAGGCTAGGTCGTGCAGAAGAAAAGACAGAGGAGCTGAAAAACAGTGCTCAGCAGTTTGCAGAAACTGCACATAAGGTAAGATTTTAGTAGGATAAAGTCAGACATTTGGCTGTCATAGTTTGTTGAATGAAAGCATGTATCTATACTTTGTTGTATAAAGGCTTGAACTTAGCTCAGGGTAGGTATCAAATCCTCTTCGTGACACCTTCTTCACCTTCTTTGCCTCTAAAAAATTCCTTCCATTTGTTGGTGACTGCTCAGGATCTCAAAGTTATAAATTCTGTAAAATAAAAACTTCTCAGAGTTGCCTGCCAAAGACACATTTAAAAAACAATTCTGTTTGAGGAAAGAAAGGAGAGTGTTGGTTTAAGTTCTTTAGTGCTTAAATGCAATTCTAGTATATCACTACAAACAATTATTTCTTTTAAAATTATGTTTTTAACCATATCCTTGAGTTGCAAAGGTTTATGACAGTTTAGTTTGAGTCATTTATTGGTTATCATTTCACCGTTAGCAAATGAGTGAATTTTAACTGCTGCTACTAGTTCTGTTTTCTAGGTGATTTCCCAGACAGCTCACTCATCTCAGTTTTGTTACCATGCTATTATCTACAGATAGCAATTTTTTATTATATGGAACCTAACCCTAAGCTCTCTGCCTGGTTTGCCAAGTACGTTTGTCTACGCATTTTTTACAGGTTTTAACTTGCTTCATCTCATTCTTCTCCCTCTCATTCCCAGTTAAGTGCATTTTTGAATTATTTGAAATGGAAATAATTGGTAATCACAGAGGTGGAAAGGCAATCAGTCCTTTATTTTTCATCATTTTGTAGTGGCAGAGCTCCTGAATAGGTGTTTTAAATTACTTGTCTGGAATTTCTGATTGTAGTTAATAATCAAAATCATTGGGTCAAAATTACTATTCTTCTAAGCACATCTTTGTTTCTGGTGTCTTGCTCTAGCCTTCCTCACAGACAGCAAAATAATGGAGCATAGGGAAACAGAGCTGGGAAAGCAGATAAATCCTGCCTCCTCAGCATGGCAGAGAGAGGCTTTGCCTGTGTGTCCCAGGAAGGGGAATGACTGGAATGACTGTATAGCTCTATGCAAAGAAGTTAATGGATTTCAGGCATCTTTTGAAGAATTTGTCTTACAAACTCCTCTTATCCACACTAGCCACATTAGGTTGATACAGCTGTCGTTCTTGGCGATATCTCTTCAATTAATTTTTTTATTTCTTTTTCAGCTTGCCATGAAGCACAAATGCTGAGATACTGCCCAAAGTTGAAATCTTCTCAAGAGAAGCTGAAAAGGCTACAATCAGCAACTTTTACAGGAGATTCAGTCTTCTGTGTGCTTTTTCCTTCCCGTTCAGTGGAGATGCATTCTTTCAGTTTCTGTGCAGGAAAAAGTGTTGCGTTTCTACTTTTCTGACTTCCTTCTGTTCCTCTTTTTTAATATTGCTACACAGTCCTGCGGTACTTTCTACCTGTGTTTCAGTTGTTACAGGAGTGAAAGCAGACATTGAAAAAGGACCAAATGACAAGCTGATCAGGATTAAAATAGTAATATTCTTCCATGGTTGTATAAAAAGAAAGATTGAACTGATTGTGGACATGTGTGTGGAAATAAAATCCAAAGAAGGGGTATAATTTTCTTCATTTAATGTAGCATCAGCAGAATGTGAATGAATGTTAGAATTAAACATCTGGGGTTGTAGCTATAATGGAGGACAAACTGCTTTGTCCTGGGAAACAGAAAAAAATTGTTTCTTCTAATGTAGGAAGCGTTGCATGTGCACCAGCATTCAGAAGTGCATATGTCAATTTCATTCATATCAGCATTTTACATGTTTCTATTTTCACTTTCAGACTGATTATTTGAATAGTATGCTGAAACCTAGAGAATGTATGCTTGAGGTTTCAAAATAGAGGAAAAAGGTAATTTTTACATCTATACGCACATAGCTGTGCCTCAAACACAATCTACAATTCAGCAATCTTGATATAAAATAGCATTTCCTTTTACCTGTGATTGTGTGGCTAAAGGCCCATGAAAATGAGAATGCAAAGGCCTGGGAAGATGAGAGTGCACTATTTTCAAGACATCTGTTTTTCATAAATTCTACAGTTTTTGGAACACTTCAGAAATGTGTCTGATTTTAATGCCTTCTCTGTTAGCAAGTTGTCTGATTTTTTAATATAGAGGCTTTCAGAAAAGCATGTCTTGGTACACTAGAATCAACTTCTAGTTTGAGTCTCAGTTTTCAATATGTTATCACTGGAAGGATGACTCTATTTCATCTGCATTCATTATACGCAATATATGCACTGTGTTTCTCTTACAAAAATAAGTAGGTTACCTTTTTCCTTCACAGCTGTTTCCTTAACATTTTTAAGATGGTCTAATCTGCTACAAGAATGAAAAGAGAAGAAAAAGGAGAAAAAGATGTTGATTTTTTCTTTTCTTAAACCAGTAAGCTAGAAAATAAGTCCTTGCAGAAGGTACAGCCTTCATCTTCTGAAAATGCCTGCTCTTCGTTTTCACCCTCATCTTACCAGAGAAAAGCTGGCATTATATGAATGTACTGTATTCATTGTAGAATATGATTTTTGCATTATTAATCACACAACAGTCTAAAATCCTCAGAGCAGTGCGTGTAAGAGAGATAAAAGCTACTGTAGAATTGAGAATATTTTACTTACTGCAAGCTGAAGTAACTGAAAATTTCATGGAAATGCCCATTTCATAAAAAGATGCTTGCCTTTAGGAAAGTATTCTCATTTGAACTAAGGACACTGTCTAGTTAGCTGATTGCATTCAAACTTAACATCTGTTTTGGTTTTGGGGTTTTTTCCCTGTAATTTAAACAGTTTTGTATGAAGCTTTTTATTTAATTTCACATGGGGAGTTGAGAGAATGGGTCATTTGTGTAGTACCATAGGATCATTTAGTTCTATTTAGCACCAGCCTCAACAGTTACCAAATCTAGCACCTACTGAAAGGGAATTTGGCCACTTCTGTTATAAATCAGAACAGGTTCATTAACAACACAAGTTCTGAACACTCTGTTGAGCTGTGTGTAAGTAATGGTTGCCCTGGAAATGTCTGAATGCTATTGTAATGACTGGGTATTTCTGCAGTTAACCAAGGAAAAAGTCTCTGTTTTTTAAACCAAAATTAAACTTCTGCTAGATACAAAATGTTAGGCTAATTTTTTTTTTAAGATGGATCCATTTTAAGATGGATCATAGGTCAGTCAGGGAGAACATTTTTGGCCACACAGCTATCTTCTTGTCATATTTTCCATTCTTTTAAAACTATATTCTGCTGCTAACCTCACAAGTCTCTCTTGAGAGATGGAAGTAGATTCTGAGCTGCTGTCATCAAGCACTTGCAAATAATTAGAAGAAATGCCTAAAACCCAGGTCAGATAAACCTGAAAATAACTAATTGTCTAAATTTAGATTAAAAGGCATATATTTTTGAGTGTTTACATAAATATCAGCTGGACAGGACAAGATCATAATTGCACTGCTAAGTTCCAGACCTCTTGTGAGCTGAACTGTACTAAAACATTGCTTTAGTCTCACCTGAGTTTTTCAGCATTTTGGGTTGTTTTGTATCTTCCAGTTAAGAGTATGGTTTTTATCATAACTCAGGACTTTAATCCAACCATCAAAAGCCATTTATATGGGAGCTTTAGGTAACCTAAGTCTTCTGAATGAAGGATAAGTGGTTTGTCTGTTTACTTTGTTCTTTCTGTTCATTAAACTACAAGGTTTGGTAGTTTTTAGGAAAAAAATCAAGATGTATAAATGTTTATCCAAAGGTAAATCTTAGAGCATTGCAGTTTCCTTCTGAAACTTAGCTTGTAGTGTATAGAACCTAGTATTATTAGTCATGTACATAACATATAATATGATTCAGGTTAATGTTTCATATGAAAGAATGTATTTGTAAATTGTAACAATATTATTAGTTTCTTTATCTTTTTAAAGTTCTAAACAGAATAAAAATGATGTATTGTTAGACTTGACTGCTGTACTGCAAACTCTGTCTTAAAAGGTTACTTTTGTGTCTAGCAAAAGTTGTGTATTATGTGAAATATTAACAAAAATATGTGCTCTTTAAACTGATCTTAAAGGTAGGTAGGTTTTGTCATGATTTGCCAGAATTGTAATACTTGCTGATATCTATTGTAACCAATTCCTTGGAAGTTCTCAAAGATGTAGAAATTATTTTGTGCCATTCTGGGGAGAGAAAAAAAAAAGTGGGACCTGCTCTCGACTCACTACTGGAAACCCTGATTTTTGTCATTAAATACTTTACTGTGATGAAAACTGTGTTTGGATTATTTGAGTTCTCTATTCAAAATATGAATTGTTCTTGAGTTAGGTTTTTGTATTTCACTCTAGCAAAATTATATTGAATCTTAGCAAAACTGAATAAAAATTATTTTCTGCTATAGTGATAAAAATTTTCTCTAGAGTACTGTAATTAAAAGAGAACTAGTGGAAACTAGGTTAAAGCATTTCCTGTCTAAGCAGATTCCAAAAAATAATTGCTAGAGGTTGAAGTTAGCACCCTACCTAAAGGCTGTGTAGGTTAAAAAGAATCCTGTTAATTTACTTTGCATTCCTATGAAATGCTTATTCTCAAGTTGTTAATATCTTCTTTTGGCTATCTAATTTTATTTTTTTTTTTTTTTATCAAAGCACAAGCAATTTTAATTACCCTATAAGAATAAAACTATAAAGGTGGTAGAATTCTTCTACACACAGAGAAGCAATCCCTTGGATTCAAATGAGGTCTACTTGCACAAGAACCATATCCAATACGAACTGCCTTTGCTGCCATCTCTTTTCAGGCTTAAATGTGATCCCTGTGATCGTAATCTCAAAAATTTCTTGTTGACAAGTACTGTCAACTGTTCAATTACTCTAGTTACTAGGTAAGTTTTGCTTGAATTCATGTTATCCATTGATGTTGAGTACCATACATCTCCAATGCCTAACCTCTATGAACCTCTTGGTAAAAGAAATAGATCTCTGGTGGATCAGAAGCTAATTTGATCTGGACAGCATTTTGGTGTAGATTGAGCAAAATGTTCCGTTCATTTTTGAACATTCTCGTAGATCAATTTCACTATGTCATTTTTTAAATTTATGTTACGACTTTCATAACTTACCAGCCTTATTTGTTGCTGTGTATAAATTAAGGAAAAGATAGGGCTTTGTTTGTCATCTTTGATTCATGGAAGAAGTTTAAGCATGGATGTTTGCTGATTCAGTATGTTTGGTTTCCTAAGTAAAATATATGTTAGTATGTTCCTGAAGGGATAATATTTGACTGAGAAAATTGTTCTTCAGCTACAAGTCGTGGCATCTATGAAGATACAGATACACACTACTTCAGGTAGTGAGCAGGGTTAGATTTAACAGTAGATTGCTGCATTTATTTGAGGATTGTAAGAGACTAGTCAAAAGCATGGCACTATTACTTTTTAGGAATAAGAAAGTGTAAGCACTGTTCATGCTGCCAGTCTCCTGAACCTGAGGAGAGGTTGTGCAAGATGAGGGACAGACTGGAGACTTGTGCATCACCAGGTAAGCAAGTCAGAGGAGATGATGAGGTAACTTCTCAGAGAGTCCCAGGGAAGAGGAGAAACATACCCCTTACTTGGGAGGACACTGCCATCACTCCCAGTGTGTGTCTTCCCCCCCACTTCTTTCTTGCCCCAGCTTTAAATGCTGAGCACAAAACTGCATGGTGTAGGATTATCCCTCTGGTCAGATGGGGTCAGCGTCCTGCTTGTGTCCCCTCCCAGTTCATTGTTTAGCCTCAACCTCTTTGAGGTTGAAGAAACAGAAAAGGCCTTGACAATGTGCAAGGCCCGCTCAGCAATAACTAAAATATCCCTCAATTATCAGCACTCCTTCTAGCACAGATTTAAAACACAGCCCTTTACTTTGTTACCATGAAGAAAATTATACCAGCCAAAAGCAGCAGACTGTTCAGTGTTTTCTCACAAATGAGTAAAGAGCCATTTGCAATTTCCTCAGGGCAGTTCTGAGGTGTTTTAAACCTACATAGAGAGAAATGTGAGTGCCCTTGGTCTTTTATCTTACCTGTTCTTTTCTGGTGCTTCCTCACGTGCACTTGTTCAGTATTTGAGACAAGCTGAAAACAGGCCTGTTAAGAGTCAGAGCAATGAAACTGCATGACAGGTATTATTCCTCACTGAGGCCATGAACAATTGCTGAGCTTCCAGTGTCTGAGTGAAATAATAGCTGTATATATAGGATCATTTGTAAGACAGATGGCTGAGAAAGGTACAATTCACAACTTTTGGCCTCTATTCTTGTCAAATGCATCATTAATGGGTTAGCTATTTGCTAATCACCTAAACTTAGGAGATGTTAGATGAGAATATTTTTTTTTCCTCCAAGTCTATTCCAGGTGGCAATCTCTGCAATAGCACTGAAAAAGGAAAGGGAGGTGGGGAGAAAGAGATCATGTGTTTAGGTTCATTGACTGGGTAGGCCTCATAGAATCTGTTCCTCTGTCTAGCACAGTACTTTTGCAAGGTTATTTATGGCTTCCTTTAATACCCCAACTGTCCTTCCTAGTTCCCACTTTTGAATAGTCTTCAATATTCAGTGTTGTGTTTTTGCCATATTGCTCACTTGAAAGTATCTCGTCCTAAGGGGTGGCTCCACAGCTGAACTCTCAGGATTTCTAAGGCCAACATGAAGTACAATCTTTAGTGTTTGCTCTTTGGTGTTTGAACAGCTCCTCTTGCATTATTTATTAACTGCAGATTGTTGCTGTTTGCAGACGAAGATGTAGTAGGCATGTACTGCACATGAAATGAGGATACTTCACATCACAAGGGCAAATTTGTAGTGAAGGTGTTTCAGCATGCCTGAAAAATTTAGGACAAGATTTTGCAGTCAGAAATTCAGAGTGCTGGATTACCAGCTGAAGTGTTTCTTCCTTATTCTTGTGAAAGGCTTTTTTTCCAAAGTCTGTGATGAAGCTGTAATAAATGATACAAGGTATTTATCTTAAACATAGCAAATTTCACCCTACAAGATTTCAAAAAGAAATATCAAATTTGTTTCATATAAAACAAGCCCCAGAAGTAAGTAATATACAGTAAATTCATGGACCAAAGTAGAATTGAGATCTGAGAATATAAACTTCAGTTTCTCCAGTCCTAATTGAAAATTTCAGGATTGTAGTGGAAATACTTCTAGTTTCTGGATTTGTTAAAAAAATCAGATACAAAAGCATGCTTCTCTTTGTCTTGCTTGAACTCCTCTTAGCAACCAAGCACTATGCAGCCACTCAATCTTCCTCCAGTGAGACTGGGAGAGAACCTGAAGAATAAAAGTTAGAAAACCATGGGTTGAGATAGAGGCAGTTTAATAGATGAAGTAAAAACCACACAAACAAGAAAGCAAGACAAGGAATTATACACCATCACTTGTTGTCATTTATATTGCAAGAGTTCCATATTGTTGTCTCCTTAGCGCAAGAGTTCCATACCTCCTTGATGTTTCTTGTAGGCAGCTCCTCTAAGCACTGACTCTTTCTTCTTCTCACAGCAGCCAACTGACTCCAGTTCCCCCTCAACCAACCAATCCACTCTTTTATAACACTCTTCTTATTGGCTACAGCTGTGGCCTGTTAAAGTCAGGCCTGCTCCTAATCTTTAATAATTACCCCAGCTGCAACTCTTTCGGGGTAAGTTTACTTTAAATACGACCTTTATTTTCTTATATTCTGTCCTCCTACAATCACTCCAAATGTCCTTGCCTGCTCCTATGTTGAGTGTAACACCATATGGTCTGGAATATCCCTGTGGTCAGTTGGGGTCCCATCTGCGTCTCCTCCCAACCCCCCCACCAGCCTGGCAGTATGAGAAGCAGAAAAGGCCTTGGCTCTAAGCCCTGCTCAGCAATTAAAAAAACACCTCTAAATTATCTACCCCATGTTTAGCACAAATCCAAAACACAGCCATACACTAACCATTGTCAAGGAAAACAACTCTACCCCAGCCAAAACCAACACACAGACGTTTGTTCTTCCTGCTCTAGCAATAAAGTACCTTTCATGGCATGCAGTATAGGCTGTTTGCAAGGATCAATCTGTTGCTGCAAAACATATCTGGAAAAAGAGAGGCACCAAAGGAAAGCGGAGAAAAAGCAGCAATAAAGTCTCATTACTACTCTACTTGGATTTTACACTGCAAGAGCAAACAGTCAGCTTTGAGGCTGAATGCCTTTGTATTAATGAAAGAACCCATTTTAAGGTATTTTGGGGAATGCTATGTCTGTATGCCTCTTCTCACAGGCTTCAGCAGCTGTGAGGAAAAAATGTCTGTTGCCTTGTGCTCAAACAGTTCTCTGACATTCTCTCATTTAGTCTAAGGACAAAAGGATCTCTGTGTGAGAGACACACAGTGTTTAGGCAGTGTCAGCTTCCATTAAACTGCCATTTTGAAACACATAAACCCTCCCTCCTGAAAGCATGGGAAAAGTAATTCAAGGAAAAGGAGATACATCATAATAAAGCATAAGAAACACATTCTACAATGATATTTGCTATAAGAATTCATACTGCAAAAAGTATTTCAGGTAGCCAAACTTGAGCAGTTTTCTCGTCTCAGCAGAATGCAATTAAAACATGCTTCACAGTATTTTCTGTCCCTTCATTTGGAATTTAGAAATCAAGCATTGCGATTCTCAGTTGAAAGGTATATTACAAAAGAACAATATGGTACAAATAGGAGTACTCATAAAATCAAGACTTACCACTATACCCATGGATGTGACCCATAGGGGAGTCATTTGGTGAGCACTGGAGGCAATAGAAACACCAGTCATGCTAAAGAAATAAGGATAGACTGGGCCACCTTGAACCTAAATGAGCAACTGAAGTCAGCATATCAGAATGTGAAAAATATGTCATTTGTGGCTGTCGTGAAGGAAATGATCAATGCATTCATGTAGAATGCATGATCTTATAGAATTTATGAGAAGTTATGATTAGAAAATTAGGGAGACTTTGTTTTTTAACACCAGTTTAGCTGTCTCTAATTACCAGCATAGGTAACTTCATTTTAAGATATGCTCATAATGGCTTTAACTCAACCATTTTCAAGTGTAATGCACAAAGCAGTAAGCAACTTTTCATTCCTAATTAAATGCTAATGTAATAGAGTTTAGTTTAACCCAAATGAAAAGCAAACAGATGTCCTAATTTTCCTTCCAAATAGTCAGAAAATAAAGCTGGTACATGGTCATCCCTTCCACATGAAAGATCTTTGCCGTGTTGACAGTTTAATATTTCAGCAGCTCTGCTAAGATTCCTTGTCCTGTAGTGGGGTAAAATGAAAGCTTCTAGTATCTGCTGTCTTCACATCTGGACTTTTTCAGTTCTGAGATTTTTTTTAATATTACTACTGAAATAACACAAAGTCTGTGTCTCAATTTTGTTATTATAGAGCATAGTTTCTATCTGAAATACACCATCACGGATTTAGTGACTGACAGCTTATGCTGTGAACTGCAATTACTTGCCAAACCAATGTAATGTTATCAAGTTCTAATCAAACTCTTTATATTGGTAAATATTAATTCCTCTCTTACTAGAACTTGTATTAAAATCTGTCATACCTTTGAATTCCAAGGATTGTAAATCAACAGAGTAGCATTTTGCCAGTCAGTGATTCCCCAAGTCAGACTGCAAAGGCAGCTACTTGTGCCAGGGGAACCTAGAAATCTCTCCAAATAAAATAGCTTCAGGAGTTTTCTTGCTAAATCAATGTAAAACAATGATAGAAATGCTTAGGGAATGGTAGTAACAAGGTCTTTTATTTTTTTAAATTGAAGAGAAGGGTTGGCTGGAATCCCCAGAGAGCTCAGGGCAGGGGCTTTCTAGGAGGTGATGATAGGTAAGGATTGTTTGTATCATCATAAACTCCCTTGTTGTGTTGTGTTTGTATAAGTTGGACTGTTCCGTTTCCCTTTTTTATGTAATGATTCTGCCCTGGTTCTCTCCTCCCTCCCTTGTGCTGCCAGTTATCCCAACTCCTCCCTAGTTGTCTTGGAGACTAATGTATCCTTTCTCAAATCCCTCCCCAGTGCCCTGTCCATCACTCAGACGCTCCCACCCTTCTCTCTAAAAACTTCCTGCTAGAGCGTTGAGTGATTGGCTCAGGGGCCAGGGCCCCACCCTCAAGTTATCCCCATTGGTGTTTTCCCCACTTCAATCTTTTGTATCCCACTCCCCTCCAAAACTCTATTTGCCAGAGGATGGACTCCTCCCCTGTTTCCCTCCCTCCTTATAAGCTGTTGCAACTTCCCCCTTCTTCTATTCGGCCCTTGGTTCCCCTGGGACACAATGAGCCTGGATTCACCGCAGCTGGAGAGCGCTCTCTTCTTGTTTCTGCTGACTGTAGCCACAGGCCAAGCCACGTCCTACCACAGGGCAGCGCTGCTGTCACAGCACAGAGCGTTTGCCTTCGCTGCTGTCCCGAGCCACGGAGATTGGGATGGTGCCCCCGTACTGCTCGCGGTGCTGGATAGCCAGCCGGGCCATCCGAGAAGGACAATCCTTCCCCAGCCTGACCACTTCACTCCCTAGGCAATTTCTGTGCCCCAGCTTCAGCTCTGAGGGTTTGTGAGTTGCAGCACAATACATTAAGCACTTCTGAAGAGGATGTACAGAAAACAGTATGCTGTCCAGAAAATCTTTCAAAGATTTCATATGATACGTCTAAAACAAAGAAGACACGCAAATACGGTGTCTTTTTATGCAGTAGCACTCTTTCAGAGAGAAATTCTCAGAAATTGTTTTATTTATTGCAGTGTGTGCTTAATTGGTTGGTTTTGCTGCTGCTCTTCTCTGTGTATTAAGCATATTTTGTCAATCTTCCCTGTATGTCTTAGTAATTAAGACATAAATATGGTGCATTTAACACTACTTGAAGGACAGTTTTGCTGAAGTACATGGAATTTTGTGATGGTCTTTTTTGTAGTGTTGCAAGTTCATTCAATGATACAGAAAATAACTTTCAATTTATTAATTTGGCCTCTTAATTGTTGCAAACTACAAATACAGTACGGATTCTATAGTAAAATGTATATTGCTCTAGGTGTTCTTAGCATGATAGTTAAAATTGACTTGAGGTCAAGGATACACTTGGACACCTCTGGATTTGAGATTTCAGTTTTTGGAGTGGAACTTTATGGTGGATACAATCCTTGAGTTAGGTAACAAATGGTCCTTCTCCGCTTTTGCCTTTTCTTTGTTTCCCTTGGAAAGAATGGAACCTGGCCACACAGGATGGCACTGAGCCTTTTGAGATGCCCAAGGAAAAGAGCAAATGGGATAAGTGGCACAGCCCATTTTTCTTCAGTGTTGACAAAGCAGAGAGATTGAGACTACCCTGCCCAATATGATAAATTGTGTTATTTAGAACTTCTTTAAAAACAAAAAAACATTTGTTTATGTCTCAAAAATGTGAGTTACAGGAAGTAGAACCCAAGAAAGAGATTACTTCTGAGATCACCATAGAATGGTTTGTGAAGCACAGGCAAGGAATGCAAGAAAGAATAAAGAAAAAAAGAAAAGAAGCAGATCTTTCTGTTCTAGGATTAAGATCTGAAAAGTAAGGGGTTGCCAAATTGTAATTGTTATAAGAAATAAAAAGGGGTTTGCCAGACTTCCTGGAGCATCTGAAGAAGAGATACGAAGAAATCTATTTTCTTAACTGCAGTGGTTGTTAAAGTTAGAATTCCAATGTCCATTTGAAATCAGAGGAATTAAAACTCAAATGTTTTGGCCAAATAGCTTTGGGTCACAATAGAGTTAGACATGGCAATGCATTCACTGGATCAACTTATCATGATCATTAGCCTCTGCAGGCACAGCAGTTAGTTTCAATTTCTAATAAATTACATCTTTACTGGTTTGCAAACAGAACTATGCTGCAACAACACTGGCATGAGGGAGCCTCTCTTTGGATGTTTAGAGGTTTTTTTGTTTAGATAGGTTTTTTTTCCCGCATCTCCCTGGTTTTGTATTCACTTTTTTCAATCAAAATTACATCAATTTTTTATGCAAATGTTTATCTCTCAAGCACTGTCCCTGGAGTTTGGAATTGACTGCAAACCTGTACAAGTCTCATTCCCACCCAGCTAGTACTTCTTCATGGCTTTTTATGGAAAGGAGAACAATTCACAAATGCACAGAATGAGTTCATAGATTTTCCATTACATATGCACATGCAACATCAAAACCATATTCCAATATATTATATCTCTAATTTGTAATATGACCCCAATGTGACTCATTTTGCACATAAAAATCTTCTAAATTCCTGCAGAGTTTTTTAACCTGTATCCCAGTTTTTCATTTGTATCTCAGTAAGATAAATGATGAGGTCACTTGAACCAGGAAACTCAAAAATTGAAAGATTGTCTAAGAAAATTATTTCTGAAACAGTAGGTATTTGTCTATGTGACAATAAGTATTTAGCAGTCAGCTCTGTTATTGATGCACTCATCTATTAAGTCATTTTTGTTTGCATATTATAGCAATATTAATTTTAATTGAAAAGAGATCTAAAATCTTTAACTCTTTAGGATAAATTGTCTTAGTCTTTACAAAGAATATAGGAAGTATTAATACAGAGTTAATGCATTACCAATAAAAAATAAAGTAGAAAAAAAGAAAGGAATTTTCCCATCAGAATTTAATTTCAGATGTGTTTCTGAACTACAATGTTTTATTAATTGATCTTTAACCTGGGATAGCTGGTTGTTGGAGATAATTCATTCTTTTTCCTTAAACATCCTTCACAAATAATGTGCCTTCTCACCTTGCTACAGTACATAACTGCTATTGATTACCTGCTCTCTGTTAAATTCAGCTTCTGTTCAGCACTGAAGGGCACATAGAAGAGTTCTGACAGATTGATCAGGACATGCAGAAGGAAGTTTAAGGAGATGATAACTCTGACCTTCAAATAAGAAGCCAACCCAAGCTGCCATGTGAAGCATGTCCTTTAATTACCCAAGTCTTTGCACTGCTATTTTCTCTGACTTTAGAAATATATATTTACAGTATTTGTGAATGTTTCTATGGAAACACACTAAACAAAGGTACACAGAAAGGTGTTAATTATGCCTGGACAAAAAGAAAAACCGAAAAACCCCCCAAACACTAACACAAACAACAACAAAGAAAAACAAAAGCAAAACAAAACAAATCAAAAAATCCCAACCAAACAAACAAAAACAACCCTAAACAAGCCCCCTTCCCTCCTAAAAAACTAACCTTAATTTTGACTCTTTGAATTTTAGATTCTTTTTAGTACTTGAGTTCCTAGAAATAATATAGTAATAGAATGCTGTTATGGTTTAACCCCAGCTGGCTGCTGACTATCATGCAGCCACTTGCTCACTTCCCCTTCCCTGACACACTTGGTGGGATGGGATGGAGAATGCAAGGCTGAGCAGCAAGAAACCTCTGTGGTTTGGTCTGTTATTAGATGCCAGTTACTGGCTGGTGCTGTATTGTTGGCAAAGATTATTCCAGCAAATTTGAAGCACGGCAGCTTGGTAAATGTAGAAGAGGAGGCAGGAATAACTCCTCTTTCTGCAATAACTGTTGTCTTTATCCAAAGAAGCCTTCATGTGCACTCAGGTTGTCTGGTTAGCCCAAAAAACAAAAGGCTGGTAAAGTTGTTCAGCTTTTGCAGTTTTATTGTAGTCAAATGAAAGGACCTGGGACATTGTACAGGGAATTTTGCTCAAGATCTGATAAGCACATCAATTCTTTAAAATAACATCTTTCTAACCCTCATCCAAACAGCCACGTTGTCTGCATCAAATATATTTTTAAGGAGCTTGCCATGAAAGTTTGTTTTTTAACAAAGCAGAAGTAAAATTTGTGTGTTAAAAAGCTGTCTCATACTCATGTTCTAGCCATATGTTATTTTTGCTGGTCAAATACAGCTGTCAAATACTCTCAGCTGTATTTGACCAGCAAAAATAACATATGGCTAGAAAATACCGCAGCTAATGCCTCACCATGACAAGAAATATGAAATAAAAACCATCTGGGGTATTAATTCCATGTGAACAAATTTCTTTTTCCCTGCAGAGAGTAACAAATTTGTTCAAATAGATGCAATTTTCTCTCAGAGTAGTTATGTTGGCAATTTTTTAACCTCTTTTGCTTTTTTTTTTTTCTGATATCTTACCTGAGCAATAATTTAGTTTTTCTGGGACAGTTCCTTTCACCCAAGTGTATGCAACATTCATTCTATCAGTGCTGGAATATGCTACTATTATCCTTATTACCATCTCTTTTGCTTATTACAGTTTTGCTATCCTTTAATTCCCAGCATGCTCCTCTTCATCATTTCTCTTTCCCTACAATAGAGACTGTAAAGCTCCTATGGTTTGGAGTTTGTTTTTTTTATTTTTTTCCCCAATTCTTTACTTTTCCAGGTAAGAAACTCCAAACATCTTATTGTTCACAAAGTCACTAAACCTGTCTGTTACTTTTGTCATGTAAAAGTAAAAATTTTCAATATTGCTTTTGCACTCATTCTCTCTTCCACAAAAAGAGGTCTGACATGAGCAAAAAGTAGCCTGGAACTGCAGGATAAGAAAAATTATCTGTAAAATGTAAGCAATGGGGAAATTCTGAATGTATTCAAGTAATTTATTTTAGCAAAGAAAATCGGAGAATACTTGATGGCTTTCAAATATATGAAAAGAGAACATGAAGAACAAAAGCAATGAAGTGTTTCATAATAGATAGCTTTAGAAGCTATGGTATTACAATTCAGAAAAGCAGATTTAAGTTAGACAATAGAAAATATTTCTTAATGATGCAAAAACAGTAGAATGGGCATTACTACATTACACTTCTGAAAACCAGAAATGACGGCACTATGATTTATTTTCTCTCGGGGCAGATAACCTCAATATCCTTTCATCCATATCATTAATGGTTCCATGACTTCTGATCTCTTTTCTATTAACTGTTCACTTAAATAGACTCAATCAAACTGGATTTCACATCATCATTATCCTTGTACTGGCTCCCCAAATGTACTCATTACATCATGAATTAAATTAGATTGTAAGTGACCTTTCCTTGAGGACTGCTATAGAGTGTCAGTTCAGTACATGCCACTGTAGAAAAATCTATTGAAGTTATTCTGAGCTACCTCTCTCTCTCCAAGGCTTCTTGGAAATTGGGAGGAAGGAATGAAAAGTATGAAGATCAAGGATGAGGGGGAAAAAAAAAATTGATTGGCTGGTCACACTTCTGAATAATCTTGGACTATGTCACTGAACACTGTAAGCAGGATCCGAAGTCCACAAGTTGCCTTTAATCAAAACTGACTTGTTAAGATCCTTGTGAGTGTAACTGAACAGCTAAGTTGTAACAGTACAAAACATGGATGTGACTCCATGCCTAGCAGCATTAGTAGGTTACTTTTCTCTACTTTCCTTATCTAATTCACACATAATAGTGAGCATGAGTGTAAAAACTTCTGTGAAGTTTTTTCTGAATGTAAAAAAATGTCAAAATTCTCAGTAAGGAATTGCTAGACTGCTTTTTTGTTAACTACCTATAGAGCATTTAGTGTTTTGGGTTGTATCTCCAAACATCAAGAGGAGAAGAAAGATAAAAGAGTGAAGTGCATACATTTCTATTAAATACCTCTACCTTACCCTGTGTGCAGTTGGATACATTACATAGCTTTAGAATTCATGTTTGAATTAGATGTTTCACATGCAATTTGTGCATGCCAGTGTCTGATGATGCCTAGTGGGTCAAAAGTAGTGACCTGGAGATTTTGATCTACAAGATTTTCAGATATTAATTTTTTCAGAAGCCAGTGATGGTAAGGAACATCTCGGTATGTCCCACTCCCAGCCATGTTATCCCTGAAATGTATCCCTTAAATATGGGATAGTATCTCAGCTAACAGATAAGGTGAAGATCCTGGTAACATTGTCAGGCCTTCAGGAGCTAAGGTACATGGCAAGTAGGAAAAATTTCCATTGCTGTTGCTTCTTATGTATCTGCTCCTTAGCCAAAGCAACTGGCTTCCTCCTGAACCTCTGATACTGCAAAATGAGCTTTAGTCACTTTTTAAAGTAAATTGACAAAAATTTAAATGTTGTTCATTAAAAATTAAAGAAAATAGGCAAAATTCCAAACAATACTAGCATTATTTCTTAATTTTTTAATACGCTTCAGATGGTTTAAATCACAAATATAATTTTTTAATGAGTAATTGTTGATTATTTTTACTAAGTCCTAGAGACATCAATCTAAATCTTGTGCATTTATTTCCTACATTGTTTAATATCGAGTTTTAGAACTAGTTGATGGTCAAATATATACGAGATTAACCTTGCAATGAAACGTGTTTCTGACCTGTTATCCAATGCACTGTATCTTTAACTCCTGTGAATGGAAGTAAGGGGAGTTACTGAATGCCAAAAGATTAAATTCAATTGCTATTAGCTTTATTTTACAAAAACAAAAGTGTTCAGAAATGAGTGGCTGTGATTGGCTTCTTTTCACTTTCCAAGTAAAACAAGATTAATTGTCTGATAAGATAGTGCATTAAAGAATTATTCTTAAGTTTAAATATTTGAACTCTATGCTCCCTATTTTATGCATTTTTCTTAGCTGTATTTTAACATAAGAATTACTTCATCATATTTTTCAATTTTAAACAGAAGGTCATGCTTGGTAAAGGTCTACTTTAAATCACGTCCATTAAAATGACTCCTACTGTTTTGCAAGTGATTGGAACAGTGGGTACTTTTGCTGGAATCTATTTCTCCTCTTTCTGTTAGAATGTATCAAAGAATCAAGAGTAAAAAAAATTGTCCTTTCTACCAAAGGTGTTCAAATTTAACAGGATAACACTTCAAAGCTATTTTCAGAAATATGCTTAAGGGGTTACATTTCTACCTGATACAGCTCTGTGGCTGATGGTGGGTGATTTTGTCACATAATACTTACTGAGTTCAGGGTTTCTGGATTTTTACTTGTCATTGGTAACCTGCTGTTTTCATAAAGCAGATCCTGCTTTCTGGAGAAGGTGGTAATTCAAATCCAAAGGTACATTTTAATTAACTTTGTTCATGATTAAAACCACTTCCATATTATCTTTGGCGAGTGATGTGCTTGCACTAATGTACACAAGGGGAGAATTTGGCTTAAGTTATCCTGATTAAAACTTTGTCCTTCTAGCTGACTATGCAGAAGCAGAAGAGAACTCTACATTTTCTTATATAAAATTGCAACTGATATAGTATAGACCAAGAAGCAAATTCTGACAGAAATGAAAGAATACGTGCCTTTAAGATATAGGTCAAAGGTTAGGCACAAAAAATATGACAGGTTTTCTTGCTAGCTCTCTCAGTTTCCTTTAGGATTTACCCATACAATTTCTTAAATAATTTCACTGTAGTCTTGGATATTAACAGTGAGATATGTAGGTAGCATTTAGGCAGGAGACACAAGCTAGATTCTGACCACATTTGGGTTTTTGGGATCCCATTTTTCATTTTGTAAAAGCAAGCCTCATCTTCAACAGGCTTGATCATAATATATAGCCACATCTTCTCTGATCAAATTCTCATTGCAATTTAATTGGATGTGATATTCTTTATCCCAGATGTTGAAAGAGATGAAAGATGCTTATACCAGTAAAGAAATGGTAATCTTGTTAATACCTTTAAGTCTGTATTTTTGAGATGCTTTTGTGAGTATGCAAGTTTGATATAAATATGCAGACAATGTGTACATGTGCAGATTTATATGTGTACATAGACACTAAATTTGCAAGATCAGGCTTTTGATAGTTAGAAAGAGCCAGTCTGCTTATGTACAATAAACTTGTAACTAATTTTCTTAGGTTTGTGGTTCAGTATTTGCAGTCACGTCACCAGCTTTTCTCCACAGATCTCTGGCTTATTTCCAGGCATGATAGTATTGCAGATGTAACTCTGTGGAATTTTCATCCATCTTTTTGCCCTTTAGATACAGTGGCTGAAGAATGAGAAAAGATGACTGCAGGGTTTAGGCAGGTAATGGTTTCCTTGTGGAATGGGTTTCTGCCCCTATTATTTCATCTGATGTGAGTGTGATTCTGTGCCTATTTCATCCAGTGCATTTCTTTCTAATGCCTCAAGATGCACTTTTCTGAGTATACACTGATACAGTTGTGCTTCAACCGCAGTGGGTCTTAGAAAATGTTACACTGCTCAAAAAACTGAGGTCCCATAAATTTTCAAATTCATGAACCTAAAAGTAATAATGTGGGACTTTTTTTAATCTACAAATAAAGTGGGAAATAATGTTTCACACCCTAGTAACTACTCTGAAAATCAATACTACTTGAGAAGGACTTGGACTATATTCAGGGATAAACACCACAGAGAAATCATTGCCAAACTCATCATTCACTGTTCAGAATAGTGTTTGGATGATGGATCACATACAAAGTAGGGACTGACAGCCTAAACATTACATTAAAAACAAACCCAAAAATTGCTGCTTTGTTGCTTCCTTACGTGCAACTAAATGCCAAATAGTAAATATGCATTATTAAAAGCATAAAATACCACAGATCTGCAAGGAAACGCTTCTTGCATTGCAGTAATATGTGGTTTCTGGAAAGTTTAGTAGCAAAAAAGTAATTTAGTTAATTCTTTTTTCTTTGGGGCTGGTTTTGGATGAAAACCTCAAGATTTGGCCGTGTGTGCTCACAGCCCAGAAAGCCAACAGCATCCTGGGCTGCATTCAAAGCAGTGTGGCCAGCAATGTGAGGGAGGGGATTCTGCCTCTCTGCTGCACTCTTATGAAATCCTACCTGGAGTGCTGCATCCAGCTCTGGATCCTCCAACACAAGACAGACATTGACCTATTGGAACAAGTCCAGAGAAGGGCCACCAAGTTGATTACAAGGCTGAAGCACCTATTCCTATGAAAACAGGCTGAGAGAGCTGGGGCTGTTCAGCCTGGAGAAGAGCAGGTTCTGGGGAGACCTTACAGTGCCTTCCATCACCTAAAGGGGGCTACAAGAAGGCTGGAGAGGGACTTTTCACAAGGGTCGGTAGTGACAAGACAAGGGGAGATGGCCTAAAGATGAAGCAGGGTAGGTTTAGACTGGGGATTTGGAAGAAATGGTTTTTTCATAAAAGTAGTGAAGCGCTGGCACACATTGCCCAGAGACATTGTTGACTCCCCATCCCTGGAAGTGTTCAGGACCATGCTGGATGGTGGATGGCACTCTAAGTAACCTGTCTAGTGAGAGTTGTCGCTGCCCAAGACAGAAGAGCTGGAACTGGATGACCTTTAAGGGCCCTTCCAACCCAAACCATTCTATGATTATTTTTTTCAGACTAGTGTTGAGCTGCCAGTATACAATGAAGTAATTTATACAAGCTTTTCTTCTACCTTGGACATTGTGAAAGGCATGTTTCTCAAGGAAGGACAAAAATAATTTCATAATCACAGGTCTCTAACAACCGGAATTTCTAGAGATGTATCAAATATTTTGAAACCAGTAACATTATTTCAATAATTAATGACAATTCTTTTTCCAAAATGCTCAACTTCTATTAGATGCTGTAAGGAAATTGGTGTTGTCAGACCTGGACAGCACAGCTGAATTCTGAAAAACCCTTGTATACATGTGCAGCTCTCATGGCATTCACATGGATTGGCTTGCAGGACCTAACAAAGCATTCTGGTATACAGACTAACATCTATATTATTCTATACTGATATTGTGTTATCTGTTCGGAGACCAACTAAGACTGGGTCTGTAACAATAAGTATTAAATATGTTATTTATCATTTTCATTTTGCTTTTAGAAGTACTCACTTAGTGGCCAGTTAAATAAAAGGATAATCAGAAATTTTCTGATTATTTTTTTATTTACTTTCATATGTTTTGATTTTGCTATTCTGAAAACACTGAATGTCTTAGTTTTCAGTCTAGTTTATCTGTTTTAAAAAGAAAGAAATTATATTTTTAAAAAAAAATTAGAGCTCAGGGGGAAAAAAATAAAAAGTGGTGACATTAAAATTCCTGTATTATAAAAAGATAGGCAGATATTGCCTTTCACTGAAGCTGGTGGAGACACATGTGAGATTTCTCTATTCTGTTTTGGACCTATAGTTCAGAAGCTCTGAATTTTAATACTTAATCCAAATATAATGAGAAAAGCAAAAGGCTAGCTGAATAAGGCTCTTAATATTCTTTATATTTGAAGAACGAGTCAACCTCTAACTGTACTTTTTATTATAAAATACAGTCATAAGGCCTGAAGATTCTGAAATAAAATCTGTTTTGACACCCTGCTAATAGCTGTTCAGATTGAACATTTTCTTGTGTCACCACATCGCAGCCCAGCTGCTGCAAACGATAGATGCTTTCTATTTTCTTAAATTGGTTTCCAGCCTCTGGATGATTTGCTGTGCAAACGCTTCTGTCCTAGAAAGGTTCATGGCATCCTTTCAGAGATTTGATATGCTCACATTAATTTCCTCCATGCTTTTTTTTTTTTTTTTTGTGAATTAAGCCTGGCACAATTTTTACTCTTTGCTTTTGATTAACCATAGGGGACAAGGACTGCAGTTCATTTACTACTTCTCAAGTAGCCATGTTGGAAGTGCATTATAGAGCATGATGTCTGAGTAGGTGCTCCTGCAATCTGCACTAAGCAGGCACATTTGCAAATTCATGAGCTGTTTTTGAAATTCATGAGCCATCCTCTGCCCAGTTTTTCCTTTTGTTTTCTACAATAGAACATTCAGAAGACTTAAAGTTTTTTTCTGAAAGCATATTACTGCATCTTTTAAAACATAAAAAATATTACAATAAAATGAAAATATGCGTATAATAAAAAGGTCAACCAAACATACATGACTTATCGTCTTCTTCCTTAGCCACATTTTTTTCTTCATTCAATGCATTTCCAGGTGAAATCATAGAATATATTCAATTTCATTCCATTTCATCATCTTTCATTCACCTGATTTTTTAATTGGGTTTTTTTTAAGAACAAATTATTGTGCTCTGTGAAATGTTCCAATGACAAAGTATTTGTCTATGCTCATACATTAGCATGGGAATTATACCTGATTATGAATATATGATCATGAATAAAGGTGTGTATTTTCGTTCAGTCCCATCCCAGGGTTGGGCATCTCACCTGATAAATCCCATCAGGTTTCCACACTGAAAAGTTTTCCTGGTCTTGAAAGAAGGGTGTGTGGACAGCAGTAATCATCAGGTAATTTATGGGGCCTTTCTAACTGTAGGACTCAGGTTTACATGGACATTCCATGGACATCACCAAAATGCTTTTTAACCTGAGCATATCCTATGCTACTCACATGGTTAGGAGACAAAGCCAGAAAGGCAATTACTCCTCTCCTGTGCAGGCAATGTGGATAACAGAATACACACTAGGAGCTGGATGGAATTCTTTGCAAATTGACACATTGCAAAATCTTTCTTGGTAACTTGATGTTCTTTGTAAAACTCAATAACAGATAATGGTGGAAATGAGAATTAGTGCTTAAAAACTGCACTTATCTTTTATATAGTGGTTATAACATAATAAGCGTCAGTAAAACATCTGAGTTTTCTTTTTCATTGTAACAGTTGACCATCTTTAGTCTCACACTAAAACTGTTCTTCAGTTTCACTTAGAGAGCTGTGCACTGAATAAATACAAGAGGTTGTGGGAGAAACTATAGGTGTTGCTCAGTTCTCTGAGCAACCCTGCATTAAATAAGTATAGCCCCAAAATATCAAAGAAAATGAGCAATGGGGCAGGATTTAGAAATATCCCTGATAGGGAAACATGAGAAAATTATACAAAGCACCCTAAAAATAGAAATCATTTTAAAACCCCCCAAAAATAATGTCAAATGAGACATCCCTACCAACTCCACCAATTTCAAAGGTAAGGTTGCTCTTCTAAGAGTGCAAATTTTGAATCAATGAGATTGTTTGAGAAGAAGTTGCAAAAAACCCCCCATAGTCTTTTACAGAAGAATGGTGTCCAGAGCAGAGAGATTTCCATTGTTCTGAGGCAACATTTCTGAGAAATCCATGGATCTTGCCATTTTTGTGGGCTACTGGTTATTGAGGAAATGATTGTTGACGTGGTTCCACAGGCTGAGGAAACTTTTATGTTACAGCCTATGTTTGTGAACTGCCTGTGGTTGAGGCATTTTCTGTTTGTCAATTCTGCAAATACAGACCCTGGCAACCTCACCATGCAAACAGCCAACATTGTATTTCTTTGCAAATAGATGTAGGCTGAGTGTAAGTGAACTTTCCAGAGCCTTCCTGTCAGTGCTACTCCATCCCTACCTTTAGTTATGTTCACCAGGAACTTCTCTGTTTGGGGTAAGAAATAGGGAATATGTCAGATTTTTAGTCCTACAGTAAAAAGATTGCTTTTAAAACATGTATTTTCTAATAATAGTTACCCAATAAAAATAATAGATGTTTTAATGCATTTTTATAAGATTAAAAGTGAGATGTTTTAGTTATCTAATAATAGGTACTTATAATGTATGTGTGCACAAAAAAGAAAATTCCACTGGCAAAAATAAGAATCAATACTTTAGAAATATGTGTTCAGCTTTTATTTTCATGCCACCTAACTGACTGACATTTACAATTATATTTACAACTATATCAAGGTTTTACAACAAATACATGAGAGATGGCATTTTATATTGGATATTTTTGCACAATAAGCGCAGGATAGGATATCATAGTTTTGTCTCTATTACAAACTGGAGTAGGTGGAGCTAAGATAAATGCTGCTAAATTTGCATGAGGTTTAACACAAATTACTAAAATGGAAGAAAAGCTTAGATGTGGGTCTTGACTGGATTTTCTTTCAGCTTGAGGATAGATCTTGAAAATTTAGCAGTGATCATGTTTTCAGATTTGTCAGAAATATTTACAGTCTCACACACCAGAAATAAATCTATGACTGCATTCAAAGCAGTTTCTTTAAAGACAAAGAAATGAAGCACTGAAAAAATTCAAATTACTCAGACTATCCCAAGTGAAGACCACCAAGAGGTTTTTATACTGGAAGTGTGATATGAAGAAGACAGTTTTGTACTGTATGGTAGATAATGTGATTAGAGTCAGGTTTCTAATTAACTTTTGGGCAAAGGAATATCCATAAAAAAAGAATTCACGGTATCAAGTTTGAAAATGTTTTCAAATGAACAGGCTGATTTATATTTCTAAGCATTCAGGGACTGATTCCTTTCACACAGATTAAATGGTTTTTCAGCCCAGTTTAGAAATTTCCAAGCCTCAGGGAATAAAGTAGGAAATTTAAGAGAATAGTTTTTCAGCTTCATGGTACCTAAGAATGCAAGACAGTTCTCATTTTAAGCATATCTATTTGCTGGATGGTGTATTCTTTTTATTTTGCAAGCTACTTGATGTCAAAGGAACTATATTCACTTGAGTGACTGCATCTGCCAACTTATCAGTGTGGAGAATTTATCCTCTGGAAAGGATTGTATGGAAGGGAAGATTGCAATTTCAATGATTGTTCTTGCAAAAGAACATATCTTCAAATAAGTTTCCAAACATATTTTCAAATTAATGTTCCACTAGTGTTCCAAGGTGGTAGTGGGATAGAATATAAAAAAATAAAGGTAGTGTAGAAAGTAATCTTACCCCTAAGCGGTTGCAGCTGGGCCAATTATCAAAGATTAGGAATAGGCCTGACTTTAACAGGCCACAGCTGTAACCAATGACAAGAAGAGTGCTATAAAAGAGTGGGGTGGCTGGCTGATCTGGGGTTAGTTGGTTGCTTTGTGAAGAAGAGGCAGTGCTCTGAGGCGATGCCCACGAGAAACACCAAGAAGGTATGAAACTTTTGTGATAAGGAGACAACAGTATGGAACCCCTGCAATAAGATGACAGCACAAGGTTGCTGAGGATGTCTTGTGGCTGTGCTGACTACAGTCCATTTTTGAATAAGAGATTAGAGACCCAAACAACTGAGAAAAACAAGAAATTTAAAAACTTTCCTTTTCCTTCTCCCTCCTCATTGCTCTTCTCTCTGCTGAGAGTCTGGGCACAATACTCTTTTGCTAAGGCAACATTTGAACTGAAGAGTACAAAATAATTAATAGCTTGCACCACAGGAAGAGCATTATTATATCTGTCATGATTCCACATGCAGTGAATCCTGAGAAGGATATTTTAAAAGCAAATTAGTGATATTTCATAAGCTAATTTTTTGTCTTTTTCCCTCCAACATGTCAATGATCTACACTTCCATAATATTGGTTCCTTTAAAGGTTTTCTAATGTAGGGCAGTGACAATTTGTTCATTTTGCATTTATTCCTTTTGAATAACAATATTGGTATGAGCCAGATGTTTTCAGAAGATACTTCACAGGCTTTCTTTCATTGTGATTTTAGTGCACCTGTGTGTGGACTTGTAATGGGCCAGTTACTAGCCTCAGTAGAAGAGGTATGGTGAGGAATATTGTTGTACTTGGATGTTTTACTCTATGGGTAAAAAGTTTACAATGGTTTTTTAAGATAATGAGTTATGACTGTGCTCATATATTGCTCTCCAGACCTGCAGCATAACGCATTTGTGGGCAGTCCCAGCTTTTATATACCACAAACCCAGACATAATTATAATGTTGCTACTACTACATAGAGGTGTTCTCAAAATGTAAAACAGAACACTGAATAGACAAGATGGTGATAATTACATAGTTTGGTCCCAAGAAGCTTAAAAATGCAGTAAGACCTAAATTAATTTTTCATATTGAGTCCCAGGCACAATGGAAGTTTATTTCATATGCAGGTAAGTTAAAATACTCTATCTGAATATTCATCACAAATTGACTTTAAATCTCCTGAAATTACACAGGAGGAAAAATTCAATTCCAGATTCCTTAGAGTGGTGAAACACCAGTTTTTGGAAGTCCATCTGCTGTGACTGAGAGGTGACCTTGAATCATCAGAGCCAGCACTTTCCGCCGAGGCAATCGTTGCCATTATCACACTTTGGCTGCAGCTTGCAGCAGCACTGTAATGTTGTCACTTCTGCAGAATTCCCTGTATCCATTAGTATGAAATGGTATTTAAAAAGCCTCTATAGTCAATAAAGATGTAAAGTCTGGAAAAAATGTAGGAAAACATGGGTAATTTGCTTAGTTCCTTGGGCTCATTAAATTGGCTCAATGGCTGGATTTAAAATAACTGAGCTGATACATCAGCCACAAATGATTTTTTTTCCAGAAACAGCAGCAGTGTACTGTGTAACTCCAATGCTAGATTTCCCTGTGACATACTGCCCTCTTGTGCATCAGTAGCTTTCTTATAGAGATAATCTAAGAGCAAGACACCCATTCAATAAACAAAAGTTCTCAGACTCTCTCTTGATCTCCTTTGATGTTTTTTATTTTTGCCCAAAATGAATGCAGCTTCTTAGGTCATGATGAAGAGGCAACACAGACTAGGCTTGTCTGGCCTGGAGAAGTGAAGACCAAAAGGAGATCCTGCTGCCATGAGAGGAAGTGGGGAGCAGACTGGACAGAGCTGAGGAGGGAGGAGGAACTCCCTCAGGACCAGAAAGAACTGAACCGAGTTTTCTGTGACCTGTGAGTTGTTTGGAATCAGGCCTGGATATTTTAAAAATTGCTTTCCCATCTTCAGTATTACTCTGCTTAAAATGTTAAAAAATCTAATTTATATTTTATGACAGCATAGAAAAATTTGCATTTAAAGTCCTGTTTATCTATGGAGAAAGCACTACAAGGAGGTTTTGTAACCTTAGACCATCTGCAGAGTGGTCACACTTTTATACCTGAGATTCTGTTTCTGCGTCAGTGATATTTGTTTCCTACAAAATGGAAAATCTTCAACCAAGAGAGATCCTTTTAGATTTTTCCTGGCAGGAAAATCACATTTCTTCTTGAAGTTTGATGTTAAATCAAGCCTTCTCAGACAACAGGGGAAAAAAAATTAAAAAGAATGCTGCTGTAACTTCCCATTACAGTGGTTGTCCATAAAGCTCTGAGTGAAGGAATTCCCTCGTTCACAGTTATTGACCAGGGGATTCTCAGGAATGCCAAGGACCACAGATGAAATGAACTATCCCCTCACCTCATGAGAGGTTAGATGAGAGTTGTAGCTGCAGTTAGCTGTTTGGCAAGGATTTCTCGTACTGAGGCAATCTTGGTGGCAAAAATAAGAGGGCATGAAAATTACTGCATCTTAATTTATTCTATTCTACTGTCAAGTTTGGCAATAAGCACTTAAGCCACCACATTAGTTAGAATCTTTTTGTTGATATATCCCCTCTGTAACAGTAAAATCTGGAGAAGGTTATGAGATTTTAGTGCTTTTCAAAAAGTGTTCTACTGTCTTTGGATTAAAATTAGAAAACTATCTGGTAATTTAAAAATAAACCATATTTCCCTGACTTGTAGCAATGTTTGGCCGCTGTACCTTTATGAGGAAGGAAGAAATGGTAGTACAGCAATTCTACCAGCAGTCATGTACCACACATCTATTAAAGTGCCAGGAGCTTTCAGAAACACAACAGTTCAGATTTCTTAAATAATAATAGTAATAATAATTGTAGTAGTAATAGCAGCAGTAGTAATAATAGTAATAGCAGTAGTAGTAGGAAGAAGGAGATGATGATTTGGAAAGAAAATATTTTTCATGTAAAGAATTGTTCAAAATATGCAGGGAAAAACTCTCCTACACATTAGATACTGCATACTATACAGTTTGCAAGCTTTTGTAGCTGAAAAGGCCTGCATACATTTCATGTGTCTGCCAAGTGCCAAAACATGTATAATGAAAGGTGTAAAACTGGAAATTAAGTCAAGTTGCCTGTGAGGTTGCTGGCCCTGAACAGGAACCATAAATTATGTGAAATCAGTGGGTGGATTGTCTAGCTCAGGTTGAAGTGTGGGACAGTGTCTGGAACCTAAAGGTTGAAAGTCTTGAACTCTATCTCCCTGCTTTTAACTGTGAAGGAACTGGGCTCTGCCTGTGCAGAGTAGCAAAAAGGCCCTGAGTCCTCTGGAAGATAACTCTGAACAGAAATGTTGCTTACTACTGTCTAAAAGAATCCTAGAGACAGTTGTTTTTACAATTTAAAGTTCTTTGTTAGGTGTATAAAATTTTACAAGGCAAACTTTACCAGCATCCTAGCTCTGACAGTTCACACAACAAGCCCCAGTTCCTCATTTGTTCCTATGTAATATTGTTATCATCAATAGCATTCATCAAGAGGGCTTGGTAGTGAGTTATGTCCATTAATAGAATTCTGAACGATCAGTTTAAACCAGTTAGTGTTATTTTCAAAGGCCACTTTAAACATAATTTTTGGTATCAAAAATAAACTCCAACATCTCCAGTGTATTGTTCTTCTGTGTGTTTCACAGATTGTCACAAGAAGTTCTATTCAATTTTACTCCATTTCAAGCTCTGATTAGGGGAGAGCTAGTGAGAAATAAAATAAAGATTGTAAGCCCAGGAGTAAGAAAATAAATCTCTGATGTTCGTGTTAAATTCTGATGTGTAAGTTGATATATGTACAATTGAACTGGAAAACAATGGGGATGAAATATCGAACAAAACTAAATAATAAAAGAGCCTCTAGTATCTTAATTTAAAACAAAAGGAGAACCAGCCTAAAACTTGCCTATTTACTTGAATCAAAACAGCAGCTCAATTATGCTACAACAAAATAATGACAGCAGAGCTGCCCCTATTGTAGCTATTTTTAGTAATTTGTTTTATGCCAATAATCTCCTTTATGCTACACGTTTTTTCCTGATCTGAAAAAAAAAAAATGCATCAGTGTTTAACCTTACCTTGTGTGAGTAGTTGTAGTGATTGTTCTTAAGAATCAGAGCCATTGCACACAGCAGAATTGGCTCAGTCCTGAAACTTGTCTCAGTACAATTTGGCATCATCTTCTACTGTCACTTATCTACTACTGCACTTGTTCTGCAAAGATATATCTGGCCTGTGGAG
Organism: Molothrus aeneus; assembly: GCF_037042795.1. Classification (NCBI taxonomy): domain Eukaryota; kingdom Metazoa; phylum Chordata; class Aves; order Passeriformes; family Icteridae; genus Molothrus; species Molothrus aeneus. The sequence continues at coordinate 33,721,689 of NC_089651.1, read as the reverse complement.
CGAAATCTGTCCAATAACTCTGAAGTAATTGGTAAAATCATTTTCTTCCAACAGAACACATAACATTTCCAATTACAGAGGTTATTTAGTGTCTTCTTTCTAAGCTTCTTGTACTGGCTATTAGTAATCTTGTGGTAGGTACATGTTTCAGTTATGCTAGTTTTCAAAAAAGTGGTGTTTATTAAAATCTACTCTAGCTCTGACAGTACAGCGATATTTACATATCATGAAACTAACTTAATGACCTGTTGCCTGGGTCCAGATGTACAAAAAGAAGCAGCAGTCAAGCTCAGAGTGCTAATATGAATGAAGAAACCATGTGGTAAGAGGTCTATGACCTACTTATGCAGTATTTCTGTTTACTATTGTGGGGTAAAACATCTCAGTATACACTGTGAAATGTGGCAGCACATGGGAGAGACCTTTGTATTGATTTTCATGCATGATGAGTAAATGTTAAATGAACACATTTTTAAAAAAAAGAATACATCTGATTTGTAAATTAAAGTGATGTGTACAGACAGAGCTTTGCAATATGCACATAACTTAAATGTCCTGAAAGTTTGTAAGTTCAATTTGTGCAGTTTGCCTTCTTGTGACAAAAAATGATGATGACAATAAGTGTTTTGAAGGACTGGTCACCACAGGGAGATGTTTTCCTTCACAGCTCACCTCTGCTGCTGGAGGTGTGCCTTACAGTGTGTGACTGCCTGGACCAGGCAGGGCCAAGGAAACACAGCGGATGACTCTGGGACAGTTAATAAATATATTTCCTTCAAGAATCAGGAAAACTAAGCCTATGAAATGCTTTAAATTAGCCCTTTGCTTTGAAATAATGAGTGCCTCAGTTCTGTCACTGTTTTTAGTGGAACAGAGGAATTAGCATGGACTCTTTCTGAAACCAGATGTGTGTTTGTTCCACTAAAAGCCAGCCACATATTTGCATATTGTGTAGCATATACTTCTCATTGCAGCTGTGTAGGTTAATAGGCTGAGGTTTTATTTTCAGACATGGCCTATGTAAGAGCACAGATGTAGTTCTGAGTTGCTGTAAAAAAGGTGATAAATTTTTGTGTACCCCAAGTTGAAATGGATATTTTACAATAAGGAAGCTGACTCTTCCGAGAAGAGACTCATGCTTGGAGGGCTGTATAATTTGATGAAAAGCATTGCACAGTTTTATGGTCAATCTAAAGAATATACTTTCTGTTAAATGTTCCAAACATACTGGTCAGAAACTGTATTTTCTTCAATGTTTTGCACTCCCAAGCATGGCTTAGTGTTAGTGATGTCAAAATCTTCATTTTACTGGCATAGTTACAATACTGTGATAGCAGTAGGCAACATCAGTGGTGCATGCACTTCCAGAATGGGCTGAGGTTTTTCTTTGCATGTGTAGCTCTGTCATGTGTTAGGGGCTGTTTGTTGTTGGCAGGATCTCTCTGGAAAAATTGTTTACTGAGTCCAAAAGGAGCAAATATAGAATAAAACCCAGTTTTGGGTTTTCTGGTGTTGCTAACGTTGGCTATAAATCTTATAAACACAGAGAGCAGAGTTTTTATTGAAGCACAGCTCTATTTTCCTCCTTCACATGACCATGTTGTTGAGAGAGCATCAGGTTTCAGTGCTTGCCAATGGGAACATTTATAATGAATGCACGGGTTTCATGCATGAAGAGGCTGCCTGACTCTATGAAACAGTATAGCCATTCAACATGATCCTTCAGCCATGTGAGTCAGTGCGCCATGTTTCAGTTATTCCTATGAGATCATAACTTTCTGAGTGCATGTGGAGCTCCAGTTCCTCCTGGTTTTCCCCCAGGCTGTTATGTGCATGTATGCATACACTTCAGGTGGTTAGTCTTCTGGTTCTCGTCTTGGGAGGTAGCTAGGGAATATTTGTCAGTGCTCTAATTGGCCTGGTTTCTCCCCAGTTTGCTGCCATGGCATGAGCATTGACACCTTGGACCCTTAGATTTAAAGCCCACCTCACCGTGTTGGCCAGTCTGCTGCAAAGATTCCCTTGTCTCTTCCAGACAAGTGGATCCCATCCCTCTCTAACAGGGTATAGTCACTGAAGAATTCCCCATTGTCATAAGACCCAAAAACTTCTTGAAGACACCAACCACAAAGCCAGTAGTTGATTTGCATTATACATCTATTTCTGGCTGCACCCTTTTCTCTAACTAGTAAAATGAAAGAAAAGATAACTTGGCACCAGTACTTCATGCTTGCACTCCCAGGGCTTTGCAGTTTTCCTTGTCTTTGCCCAGGCTCCAGCTTGCAGTGTCATTCATGCCCATGTGAAAGAGGAATAACAGAGTATTCTGTGACCTTGGCAGGTAGTGGCACTCTCTCAGCAGCACCTCTGCTCTGGAGAGTCAGCACACCTCTGATGACTCCCTGTCAGGATGGCAGTGGGGGCCTTAGTGCTCCTTAACAGAGAAACAGCAACTATGAGCTCTTCTCTTTTTGCAGTATCCTCTGTGTCACTGGCATATTGTCTATAAACAAACAAACTTTTCTGGTTTAATAGTCATACAAAATAATACAGTTTTTCATACTTGTAACTCAAAAACATAATTAACAATGAGACAGCTCCCCAGTGAAATTTGTAAGCCTGGCATATTAATTTTATGGAGCGTACCTGCCAAGGCAGGGGACAGCTGTAGGCCCAGACCATGTAGGCAGTTGCCTAAGGCAGCGAAAGAGACACAAAAATCATAGTGATTGCAGAGCAGCTCCCCCAGGCACCACCTGGTCTGTTGAGATTATACAAGCTTCTCAGCCTCAATAATGAGAAAATTTATCCCACTCCCTGGCTTTGTTTTCCATCATCCTCCTGCTGGTAGACAAAGGAGGTCTGGAAAGATCCCAGCATGGAGCCAGAGAAGAACTGCTCTTCCTTTTATCTCCCTTCTCTCACACAGTCATGCTACATTGGGTCAGAAAGTCCAAGCAGGTGTTGGCAATTTTAACCTCATTAATTTTGAAACACTGCTGTGTAACCTTGAGTCTGCCTGTGACAAAATCCTTATATTATTATATAATTTCTGTATGACTGTACTGGCTTGGGTTAAGATAGAGTTATTTGTCTTCATATTGTGGAACTGTTTTTCTGGTCTGTGATGAAAACAACATTGGTAGCTCAGGAATGCTTTAGCCATTGCTGAGAAGTGTATGCACCACAGCAACAAGATTTTTCTGTTTCTCTCATCTCCTCACCAGCAAGTGGGCTGGGGGAGTACAGGAATCTGTGAGGGGACACAGTCAGGACAGCTGACCCCAATTAACCAGAGGGATGTTCCATATTGTACAACATCATACTCACCAGTAAAACCTGGGTGAAAGAAGCAGAAAGAGGGAACATTGTGAGATAAGGGTGTTTTCCCAAGTAACCATCATGTGTGGTGCAGCTCTGCTTTCCTGGGGATTGCTGAACACCTGCCTGCCCAGAGGAAGTGGTGAATCAATTCTTATTTTACTTTTCATGCATACCCAGCTTTTGCTTTTCCTATTATACTGTATTTATCTTAGTGCAAAATTTTTCTCACTTTTACCATCCCAATTCTCTTCCCCATTCTTGGAAAGAATAAGTGGCTGAGTAGGGCTGAGCTGCTGACTGGGGTTATCCCACAATGACCACACAGAATTTAGGACTGTAACTCCTGAACTGCAGTGGATTTGATCATTCTGGTCATTCATTTGGTTATTGTTTGTGATCCTTGTAGCTTCCCCTTTTTACTAATATAAACAAGGCTTCAAATCAGCCTGGCAGATTTTATTCCAACATGTCTTAGGTTTCAGTGCTGCATGCAAGTGCAAAGGGAATTTACACTGGCTAATTCCTGCTAGCTTTTCTCTCTCTCTCTCCCAATCTTTATAAGATCATTGTGAGTTGCACTAGGCAGAAGGACAGACAAAAAGAAACCAAACACTGCAGCAGTTTGGCATCCCACACTCTTGTGAGCCTTATGCATCCACTCTCACAATCTAACAACGGAGAAAATCATGTGTTCCTGTAAGTTCATTGGCTGTTAACTTTACATGAGGCTTTCACAGCTGATTTCTAAAAGCTTGACCAAAGTTGATGTAGGGAGCCATAATGAATTGTTTTAGGATTTGAAAGTACAGCCTCAAGTAACTTAGCAAACAATTTCTAGTACTGGTTGCCTTGAAATTTTCTCCAGAGGCGTAAGGAAAATTTTAATAAGACTGAATATATGCAAGAATTATACCAGTATTCCATTTAGAAAGTTCAAATGCTAAACTGTCATTACTCTGGGGTCTGATTTTCACATCTGTTGTTTCACATGGGGTTATTCTATATTCATATCCTTCTGAAATTAAGTATTCATAAAGACTTCTGAGGTCTATACTTCATACATTTTGCCACCTCTGGATTTGTTTCAACCTTCTTTTCAATTGCCTCTTTAGCAAAGTCATGAATATTTGTTGCTGGTAGAAAGGAGTCTCATTTTTCATTCCACAGCCATCTCTGGTGTTTGCAAATTACTAGATTTTTTTTATCCATCCAGGGAATTTCTAGATGTTTCTGAATCAGAGAATTCCCACTTGTCAGCTCTCATTACCATGTCCTTTCCTAAGTTGAATCTGATGTAGTAACAAAGCCAACAGCAGCTGGTTTAGTTTGAAGATGCTTTAAATAAGGGGAGAATGCATATATCTGGGCTTGACTCACTATGAGGTAGCTAATTTTTTAGAAAGGTTTTACTGAAATCATTTTTCATTTCATTTTTCAATGTTATTTAATGATAGAAAAATTATCTTACTAAGAGATCAGTTTAGAAAGATTTAGAAATCAATAAGGAAGGAGTGCTGTTTCATACTATAGGAATTCTAGAGAAAAATAATTGGACAGTAATTACATTTGAAGGCAATTGCAGACTAGTACAGACTGCAAATATAAGAAAAGGCAGAGAGAATTTTTTTTTGGTCAGAGAATCAAGATTGTAAATAGTTGCTATTTCAAGCATGACTGCTGAATCCACACACTGTACTTCACTCAGACAAGGAGATTTAGGATAAACCAGCTCTGTAGCATAGGACAAAATAAAAATGTCTCTAAACTACCTACCTCCAAGCTAGATAGAAGCAGTGGAGCAGAGTAAATGTAGCACATCACACAAACTGATTGTTTTTTCTGAGAGATTAACCATTTCTAACCTGAAGGTAATTTGCTCCAAAGTACAGCTCAAGTGAGACAGATTATCTGCACCAGGCCATGGACGCATGCAGCAGAAATATTGAAGGAAATTTCCTTAACTTTTCGCAGCTTTAAGTAATCTAACTTTTTGTTACGAAGGTAATTTTAATCTTAGTCTCATTTTGTCAGTCAGCATGAACTGTCCTTCTAAAGACAGGAATTTATAAGCTCCCTTTTTGTACAGGTTGCTTTCACCACTCTAGTAGAGTGCCTAGGAGTTATATAATTACTCTACAGATTTTTAATAACCCTGCTCAGAAACTTTTCATTGATATGAAGGTTTCTGGGGACTTGCTAATTGTTTAGGATTACAGATAACCTTGTTATTTTAAACACCTTCTCATAAACCCCACAAATGAACCAGAGAAAAGATAATGAGGAACAGTACATTTGCTTACTAAAGATTTTGTGTGGGCTCAGAGACTTAATGGAACTTGCAGTAGAAAGTAATTTTCATTCATGAAGACAGTTACAAATTAAGATTTTGCAGTGACAATGACATCTATTGCAGATCTTCCTTGTAGAGCATGAAAATTTTCTTGTAACTTCACCTACTACTACTGTGTACAAAAAAAATTCTTGCTTTCATGCATCTTGTTCTGACCAATGCAGGAAGGCAATTCTATCAGTCCTAAAGAAGAGCAGTGTTTTTTAAGAAAGCAGTAACTCAGTTTGTGTTGTATGTATATATGTGTATATGAAGATGGTAAAACACGGAATTACCTAATCTTCACTTCCTACCTGAGAAGAGAGGTGAGACTGAGGAAAAGCTGACATAGGAATAGAATATATCATGCAGCAATATAACAGCATGATTTTAAAAGTATGCAAACTACTCAGTGACTGAGGACAGATCTACAGACCTACAAATCAGTTCAGTTTAGGGAAGTTCTGAAAAGAATTTTAGAGAGAAATCCATTACATTCCCACCCTAAAGCATTAATCAAGTCTTCAAAGATGAGAGATCTGAGAAGAAGGAAAAACCTATGACTCAGAAACCAAAAACACATAAGCTGGGACCTCTAATACATTGTATTATATATATATTAGGATCAGTGAGTTTGCACTGCAGCAGAAATCCAAGAACAGAGCATCAAATGAGAGCCCAATTAGTAAACTTCTCCTTTGGCTTTGCCATTTATCTGGACTTGGAATTTCACCACAAAGAAGAATGCTGCATTCTCATTGCATTCATGTTTATTCAGATATCTGAGATTAGAGTATCAGAGAGTGATAAATTATTATAAGTGTTATATTAGGAGCTTCTTACATGTGTTTCTGAATTCTCATCAATGATAAAACCTTCGTGCCAGCTTTGACTAAACGTTCAAGGTTTTGCTTCTCAGGGTTTCTATACCTAAGTAACTCATGAGATGTCCCTAAAAACTATTGCTGTTATAAAACAGGTCACAATTTAAGTAAATTTTTATGAGGCCACTAGATGGTGCCACATATATTGTTAAACACCTCAGAAAACAAAATTCTGGGGAATACCAAAAGAACAAAGCAAAAAAGACATAATACTGCTTCATGAAATAGCAAGGCTGTGTTGAGATACTACTACAGGGTTTCCATCCTGTCATTTCCCTCTACTACCTCAAATAGTTCTGTTCTTTCTTCTGTGTATTGGGTAGGACCATACACTTCAGAGGGATCACCACAGCAGTGTCAACTCATTGTAGGGTATATGATCAATAGTCTTCTGTCTTCTCACTGTAAATTTCTCAGAGTTAATTTCAGTAATGTCTACAGATATTTCAGAAAGTATCAAGTTTTTAATGTATGTTGTTACTGTGTAGTTGCCATGTATTGCCTACAACAAAATTTTCCTTATCGAGTCAGCCAACACTGGCTCCTGTACAGTACTCACAGCATAAGGCAGCAAGACTGCTGGGGCTCATATCCACTTGATTTTTTCACTGGAATAGGCTGGACTATTTTATGGGTTGGGTAGTGAATGCTTTTGAGGAAATAAAACTGGTGGATTATTTTCCTGGCCTCATAGGCAATTGTGAGAAAGTATAGAAAATCTATGGCATTTGATTGGCACAGTAAGTGCTCACACGAGGCATTTTCATGCTACAAGTTACTTGGTTGTATTAAGTTGGTGTGTATGTTCCTTTCAGGTCTGTCAGTGCAAACTCAGAACACAATTGCATTTGAAGAAAGAGATTACTCTCGTGTATGGCACTTAATGAGCTCACAGCTCATTGTTATCGTGTAAAATGGAGTTGGAGTTGCACATTGTGGCAATACTCAAGGTATATTCAGTGTTAATTCTGCAGTGAATATAAATTTCTAGCTGTTTAGTTCAGTTTTCAAGTTGGCATTTCATTGTGTGGTAGTGTCTGAGACCTTCCAACACATGACACAGTATCAGCTTGAGACTACTAGAGAAGTAGCTGTATGGTTTTATTGCTGATCTAATTTTAATTTTGAAAGTTTTGTTTATTTTGTTCTATGCAAAATCTATCTTTATGAGCTCACTGAGGATTATGACCGGGGAGTTCAGTGAAGCTATAAACCGAGGAAAACAAAGGTGATCAGTCAGATAAATTGCTGAATATTGAAAAGGCCAAAGCAATAAAAAGTAGCATTATAATTCATAGAGTATGTGAGGCATTAAAAAGTCATGCAGGTTCAAATTTTTGACCAAGATTTATTGCAAACAAAAATCAAATAGAACCTGATTATGTTTTCATTACGAATATGGTAAAGAAGATAATAAAAAAGTATAAACTTACTGTATCCTAAAAGACCTCACAAAATTGGGTTGTTCACTTGCTGTTCTGCATCAGATTTAGTCAAGGCTGACATTTAATGGAAAACATTCTCAGTGCTATAGAAAAGTGATGAAGGATGTGATCATCTAGCATTATTATTTCAAGCCCCATCCCAGTACATACATGACATAAGAAGTACTTTTCATTGGATTATTTTGATTGAGGATTACAGGCAGATGCATTTCTTCCCAATATTTTAGCAATCACCAACTTAAGCAGTTACATGTAATTTGTATATTAATTCAGTTAGTCATATTGAAGTCATGGAATAAACTTCTATTTTACTTAGTGATGTAAAAATAGGCAGAACAAAGTAGGCCTTAACTGGAAGGCCTTACTGTTTCATTTCCATCAGAAAGAATAGAGTTTTACTGCAGAAAATAGGCCACAGCATCAGATTATATTTTCTTAGTAGATATATCTGGGTGCAAATTTAGATTTTTTGCCTTAGGGATGAGACAAGACAGTAAATAATGAAGTGAAGGGATATTTTCAGGAGATAAATGTACTCATAGCCCTCATGTATATGGAATATAGGGAATCTACACTTTTGCTAGTGAATCATAGGACTCATATAAGTATTCATATAAGTCACACCAGGCACTCAGAGTTTCCATTTTCTGGTTTATAAATATATGCTTGGGCATTTTCATTAAATATAGGCAAGTTGGAGCTTAAAAATATAGACTAGGAAGTTATATTTGCTGAAGCAGATAAATAGCTGTCAAGTGAAAGCTGTGAGGGATTGTATCAACAATAATTCAGATACTGTTAGTAAGAGAAGGCAAAACTGAAATGGTTTTATGTACCTAAACTAGAGAGCCAGAGAATTAAAACCACACAAGCAGACATAAAATCACTTAGTATATATTTAAATAGTCAGTTATTCCTCTTCCTTAACTCCTGCTCTATCACCAATGGCAGTGAGGCATTGGCCATACTATTCAAACCTTGAGACAGCTAGTAGTTCAAATACATTTGTCCAAACATGTCAAAAATTATCCATTCCAAAGCTGTCTTTCAGCTTAACAATCTGTCCCATTATGCCATTTCTGATGAGGAATGTGAGCTAAATGGGCAAATGTCAGTCAATTAGAAAGGACCTTCAGCCTCTGATGCCTGACTGCTGTTGGTTCATTACCAGTGCTATTTAGTAACTCTTAAGAGTATGAAGAAGGCAATCCTTTATTACATATAAGCTAAATGTTTGCATTTGTTTAGAATTCCAAAATTTGAGGAAACACAGAAAGAGAATGCGATTTCCTTTACTAACAAGCCAAACCCCAGATTTGTTTTCAGTTGCAGAATCTCTTTGACTCCCCTTCAGACAATCTTAGGAAGATTGCAGCTGCTCCCCTCAGCCTCTTCCTTAAAGGCTCGAGAAGTCCATCTCCTTCAGCTCCTTCTCATGCTTTGCACCCTCTCTCATCATCTTGCTGGCCCTCCAGAGATCTTTCTCCACCTGCTCTGTATCTTTGTTCTGAGGTCTCAGCCTGGACTGGGTACACCAGAAGTGGCCTCCCGGGTGCCAAGCAAGCAGCAGCGAGCAGCCACTTTGCCGCTCTGTCGGCGGTGATCCCTCTCTGTGCCTGGTACGCACGCAGGGCTGTCGCCACAAGAGTGCACTGCTGACTCGCGTTCAGCACAAACCAGCTCAATTATCCACTGAGATCCCAGCTGGATCAGAGGTGTAACCTCAGATGAGCAGATAGCTTTCAAGGAATATGTTTATATCTTGGCCAGACCTTTCCTTACTGTAACTTCTAATGCAGCTGTCAAGTTTTGGCTACCAATTTGTATGCCAGGGACTATTTAGGCTACATGCGCGGAACAGGAGCTGTAAATAAAGCCTGGTAAGTTATGTGCAGGAGTGAGCCCCTGGAGCAGGCATACTTTAGTTTTGGAAAAGCAAAAATATTATTAGGCATCAAACTTTTTAAAAGTGATTTTGGGTGGTCTTGAGATTTCCTGTTGTTTGGATGCTTTTTGCTGATATGGACAGAAATTTCACAAAATCACAGAATTTGGTGAGTGACTTCTGCTGCTCCTCATACCTTGTAACCCTTCACCATCTTTGTTGCTTTCTGGTTTTTTGGATGCTCTCTAATAGCTTAATATCTTTCTTATGTTGTGGTGCCCAAAAATGCACACAGGCCTCAAGCTGAGGCCGCCCCAGCTCCGAGCAGAGAGGACAGTCCCCTCCCTTGCCTGGCTGTGATGCTGTGCCTGATGCACCCCAGGACACAGGTGCCCTCCTGGCTGCCAGGGCACTGCTGACTCATGTTCAGCTTGCCACAGACCAGAACCCCAAGGGCCCTTTCCATGGCACTGATTTTCCCTGCTTTGCTGTCAAGGGTTTCTGGGTCCTCACGGGGCCATTGCTCAGGTGTCCCTGAGCTCAGGAATTCCCTGTACAGCTTGATCCAGCCCCCATATCTGGGCTTTTATTGGTCACCACTGCCACTGCCACCTCACCAACTTCTTGATTTTCTGACAAGCCCTGGAGTATACTGTAGCTTAATAAAGACACTGATATCTTAGTAATGGGCCAAAATCCAAGAGAAGCATCCTATGGCCAAAGCCTGAGGCAGCTGTCTTGGCTAGAAAACAAAGTTCTTCATTTTCTCAGGGCCTTCTATTCATGGTCTTACAAAGTGCCTTTTTAAAAAATCAGCCCTAAACAGAGAGAAAAAATTGAGCTGAACAGATTTTCACTTGACCAGAGGTTATAAAAAAGATTAAAATAGTTATTAAATTTTAAAATCATGTATCCAGAAAGTGAAGGTCCTCTTTAAATGCCCAGTCTACTGAAATATTCCAAATACTTGGATATATTACAAGTTATTCTCATTGAAAACTTGGATTTATTACAAGTTATTCTCATTGCCTGGTAGCTGCAGGACACTGTCCTGTGGGAGGTGACCTCTGAGTGAGAGTTAAATTTTCAGCCTGGATAAGGCCATCAAGATTCAGCCATGTGTGAAAGGATTGCACAAACAAAACCTCTTACACAAACAAACCATCCAGCTCAGTCTCCTGCATTCACTGCCAGTCATGTCTATGATTCTATTTTTTTTCAGAGAATCCAAGCATGTTTCAAAAATTTTCATCCTGCTGGCAATAATGTGCCAGCTCTTTTTAGGACAAATACATTATTTTGATTAGCCTGATGCCATTCTAGAAATCCTGAGGCATTATGCAGTTTTGTTTCTCTCAAGTATTAAAAATGCTTGAGTGACCTTTGGCCCCTTCAAAGCCCTGGCTTTGTGGCATCTTACTGAGCTTCCCTGGTAAATTTAGGGAGTCAGGAAAGTATGTCTCATGCTGCCATCTTCACACTTGTTACCTTCTCATTCTGAGCTGTCTGTTCCCCATCCAGTCTTAGGTGTTTTCCTAAGACAATGGAAATATGCCTTTTTTCTTTTTCTTTCGTGTAAAGTTATTCTTAGATTGTTCTGGATAACTTTTCAAATATTTATGTGCATTTTACTCCTGACCTTTATCATACAATCAGCTAGACCAAAAACATTAACTTTGTTGGTTTATTTCTAAATGATTTCTGGAATTTAAACCACTTTAAAATTTCTATTTCCCAGATTACTACTATGTACCCTGTATATAAACAGAAGTGAAAAACATTTCTGCATTTTGATATTATGACTTGCCTAAAATTGCAATAGTACTAAACAGGTTATTTTAATGTCCAAGACCTCAAAATAGATCTATGTAAGAGTATGCAAATAATCTTGATAAGCAGGTTACTTCATTCTGGACTTCCCTTATTTACCTTTCAATGCAGAACACCTTCCTAGCCTTTTCTTTCAAATAGCAATCATGTATGATTTCTTATATTCTGCACAGCTTTCTCTAACCTGAAAACTTCACTTCTCTTGTAATTTTATTATCCAAACAGGTCTATGTTAGAGATTTCTCCTCAGTTATTGCAAATGAGAAGCATATGCAAAACATTTCCCATAGGTGTTTGAAGAAATTTTTCAAAACATAAAAGCCTACAAACTTAAATCCAGTTGTATGGAACCAACATGTTAGTGCTATGCATCCCCCATTCCCAGCCTTGATTAAGACAATTTCCTGGAGAAGAGATGACAGAAGATGATCCAGGAAGCAAAATCTGACACCAACAATGAGTAGTTTAGCAGTTGACCAGTGTGAGCTAGTGCCAGAGCAGATATCATACCTCTCAGCATTGCTGTCTTGGGAATAAGTCTGGAATTTATGGGTCTTGCAGTGAGTGCTTCTCTGCTGCTGATAGTGTAAAGGTGTGAGTATCAGTTTTAGGATCTTGATGAGAAACAAACAGTAGGACAAATATTCAGCACATATATGCAGCATAACTTTATTAGGAATGGGAGAAAGGAATGTGGGAGTAAGCAGGTTTGGGATTACTGTGGTTAAGCAGGATAAAGCTAGTGGAGTAAATTAAATCAATAGCTGAGATGATGACAGAGCTCAAAACAGAGAGTAAGAATAATACTGCCACAAAACCAAGATCATTTATAGTTTGAATGGGCCCTCCAAGGTCATCACTGGGTGCTGAATCAGTTTAGCCATGTGTGTTCCTGGCAATGTCATGCTACCATCAAAATGTAGCATCAGCCCTCTAATTTATTTTGGTAGTTGATTTCATTGCAGCAGCTTGCCCCTTCATTCAAACTGCAATCATATTGCATCCCACTGTTGATTTTAAGGTGATAAGAATCAAATAAATACTTCTGGTTACTGTATTACTGTATTTCATATTCTTCTCACACTTTGGCTCCTTAACATTCAAAGCTCTGCCATCTGCATATAACTACATTATAACACTGCAGAGGGCACTATTGGTGCATATGAGCAGCTGTTGAGAAGACCCAAAATTTCATCTGCATGAAATTAGGACAAGGGATGTCTGCAAGTATGTATTAATTCATTCGCTAGTGTTAGACCTATTTGGTCTATTGATGCTTAGGGCCAGGTGATGAAATCACATCTGGCCAAACATCCTTAGACATAAAGAAAATAGAAATAAGATTCCAGTAGTCAGTTCAAAATTCTTGTGTATTTAGAACTTTAAAAAATCGCAGAGGGAACCTCCCTCCCCACTCCTGAAAGTCTTTCATTTAAGTGATGGTTACACAGTAAGTTTTAAATCTCTGTGCATTTTTCTCTGGGATGTCTTAGTTTTTAGAAGCCATCGTTTGTGTGTGCCTATACCCATTGAAATGTTTATTTCAGTATTTAAATGAGATCAGCTTTTAAAAATTTCACTTGTGGTTTAAATAAGTATACTAAACCACCATATAGAAAACCCTTGATGAACTCTCTGACAGCCATTTAAAGAGAATGTTTGCTCCTATTTCCAGATCAGTTCCTGAATAGTACTGTGACTTTAGGCAAGTGAATACTTAGTTTGTGTATGACTGTAAATTGGGTGTGCTTGCTAGTAAAATGATTTATAATTCTTGGTTGAAATGCTAATATTTTTAGGAAAATATTTTGGTATCTACAGTTCTTGAAAGTTTTGCTCTTAAACTGATTTCTGTTGCGTGTAAGATAGAGAGTTTTGATGGAAAATGGGGATCTGGGCTCTTTGAAATTCACTATTCAAGTAATTGGTCTCCTGTTTTTTTCTGCAGAGCATAAGTAAGCAGCCAAAGCCACAAGTGTTCACCTTGAAGGTATTTTGCTGACATCAGTTCTCTGCTGTATCTACTTTCTTAATGTCCAAAGAAGATCTTTACCTTAAAGAACAGAAAAACATTCCCAGTAGAAAAAAGTTCTAGGAAATATCTGTTCACACTAACTCTAAAAAATTAGAGAATGATTTGATCAAAGGGGCTAAGCAGCTGATACAGAATGTGTTCTCAGGCTAGTCTAGAAAGGTCTGAAAGGATCCAGAGACTGAAAGTTGAAAACAGGTATTTTCACAGTAGGTTTATTTGCATTTTTAGAGATGTGAACAACTAGCTACTGGAAAGACATGTCAAAATGACTTCTCTATAATTATGTTCATTAATGTATTTACTTTTATCTCTGAAAGATATGCTCTTCGAAGTTTAAAAATTAATTCAGAAAGATTCTGTACTCCTCTACCAAGGTCAATCCCATATAGATTCAGATCCAGACCTAGATCTGCCATGTGATCCTAAAGGAGGGAGCACAAACTATTTTACAAGTCTATTCCTAAGCTTCTCTTTGGCTTATGTAAGGCTTATTTTATACGATTGGCTCCTGACAGCCATTCATAAAACTTGCAGCATTTGCTATCCAAATAGCTTCCAGCTACTGACATTATATCCTCTAGCATATCTGCTTACATTCTGCTGTTGTCCTACTTCCAGACACCATTCATCTTTGAGTGCACAGTTTCACTAGATGCATTAATTGCTTGCCCTGCTGATATCTTCATTGAAAGCACTCAGATATTACAAACAGCAGCTGCCATTTAAGCAAGATAGCCACATGGTTTGATATGTTAAAATACTGTAGGTCTCTCTAAATCTGCAAAACTTAAACATTGAATAAGATTGTTTACTCACTGGCTGTTCATATTGCTTTTACTGGATTAGTGTAAATGATGTAAAAATTAGTTGGCTTGAAGGAAATTAACTGACAGCACTAAACATGCTATATTAATTATTTTACAGTTCTACTGCTGAAGTGCATCTTCATGAATGTTAAATCCCCATAAATCAGCATATTCAAACAGGGGAGTGGACCCAGAGGTTCATACCTGTTTCTATACTTTTCCTTCCCATTTTATCTCCCTTCCCCATCTCAATGCCCTATGCCACATTTATAGGACTTTCACTCTAAAACTGGTGTGGTGGAGCTGACCTGGGTTAAAGCTAATTCAGCACAAGACTAGCTAACTAAAAAGATTAGATAACTGAATGGCTTCTGCAGGCTGTAGTTGCACTGTACATTTATTATGCAGCTCCACAAACAGTTATTGTGGTGTTAAGGAACAAGACAGCGTAAGGTTGTAAACAACTATGAAGGGCAGTCAGAGTCTCTTTGGTGTAACTGCTCATGCTCAAAGCTTTTGGGAAACTCCTTGTTCTGTGCTGCCTTAGACATCATTGCCAGGTCTGGCCTCAGCATAAGATTTAGGAATAATACAGCTGAAATATTAGATATCTTTTTACCAAGGTACCACGTCAATTAGCATTTCATATGCACAGGCTGTAAGACTATTAAAATAATCTTTAATTCCTGAAAACTTCAATAAGTAATTCAATTTTATATAAAAAGGACACTGTAGCATTTTTAAATGAAGCATATATAAATCACTTTCAAGATACTATTTCATATTAATTTTTTAACAATGAGTAAGCAAGTAAAAGTTAGCATTATACATCACTGAATTAGTTTTTTCATCAACTTCATTGTCAGTATTATGAATGTCCCCATGGAAAAAGAAATGTGAAGTTATATTACATTGCATTTAATATAAAATATTAGTTTTCTATAGCCAAATTAGCTGTAAAGTAGAAACAAATTATGCTTATATCTCCTTTAAGTCTAATTTCTTTTTGAGTGATATAGAAAGTAAATTGGAATTTTGTCAAGAAGGATCCTTAACCACTGTGCTCTTTGTTGGAGGTCCTTATAACTTTCTCATACTTAACAGTGTTATATTATCATTTTACTTGGCAACACTTGCAT
Organism: Molothrus aeneus; assembly: GCF_037042795.1. Classification (NCBI taxonomy): domain Eukaryota; kingdom Metazoa; phylum Chordata; class Aves; order Passeriformes; family Icteridae; genus Molothrus; species Molothrus aeneus. The sequence continues at coordinate 33,706,012 of NC_089651.1, read as the reverse complement.
TTTTTTTTAAAGTAGGTTAAGTATGAGTCATATTGTTATAACATGATTGTATCTCATTCCAGACTAAGATGTTGAGCTTGCAGAACGCAAATGAAATCTATCTGGAAAGAAACAGTAAGTCACTTACTCTAATCTTTATAGTTTTCAAACTTTTTTTAAGTGCTGAAAAAAAATTATATTCAACACAGGGAAAATATCTACAGAAAGGGTAGATTCAGGGAATAAATCACAGAGCCAGATCAAATGAGATCAGAATAGTTCTATCTTTGTTGCACATAATTGCAATGTGACCTTAAAGTCCATCTGCACAGTGCTTTGCACTGACTACCTATGAGCGAGCAATTCATCTCATTGAACCTCAGTTGTCTAGAAGTTAGGTATCTGTTTTAAGTTATTCATCTGGATTTTATTTATCTTTTCTCAATGCAGACATAAATATATCATTGAGATGGGATGGGCTGTAGAGAAAATGTGCCTTGATCCGAACGCACCCATTTAAGTTAGGTAGCTAGGTAAATGAAGCACTGGTATTACTCCAATATTAACTCACTCGTTAATATTGGTTTCTTTCTGGGTGGTTTCTCTAAGAATTTCAGATGTCATTAAATTAGGAGGATGAAGTAGCACTGGAATTTGGGCTGAATATTTTGTCTTTAGGAATCCTTAACTTCTCTTTTTTAACCCCTCCTGGCTGCAATATAGAAATGATAAATATCACTTTTGTGTTCTAGTTTCAGCTGGGATAGATTTAATTCTCTTCCCAGTAGCTGGTACTGTGCAGTGTTTTGGATTCAGTATGTTGATAACTCACTGATGTTTTAGCTGTTGTTAGGTAATGCTTACCCTTAGGTCAAGGACTTTCAATTTCGCGTGCTCTGCCAGTGAGGAGCTGCACAAGAAGCTGTGAAGAGTCACAACCAGGACATCTGACTGGAACTGGCCACAGAATGTCATGCCTAGTATGGTGGGCAGTAAACCAAGGGAGGCAATACTCAGTTGGAACATGCCAATAGGTGCTCAGACTGGGCATTGTTCAGTAAGTGGTGAAAAATTGTACAATGCATCACTTGTTTCCCCTCTCCCTCTCCATTTCATTGCAATCATTACTGTTGTTAATATCCACTTTACTTCTATTATTAGTTAGCTCTTATACCAAACCAAAGATTTCACATTTTTCTGATCCTTTGCCCCATCCCACCAGGGCGCAGGAGGAGTGAGAGAGGGTCTGTGTGGTCTTCAGTTGACATCTGGATTAAACCATGACATTTTTGTAAAACAGTTTCATTTTACTGCCTCTTTTGCAGTATAAGTAACGAATACTAAACAAATTAAAAGCCAATGTGATTTAATTGACATGGAATTTCTTGATTATTGATTCTGCCCTGATGTTGATCTCTCTATGGACACTGACATACTGTAACTACTGACATGCTTTTTGTTGCTATAAGGCCACAAAGGCCACATACTGTATTCTTACAATTAGGCTGCATTCCTATCTGATATAATAGGGATTTTGGCTAAGACTGCAGTGCAGAATAAGTCCCCAGGTCTACATGCTTAGGATCAATATGAATATTAGTTTAGAAAAATTAAGACAGAAATGAATGTGTGCTAAAAGGCAAAAACCTTGCTTCTAACTGAGATAAATCAGTTGCTTTAGCAGCTCATCCCATTGGGACACCTAAAGGCAGTAGTTCTTATTATGGAGTAATGAGCTGCAAAATTTCAGTGTAATGACAGAAATTTGTTTCTGGCAGATTGACAGAATTTTGTTATTTTGGGGAAGGCTGTAGGGGTAACCATAGCATAAAAGTAAGGTCAACTCCAGTCAGACAATTTTTAGTAACTGGAAGATTGTGATGGTTGCCTGGCAACTACAGCAGATACACACTAGCTTTTCCAGGTGATTTGGGAGACGTACAGTATTTTCACTTGCTGTATTGAAAAGAATGTCTTTTAAAAGAAGCTGGCAGTTAGAAAGGTAAATCTATCATGTTTAACTTGGCTCATGGTAGATAAAGGGACTGGTTCATTTGTCTTTTTCCTAGCATGTTTTTTTTCCATGTTCCCATGAAGTTTCAATTTATCATCTAACTCTTGAAATTGAGAGACACAGGCTTGATTCCTTTGCTGCATTTGGTCAAACCAAAAGCATGTGTGGGCTCAAAATATATCTCCATCTTTAACTCACAGAGGCTCAACAGGTAATAGGTGGAACCCACCCTCTACTTTCATTCCAATGCTTTTACATCAACAGGAAATTAATGCAGAAGGCAAAATAACCCCTTTTGATCCAGGAAGGACTCTTATAAGAATGTGACTTCAATTTTAAAGCTTCTCTGTTTTGCTGGGTTACTCCCATCTCTGGGAAATTTCTCAAAACTTCCCAGTATTTCATTTGATGTGATTCAAAGAAGTAATTCAACTTTCAAATTGGCAAATTTGATTTTTTTTTTAACAAAAGTTGACTCACTGTTTTGTTCCATCCATTGGCATAGGATACATTTTATCAGGATTCTCCACGCTAAGACCTTTCTGAAGAAACTCTAAAAGTGCATAGAAGGTATTGATGGATGTAGTTTTTTGTACCTAGTCACAGCTGATAGTACTTTCTCTTCTGGGATGAAGAGAAAATGTGAAAAAAATCACAGAATATCCTGAGTTGGAAGGGACTCACAGGGATCAGTCGAGGCCCAACTTCTGGCCCCGCACAGGACAACACCAAGAATCAAACCATCATGCCTGTGAGCATTGTCCAAATGCTTGGTGCTGTGACCACTTCTGTGGGAGCCTCTTCCAGTGCCCGACCACCCTCTCCATGAAAAACCTTTTCTAATAGCTAACCTGAACCTCCCCTGACACGGCTTTATCCCATTCCCACAGGTCCCTGTTGCCATAGGGTATCTGGTAACAATTTCATGGGTGATACAGAAAGATATCCCTGATAAGGAATATTGCTGTGAATATCTGCTTGGTTGCATTCCTATTCTGCCAGTATGATCTGGATATCAGTGTTCTGAAAAAATCTTTGTAGCCTTGTTTTTTGATAGTGTACATCATTGAAACGGGTGATGCTTCACCAATCTATGCTTTTAACTGATATTTTGTACTTCTGAACCCTTCTTCTCAGGTAACTGTATTATACAATTTCTGAGATACTATATTTTTATACAGGCCTCCAAAGTGTCAAATGCTTAACTGCTCATAACTGTATGGTTTAAATACCATACACACATTCTATTTCTTTAGGAAAATTGTGGGGAAATTTGGGTTTAATTTGTTTTTATTTTAAGAATCTCTGTGAGTTTATTTTGTTGTAACAGACTCCCACCAGTATATTTGCTTTGTTGGCCTTCCCCCTGATTCTTACTCATAAACACTCAAACCTATCAGCACTGTCACCAGTTTCTAGACAACCAAACCCCTCAACAAACCCCCTCTACCTCTCCCTCCTTACCTATCCCTTCTGAAGACTTCAGAACCACATATAATAAATGTCTGTAGAAAAAGTAAATTTTCAAAAACAATGAGCAAGTGTGTGTACAAGACTACTGCTCCTTGTACATGAGTCTCCTGTATTAATGTAATGCTGTGTTTTTTATCATTTCTCACCTCTTTTACTCTACCAGTTATGTCATCAAATTTGGCCATCCATCAGTTACAGCTCATTTGCAAAGAATGGTATATAAAACAGCATCAATTTGAAGACCTTTATGCTATTTCAATTGTCAATGAATGTACTTTTTCCCTAACAGATGTAGGATTTCCACAAGGATTTTCATTCATGCTTCTCTCATTTTGTGCTAGAAATTGTCCGTGTACATACTTCTTCAGAGTATTGTTCTGAATACAGCTTGTGTTAAATGTGTTGCACTAATCCATCACCTATTTGAAGATAAGATATTTGGACAGCTGCTAAAAATCACAGTACCTAGTGTTATGGAATGCTAATTCCTTTTAGTGCCACAGATGCTGCTGTTAAATAACTAATGGGTAAAAATAAAATAAAAGAGTAGTGACTTGTATGTACCACATCCAAGGCATGGCAAGCATTTTAAAACAGCCGTGTCTGTGTTGAGCAAATTTACAAAACACATTTCTGGTCACAAGAATGTTGGCAGAATTAGAGAGACTTGCATATGCTTACACAATCATGCTTCCCTGAAAATGTCTTCACTGTAAGTCTTAACACAATTATGTTGGGAAACTGATGAATTTGGGGACCCATCTGGAGGTGAGACAGGTAGTAGGTAGGTAGCATAAGGTTATGAACAGCCTTCATTCAAAGCTAAGTAGCTCATGAGTAGTCCATAAGTAGTAATAGATTCACATATTGCATTCATCAGACTACTGAAAATGGCAGAACAAATTCAGAATATTCAGGAACAAAAAAAGTTTAGTTATACATAGTGGCACTGAATTCTTCCTCTCGAGATATGCTTTTAAATACTGCATCTAAGATACACTTAGAATCTATCATACAATTAAAGTTTTATTCCTGATCTCTAGTCTAAAATGTGTCAAATTTTACAGTTAATTCAACTTAACCCTTCTTCACACGTATTTCAACAAGGATAGCTGCAGTCCTTGTGCTGAAGGAAAACTTTGAGACAAGACAGGCTGAACTTGGTTAAACACAGCTCCTCTTGGACTGAGTGTCTGGCTCTCTGCCTCTCGTGTTGGACATCAGGGAGCTGGCATGAAGTGGTGCCATGCTGTGAAAAAAATTATTTCCCAGTGCTACTACAGAGAACTAGGGGGTGAATGTGAGTTAACCTATGCATTTACAGTTAACAAAGTGCAATCATACACAGGAGAATAAATTGCAGCATATAATCTAGTCTAGCACTTCAGTGGGAAGTTTGTAGAAAGTCATCTCAAAGATGCTTTTATCCAATGTCAGTTTTATCTCTCTAATATTTTAGCATTAAACACTCTCTTAGGCCAGTGATGTCTCATAATGTAAACATTATGAGACATGTAAACATTATGAAACATTACACATTGTAAACCAGACTACACGAAGAATCAAGAAATTTTTTCTTTAAAATGGAAGGTTCCATTTTTTTTCTCCCCTTTTTTTTTCCCATTAACTTAAAACTACTTGTCGACAATACTTTTTGCTATCAGACACTAACATATTTATCTATCTACTGTGTTCTAGCAAAATTTTAAGTAGGTGATATTCGTTTAGAATTCTGATTAAATCAGAAATTATCTCTATATGGTTTGTGGTGCAGTATTTGGGGGGAAAAAAAAGAAGTAGACAAAATAAAGTAGAGGAAACTTTAAGTGCTGGAATATACCATAGTGCAGAAAAGTTACAGTTACATTTCAGTAGAGAAAAGTTAAAAATAGATTATTTTAAGAAAAATTTGGACAAAGTATGGCAATTCCTATTTCCTACTTATTCATGTAATAACTTTGCAAATCACCAAGGTAGAAGAGACTTCAAGCATAAAGAAAAAGAGAAGAAAAGAAAAAAAGAGATGAAATTAAAAAAAAAATATATAAAGGATCCTATTTAGGCACATTTGCTATATTAAATATGTGGTAAAAGCAAGAGATCCCCTGCCAGACTATCTCAAGATGAACATGCATCCTATGCATTCATAAAGCTATAAATGGCACCATGAAAAGGGCTATTCTCTATTCACCCAGTCATTGCATGGCTGACCACATGGTATAGCTGACCATATTACATTTTTATGAGAGTTTGCACCTGGGGTTTCTCCTGTCTCTTTGATTTTCTTTGTTGCAGGAACATGAAGATCCGATGGTTTTAGTCAGAATTAGCTGCTCCTAAAATGTTTCTTTACAGCTGCCTGTTACTGAGGAGGTGCATGGTATGTGATGCTGCATGTAAAATATTGAGAGTGCATACAAAAACCATTCACACTAAATGTTTTCTAGGTGGTAATCAAAAGAAGTCCAAGCACAAAACACACAGAATTGTTTGTGTGGTCTTGAGGCCACAGGCCTTGCTCTTTTTTCCAGCCTTCCATTCAGTACTGAGCAGCTATCATTCAAAGTTCTCTTTCTGAGATAATCTCCCAGTCTGTCACACAGTTGATACTCTGCCTCTAAGAAGACAGATCTTTGCTACAATCTTGACAATAAAATAATATGACATTTTCCTGCAAACTCTTCTTCTAGGTCACTTAAAAGCAATATAATATTGCTGCAGTGTAGGCCTGCCTGGTTCCCAATCTAATATTCACTAGTAAAATTTGACAAAAATTATTCAACAAATTTTGGATCTCTGTCTCTAAGCCTCAGTACACAGACTGTGGTTCCACAGAAGTGATTGTTCAAATACTTTGCCAGATATTTTGTGTTTCTATATATTCTCTTGGTATTTAAAAAACATTGTATAGCTTTTAGTGTCAGTGTACAGATTTAATTTCCTCCTGCAGCTACGAAAGGACTCTTCTAAGACAAGAAAAATAAGGTAAAAAAAAAGATGTCAGATGAAGACCCTGACTGAACTCACATAAACTCTTCTCTTTGACTTAAGGACAAACCAAGTGGCACAATGAGGGATTAACCTCAGTATTTTGATGAAAAATACTTACTTTTAAAACAGCATTCTTTATAGCGTGCTTGCTTAAACCAGATGACCTAACCTTATTTAACATAGTCCTCCATATAAACTCAGTCACTTTTTGTTAACTTCAAACCTCTGGCTACTCCCTCAGATTGTCTCATGACTATCTGAAAGCCTGAAGCCAGAGCCACAGAGCTGACAAATATTGCCAGCACTGAGTGTCAAAGGATGCCTTTCATCTGCACACAAGGGCAAGCACCAAGGGTGCCACAGACTGAGACAGAAAAATATGCATCAGTAGCAATCTGTAATCCAGACAAAATCTTTTGTACTAAGGGTATAGGTATTCATTGTGCCAAGGTGTTAAACATTTATGAAGGCTTTTAAGGAGATATGTTGATTTTCTGAATGGTTTTGAAAGTAATTGTTGTCAGGATGCATCAATAGGTTTTGACTGTTTCTAGTTTAGGAAACATACTGTGCTTTTCACCCCAGATCACCTTGCAATTCTCACATTCATCCTTATGTGACATACTGCAGCTGAAACCAGCCCTGGAGCTATTATGCAATGCTAATGCCTTTTTTGTTTATAGTAGAAATCAGCCATTTTATGTGAAGCCTGGTCGTTGCCATTCTGAAGCATCTTACAAAATGGCATAGGCATTTTCCCTGTTCATTCTATATTTCAGAACTAATTATAATTAATAATTTGTTATATTATTGTTTTAGATTATATCTTCTGTACTTGGAAATAGCAATACAACTGTTACGCAGCAAAAAAATTATTAAAAATATTTTTGAATTACTATTAGAAAAGTAGGTCTTTTAGAAAAATTTAAAAAATCTATGATGATGTCAGAAATCAGAAGCCTATGGCAAGAAGAAACTATAACTAGAATTTACAGTTATTTGCTTGTAGTGAAAATCAAGGGTACTTTTACCCTTGACTGCAGCAGAAAGGAAGGTAGGCCTCCAGTAAAATGCTTTTAAAATCTCTATCACAGGCATCAGGGAACCTACAAGGAAGGCAAAAACAACAGCACTCCTTTGCAGGTGAATGAGCAGATGAATTATTTGCCTTAAAATGGAAAAAGCTATTCCTAAAACATTACTCACCAATTTTCCCTTTCTAAGAGTTGTTCAGGTGATACACCTGAGCATTTTCAAGGGACATGTCTGCTCTACTGCAGGGGGCTTGCTTTCCTCAACAAGAAGTAAGGTTGCTAATAATGTACTGGGAAGAATAAAAGAATTCCTGCTGTTGTGTTGATCTTTCATCCTAAAATACTTCTTTTGTGGTCATTTTCCCAGACTAGCCTGAGTTACTGGGCTCCATCTGCTGTGTAAGTGGCATATTACTTTAGGCATGATGTGTTACTGCATCTATGTTTATGCTAAGCTGGAACATGCCCCTGCATTTAGAGAATGGGGAGAGCACAAATAAAATGCCTTTTCTGACAACATAAAATTACAGAGGAAGGTGTAGACAGAGAGGTTTTTTCTTTGTTGTCAATTATATAAGAGGCAACAAGATACAATTATTCAGTCAATCAGGAGCTTCTTGGATTCTTTGAATAAGGCTTCTTTTATGCAAATTGTACACATCTTTGCTCTAAGCTAAATTTATAACTATAATAATTTAACTAAATAATTTACTTTAAAATATTTTTCTTGAAATTTGATAGTTATTCCATTGTTTTGAACTTTGGTTTTCACATGCATGCCATTTTCAGTAGAAATTTTCAAGTTTAATACTTTATATGTCATTTGAGAGTTTCTCAAGGGAATATATGATTTTGTCCTGTGAAGTCTTCATTCATTGTACCAGAGACAATGAACAGCACTATGCATTTCTTTATTTCATGTGTCTTCATCATCTGTTCATTTGAACCAATTTTTTTAGGACAGGCTTTAAGACAACACAGGGAATGGCAGCTAGATGACAAATTTTACAATAAAAGAATGTTTTCTGTTTTATCCACTAATAATGAGGAAGCGGATTACATCACCAATGTGATATAATTCTTCAAGACAAAATTTTATTATTCTCATTGCTAATAATCTGAGTAATTGTTCTCACCTTTGGATAACACATGATAATTTCATTTTGCCTGCAGAAGTTTGGTCACTAGCAATAGAAGACTGTATTTCCTAAACTGTCATCCATTAGTCATGATTTCTAACTGACAACAGCATAGAATTTAGATGCTTTTTGGTGACATCAGCTTGCTTTAGTTCTCCAAAGTCTCAAGAAGTGAGAGATGTGGTCAAAGTCAAAAAAAGGTCACAGGATGTTGAGCCCACAGGATGTTAAGACATATGGACATTCATATTATCCATCTGCTTTTAATCCAATGTTAAACTAAAAAGCAGGAGTGGTCTTTCAGGCATAGTATTCAGTTGATTCTGAAACATTGTGCATAGTAGTTTTTATTGTCAGTTGATTCTTTACTTGGTTATTTATAGTAGCTCTTTAGGTCAGGATTATTCTGTTTAATAGGTTAGCAGCCATGAAGATTGATTATGAAAAACACCAAATTTAGGTAGATTGCAAGCAAAATAATATAAATTATTACATTGACAGGTTGATGGTTTTGTTGCTAGTAGACAAAGAGCCTCTAGAGTATCAGTTGCTACACTAGGGCTGTTACCTGTATGTCCATGTCAAATCAAAGCAACCAGAGAAAGAGGAGAACAGGCACATTGAACTATCTTTATGGATACCTAGTGGTGTGCAGTACTTGCCTGTCCTTATGTAGGTGGCAGAAATGTTACTCGGGTTCACATAATATGTTTTCACAAATTGATCTCAGCAGCACATATTTAATAATGATAAAACATTATTCAAGAAAAATGAACCACTATACACAAGAAGCATTGACTACAGTTTTAAACACATTAGAATATGCAGTTCTCTGTATCATTTTTCTATAAACCTTGAAGTCTTAATTACTCATTAGAATTATTAGAAGATTTTCTATGAAACTGAAAAAATATTAGATCATCAGACATGGATGAAGTTTTTACTCCTTAGTGAAAAGGCCTTAATAAAATTAATTAAAGGTACAATATCACCACCTTCATCTATTTTATGCCTTACATTTCCTTCAACAAGGATATTTTCAAATCTCCCCACTGCAAAAGGTAAAATAAATCCTGTTTGTGCAGAAGTAAGAGATTAGAGATAATAGTGAGAAACCTGAAGAATGTAGAAACTACAGGTAGGGTTGGGTTGCTTTGTTTATATGAATAGTAAGGAAGATAAATGAAGTAACTGAGTTTAGAGAGAGATTACTGAGGGGAAAGTGTTTCACATAAAAAGGTCACAAACACTGCTTTATGAGAAAGAAAATAAATCTAACCTTTTTTTCCTCAGATACTTTGGAATTTTTTTACAAGGTCTCAGAATTCTGAATTCCTATTGAAGTTCTATTCTGAATGTTTTTTATTATTTCTAAAGTGAAGACAAATATTGGCAGTTATCATATAAACATGTTTCCAAAATCTGTTCTTGTTCCTAGCCAGAAAATAATGACAGTTCATGGTTGGGGATGAGAGGGATCAGGGAAGAAGAGTTTGTTTCTTTTTTCCCATTCCTATGAGCAGGGAGGAAAGAAAATCCAGCGATAATTTTCAGCTATTTTTTTAGTGAGAGGTGTGATTTATTTACAAGCATATTTATTTTCTACAGCAAAATAAAATGGGAAAAAAAGCACCCCACCTTCCAGTGGCATTTTGATCATCTCAGAAAAGTGGAGTCAGCTTGGGCCAACAGAAAAAGCCAAGAATAGTTAAGAACATGGGAAAAAAGGTAAGGACTAGCCATTAAATTTGTACATGTCATGGTTCCTATTAGATAACTGGCTTAGCATTATAAGAAGTATAATTTTTCCCCCTGAAGAAAATGAGAAATTATAAATTATGTTATAATAAATAACAAAAGGCATCTCTTTATTCAAAAATTTTATAATATAGCATCTTTCATTGAAGAACTTTAAGCCAGCAACTGCTGGTACAGCAGTGAGTTCCTGGGTTTTTGAACCTTGCACAAATCAGTGTAGCTGAGGCCTAAAGACATTTTACTGAGAGATAGAGGCCAATCTTTTTTCCAGGGAGAGAAACCAGCTTTGTGTTGTCTTTTCTGGACAGGCCATATGGAGGTGTTGCTGTGCCCTCTGTAGGAGGCATCCATCCCCATCCATCCGTCCTTCCGCCCACGTGGAGGAAGCCATGGCAGCTCTTCTGGGGAAAAGGCAGCTGGCCAAGCAAAATCATCCCCTGGGCTGCATCCAGCTCCCACAATACCAGAGACCATCCCAGCCAGAGCTGCTCATGGATGCATTCGTTAGAGCTCTGAAAATATCATGAACCTTGGCCGAGCCCAGGAACTGCCACTTTACAGAATAATATCCTTGCCCTGATATTTGTTCAGAAAAACAAATACCACACACACACACACACTTGCATGTTAATTCCTCTGAATTTCTTTAATTTAACATATCAGACTGCACAGCTCCTGTGAAAAATTTAGTAAAATCACTGCATTTTGGAGGGATTTCCTTCTGCAATTATTACTGTGTGTACTACTTTTGGTTAATTGAGCAAACAATGCCCTTGATAGCCATTTCCTTTCACCATAGTCAAAGGCAAGATAATTAGTTAATTGCCAGAAGGGGTTGTTAACTGCTGATAATGAACCACTTTTGAGGAAATTACTCCTATAATGCCATTAGATACTGCAGGCATGCATGAAGGGAAGAAATACTGTTTTGATATTTCTCCACTTTTTCTCCTGCAAGGAAGTTGTAGCAGATGTATTGTTGAGCAAGAAGACAGTTACCACTTAAAGCAAAAAAAGATCCACATGTTAAGAATTATTTTTCATGTGGCAGAATTGACCTGAATGTCATGAACTTTTAATTTTAAATATTATATTACAAATCCATTAATCTTTAATTCTACAATATTGACCACTTGATCCGGCAGGATATAGTAAATAAATAACAATACTTTGCTGCTATTTACATTATGAATTACAGTGTAATGTATTTTTATGTCATTTACACAGGAGAATTTTAAATAAAACCCTCATTCTATTCTATACCTGATTTTGTAAATATATTTGGACCATACCTAATAGATGGATGGTCTCATCACAAAGATAATCACAGTTCTCACTAATGACTGTTGTCTGTGGTCGGATCTAGCAGTACCCCTAGTGTGTATCTCAAAACAAATCAGAAAGGGTTAGGCTGTACTTGTATCAAGTATATACAAGTCAAAGGAGCTTATAAAAGGATAGCTTATGGTGTAACTACAATAAAAATAGAAATTAAGCAGTCAATCAAATTTTCAATAATTTCTAAAAATCTTAATAGCACACTAAAACACATTTCAGTCAGAATAAAAATGTTCCTGTGTACTGTGTTTCACATATTCATACAGAATCCTATAATTATTTTCAATGTATTAAACTCAAATATACATAAGAATTATCTGTGCAGAGTAAACCCAGTGCTACATACATCAGATCTTACAAAAATAATTTTTCAGGTGAACTGTGAGTTCACAAAATCACAGAATCAATTGCAAAATTGCAGGATTCCTCAGACAGGTTCACCAATGACCAAGATCATTCTCAGATGATTTTTTAATGTCTCCAAAACTGGCAACTTCACAACTTCTCTGGGCAACCTCTGACAGCTCTTGTTGGTTCTCAATGCTCAGAAAGACTGTCCTGTATTTCAATTTATGACCAGTGCCTCTTGTCCTGCCACTGGATGCCACTGAAGAGAGTCTGTCTCCCTCTTCTTTACACCACCCTTTTAGGCATTTATGTACATTGATTGATCCCCCTGCACCTGCTCTTTCCAGACTGAAAAGTACCACTTCACTCAGCCTTTCCTCACAGGAGAGGTGCCTTACTCTTCGTGGCCTCTCACTGGACTCTCTCCAGAATGTCCATTTTTCTCTTTACTCAGAAGCTCAACACTGGACACAACACTCTGGAAGTGGCCTCACCTGTGCTGAGCAGAGGGACAGGAGCAGCTCACTCAACTGCTGGCAACAACCTTCCTAATGCAGCCCAGGATACCATTTCCCTTCTTTGCTGCAAGGGCACATTGCTGGCTTGAGTTCAACTTGGTGTCCACCAGCATCCCCAGGTCCTTTTCTGCACAGTTACTTCTCAATGTCTGCAAACAGAAAATAGAATTCAGCAGCACAATGGCAGCCTCCACCTCTCCTGAGTGATTCTATCTGTATGCAAATAATCCACAGATGTCTCTCCTTGCCTGAACAAGCCTCGGAGGTGAGTTTTACTTGCCATTCATGTACCAGCACAGACATCTACTACCTATCCATGTCTGGTCTGTAAAGGGTTATCATATTCTTTTACAGGAAAAGTCCCCCCTCCAGCAGAAGTATTTAAAGAGTTAAAAAAACTGCACCACCACATCAGAAGGATTAGTAGAAAATTCAGTGAAATAATACTAAGAATTATGAAGTTACCAGCAAGCTGAAACAACATGAGTTTCTATAAATCAGTGTATACTGCCAAGAATAGTAGCTATTTTATCCAATTTACCTCTTCATCACACAGAAATTGGTATTTATTAGTTATATTTATATTGCTATATATCTAGTTATATTTTTAATAGATTACATTTTAGCTAAATTTCTGAAAATGTTTCCATTAAATTTGATTTATATAATTACTAGCTAACTGTAATTTATTGATGAATGTTCTCCATGGTTTAATATTTAATATACATGTTCTCAAAAGGAAAGCATTTTAGTCACAGAAAAAACAAGGGGATATTTTGGAATAATATTACTTGCCATCCTGGTTTTCTTTGATGAGTAAGTCTGAAGTAGATTTTAGCAAATAAATGTGGAGTTAAAATGTGGTGTTCAGGCAGTACGTAAGAGAAGGCACAAAAAGAAAGGTACCATATTTTATATAGGTAAGAGATTATCTATTAGTCTACTTCATGCTTTAAAGGACAGGAAGGACACACCAGGAAGCAGAAATTGATGCACAGAAGCTCAGAAACCAAACTGCCTGTACCAGATTTCCCATTTGTGATCTATTTCAGGCAACATAGACAACACCTAGGATCAAATATTTTTGTTCCAAGCACCTATTCAGTATTGAGGAGATGCCAAGAAGCTTAGAGCAGCTCTTGGACTGGCAATGAGTACATCTCTATAACTCTGTACAAGAAATTGATTGTATTTCAGTACAAGAGACATAATTGTTTCATGTGATTAGTTCAGCATAGTCCCCAGCCAGAGAGGAGCATAAGAACTAAAAGAGAGAGGCACAAGAATTAGAATCTCAGTATCTCAAAACATTGTCACATGCTTTCCTTAGGTCCAAGCCTTTGGAAGTAGCTATCCTTGCCCAGTAGAAGATTAGCTCCCTACCTCTCTTGCATAACTTTTGGAAAACTCTCACATAGTAATGGAATTTAGAGAGCATTTTAGATCTCTAAATTTAGGCTGCCATACTCCTTCTCTAATCCAGCTGTGAGACCTTCAGAAAGCCCTGCTTAGCTGCTGCTTAACCTGAAAGACACTAAATTTGCCTCACCAGCAAAATACACCAACACATGTCAGGTGCCCATTTCCCTGATGCTGGATACTGATATCCTTAACATATCCTGAGAATGCCAAGCAGCTGCAATGTGGGTATGAAAGATTGTCAAATTAGGTGTCCTGCCTCTTTGCTTTTCTGTTGGGATTAATCTTATAGTCACCCTTGTATGCCAAGAACTCATTCAGAGTTCAGATAGCCTATTGTCAGAGGAAGGGATGTCAGGTTATCTCTGCATAATTCACTTTCAGATCATGTTTTTGGTAGGCGGGAAATCTGCTTTTCAAATGGAGCACAGAAATTAAGGATGGACCTGAATCTTTTCACTGGGATGCAGTATAAAAGAGAAACATTGCTTCTGCCTGTTTTATCAGAGAAAGACAATTAGAAACAAGGATTCATAATCCAGATCCAACTTTCTTCTGACCACTTTAGCAATGTTGCTGCTCAACAGTCTTATTTTTCTTCATTGGTCTTTCTTACAGACTGTCTTGGGGGACTTTTTTTCTATCATAATTCTTAAAGAATTTCTAAATTCCTAAAGAGTTTCCTAAATCTGGACTAGCAGCTTCAGTAGCAAACAAGTACCTACCAATCAGCATTAGTAAAGTTAATACAACTTAGAAACTGGAGTTCTTGCTCCTCCATGTTCCCGGTGCTGTTATCATCTTATTGCAAAGGTCCCATACCTTCTTGGTGATTTCTCATGAGCATCTCCTCACAGCACTGCCTCCTTGTTGCCTCCTTGTTCTTCATGGCACAACCAAAAAAAATCCAGCAGGTTCCTTACCCAGCTGACCCACTCTTTTATAGCACTCATCCTTATTGGGCACAGCTGTGGCCTGTTAAGGGCAGGTCTGATCCTAATCATTGGTAATTAGCACTGCTGCAACTCCTCAGAGGTGAGATTACCTTCTGCACTATCTTTATTTTCTTACATTTTATCCCCCCACAGTGTGCCCGAACTTTCAACTCAGTATTGCCTGCTCTTAGGTTTATGTTGCTGTTTCACTGTGGTAAATTGAATCCCTGCAGCAGATAGGTTTGTTCCACTCTGGCTTAATACCTAAGTCCTGGTGCTTTAAATGGTACAGGATCTAACGTAGTTTGGGATCACCATTGCTGGGACTGTCACAGGGAGAGTTTGAGCAGGTCCAGAACATTTTGCAAGCCCATGGCCTCAGCTACAAATGCCTTCAGACAATTATTTTCTTTCATTTCCATTCAATGTCCCATGCACATCTGCAAAACTTAAAATATTGTTGCAAGAGGATGAAAATATTAGAGGATGAAAGGAGTTTTTTACTAGAGACCATAGATAGCAAGTTTAAAAAAATATTCTGCTGTCCTTAACATGCCATACAGAAAATATATTTAGCCTGGAAAATCAGCTGTTGTCAGGACTGTCTGGACAACTGGCATTCAGTTAAAGTGCAGTCCACTATATAGCCTCTGTAAAAATATAAAATCAAGGATTAGCCTTGTCTGAGATTTAACTTGCTAGGGATCTAAAATGGTTAGTCCACAGAAAAATTCTGGATGCAATAGATGGATAACATCTATCAAAAGCTATTGGGCTGCAAATAATAAAGAAAGAAATTAAAATAACTTTATTAAGTTCAGAGATGTTATGGAAAATGCAGATTTTCTATTTTTAAGTGAATTTCAGAGAAAAATTTATACATATTATTTCCATACCTGCAAGGACAAACCCACAGTTAAGTAAAATAATCGTTCCTGTTGTGCACTGAAAGTGTGTGACCACGAAGTAGAGCACGAATAACTGAAAGTCAAGTAAGATATTTGCTTAACTTTAACCCATAACAGCAAATGACAAAAGTATTTTGAAGTGTGATTATTACCAGTCAATTTGGTTGAACGACATTTCAGTGAAAATATTATTTTAGAATTATTTTTTTATTTAGCAGTTTTCAATATTTAAAATACCTTAAAATCTTATTTTATTTAAACTCTAATACATCTTCATAATAAAAAAAGAATAGCTGATTTTTTTTTTCATTATACCTTAACATTTCAATTACCATATAATTTCTTAAATATATTATGCTTCAGAACCTATATGCTTCATTTCAGACCAGAAATTAGACTGGGGTTTGATCGGTCTGTTTGGTTTCTGGGGTTTTTTTAGTGAGTCTAACAACCTTTTGATATACATTAACTGAACTAGTATTATCATATTGCTTTGCAGTTCCCAGTGAGGTAGAATAAGCAAAATATATTTCAAGATGAAATTATGAACTGAAAGTTCTTATGGGAGATATCTTCATTCTCTTGCTGCAGAATTGGACAGTTTTGTTTTGATCTAGGGTTTGACAGATTATTTTATTTTTTAATTTCATCCTGAAGAAAACTAAATTATTTTTATATTTCCACACTATGTAATGGGAGACAATGGTGACCCAGATTGGTAAGTAATGTAGCTGACTTTAGTGCCATGCCATAACTGAGTTAATCAGGCTGCTTTACAGTCTGACCTATTAGTCTGGATACAGACATGAAGTACCACTGTATTGATCTCAACTATTATTTGAAAGCCCTGTCACAACTATAGCTTTGCATTGTGCTGAAGACCCATATGAGCAAGCCTGGATCTAGCTCAGAGGCCTTCAGTAGGAAAGCATGCTTTACCCTGTTTTGACCTAGTCAGAACAGAGCAGGTTTTGTGAGCCTGGGGAAGTTAATTTTGAACAAATTAATTTTCTTGGGGAAATTATGGCTAGAGGAAGAATCTGTAACATATATTATTGCTGAAGCTAAATTGACATTTTTATTTTTTTATATTGCTCTTACATAATTTAAACAACAAACTGCAAGCTCTTTGCTTACAATGTAAACTGATCTGCCAAACAATAGGATCATTTCAAAGAGAATGTGATTGTATTTGACCTGGAAAAAATGTAATGTTGACAGAAATGCTACACTGTGAGCTACAAATGTTCTTGATATTTCATCCAGGGTTGATTCCTGTTCTAGTTCAGTTTAATCTCAGAATCAGACATTAAGGTTGGAAAAGACCTTTTTAAGTATCAAGTCCAATTGTAAACTGAATGTAAGTTGTTCTATGCTAACAGTGCCTTATGTGGGAGCCATAGCACAGGCACCTTGCATTGCACAGCCATGTAGGTAAAACTGCCCATGAGGTGCCTGTAGTTGACTTTTAATGGCCAACCAGTCCCTTTACTGATGGAACACGACACAAATCCACATGTATGTTAATATGTGTTACCAGCACATTTCTACAAATTCAAAAGGATAATAGTATAAGCAGTGATCCTCTATCAAAAACCTTGAAAGCAAGCAAATTATTTATCTAGAGAATTTGCTACTCCTCATTCCAAAATTGCACTTGGCTTATGGAGGATGTTCAATATATTATTCTTTATTTTATGTTGAGGAAATAAATGTTTTCCAATATGTGATTTCCATTAAACAAATAAAGCTTCATTGTCCTGGGCTATCAATAATTCTGATGTCTGGGTTGTGAACATGTACGATGAAGAATGGCATTTGAATAAGTTAATTTTTCACAATAAATATCACCATCATACATAGCTTGCAAAATTTAGGGAAGAGGAAAAAGCAATTGAAAAAAGTCTGAGAAATATTCCAAAGATGTAATTGCTTAGTCCAGCTTTTATTAAACAAAGATTAAGAAGATTTGAGGTTCCTCAGTATTGTGGGTATTATTCAGTACTTTGTTATTGTCAAGTTTGATATCTAATACTCTATGCCAATGCAGAACAAGAAAAGTAAGCTGAGTGCTGCTGAAAATGGGAGGAAATTCAGCTTTTAGCCCTGGGGTGTTATATAAGAACTGCATCACTCTGCCTGTCCAAGTTCTGCTGTCATCAGCCAAAATGCTGCAGGAGGAGATATCTACCACCTTGACATCCCACGTGAATCCATAGCTAACAGCAACCACATACAGAGTAAAACAGGTCTACTCTGCAAAAAAGAAAGAATCAAAGCAGCCAAAAGTGGAAGTAGGACAAAAATATTTGACAGTTCATATTTTAAAAACTGCAGGTAGTGACTTTTTTCCTTGAAATTTAACTGGTCTTACATTCAGCACTTATATTTTTTTTTTCACATTTTGACCTTCTAGAAAAAGTCACTAACATTTGAAGATGACATTTTGTTAACAATATTGTTGGCCGAGATTGTTTTCATTTGAATAATTACACACGATAAGTAAACTTCTTACTCATATCTACTCTAAACCTACCCTTAAATTTAAAGTCACTGCCCCTCGTCCTGTCACTCCAGGCCCTTGTAAAAAGTCTCTCTCCCTCCCTCTTGTAAGCTTCCTTCAGGTACTGCAAGGCTGCCCATAAGGTCTTCACATAGCCTCTTTTCCAGGCTGAACAACCCCAAGTCTCTCAGCCTTGTCTCAAAGGAGAGCTGCTCCATCCTGCTGATCATCTTCAAGGCCCTCTTCCAGACTCACTCCAGCAGCTCCGTGTCCTTCCTGTGCTGGCAGCCAGAGCTGATGCAGCCCTGCAGGTGGGGTCTCAGCAGAGCAGAGCAGAGGGGCAGAATCCCCTCCCTGGCCCTGCTGCCCACGCTGCTCTGGATGCAGCCCAGGACACGTTTGGCTCTCTGGGCTGGGAGTGCCCATGGCTGGCTCATGTGCAGCCTCTCAGCCAGCAGCACCCCCAAGTCCTTCTGGGCAGGGCTGCTCTCCATCTGTCCATCCCTCAGCCTTTATTGATACGAGGGATTGTCTTGACCCAGCTTTAGCATCTTGCACTTTGTCTTGTTAAACCTCATGAGATACCCATGGACTCATTCCTTGTGCTTGTCCAGGTCCCTCTGGATGGCATCCTATCCTTTAAGTGTGTCAGCTGCACCACTAAGCTTTGCAGGTGTCATCTGTCATCCCTCTGTCATTAATGAAGACATTAAATAACACTGGTCCCAGTACAGATCCCTGAGGAGACCACTTGTTCCTGATGTCCACTGGGACACTGAGTCATTTACCATTAGCTTCTGGTTGTGACTGTCCAACCAATTTGTCATCCACCACACTGCACATCCATCAAATCCTTCCCTCTCCAATTTAGACAGAAGGATTTTGTGGGGGACAGTTTTAAAGGCCTTATAGAAGTTCAGATAGATTAATAGATCCATATCTATGGTAGATCCATAGCCCTTCCCTTGTCCCCTGATGGAGTCACCCCATCACAAAAGGCCACAGGGTTGGTCAGGCAGGGCTTGCCCTGGATGAAGCCATGCTGGCTCTCTCAAATCACCTCCTTGTCCTCCAAGTGCCTTAGCACAGCTTTTGGGAGGATCTGTTCCATTACCTTCCCAGGAACAGGGGTGAGACTGACAGGTCAGTAAGTCCCAGGTCCTCCTCTTCTTTACCTTTCTAAGAGATGGGTACCATGTCTCCCTTTTTCCAGTCACCTGGGACTTCGCCTGACTGGCATCACATTTTAAATATCTTGGAGAGTGACTTGGCAAGTTGGTTCTCTCCAGACCCTGGGATGCATCTCTTTGGCTGCCAAAGGTTTCTGTACATCCTTGTTGCTCAGGGGGTCACAAACCTGATTTTCTCTTACAGTGGAGGGGAACTTGCTCTCCCAGTCCCTTTCTTGCAGTCTATCCACTTGACTACATAGGGCTTCTCTATATTTAATACAGCTGTTACGTCATAGAGAAATGTTATTATTAATTTATTTGCTGTTTTATGTGTCAGTTAACTTTTGAGAAAGCATCTGCATGAGTATATGAGTATGAGATATTATCAGAGCAATAATTTGTCCAATTTGTCCAAAGTCCTACTGTCTGATATTTTCATTGTTAGAGTTTTTTTCTGTCATGAATTTCCCAACTTAAAAGAAGGAAAATGAGAGGATATGCAAAATTATACACCGAGATTTCCATTCTACTGTGAATAAAACAGCATATTTGAATCTTGGAACAAATACATTACTGAGATAATTGTATTTACATATAAAGCAAGGGATTATTAAAACTGTACTGAGAAGGACAGGAAGACCAGGGTTTTTTTAATTGTGTTCTAACATATAGGAAAATGGATAACAATGAGACTGAAAAAATAGTATGGTGAAAACAAAAATATCTTTGATGTTGAAAGAACAGACTAGTTTTATTTAATTATGACTAGGAACTCATGGAGTTTGTTTACAGATCTGAGAAGATAAAACTGTGTTACTACTGATCAGTATTATCATGCTAGTATATTGTGTTGATCAGACTGCAATGGAAATTATGTCATTGGATTGAGTGGAATGTGTTTTATTAAAACCTTGAGTCATATATGACAATATAGGCTCTAATTAGTTGTAATATAGTCCTGCCAAAGAGCTATATTGATCACTGATCTTGGATGTTTGAATTAGAATAAATATTCAAATTATATTGGGGTGTGTGTAATTTATAGTGTTTCAAACTCCCCCCTTGGCCTCTGATCCTTAAAATATATATCAACATACTCCATACCGATTTTTCTGCAAGGAGAGAAGCACAATTTGAACCATTGCCCAGACAAAAGGTGAAACAGTGAATCACTCTAGTCTTGCCAGTATTGTTGCTGAGGAACTGCAACATAAAATTTTTCACAAACTCAGTGTCTGCTAAGGAAATTTCTGTGATAATACAAAATTTTACACGAATAAAAGACAGTCCAGAGGCTATAGTATCAATTTTGTTTAAATATTTGAGATTCATTAATACACAGGCAGTTTACTAATGCTTTATCCATTTGTAGATTAAACAAAGGCTCATTAGCTCACATGAGACAGTTTGGTTTTATTTTTAGCTACAGTATGGCTGGTGCAATGCCTCTTCTTTTAGCATTTTCATTTTGCATTGCCTTCAGTCCTGACATGAAAGTTAACATTAATCTGCCAACTCATTCTGATTGGATTGCTTTGGAAGTCACTCCAAAGTCACAATGGCTAAATGGGATGAAGCTGTAAGACAGAAATGCATTGCAGTTAATACCTCTGCAGTACTGAAGCTAAGCCAAGGCCAGCCCTAATTCCTGAAAGAAAACAAATCCACAATAATCCATCCCTCAATTCTGAACAGAGTGGCATAATGCCAAAAAAATATAAAACATGTATTCCTTACTAAAACACTGCATCTTATTCCACCACGGTTTCTCTTGGCCTTTTATTCATGTAGTTTGAGGTCAGTGAGCAGCATACATGTGAAGGTGTTATCTGTCCTGACACTTACAGCATTCCAGTGTTCTCCTGAAATAAGAGGACTTGGGGAGAAAATGGTTGTTGGAACAAATAATTTCAGTTTCTGTTGCAACAATAAGAAGGCAAATATTAGGATAACTCCTAATTCCCTCTCCTCAGAATTCCTCTAAGAATATTTTCAGCCATTTAATCCATCTAATGTCTGTTTGGCTAAAACTACAACCAGTATTGATTTTTCATAGTCTGGGTCAAAATTTGCTTCTGCAAAAAGCAATCATGATCCCACTCATGTCTAATTAGTCTCAGTTTGGAGATTTTTATCAGCATGCTGATTTTAGCCCAAACTTAGACTGTGTTACTTAGAACTTATTCTTCCCTAAAGTGCTTTTGTGATGATAACTTATTGTGACAAAAAGAACCAGTTTAGACATTTCTATCTTCATCCAAAAACGTTTCCTCATGTAGAAATAAGCCTTAAAATAGCTTACTAACATGAAATGTCCCAAAGAAACAGAGAATTGTATTGGAATGAATTAGGTGGCTAGGAAGTATTTCTAGAGGTTAGGACTAATTTAGAAACCCTTAGGATGCCTTTGTGATAGTATTTCTGTAATGCAAGCTCAAAATTTATTAAAATACATTCTTCAACCTTAATTCAAATCAAAATATGCAAAGAATTTGTTCATTACCTGCTCAGAGCTGAAAAACAAGAATAAACTGGTGAAGTGCTTCACTTGTTTCAGGGTTGGCAGGCCTTGCTGTGAATGGAATCCTGGTAACTACTGTAGGCCTTGAAGTTGCACATCTCCTCAAAGTGTCAAGTATTTTGAGAAATTTATTTTATGTTGCTTAATATAGTACTGGAAAAAAAATCTGTTTCCAAGAATTAGATACACACATATAGAAAAAGATATTTTTGCATAGTATTCTATGTAAATCCATTTGAATCCTTTTCTTTGTCACCTAGTCAACTTTGTATTATTTCTGCTATCTTTGGTAAGACAGCCAGAATGTCATCATTACAGAAAAAAAAAAAAAATCCGTGCGACCTACAGAACTTTATGCATGAGGAATACTTACTGCAAACATTTCAGGAATTAAACTTGTCATGACTTGACTTGGCATGACTTGTCAAATTTGGTGCAGAAAGCTGAAAAAAGTTGAACTTTCCCTTCCCACCGTGTTTTAACACCTGTGGTACACTTGAGTTTGCTGCCATTTTCTGTACATGACCAAATGGCTGGAGAGTGGTGCAAAACAGAAAGTAGCCACAAGCCAGTCCTGCAGTTCTATGTGATGACATGGCCAAACCTGATGAGAAAAAAATATAAGTTCACGTACAACCTGATATTTGAAACTGGTGTGATCAACACATCAGTGCCACACTGATGCTGCTGTTTGCTGCTGTTAGATGGCAATAACTACAGCTCTGTGGTAGGCACTCACCTGTGATTATGTATGCAAGATAACATTCAGGCCCATTGTTAACATCTACTTTTAAAGGTTGAAAACCCTTCTTACCTCCAGTGAATGCTGCAAACAATTGATTCCCAAGTGAGCTATAAATAATGTTCACAGCACAGAGCCTGTGTACTGTACAAGTACTGCTTTAGTGGTACTGAATATTCAGAACCTGCTGCCTCTGGTAGCTATATGAGTCATGCTCTCGACAGGTTTAGGCTCCAGTAGCCCAGAGCCTAAGATCTGGTATGTGTTTTGGAGTTAGAGTATTTGCGGATTAGTGAATACCAGCCACAGGGCCACGTGTGATGTGGAAACTTGAAAGTACAAAGTGTCTATCCTGACATTCTAAATACTACTGCAAAACAATGCAAAATTATATGCTGGGAGGAGATGAGGAGAATGACTGACAAATGCTGCCAAATAGAAAGCAATTTGGGCAGCTAGAGGCCCTGCCTCCATCATGCGCAGGGCTTCTGCTGTAGAAAGATTTTTGAAGGAAAGACTGCAAGCATGGAAAATGGGATGAAGCTGGGTGTAGCGAGGATAGAATTTAGCAGATAAAGCTGCTAAAAGGTTTAGCATCATCAAAGCAAGTGTGGTAGAAGATGAGACCAGCTCTAGAAGGGCAGTTGCATGTTTCAGCCATGCTGATTTTTTTCTCCCTTGAAATTAGTTAACCAGGCCTTGACCTGTTTCCCTGTACCCTTCCCTGCAGGGTCAGAGTGCTTGGCTTGATCATGGTTCTAGGAGAGAAGGATCTTCCACATATTTCAAGCCAGAATGATGTAGTAAGTCTCCAACACCACCATCACTACAGTAAAGCCTTGCAGTCAGTTCCCTGTTTGGCAAGACAATAATAATAAGAAAATACAGCACATGGGTTAAGAAAGCTATCCCTCATTCTGGGAAGATTTACCATCTGGGTGGCAGAAGCATGTGAGATCATGGAGGTAAGAGTCGAGTAGTGATGTGGCTCTTTCTTCACTATGCTGGATCTCACATAGTGAACTCCACCAGAACCTGAAGTGCTGTGGTGCACACATGCCTTGGTTGCCTCTACATGAAATCAGCTCATGTTCACTCACATCTAGTATCTCCAGATCTGTGTGACAAGAATGCGTCCACATTTATGGGTGTTGAAAAATAACTCCTACATTTGCACTGTGTTTCTTGCCAGCAAGGTTGGCAGACTAAATCCTGCAGCTCTGACCTGTCTGGGAGTCTGCAACCTGCAAAGTGAACTGTTCAGCTACCTGCACAGTCCAGGTCAGCCAGTTAATGCACAGATCTGTGTTTATCAAAGACCTGACTGTGGTGCTAAAATTTCAATACATAAATCAAGCTACAGAATAAATATTTGGGGTTTGAACATTTGTTCTGAGGAATTCAACAAACAAAAGGCATAATCTACTTCTGATTATTCATTTTTTTAATATTTGCCCAGGCCAAGCTATCTTGAAGATCACTCAGCTATTGCTGCCGAAACCCAAGGTTATAGTAATTTTCAGAACTCATGATAAATGATGTCTTTGCTCTATGGGAATGAATAATTGCCTATAGAAACACTGTAATCTTGAGTTACAATTGGTAAAAAAAAATTCAGCTATTGCAGTGCATAACAAATTTTAAAAATGTTTTTACTGTCTTATGGTGCTGCAAAAATCTCTCCATAGGAACTATGGGAAAATGCTGAAGGTGATTTAACACAAATGCCACCACATGTGTGAAGGTTTGAATTGCATTATTTTGATCTGAATGCCAAAAATATATACGCAAGTTCTTTTTCTACCCTGACATAGCATCTGTAATTGAAATTTCAGGTCTATATTCAAGACTGTTTTCGACCCCTGAAGTAAGGACAAGAAGTTTGAATGAAAATAGAGTCCCGAGTTGAACCTTTGCCCTCTGCTTTACCCCATTCTGCTCATTATTCTGTTTCAATCTGCTGTTAAGGGATTCTCCCATCAGCTTGCAAATATCTAAACACTACATATAAAACTCTGTGTGTTCAAATAAAATTAATCTCCAATGTGCCACTTTATTTTTAGTGTACCAGTTGCTAACCGAGAAAAATAATGTTTGAGCTGTTCTTGAAGTCAGTAAAAAGCTTCAACTATCCTCCCATGAGATTTGTGAGTTGTGGGGTTAACATTTGCAGAAGAAGATTTAAAATCTATGCTGATTCTGGCCGGCAAAGGATTACAATACGGTCTTTTCACAGAAATACTGTAGATTGTTCATGTTCTTTTGGCTTTTCTAGGGCATGGTTGAGGACTCCTAAACCTGTTGTTATTTACAGGATATTGAATTTTGTTAAATTATGTCTTCACTGAGGGCTTTTGAGATATTTTTAGCAGAAGAGGAAGAAAAAGAGGTTATTAAAAGGGCAACTAGCAGATGATTTGGCAGCATTACATGTAAAGCACAAACACTGTCTTCTTCCACAGTTGCTTTTGCTGTTGATGTTCCTCTGACCAAAATATGTCTGATATTTACCTTGATCCATTTAATACCACAGAAAGGGAAATGGAGAGGGGAAAGAAGACTTTTTAACAATCACATTTTCTTACCTAAAAACTTAAAAATTTTATGGCAAACAACATGTAGACTGAACAAATATTAAGAATATTTTCAAACAGCTGGGATTTTAATTATAAAAACAAAGGTGTTTTTTACTGTTACTCATCAAATTATTTCTGCATATACTTGAAATGACACCACACTGATATGGTTTGTCTAATATATCCTCATATTGCAATTATCAGTGACATAGCCTCAATTAAAAGATATTACACAACAATGAAAGAAAAAGGCTTCTGTCTAGAATATAGATAAGTGGGGCTAGTTATAGGGAAAAAAAATTTTCATGTTTGCCAAGGACTATCAGATACTTTGGAAAAGAACCTGAAGAATGCCACTTCATTTTCCTTTCATTCTTTTCTTATGAACAAGCACAGGCAAAAAAGCTACAGGGTATGTATTGTAAGGTAATTATCTAGAAACCTAGATATTTTGAGGTATTCACGTAGATTGTCTGATTTTCATTTTAAAAAATCTAATTTGTATTGAGATTTTGTTTGCTAAACATGAGGAATATGTTCTACAAGCACCTGAAATATATACAGTAATTCTAATTCCTCTGGTGCTTTGGACAAAAGAACTCCATCAGGCAGACTCCTCATTGCCCTGAGCCTTCAGTGATACTGTATAAGATACCACTAAATTACTATAGAGTCTTCCTGTGGTTCAAAAATTGTGAGAGAGCTTGGCAAGAGGCAGCCTCACTGACAGTGATCTCCTGAGCACCTCACATGGCTGTGGCTCAGATGCAGACAAGTGGCTGATGAGCAATGCCTGCACAAGCTATTTTAAAGCTGCAGACATAGAGAAGGGCTTAAAGAACCTTGAAACTAACTGGGATATCAGTGAAAATGAAAGGATCCCAAAAGTATCTGAGAGATTTATTTTTATCCTTTGGTGAAATTACAGATTCCATTATTTAAGAGGATGTAAGATTAGCTATGGTAAGAAATTACATGAAACCCTGTCAAAATTTTATCTGCCAGTTCAATTATATCAATTAATTTAAACGCAAAGATCTGTAATGGGTGGGTTTTATCATGTAAACTGATAGATGCCAGAAATTAAATTAAAAAGTTATTGCATAAATGAAAGGGTTGTATTTTTCTACAAAATGTAATTAGATGTTAAGTGATATTTTGCCTAGACAAAAATGCTGTAAAAACATAGAATTATTTATTTGAAAAATAACATTAGCATCATCAAGATCAAACGTTAACCTTACACTGCTAAGTTCACCACTAAACCGTGTCCATAAGAGCCACATCTACACATTTTTAAAGCACCTTCAGGGACAGTCACTCTGCCCCTTCCTTGGGCAGCCTGTTTCAATGCTTTCACCCTGTTGGTGAAAATCTTTTACCTAATATCCAATCTACACCTCTCCTGGCATAACTCAAGGTCATTCCTTCTTGTTCTGTCACTAACTCCCAGCTGGCCACAGCCTCCTTTCAGGGAGTTGAAGAGTGTGATAGTCTCCCCAAGAGTCCTTTACTCCAGGATAAACAATCCCAGTTCCCTCAGTCACTCCTCATAGGATTTAGCCTGTAGACACCTCACTAGCTTTGTTGCTCTACTGATTTCCTCTTGCTGTACTGAAATGTAATTTAATTTCCTATCACTAATGTTCTCTAAAGTTTTTAATGCAGAATAACAGACCTAAAGAAAGTTTTCTTAATATTAATTACTATAATGAGAGAAAATGTCATTACACTTGTATTTTCAGAATTGAAAAGAGAGCATACTTTCAGTGCTACAAAAATGTGTCTGCTACATATTCAGGTGCTTCCAGTGCTAGAAAAATTTAAAGGTAATAAATGGAGCAGTAACAAAACACTAAGAAAGATGAGAAAATTGGCGTTTATTAACGACAAGCTTCAAGTTTTGATTTTGTTGGTGCTGAAAGCCATTCCAAAAAGGCCTATTAGATATTTGTTGATAACAGGTCATTTCCGTTAGTGTCTAGAATTTTCTTTGTACAGAGTTTTTAGCATCTGATTCACTGTAAAGAAGTAAAAGACTCCACATTCCTAAAGGTCCCAGTGACAAAGTCTTTTGGAAAAACATGAAAATGAAAAGTCACACTTATCTGAATACCTTAATGATATACAAAGCAAGAATATTCCACAACTCAAGGACTGGAGTGTGAGGTGCTGCACCTGGGTCAGAGCAATCCCAAGGACAAATACAAGCTGGGCAGAGAATGGATTAAGAGCAGCCCTGCCCAGAAGGACTTGGGGGTGCTGCTGGCTGAGAGGCTGCACATGAGCCAGCCATGGGCACTGCCAGCCCAGAGAGCCAAACGTGTCCTGGGCTGCATCCACTTCTGGGGCCTCCAACATAAGAATGACGTGGACCTGTTGGAGTCAGGACCAGAGGAGGGCCACATGCGTGGGCAGAGGAACGAGCACCTCTCTAATATGGAGAGACTGAGAAAGTTGAGGTTGTTCAGCCTGGAGAAGAGAAGGCTCTGGGAAGAGCTTATTGTGGCCTTCCATTACCTAGAGGGGGCTAAAATAAAGCTAGAGACAGACTTTTTAGAAGGACATGTAGAGATAGGACAAGGGGGGATGGCTTTAAGCTAAAAGAGTGGAGACTTAAAATAGATATAAGGCAGAAATATGTTTACTTTGTGGTGGGTGAGGCACTGGCACAGCTAGCCCAGAGAAGCCATGGATGTCCCATCCCTGGATGTCTCCAAGGCCAGATTGGATTGAGCTCTGAGCAACCTGGTCTAGTGGAATTTGTCCCTGTTCATGGCAGGGGGCTTGGAACTAGATAGTATTTAAGGTCCCTTCCAGCCTAAACGATTCTATGATTCTATGACTCCTGGCTTCTTGGCTTCAGGAACATTTTTTATTATGAACAGGAAACATTTAGGAAGCATTTATACTTATTTTCTTCCTCTTTTTTTCTTGCTATATCCTACATGGTGGTACACTTAGATCTGGATTCATTCCTGACACCTTAAAATCCCATATAAATCTTGCTGCAGCAACAGAAGATGCCAACTAGCTTTTCTGAAAATGGCATCCCAGCATCATGTGCAGCTGTGTGACCATGTAGAGAGCCAGGGTTATCAGAAGTGAATAATGATTCTGTTACCCAAATGAAACCTGTCCATGTGTCAGACAGCAAGTAGAGTCATATCTTTAGCATCAATATCTAAACATTTTGGAAAGAGCATAATTAACACCTTTGGAAAATCTTATCATTTAGGACAAGGGCTGCTGTTAGGCAATGGTAAAGCCAGTGAGTGTTGCCTTATGATATACTGTGCAGACCTTATACTGTGAGGAATGTTTGCAAAGATCCCCAATCAGATATTATATTTCTTGTGCCACAAAAGTAATTGAAAATACATTGTGAGGTATCATAACTTAAAAGATGCTCCATACATTCATCTTTATGAATTCACATTGTGGAAAGAAGCCTGATTCTTTCACTTATTTTTAGTGAAAAGTTTTGAAAAAGTATCTTCCTTCCTTCTGTGTCAAAATGTAGGTACTGTAGGAAAACACTGGACAGCTGAACTAAATGAATGGTTGAAAAAATCAGCTCAGGACTGGTCAGTCATAATTGTATGCCTTATTACCTCTCTAAAAAAAAAACACAAAAAACCCTGAAAAGTCAATTACTTTGTAATTTCCATGAAAACATGACTAATTTTTTTCTCAGGAACACCTTTTCATTGTGCTGTGCATGCCAAATGTGGAAACTTCAGCACAAGCAAACATGGAATCACCTGTCACTCATTTCTTCCAAGACAACTTGAGAGAAAACACATGCCAAATGACCCTTCTGTGTAAGATGGAAGAAAAAACTACACTGTGTGCTCCTAAATGCTATAATTCAGATTTTTATTGTGCAGCAAAAAGTGCTTTTGTAGAAAGAAAACCATCACTATCACCAGAAGCCCAAATAACTGAATATGCTATAACTTTTTTTTTTCTGTGCAAATTCACTATGCCAGATAGGGGATAAAAAACTTATAGGAAGGGAACAGGCTATTTCATACAGAACTTGCACTTTCAACTCACAGAAGAAAATTTTCTTTCAGAAAGGAGAATTTTATATCTTAAAGAATTAGAAATGGATTCAGGAATAAGATCATGCAGTAGAACACTCTCAGTTTTCCTACAGAGCTGGACCAGGAAATGTGAAAGGCAGAATAGCACACAAGAATTTTCACACCCAGTTACGCAACAGTTGTGGGAAAGTCTCCACTGGTGACAGTCTTTAGCCTCTTTGTAAGACCATATGTTTTTAAACAGCACCAACAGTCTCAGGTTTTTAAAGGAGAAATAACAATCCAGGACAGCAACTCACAACTGTTTCTGGTAAGCAAGAAGTAATATATAATGTCATACCTAATCTTTCAAGGTCATAGGATAGTGAGATACTGATATGTTTTCCAAAATGAATCTAATAAAGAACTTTCTTATTATTAATAAACATATATTCTAGAAATATATGCATGAAAATATTACACAATTTTCGATATATATTCTGAGCCAGATTATTTGGATAACTGAGTACTTCCACTTGTGTCAGTATTTTTAATGCTGTTCTCCTTCTGCAGTGTAGAATGGTGATTTTCTTTTCAAATGATTACTAATGAGATGGAGATTTCATGTCTCTATTTTTAAATCGAAAGGTACAATTGTGTCCTTAAAGAATGCCACTGGATAGCACAAAGTAAAAGATCCTCTGTTTATAAGGAGTATTTTAGTTTTGCTATTCTTTTGGACATCAATATTTCTTTATTAATAAATATGCTGTCTAAGTTCTAGGACTGGAATAGATTAGAGCAGGGTTTAGGAAGGGATTTAGTAGCTTTGTCTCGTCTTTTCACTCCAAAAAGTTTTGGTTTTTTTCTTCCTCCAGCACAGAGGACTGTAAACCTAACCATACGCATTGGCTGTGTGGATGGTTACTGGGTTTGCTGTCCACTGACTTGACTGTTTATTTTCCTGCACTTCACTGTCTGTAGGTCTCCTCACTTGATGAGATTGGGAGAAAGAAACACTGGGAATCTTCTGCTTGAAGTCATTTGTCATCAAAGCTAGTGAGGAAGTTGCTAAAAAATAACCTGCTTTATAGAGAAAAACGGAGCAGAATCTGTCTCAGAACTGTGGAGGAGAAGTCTAAAACTCAAGATGTGCTTGTGCCACCCCCAATAGCAAATAGCAGCCCCTAAGGTGTGTGGGAGGCCTTAGGAAATGGTCACTGGATACTTAAGAAATTTACTGACCTTCAGATTGAAGAGAATACTGAGGAAGGGCAAGATGTAGAAGGTGGGCCAGCAGAATTGAACTCTTACTATGCTGTAACAGCTGTTGCTATCAAAGTGAAAACATTTCCATTCCTTTGATTCCCACTCAGCCTGAACATAATCCTATGGCCTGGCCAAGGTAAATAGCACATACATCAGGCACACCATCACAACACTTTTATTAGATGGCAATTGTATGAATTGCATCACTTGAAATGTCCACAAAAATAATTTCTCTCTCCTAATTGACTCTAATGACCTATTTGTTTGGCTAATTATTTTGTGAAGAAAATCTTCTCTCGCCTTATGCCATAAAATTACCATGAAAATGTCCTCAACTTGCTGCACTACACTATATACTTGGCAAAAATATTCTCCACCAGTATAAAGAAAGGCTTTAAACATGTCACTCCTTATTAATATCACAGCATTAGAAACCAGAGACAAAAGGGAGGAGGGCAAAATTGTTGTTGCTTTATTTAGAAACAAAGTACATGGGGGGAAAAATGTCTCACTCATTACAAGGCACATGGTGATGTCACATTCCACAACAATTTCGGTGCAAGGAATACAACAGTCTGTATCTGCTAATTTTTATAACACTTAACACTAACTGGAGCAGAAGGAAAATACTTATTTCCCTTTAATGCTAAATATAGGAATCCTATGGAGCCTGTAGGTAAATTCTTGTTATCTAAGGAATCGCTCATTACTCAGTCAAGTCTGCACAGGAAGACAAGGCTATCACACACGTTTGAGATGCCTGATAGTGGCTGTTTAGAAAAGTATGACCTGAGCTCATTCTTAGGATAAATTACCTCTTACAGTGTGTTCCTGAGCAAAGCACAGTCTGCATGTCAGCTGCAGGGCAGATGGTTCTGTATGAATGATACCTGTATGCGCACAGTGCCTCCCAGAGCCCCCTTTCCTGTAAAAGGAACCTTGAATGGTCAAGAAAGAAAACTGATGCAGTGCAGTCCCAAGTTTTCCACAGTCTGTGCAGCTGGAAACTGAAGCTGCAGAAGGAGCCAGTCAGCCTGCCATCTAAGTGCAGCCAAACAATGGTAACAGAACCTCAGTACACTGAATTATTGTGTACATAAAGGCGTGCAATCTTATGTGACATGAGTACTCAGAGGAAAGGGTATTTTATTGATTTGAATCATGAACACCTCCTGGCAATATTATGATGTTGACAAGATATTCAGTTCTGTACCCACATTATAATACACCCATTGTATGCATTAATTTTTAGTCAGAAGGCTACTAGTTTTTATATAACTTCTTTGCCACACTTTTTTTTCACCTTGCCAGATTTATAATAGTGGGATTTTTAATAGAAATTTTTAGAATTTAAATAATTTGTCATCCACAAATGTAGCAGACATGAGAACAGAACCAACACCTTCAGATACTGATAGCTAAATTATCAGTGCTTTTAAAAAGTTATTTATTCTGACAGTACATAAAGGAGTCTGACAGTAACTGCTGATATGAGGAAGCACAATGTTATCCAACACATACATATAAATAAAATATACAATTCAGAAAGTTCTGCCTGGTTGAAATCTATTTCAGCTGTTTTGAAAAAGTATAAGGCGATAAATAGGCTAAATATGAGCTACTTCACTGTTTGAGTCCATGGGTGATAAATACTCCTTAAAAACCATGAAAGTGATGGACACTTGAAATATAAAACACAATTTTCACTGTGCTTTCCCTGGTTTGTCAAGATTCTGCAAACAGCAAATGTTCAGTCATACATTTGAAAGCATACAGCACTATTTCTGCCTCCAGCATCTTCAAGATAATCAGAACACCATGTGACTGCAATTATTGACTACTGGACAACATCACTTGCAGGTTATTCAAAGTGTTTCAGCATGTTTTCTGTTCTTGCACAACTTATAGGCTGGTACTGTACCAAGCCTGCTGAACTTTAGGGGTATGTGCTGTAAAAAGAAGTATGGTACAAACATTTCTTAGAGTAGACAGTTCAAATATTGTATCAACCTGAAAGAAGGGTGTTTCAAGGAGAAGGGATCCCCAGCTTTTGGACCACAATTCTTTTGTGGAGGGTAGCAGTTGTTTAAAGACTGGAATAGTGAGATGAGCTGTGCTGAGTCTAGCTGGACAATGAATCAGAGTGCTGTGGCAGGGAGATTGTGTCTTAATTTATAGTGATAAACAGAACCACAAAGCAGAATACTATGAAAGGTGAAGATCACTCTCTGGTCAGTGAATGCAAAGAAGGAAGCAGTGATTTCTAAGTTGTCATGTTAGTCCAGAGGATTCTGGGCGTTTGATGCATTCAGTAGATACTCAAAAACAAACTGCATCTTACCCTGGGCCTAACTGTAAAAAGACCTATACAAATGTTTAATATTACATTGATGCTGTAGACATTTTTAAGACATTTGCTAGAATGAGTGACCAGGGTCCTCCCTCTACGACGCAAGCTTACATCCATACGTTATTAACAAATCTCCAATATACGACAAATCAAACAAGCAGAGTATTAAATATCTTGTTAACCCGATAGAGGAGCGTCCACTAAGAAAGATTAAAACCTGTAAAAGGTTTTAAAATGCATGTCTTCTTTCCACTTCTACATCAGAAACTGGGCATAAACATTGACTGACAAGTTATCTGATGATAGATTATAGACTGCACATCTGGGGATTTAAATGTCCCAAGTAAAAAAGATTCCCAGTCCTCAGAAGAACTGTAGAAGTTAAAAATTTCTCGTTCTAATGCCTCCAAGATTGAAATGTCCAGGCTCAGTTTTCCCCAGCTGCGTACACTCTTGTGTGAGTGCTGATGGGCTCAGCCATCCATGGGATGCAGAGAGAGACAGTGCTCACATTACGGCACCACAAATGTGTTGTATCCTCATGCCTCGTGCAAGAGGGGAATTTGGTAACCAAAGCTCCTCATAGCTTAAAGCGAACTGCTTGGCAAACTACTGGTTATGCTCTTTAGTTTCTTCAGTTGTGCTGAAAACTAATGGGGATACTGATTCCTACTACAGGCATTTTAGAAATGGTTTTGATGCTGGGAAAAAAAGGTGCCCAACCCTTCCCAGCATTTGAATGCTGTGTTAAATCAATCTTTCTTCTTTATGGGGGAGGCCCAAATACACCTTTAGTGAGTGTTACAGTAAAGTCATTACTGCTTTGGGGATTAATAACCGTTAATTTGCTTATTTGGTGAGGGAGAAGAATGATAATATGCTAAAAACACAGCCATAAGAGTGAGAAGAATGGATTCTATTTTTCTCTCTTCATGTTACTTTAAATTTCTCTTCCATTTCTACAAAGAAAGAGCCAGTTTTAGTTTACATGAGTCGAAAGACTTGGTGCAATGAGTCTTTTAAAAGAGGGTATTTTGATACTTGTATAAACAGTGCCTAAAAATATTTTAGCATGCTATTTCCATTTTTAATTAGTAGTATTCAGCCAATCCCCATTTATTCACAGATTTTGCAAACTTTTTCTCTCTATTTTTAAGGGAACCATGAAAAATCTAAAGAAACCAGATAAATTTAGAAAAATCTAAAATTGATCTCTGACTTAACCTCTCCTGATAAAGTAATACAAAAACCATGGCCCTTGGGGTAGCTACAAAATGGGCTTCATAGTGGTAACCTGCTTCATGTTTTTTGCTTATAAAAGTTACACAAAGGCTAAGAACATTGGGATATATAAAAATATTGAGACATGTAAACATCATACGTCTGGACTGCAGTTAAGGGAGAGAGAAAGGAGCCTCCAGCGAGCCATTCATTCCGCTTAAAATAATTGGTTGCTTGAGAATTGCAGAAATAATTGTTCAACCCTTTCTCTTCCCAGAGATGGACAAGTAGCTTAGAAATTGCACTTAATTTTCAGCAGATGAAGTGCGTTGCTATGGAAAAGAAAGTAGAATTAGTTTTCAGTTTTTCTTAAACCTAGGAAGTTCAAGTTTGAGAGGTTTCTACCCTCTTTGGTGTGAATATTTTAGTATTTTTCTGCTTATCATACTATTTCTGTCAGCTTGTTCTAGGTTTCTTCAGATTGGCTGTGAGTTCTTGGCTGCATGCTAATACAGCTCGAAAATAGGTCCCATATGGTTCTGGACACCACCCAATACTAAAATCAGAAGGATGGTGAAGGAATTCAAATCTATCCCATACTCAAAAATCTGAAAGCACTCAGATTCAAAGTTCTTTTTTGTCTGGGCTCTACTTAACATCAGAAGTCTAAATGTAAAACACATGACAAGAGGAAGACAATGCGGGGAGAGGAAAGAGTGAGTAGGCAGAATTCCACTTTGCAAGGCCAGGAATAGATTTGCTGCTGTGAGCAGATCTGCCGCTAAACACGGGCACAATGCTGTAAATATCCCAGCATGGCACTATCAGCATCTTACAAAAGATCACACCAGGACAATACTGATGTGGTCTCTCTACTGTACACAGCTCCAGCAAGAAAAGACGGGAGAGTTGCCATCATCCTCATGCATTTTATGCTGTGAAAAGACTGCAAGATATTTTTATAGCTGTCTGGTTTCCCTCTTTTCCTTTAGGCGTCTTTCCTCAGGCAGCCTTCCAAATGGAAGGCCATCATACAAAAAAGTAAACAAATAAAATAACTGGATTAGCACCTCACATAAAAAATGTAGGAATTCTAAAGAAGCAGGTTAGAAATATGAGGCTTGCAAGGCTTGCAGTTTGAAAGGTCAGAGGGCAGCTAAAACCTGGCAGCTAATCTCCCATGTTCACTGACAGTGTCCTAAACCTGCCTTTTAATGCTTTATTCTTGAAAGGCATAGAAAATAGTCAGTAATTACAAAAAAATTGAGGAACGTGACATTCTTTGCTTATTTTCAGTTTTTCTTCAGTGGTGCTTCATTCAGGATCAAGCCTTTATAATCCATGTGATTTGCAGGTACATGGAGAGTAAAAGATTTGCAAAGCTCTTCAAAACAAATTAGATAGGACTGAAATTATTGGCATCATTGACCATGGTTAATGCCCATTGTCATTGGCCAAATTGGTTTTGATGGAATCAGATCCAAGTAAGAATTTTTACAGGCCAAAAGCAGCATTTCTTCAAGATTTACTTGGAAGCATGCATTGTTCCTCTCTTCACTGCTGCCCATGACTCATCTTCTAGAGCACTGTAACTGCTGGAATTCCAGAGGAAAATGTTTCCAACCCATTTCGTGCATGAGTGGGAGGACTGAGAGAATCCATAATACTACACTCTTCTTGGAATACAAATATTGCCAGCACAAGGATTAGGATAGATGGGAATTATTAAGGCCAGCTGATTCAATGTAGGATTTCCTCTCTCATCTCATCTCTGAACAGACACATGTTCTTTTTGCATGGCTTACAAGGTTCATGCAAGGGACAGTATCACAACCCCATTTATCCTGAAACTACTGCTGTGACCAAAGACAGGATTTTCACTAATACAAGGCAATACTAAGTTGTTATTTTTTTTCCTGGAGCAACAGAAAGAACCAGTTAGGTAAATGAAGATATTTTTAAAGACAATTAGAATATAGAATATAGAATATATTTTCATGTAGAACCTTCTACATGAAAAGAGGTGAGAAGTGGACAAAAAAAAAAAGATGACTGAATTAAGCTAGAATGGGAAGTGGAATAATATTAGTACTAATATTATTAGAAAAGAGGGTGATTTAGGCATACACAACTGGGAGCAGAGAGATGTCTTAGGAAGGCCAGAATAAGGGGAATAGTAGCATTTAGACACCATTCCAAAAGGGAGAGAAAAATCTGGAAATTCTTTCTGACAGTTAGGAAGAGAAATCACAAAAAGAGTAGGATGTGAAATTGTAGAAAAATTCAGGAAAACTAAATAATTCTAGAAAAACTTTACTGTTGTTCAAGGTATCTGAGTTGTAGATATTAATGCTATAGTGTGAATCCTACTTTGCATCTTGTTTTGCTTTTCATTTCTCATCATGTAGAATCTTTCTGGTACTCAATGCTTCATTGTGTCACTGGGAAAGAAAGAATACAGGTTTTTCTGCTGATCTCAATCCCTCCAGCTATTCTGAATTTTGTCAGGTTTTTTTATTTATGTACTGCCTTTGTGCATGGCAGCATAGCCTTACCAGAAAGCTCATGGTAATATGTAGAAAATCTTCTCATATAATTCTGCATCATATTTGCCCTGAAAAATCAAGACTTGAATGTTTCTATGTATACATATCTAACAAGGACTCAATCAGTGAGGTAAGAAAGAAGGGCAATGAGAACTCATTATTTCAGACCTGATAGACTTTGGCAGCTCTGCAAGAGTGACAGACTTGTTTCTTGAAGAGCAGAAGGTCATGAACAAACATAAGGTGGATGTATAAGAAATATAATATTTCATATTTAATTCCACATATCCAAGGAATTGCACACACTGATTGACCAGGAGAGAGAGAAAGAAGCATAGGCTTTCTGCAGAAGTATTCATCAAGCAGGAAACAGAGTGGCTGGTGTTGCAGAGTGTGGGGTGAGAGACCTCACACTGAGGGAGATAACAGGAAGAATATAATGTGAGTTGGTAGATTAAAGAGTACAGAACTGATTAATTAGGTGGGACTTGCAATATTGCACTGTGGCATTACTGCAGGCAAAATAGAGAGCACTTCTTGAAGGGTGTGATCAGCAAGTTGGGTTTTTCTCAGATTTTTCACTTAAAATGTGCTATGTTATTCTTGTATCAGGGAAGACGGTACAGATCACAGTTGCACCATCCTCAGTAAAGTAGCAAAAGATCCAGAGTCCAAGTGTTGTGGGTTAATCCTGACCAGCAGCTCCGGCACATAGAGTCTCTTGCTCACTCACTCCAGTGGGATAGAGGGGAGAATTGGAAAAGTGAGAACACCAGGGAGTTGAGATAGGAACAGTGTAATATGGAAAGGGGAACTAATCCTGTTTATGCAGGCAAAGTAAGGAATTAATTCACTGACAGGCAGCAGTTCAGCCATTTCCAAATAAAAAGGGCTCCATCATGCCTAATAATTACTTGGGAAGACAAATGCTCTAACTCCAAATGTCTACCACCCTTCCTCCTTCTTTCCCTAGCTTTTTATTACTGAACAGAAAATTGTGTGGCATGAAATACTCTTTTGGTCAACTGGGCTCTCTCACTTTCTTGTGTACCCCATTTCCTTGCGTACCCCCAGCCTGATTGCTGTTAGGTTGTGGGTGAGAAATCCCAGCATCACAGAATGGCTCAGGTTGGAGGGGACCACAGTGGTCATCTGGTCCAACCTCCCTGCTCAAGCAGGGCCATCCTAGAGCACGTGGCACAGGATTGATCCAGACAGTTCCTGAATATCTCCAGTGAGACAGACTCCACAACCTCCCTGCACAATCTGTTCCAGTGCCCAGTCACCATCACAGTAAGGAAGTTCTTCCTCACATCCAGGTGAAACTTGCTGTGCATCAGTTTCTGCCCATTGCCCCTTGTCCAATTGTTTGGCAGCACCGAGAAGAGCTTGAGGCTGTGTAAGCACTGCTCTGCAGTACAATAACAAAAACACTGCTGGGTTATCCATTACTGTTTTGTTCACAAATATGAAAAATAGCAACCTACCAGCTGATATGAAGAAAATTATCCTTCAGCTCTGTGAAAAAAAGAGGGTGTGTCCATGTTATCTTTTTATTACAAAATGTGGGAACTTATTGAGAATTAACTTGGCAAACAAGGGATAAGGAAAGGAAACAGATATCTGCATGTGCAAGAGAGGACTAGCAACATCTCCTGCCCTTACTTTTTGAGCATGTGTCTTTTTATGATCTATGGGGAGCTCTCTGTCACACAAATGGAGCTTCCTTTTCAGTATGGGTCTGGAACTGCCACCATCAATATTGCCAGCTCTCAGGGCAGGGACTGTCACGCAATGGGGGAAATGGCTGAAGCAAAACCAACCCCTTAGCACTTCTCCCCTCTGCACTTGCCTTCAGGGATGCCTTGGATGAGTGCTCAAAGATTATATAACCTGGCAGCAGCTCTTTAGGCTGGTTTGTGAGCCTACAATATCTGCTATGGCTTGCTCTGAGTAAAACAGATGTGCCTATTCAGAGTTATTTAAATACTTCTGTCATGGATGTAGCTTCTCTCAGAAGCCAGGAATCATCAAAAGTTCACATTTTTTTCTAATTAAAACAGTTTGCAATAATTAAATTTTATGTGCCTGTGTTTCTGCTTCGAAAAGGCTAAATAGTTGGCAAACATCCTAAAGCAGGATTAGACTGCAGACCAGCTCAGACAATGCTCCCAGGCATCAAGGATGTACTGCAGAATCAGTTTAATAAAGTCTGATTAGATTACTTTCTCCGGTCAATTTGAAGCACTGTGGCCATGGGATAAATCATCTTTTTATCTCACCACGCTGCTCTTTTTCTTTGCTGAATCATATTTTAAAAGCACTAAACATATTTTGTAATTCTATTTATTTACAGATGCAAAAACGCATAACCTCATGAATTCCCTTTTGTCCCCATGCCATTTGATATCATATCTCAGTTGAAAGGACCGACTTTGCTTGCAAAGTCTGTACTCAGGTTTCCTTCTTAATATATCTCTTTTCCCTCTACAGAAATAACCTTGTTAGTATTACAGGAAAACAGTCCTGAATCTCTTATCTTGGTTTGTCAAGACAACCGCTTGTACTGAAAGCAGCCGTAAAGTTAGCTGCTACTGACAAATTACTAGTATAAGCAGGGTGTTGATCTCCAGACATTTGTATTAATGTGTACATGGATCTGATTATCCTTAAACTTGATTCATTGCATGCAACGTGGAACAAATAGAGAGGTTTTCAGAATAGAGTCTAGAACTCTTTTGTTTTAGTTTTCAATGCTTACAGCAACAGAGATTGCATTTTGCTGGTTTCCTAGCTAATGCCATGACTAATATAAGCTGTATTTAAGGATTTAACTCAACACAAAACATGCCTTCCTCCAAACTCTTCTTATCATGGTGTGTTAAACAGACCTTAGCAGCCAGATCAGGTCCTTGAAAATGCATTGCTCCAATCTGGTCTGCCTTTCACCAGTCTGTGCCAATCAGTTTTTCAGTCTCTGATGTGGTCTGGACTCTCTTATGTTGATATAAAAACTCTGCTGTATTGTGTACATTTGCATTCCATTTACCATTGGAATAAGGAAATATTTCACCTTCCTCTAAATTTATTATTTCTATATAATACCATATTCAGAAATAGATAGTGTTCCCCAGGGAGTCTGGAATAAGATTCAGTAAAACTACTTGTAGTACCTGAAGGTGATAAGAACATATGGTGTCCAAACCAAAGGCCATCTTCTATATCAGGGAACAACCTTGTGAAATGCTGATAAAGTTTCTGTCTCATTGTTAAATTCTGAACAAGGCTTTTCAATGGTTTGCAGGCTCATTCAAGTGAAATGGCTTAGGATGAACTTAAAAAAAAATTTTAAAATAATAATTGTCTACTGTCACAACAATGAAGACTTATGAAAAATAAAGGGGAAGAATAAAATCAAGTATTTCCAGAGTTCCAATTAAAATGCATCGTTGCAGTTTATATCATTAAGCTGATAATATAAAACAGATTAAGCCCATGTGGTCTGTTCACACATTCTTGTGTTCATATGTTCTTCTAGTTTATTTTTTTCTAACATAATTAACCTATAATTTTCCTCAAATTACATTTATGCACTGCTTTCAAGTCAGGTAGTAACATATGGATAGAGAAATGAGGGGGAAAGAAAGAGAAGCAAAAGCTTTCCCTCATATTTTCTGGGGAGTCCTCAAAGACTAGATAATGAGCCCTGACACATCCTGTCAGGTTGCTGCTAAAAATTAAAAAAGAAATCAGACTGCAGTACTCATATGGTGGCTTTTTTTAGTAAGCTTTTTGCAATTTTCTCATTTGGCACTAGCTACCATTAATAGCCAGTGTACAGTAAATAAAATATATATCTTATGCTTCTAAAGGGAGATGCAACGTATATACAGTTTGAAAGACTGAGATGTGTAGTCTGGCAAACCATGTTTCCTTAGTTTCCTCTGAGAAATTTGTTCTCCTGTGAAACTTTCTGAAAACTGAACATTGATGCACTTTGTAGCCTGGATTTTTGGGACTCATCTGCTTGCTAGGGAAATGTCACTAGATGCTGTTAAAACTTGGTTAGACCTTACAAACCAACTCACTCAGCAAAACATGTTAAAATAATCTGGATAGGAGCCAGAAGAGATGAGACAGGATTATTTAAATCTAATATGTGTTAGAATACAGCTTAAGTCCTCTGACCCTAATCACTTTCCACCGGAGTACGTCAAATTGGGATCCTGGGACAATTTGCGTAGGAGTCTGAGTAAATGTACTAGCTTTGCCCTACAGAAGAATTCATGGAAAATTCTTCCACGAAAAAACATGGATAGTCTCATCATATTAGTTCCAGAGGTTTTTTATATGCATGAGAAAGCCCAGCATAAAAACTTCAGCACTGGTTCTGACCCTGAAGTACCCATACAGTGAATGAGGAAATGTGCTGCACCTTTAACAGCTTCTGATGCTGCTCTTTTTCACATTGCCTCATAAAGTTAACTTTGTGTAATAATAATTTCTGTATAGTTTGTAGGCTTTCATTTTCTTTAAGCATTCTCTTAGAATTCTGTTTGCTTTCAAAACTTCCTTTCTCAGCTAATGATCTGGAAAAAGCTGAGGTGGGCTTGGATAACGTGATCCTCTCTGCTGTGCATTGTTAGAGAAAAGTCAATCAGGTCATGGTAATGACATTG
Organism: Molothrus aeneus; assembly: GCF_037042795.1. NCBI lineage: Eukaryota > Metazoa > Chordata > Aves > Passeriformes > Icteridae > Molothrus > Molothrus aeneus. Next base: position 33,664,551 of record NC_089651.1, on the reverse strand, counting down.
CTTTAATGAGGGAATTGAAATTCTTGAGAGAATTGTGACAGGGGAATACTCAGGAGTGCTTTGGACCCCTCCAATTACCTCTTTTACTCTAAATAAACCGTGTGCCTTGAAGTAACTAGAGAAGATCACTAGTGCTGACACCCAGGGTTGTTTATTTGGCACAGATACATTTATTCCTGTTTGTTCCTGATGGGGGTTATTAGATAGGTTGGAGGTAAAAATGTCAATTTTTCACTTTGCTTTACCTGATTTTCCATTTTTTCATTATTACATTTATTTTTCTTGGGGTGTTCAGAATAACACAGTTCTCAAAGCAAGATTGAGCAGCTGGCCAACAAGCCACTTGCAAAGAGCCACATTTCTGATAGTTTAGTCATATAGGTGTTCATAAATAGTGCTAAACATTTTACTGTGTTTAATCATGTAAAGCTAGTTGGGTAAGTAAACAATTAGATTTAAAGGTATCATTCCTGAGGTACCTCCTAGCTGGTTTTTGCCTCTTTTGTGTCACAGGAATCAATGCAGCTAGGTTCTTCCAACTTAGGAATATTCTATGAAAAGCATCAAAAATACAAGGCCAGTTGAAATAAATATTACCTGGATCTTAAAGATACATCTCTTTAAGATATTTATAAATCTATTTTACATTTATATTTATACATATAAATCATTAATTGTAAATCTTTAAGATTTACAATTAAAATATATGTATATATACCATTGGAAGATTTGTGGTCTATTTTGATACTGATAGAAAGAATACAAGATGATTTTTCGGAGCAATGAGTTCAAAAAGAAATGTATGTTTAGAAGACTAATGTGTATAGGAGGGTGCTATTTTAAACTGACAGCAGCCAAATGTCTCTGCAGTATTTGACTTTCTGAATGAGATGAATTTGGTCATCTCTGACAAGCTTTTAAAAAGCAACTGCAGCTGTGACAGTCTGTTTTTTAAGTTAACATTTTCTGTTATTTTGTCTGAGTGAAGTTTCTTGCAGGGTAACATAACTGTGGAAACATTTCTGCACTCAAAACAAAAAGCCAAGAAACTCCTGGCTTTTCAGCAGAACTGAAGCATTCTAGAAAGAATTTCACCTGAGATACTGCAGTGGCAGCATTTACTTTTGTGAATGAGAGCTACTATTTCCACTTAGGAAGCAATTCCCATTAGCCTGTACATTAAGGACTTTTAAAAAGGTTCCCTATTCCCTCACAAAATCCTTCAATTTCTCAATAATTAAAGTAACACAATTCTCAATGATCTAAATAATATAATAGAGATGAATAAATAATTTGATCACATTTGATTTTTTTTAATTGTTATTTATAGTCTCACAAGAGACAAAAATGTTTATCCTAATCAGTGTCTCTTATTGTTCAGCTGTTCTTGGTATGTATAACGAGGCTGTGACTTTAAATTCTCTCTAGATACAAATTCATATTTATTTTGAGGCTTAGACTAGAATCCATATCAGAATCAGCCATAGTACCATGACAGTGAATGTAATTTATGTCAATCATCTGTTTCAGGTATCTGTCTCATTTCAATACAACTTTTCTGGAAGGAAGAAATCCTTCATAGATAATAAAAACAAACTTCAGTTAAATGCAGTTCAGAACTGTGACTAACCACATAAAACTGAAGAATTTTCTGCTGCAGTGGTTGCTAAAGTTCATCTCCAGCCACATGGAGGAATTCTTTTAGCAAGAACTGAGTAAAGGCCCACTGAACTATGGTTTTTACTTATCATATTCTCCTCATCTAGATTTATACCTAAAGCAGGCAATTAATTGTATGATAAGAAGGGTTCTTATAGGAAATAATTGCTACATTGTAAAAAGATGCAGTGTTTAATGGTGAACTTCTCAAATCTGAAATGACCAAATTCAAGAGATGTCTGTAAAAGCCAAGGTGTCAGGATACCACTCGCTCTCAGCTGTTAAATTAATCTCAGTCCACAATAGCCCCAGAAGATACCCAAACCAGGAATTTATAGCTTTCCCCTCTTCCTCTCCCTTTCAGATTTCTTTGTGATTAATTCCTAACAGAATAGGTCCAGATGGACTGGCTTAGGTTTGCTGACTGTTATGATGGCCTTTCTTATGTTCTCTGTTTATGCTTTCTTTTTCAAAACTTCAGTCTTGTCCTTCTTCCTCTTCTGTCTTTTTCCCATCTGTGTAGCCAGCTTTATTCACAACTCTTTTTTCAGGCATATGTGGATGTTACTTTCAATTATTACAAGTTTCACAGTTCTTTGCTGACTGTTGTCGCCTTTGAAGTTCTGCTTTAAGTAATTAAAAGGTTTCAATAGGGGTCTTGAAAGCTCAAGGTTCTGTTGACATATGGATGAGCAGAACTGGGGACCAGTGTTACCTGATAATTATATATGGCATCACTGGGAAGGAACATCTGTAGTTGTGTTGAGGATGTACCTCTACTTTCATTATTTCTTATATTTGAAAGCATAATTTCTTTCTAATGGTAAAATCCTCACCCAGTGATTGAATTGCAGATATTTAAAGAAAGGAATATACGAGATTTTGATGCAGAAAATGAAACTTTTTTTTCATCCTGTTAATTGCTTGTATTTATCCGACTAAGTAGATCAAATATTCTAAATCTGAACTCCCTACTGTCTATAAAGTCATTTTGGATGAATAAAAAAGTAAAAGAGACATTGTACTTTAAAATAGAAAATTGTCACAGCTGGAAAACATTTGTTTCCTCTCCTCAGCAGTTGTGAAAAGAGAGAGAAAAACATCAGTCTGTTTATTCAAGCTGCTGCTAATCTCAACGCTGCTGCAGTCAGTCTGTCCCTTCCTCCAATCAGAGTGACTGGTAGTCATAATAAACATGTTCTTCCCTTTCAAAAGTCAGATCTGGGCACCCTGGCTAGAACTGCTTGCTGACAGGTAGAAATTATCCAAGGTTGTGATGTATTTATCATGCTATGCACTTTGCGCTATGTGTGAACACTCTCAAGACAAAAAGTAGGGTAGCTATGTTCTGGGAGACTCATTACACATGTCAAAAACTGAACCTCAATTCTGCATCTTTGGATTTTTGCTGTTTAATTGAAAAGTGTTCACAACTGTTTAATGATTTGAAAAATTGGTGAAATCAGTTGTAAGTACAATGCATTTAAAAATGAATATGTGATTATTGACATGGTATATAAACTTACCTTCCATGTGCCTTAGGGTTATAAGCAGCAATTAGAAATAAGCAAGGATGCAGTGACGTGAACAAAGACTGCCACTACAGCACCTGTAGGACCATGGTACTTTGGTAAGACAAAACCTCTCAAAAGCAGATATAATAAAATTTCACTAGTGTTCCTTAGCTGGAACTCTCACATTTTTAAATGGCATCTTTTGATGCCAGATAAACAATTCTGCTTGCTGGCTGAGGAGACGCGCACAGCGGAGAACCAGGCAACAGATAAAGAGTGCATACCTTTTAGCCAATCACTTTCACTAATGCATGATATGTTTAAGAAATCCTTTTACCATAAGCTTGCTTGACACAACCTTAAGACTTATTACTAATCCCTCTAAAGGATTGGTTTTTTTCTTGATTGTCTAATGAAAGAACTCAAGTAAGTGGACTGAGCAAATTAAAAAATGAGGCAGTCTGAGGGAAGCAAGACAGAAAATCATTGATGAAATGCAGGGGGTCAAGGGAGTTTCAAGTGGGATGATTCACAAGGATGGGGGAAATGGTTGTTTAAAGCATAAGAATAAAGATGGGTTATGCAATTCCATGCTTTATTACCCAAATGCAGCTATAACACCATCTGCTCATAGTACTCTTTCTGCACTTTGGGAGATGACTACCTCTGTCTCCCAAGGAACTGGCCCGTGTCCTCCAGTCCAAATGTAATTTTCCACTCATTTTTTCAGTAGAACTACATGAGTTTGGCTTTTTGAGAAGCTTCCACATCCAGAGAGCTGAGAACCATATTTTATATTGAATACAAAATTTTTACTGCTTACTGACATATTCCAGTATCACTTCCAGCATCATCAATAGAAAATGTTCTTCCTTTGTACTAATTTGAAAACATTCAAGATTCCATAAATGAGTAAATTTGTGGTGGTTTGCCCCTGGCTGAATGCCAGGTGCCCACTAAAGCTATTCTATCACTCCCCTCCTCAGCTACACAGGGCAAAGAAAACAACATAAGAATCGTGAGTTGAGATAAGGGCAGGGAGAGATCACTCACCAATTGCCATCATGGGCATAACAGACTTGATTTAGACAAATTAGCTGAATTTATTACCAATCAAAATCAGAGCAAGATTATGGGAAATAAATCCAAAAGCACTTTCTCCCCACCCTTCCCTCCTTCCCAAACCTAACTTAATTCCCAATTGTCTACCTTCTCCCTGCCAGCACCACAGGGCAATGGTGGTTACAGTCAGTTCTTTGCATGTTGTTTCTGCTGCTGCTTCCTCTTAAAGAAGAGGAGACTTTTCTCTGCTCCACCGAGGGGCAAAGGACAGGAAAGTCTCCTGTGGGAGACTTCAGGAATCCACCTTCTCTGGCATGGGGCTCCTGCAAGTGGAGATCTGCTTCCCCATGAACTCCCATGTGCTGCAGGGGTACATCCTGCCTCACCATGGTCTGCACCACAGGCTTCAGGGGAATCTCAGCTCCAGCTGCTGGACCACCTCCTTCTTCTCCTTCTCCACTGGCCTTGGTATGTGCAGAGCTGTTTCTCTCACATATTCTCACTCCTGTCTTCTCCGGCCACAATTACTCATGCACAACAGCTTTTTATCCTTCTGAAATGAGTTCTCAAAGAGGTGTTACTGCCATTTCTAACAGGCTCAGCCTACAACACTGGCAGTTCTATCTTGGAACCTTGGGTTGGCATTGGCTCTCTCAGACATAGGGAGATCTCTTAGCAAAGCAAAGAAACCACCCTTGTAGTCTCCCCCACAACAAAATCTTGGCCACACAAATGCAATATAAAATTGCTGATGGTTAATTAAGGATGTGGGTTTGCCATACCACTAGCAAGGTAAAGAAGGTGTCTAAACAAAGGAGGTTAAAATTTTGAGATTAGGCATGGTGATTCAAGTGAGGAAACGGTCAAATCAGGGCAGTAGGAGCTTACAACTCCAGGCTATAAAGTTCATTTTGCAGAAGTATAAGTTGATAAGGTTGACCCACATGATACAGCAGTGAGAAAAAGTGTCAAGATAAGTTCTAAAAGGGTGGCATGTGTCTGAAAATGTGCCATGCAATTTTAAAGAACAATTTTCAGAGATACTCTAGAATGATGACTTCAATATTTGTTGTAGACTCAAGATTTCAAGGTCAACATAAACCTTTCTTTTAGAGGCTGCAGAAAAGGAAAACTTATAGTTAAATGTAGGTAATAATAATGAAGATGAGTTTTTTGAAAGCAATGAAGACTGCACTAAGTGTGGCACACTAGAACTATGAAAAATTTTAAATCTGGCAATAAGCAACACTGAGAAAATGGCCATAATTACTCCTATTCCAAAACTTAAGGATTCATTTATAACTTGTATCCTATCAGATGCATGTTATACAACATTAGTAAGTTCTTTTTGACTTCTTTCAGGCACTTCTCTCTCTGTCAGGCTTAAAGGCATTTGCCATTTGTGATTGGTCTTTCTCTCCAAACTCTATCACAAGTGATGGGGAATGTAGAGGTACAAAGATTTTTGTGAGGTTTTTTTAAAGGGAGGAACGTTTTTCAAAAACAACAACAAAAATATTTACTTCCTATCTTTTCTCCACTTGTATTGACAACATATCCTATAGAAATAGAAGTATAGACTTTTCAGGACACAACTTGAGGAAAGCTGTGGTACCATGAGTACTATGCAAATGTGGATTTTTTTTTTTTGTAAGAAACCTTCTGGAGAGACTGTAACTGACATGCTGGTTAAATCTAAATGTAGAAAAGGGCAATAGCAGGCAATGAGGTTAAGCAGAGATCTAAAGATTAGTGGAAGCAATAAACAGAAGGCTTTTAAAAATGAAAACAATATTGAAAGTCTGGGAAGGAGAAAGATGTAGGAACTACAAAGTACAGAAAACAAAAAAATATATTGCAAATTGAGCTACAGATAATTCTCTGGTACATATTTGTAAGTGATCAGAATGCTCATTTAAATGTAAATAGCAATAAAAGGCTCAAGAACTGGTAGCTGATGAACTAGAGACAATAAATATAGCTAGTTTCATAAAGTAATATGATTGCTGAAGCAATTTTTGTACTTAGAAAAACAAATATATTTAGTAATAAAAGAGATCAGCTTGAATAGAATAGAGAAGGCTAATAAAGAATGATAATGTGGAACTGGTATTATAAAAATACTATTGAAAAAGGGTTTTATAAGTAAAGCTCAGAAGTTTAATATTTCACAGAAGATCGAAATGAGGGAAAATAAAGCTTAAAACATATTTATAGCTTTAGTTTCTGGTTTGGCTTGGGTTTTTTCCTCTTTTAGGTTATCTGGACTTTGACCAATTTTAAATTCAGCAATTTAATATTCTTAAAAATACAGTTTATTCTAAGTGAAAAACACATATAAGAGATGATGACTTTTCTTCAGAGTGCTTTTTTTAGACTGCAGAATAAAATTTGCAGTCATTTATATGGCTGCAATTTATTGCCTCTTTAATATCAGTATCCAAATGGGTTTTGCTCACAGAAGGAAGTATAAGTTAGAATACAGAAGAATAGGAGAAAACTTTTCTGTTCTGAAATTGTTAAGTGAACATTGAAGCTAAATTAATGAGCTGATTAAGTGGCTTCATTATCCTCTCTTTAAGAAAGCTAATGAACCTTTTTATTAGTAGATACAAATTGTAAAGTTGCTTTTTACATCAGCTCTCCTTTGGAAATAGATATGAGATGTACTCACTAGTGTAAGTAGAAAACATTCTTCTGAATTTGACACAAAAAAAGGTTAGGAAAAGCAGTGTTGCTGACCATCACACACTACTGGCTAGACTGCTCCAGGTTTCTGACCTTGAGTGATCAGCTTAGGGCCTACTGTTAAATGTGTCCCTTCCTAACACGAACAAGAGTGTCTGTATTGTAAGAGCTTCATGACCTGTCCTTTTCTGTGCATTCATGTACACACACAGGGTGGATGAGGTTTTAATATTCTGTAGAGAGGTACATTTAGATTATGTAAGTGTTCTTCAAATGTATTATGGGGGTTGGAGCCACAATTTCTTGTGTGAAAAAATAACTGGTAAAGTAAAAGGGTCTTCATTTTTTGATATAAAAGCTAGTGTCCAGCTTAAATCACAGTTGATAAATATTTTTATTTATTTTAAAGTACAATTAAAAATTGTATTAAATTAAAAATAGTAAAATAATATTAGTAAATATTATTTATTCATTTTTATTGTATTCTCTAGCTCCTTATTATTTCATAATGCAAAATAGAAAAGAATTGCTAGTACAAAAATTAACGTTCAGTCTTATGCATAAAAAATCAAATCTTTTCCATAGAAGTACCTTCTCTGACTGATGAGTGGCCCAGAAGTTTGTCCCATTCATGTATTTTATGCAGCTTATGAAGGTAACTCCTTTGGTTTGTTTCATGTTGAGGACCAGCTCCAAATAAAATTCCCATGCAGTTTCACATTTGCTTAATGCAGGTACAATTACACATACTCAAATGGAACCAAGTTGTCTGCATTTCTGGCTGAGTAAATATGGTGCAAAGGACCTTGTGCCTGCTACAATTTTATGTTCCATGGAGCTGTGCAAGACTTTTCACAAGAACTCATGTGCTCTGTTTCAAACCCAGCCAGCAACTGAGCTCCATGCAGACGCTTGTTTCCCCTCCTTGGTACCTCTGGGAGAGAATGAGAAGAGTGAAAATGAGAAAACTAGTGGGTTGAGATAAAGACAGGTCAATAGGGAAAGAAGCTGCATGTGCAAGGAAGGCAAAAACCCAAGGAATTCATTCACCACTTTCTGTGGGCAGGCAGATGTTCAGCCGTCCCTGGGAAAGCAGGACTCTGTCATAAGGTGACTTGGGAAGACAAACACAATCACTGTGAGCCTTCTCCCCTTACTCCTTTTTGACCACTCTTTATATATTTATCATGTTGCTGTATGGTATAAAATATTTCTTTGGTCACCTGGGGTCAGCTGTCCCAGCTGTGTCCCCTCCCAAATTCTTGTGCACCTGCAGTCCCCTCACTGGTGGGGTGATAAGCAGAAAAGGACTTGGCTCTATGCAAGCCCTGCAGAGCAATAACAAAAACATCCCTGTATTATCAATGCAGTTTCCAGCACAAACCCAAAACATAACTAACTAAATTAGTGTGACAAAAATTATTTACTGTGAAGTAAATTAACTATATCCCAGCCAAAAATAGCACACCATAGGTTAAAATCTTGGTGTGACAGCTAAAGACTTCTTCCTTGTAGCCACTTGTCCTACTTATTCTTTAATATCTTTTCACACCAACTCTCAGAGGGCCACGCAAAATTTGCAGAATTGCCTAGTTTTGTGCTGGCTCTGAGAGCACAGTATCAATATTTAATTTCCCCAAATCAATTCATTTCTCTGCTTTGGACAACACAGTGTTTGATACTGGTTCATTCATGTTTAAAAGGCAATTCTTGTATCATTTTCTCACTTCAAGGAAAGTTAAATAAGAGAGTAAAAAAAGCTACATAAAGAAAAAATATTTGGTCAAAAGTGAAAACTTGAAATCTGCATGTCAGGTGTAGCAGAAAGAAATATCAAAGGAGTCAAGAATGGGCATCAAAAGGAAAAGGGAGAAAAAACATGTTGAAACACTCTTCCAAGGGAACCATGAGACACAGGAAAAATCCCAGCAGAGCAAGGTTGAAGACTTAAGAGGCATAAGAAACCAGCTTTGTTGAAACCAATGACTAAACTGAGGTGTTTAGGCATCTTAGTGTCTATGCAGAAAACTAATTAACAGCATTAGTGATGGCATTCTCATTGGTGACACAGGAGAAAAAGAATTTTACTTTTGAAGCTACCTGAGTGTCACTGACATCCATTTATGTAGGTAGGATTGTTGTTACAGACATATTTCAGACAAAGAAGATACTACCTTACCTTGATGGAACAGAATACTCCAGTAAAAAGATTTCAATCTGTTACAAATTATTTGCTACATTAAACTGCACAATTACCAGAAATAATTGAGTAAAAAATTATGTAAGTAACTGAACAAAATCATTTTTTTATATTTATTGATTTTTTTACTCTAATTTTTCACCAATTAAAACATATTTATCTTCCTTTGAAAGGCAAAATTTAATGTGAAAGTGTATAAATTAATCTTTCTCCTTTTCCCTCTGTTAATAGGTATGTGTGTATATATATATATCCCTCTGTATAGCTCCCATTCACATTGAGAAAATGGAACCTACTCATATTTTCAGAGCACACTTCTAGGCAAAAAATTTTGCTTGCTTAGCTTTTCAGTACACTGAGAAGAGATGAATAATAACTATTTTTGAGCTGAAAGGATAAAAAATCCATGCCTTGCCAACTGGTGGATATTCTGATTCCTTTGCCAGAAGGAGTCACACCTAAGATGTCCAACAGGAAAAAGCTTAAGACAGAATGATGTGGAAAATTTAATTTTGAGCAAATCCAAAGAAATCTTTCTGTACATCAGCCTCAAAAACTGTTAAAAAATTTTTCTAAGTAGTACATGCTTGTTTTCCAACTGTCTATTAAAAAGAAATACCTGCTTTGAGTGTGCATTGTACAATGCAGCAGCCTAAGATTTTTTTACTAGGAGTCATATAGAACATATCTGTGGGCTCATAATGACTCCAGCATAAAGGAGAGTTGGTATGTTCATTTGGTTATCTCTCTGGAACTATTTTTCCTGAAATTATTAGCTGCTTACTTTAACATTTCTAGTAAAAAAATTTAACTCTTCTGTCTCAGTTAAACAGTGAGGACCTTCCAAGGGGAAGAAAAAGAATTTTTGTGTGAGCAAAGTCTTTTTCTGAAGAAGCTGATAAATAGGATGAACTGGAGTCCATGTTAATATGATGTAGGTAGGTGTGTGCCTGTCCCCCAGCACACAGACATACATACACTCACACAGACACACACAGAACTCATACAGAGGTAAAACATGTCTCTGCATGCCCATCTCTTACCAACACTTACTGGTTTTTTACAGTTTAAGTAAGCTTTCTAAATAATGTTTCTCTGTGACCCATTGAGTTTGCCAATATATAAAATTATGGATTTTGCCTATTGAATTACGCAAAACTGAAAACACATTAATTGTAAGCTTGAATATATTCATTAATTGAAATTTTTTTGAAAGTTTTTTCAAAAAAAAGTTTGGTTTTTTTGTCTGGCTATTATATTATTAGTTGTCTGATAAATGTCTTTGACAGTGAATTTTACTTTTATTATAAACCCCATTTTTTAAAACCCCTTTATCATAAGGAATTAAGATTTTCATATAAAATCTTAAAGAAAAGCAAATAAGCATCTAATAAATTCTTATCCTCTTCCAAAAAATTGTTTGTTACTAATGCAATAAACTCAATGTGGCTTTTTACATAAACAAAAGAAGATCAGGCAAAAAGAAAAATAAAAATCCAAACCTGTAGTTTTTTTATTTTAGATCCCAAAAGTTTTCTGTTCACTCTGGGGTAGAGAGATTAACTCTCACCTATTTAATTTGCTTGTAGAAAGCCTGAACATTTAGACAACGACATTGAAGCTGTGCTCATTTCTCCTAGGTAACTGTCTCAGGATTTCACCTTTTATAATAAAACTATGAATTTACAAGTACTAAGAAAAGATGGTCACGTCTATACATGAATGGGATATCTAGTTTGATAAACTGCTTCTGTCTAGTGATTTTAGTTTTGTCCTGAAATTTTGCAAACTACTTTTACACTCTTTTTCCAGACCTGAAAGGACAAGATACTTGTACCAAAAAGTCATTTGCAAAAAGGATGGGGAGAACAATCCTAGTCTCTGTGTCAGTGAAAAATAACATTAATTTCAGTTCTGTCAATGTAAAAACAAAGTAACTGATATTTGGACATTAAAAGGTATTTGGAATTAGATTGAGCAGTATCATTTTTATAAATTCATGGAGTTTATATTCAAAACAATTAATTGCATTTAAAGCAGAATTCAGTTAAAAATTGCCTCTGGATAAGGACTTTAATCCATAATAATCCAATCATAGGTGTTCCAATGCAATATAGAACACTGAAAAAAAAATTAAGAAAGAAACCAGGAAATACCAAAGTAAAACACAGTTCCATTTTTCATTGTTTTTCTTTCTTTAATGTTTCCTAATGTCCCAAAGCTAAACAAATGTTGGTAGTACTCTCAAGGACATTTTAACAGGAAGGGTTCAGAAAGGTGACTCCAAAAAGGGAGGATTTTAACATTATTTAATCTGAAAAACTAGGATAAATTGAGCTTATCCCAATTTGTAAAATCAGTTTAAATATGATGCACTGGAAGAGGATAATTTAATTTCAAGAGGTCAGGAGTTTGCCTCTGTGTGTGTATTTAATAGGTCACAAAGTTTGCATCAAAGGAAGTTTGTCCTTGTAAATTGTAGGGTATTGTCAAATACCCATGACAAAACCCAGGGCTGAGCACGCAGTTTTAGGTGTGGTTTTGCAAAACTCTTAAAGAGGACTAATTCATGGTGTCTTTTTAGATTGGTTCAAAATATTTTCTCTTTTTCTTCAAATACGTGTAATTGATGTGCAAATCCCGGGTGGCTTCTTGTAGGAGGTATTTGAGCAAAAGATTTGACCTGAGAAGTGAGCCGGTTTTGGGGATGACTTCTAGACTCCAGTTACGGTCAAGACAAGATGTTACATAACCTCTTTTTTGGCATGTTCAAAATATATTCATCCTGTAAAGAAGTAGAACAGCTGGTGTTTTCAAGATGTCAGCAAAAACTAAGATTCAAAGGGTCAGCCTACAATTCAGCTTGACACATTTTATTTACAGCTGCTGCAGGAAAATTGAGGGAAACCCATGTGAATCTAAGAGGTTGAATACATGACAATAAATGATTTTTTTAGTTGATGCAAGACTGAGTTTGTTTCAGATTTACTTATGATTGGTTTTGATTAATCTCTGCTAACTTCCATAAATTTTAAGGTACAGATGAAAAGAAGAAAGGTTTTTGATATTGCGATCCTTTCTGCTTTTAGACTGAAAAAATTCATCAGTATTGTTTTTCTCAAATATATATCTTCCATAAAAAGGGAGAGGGAGGAAACTAGGGCATTGTTTTTAATCAAGCAGAAGCTTTATTATATTCCCTGAGGTAACAGAGGTCTTGTTTCCATCCTGTATTTTCCTATATAAGGCACTGTCTATGTTCCCAGGTTCACTTTTTTCTTCTGTTGATACTTAATCCTTTAAATTTGTGGTAGAAATTCAATATATGAACACAGGCCTTAAGAAATGGAAATGCCAATATCTGGTTTTCTTCAATTTGTTTTTCAGACAGACCCTATAGAAAGTTCTGTCAGAGACAATACATTTGCCTTATTTTATCATATTTTTTTCTTCAAGTGTCCCTTCCCTTGCCTGCAATAAATAGCAGATTCCTTGCTTGCAGCAGCTTCTACCAGACCAAAAGTTAATCAAAAAACATATGTTACCTGTGCTGTCATAAGCAACAGAAAGGCTATGAGAGCCTTTCTACTTCCTGTGCTGTCAGGCATAGGTTTAGATGAGATAGATAAGATGTTGCTTAAACTTGCTACGGGCGTTTTTTCCCAACAGCTCTCATCTGTTTCCAGTGAACCATTTTATCAAGGTACTATTTCACTGGAGTGTGAAGTGGCAAAAGCTATCCTCATACAAGCTGTTCTGTTGTAAATGTAATTTATGTTTAGGCTTTTATAATTGTTGTTTTATTTTATGCATAATTTCTAGTTAAAATAGCTAATATTTACATTGAAGTCTTATAACTGTTCCCTACAAAGCTATGAAAATCATTGTCTTGATGAGAGAAGCTTGGCTTGATGGAATGATCCAGATTTGAAATTCTAAGCTATTCTCATCTAAATGCAAACTGACTACTAAATAGACAGAATTTCCAGAAAATATGTTATTTATTTGCTGTTTAATGCAGAACAGACTTTTAAAAAAAGTGTTTCTATTATTTACTAGACCAGAGGAGTTCTGAGCAATAAGCACATTCTCCATTTGAAATGTGGCTTTCTGAACATAGAGAAGTGCAGATGTGAAAGGGTCAGAAGCAAGCCACACAAGCATGTAAATTGTTTTTCTAATCCATACCAAAACCCCCTATGCTCTAGTTTACTTACATAATGTTTCCTTTTCGATTACTATGCAGTCAAGAAAAGCCAGTCATAAATATATTCACACACAGTAGTATGTGACTTTACTCATGAACAGAAAAACTACATGTTTTTCCTGTGACAAAGTTGCCTTATGACATTTCTTGTTCTGAAACGGAGAAAAATGGCAAAATCCATGGACAGAAAAATCCTCTACCATGCTTGTGAAAAAATGTTTCAATTACAAGAGGAATATCATAATTACTGTTTCTCTCAGCAGGCTGGAATTCTCATTTTAATACTGGACTGTTGTTTTGTTTTTAAACACTAATTCTATCAGACTCAACAAAGCTTATGTCTCTTCCTAATGTATATCCTGTTGAAGTGTGTACAGTGACAGTGGAGCCCAGCATACAAATGGCATTTCAGCAAGTAGATATTCACTGTACATGAGTAGATGGTGCAGACTGCTAAAAGTGTGGATCAAGTCACATTAGAGTCTCTGGGGGGATAGTGCTGCTTGTCAATGAGACATCATGAGTGCCCTGTGGGAAGAGGGAGGAAAAGCCACAACATTTACCTAAAGTATCATGGGAAGGAAGTTAATATCCATAAACTTTTTCTATACATGAAAAAAACCTCTCATACATGAGGCTCTTAAAGAGAGTGATCTGAAGCATGTTCTGAATTTACTTCATGTTGAAATATGAGTCAAAAAGCAACTGGCCTCTTGGTCTAGACATAACTACTGCTCTCAACATAAAGAGCTATAAACTTTGGTGAACTATTTTTGTTTCATAGAAGTAAGAAAATAAAAGTGAAAACTGCCTAATCTATTTTGGGAAATCCATCTTCTTTCATGTTAGGCAGAAGTCCGGAGACCTGTCCCCTTGAAGTAATACTGTTTTAAAGGAGTCTTTATTTTCCATGCTATCATATGCTTTTTAAGTGGAACAGCTAGTTAAACTTTGAAAGTGGAACACAGTGGAGCTGAGCTGAATAATAAACTAAAATTTGCTTCTAGCCAAAAAAAGTTTAAACTCTTTTTCCTTCTTTTTTCTGCTATGCTTCCATGTCTTTACTTCCTTGCAGTTCCCAAAGGACAGAAGATAATAGCCTTCAACACAGACACTGCAGAATGAGTAAGATGTCTGTAATGTATAATTCAGCTTGACTTCTCCAGTCTGTAGCATAAGAAATGGTACTGTTATCACCTTTAACAAAGAGCTAGCATTCATTTATTAGTTGCATTTCCTTTTTTTTTAATCCTGTATAGGCTAATCTGCATGGGAGAAAACATCGAAGGGAATGATGAATAGACTGGACTCTCCAGGGAATAAGGATTATTTATGAAGTTACTCCAGTTCAGTGAACAGTGAAATTCATGTCAAAGTGTGTGACTTAGAGCCCAGTGAATTACAAACTTCACTCCAGGAGAGGAATTGAAACCTGGAGTTCAAAGGAAAGCTGTGACAAGGCAGTGTTTAAAGTACATTTTCTAACAAACCTTTTCGACCACATGCATAAAGTCATAACTCCAAAACTGTGCAGATTTTGGATCACAAATATTATTTACTCTTTGTACTTATTTCACCATGTCATACAACTAGCTTTGAAGTGACAGGCGAGCTTATTTTTACTCATTAACACAATGAAGTTCTAAAATGTTTACAATTGAAGTGTCTGTGTGAGAAATTACTATAGAAAACATTCCGCAGAGGGTGTTATCAGATTTTCTTGTCTATGTGGTATTTTAGAATCAAATAAAGCATTTTATGGAAAAACTTATCAATGTTGAGCCTCACTCTGTCTCTTTATCACTTCCTGTTTATTTTCAGACCAGATCTCACATCAAACAATGGTGCTAGCAGGAACTCTTTTGGTTGTGATTCAAACCATTCCATTCTATTTCTGTTTCTAATTCAACGGCTGCCCTACAAAAAAACCATGTTCTGCTCCTCTATATTTTGCATGCTGCAAAGGCAGGTAAGGTCCACATATTTAAGCTTGCCATCAAGCATTTGGATATATTCAGTGGATTTCATCTTCATGACAATATCACCCTAAAAGTATTAAGGAAAAACAAATGAAACAAGCATGTAACAGATTCACAGTAAACACGTCTTCTTAATAAAATGTGCTGCTATGAGTGGCTCTGAGTTGCCTCATGGATTTCTTTATCTGGACTAAAAAGACATAAGGGCAAGTTAACAGAAAAAATATGGGACATTGTAGACTGTGTCATTCTTCTTAATTCCTTCAGATTCTATGTTAGAAAGTTGCAGTGGTGATCTATATATAGCATCTTAGCATCTCTCAGTCATCCAACAAGTCAGGCAGGATTTTTAAGGGCAATCATCAAATGTTCTACACAAAGAAGTCTGGTGCAGGTATCCAGAAAGGAACTGGGCTTCCTACCCTGTATCCTATTTTCCCCAGGCTCTTGACATGTAAACCATTCAGACCTAGACTAAACCCTACTTTTCCCAGTCAGCTTCCTCCCTTCGGGTCTTTTTTTTTCCTTCATTATTTTAATCAATTTTTATCGCAGCTTTCCTTTTTGGAGGGATGCCAGGAAGGGCTATTTAGCCTTGCATCCTTGTTTCTTTGTATTTTCAGCCTTCTTTCTTTTACCCTGACTCTGCCACCTGAGGCTGGGGCACGTGGTGCCTGTCACTGAGGCAGAGCCTGAAGCTTTCTCCTGTGCTTGTGAGTTGGCTGATTGCATGAGGGTGGCTGTCACAGCATGGACAGAAGGTGGGCGGTTTTGAAGGATCTCTTCTCTATGAAAATATGGCTGTAAGAGCACAGTCACCCTGAGGACTGGAGGATCTGGGACACACAATATTTTTATTATTTTTTTCAGTATGGCCCAGCAAGAAGCAGGTGAAAAAATCATGCAGTTGAAAAAAACAAATAAACCATTGACACAGCATATTTAAGACAACCCTCTAATTGTAAAAGTCTTTTAATCATGTACTGATGTTCTCATGCTTGATATAGACTAGCATGATGTTCCAAATCTCCTCTGTAAAAGTGATTTTTTATTCCTCCTAATTTCTCTTAAAATTCTCTTCTGCTGTAGGACAATCAGAAAGCAGAAATCTAAACAGCAGAGCCTACAAAGATCTGTTGTTACTGCTCTTATTTGATCAGGAATTCATAATTCTGGTACTTCTGTTGTTAATTTATCTTTGTTCCCTTCTCTAACCTGCTTCCTTGTTGCACCCACCTACTTAGGGTTTGTAATCCCAGTGGCATTCTGTTAGATTTTTCCCAGTAGTCTAGATGGGTATGTCCTACAAGTTCCTCAGAAATAATATAACTATATTTCTTGTTCATTAATATCTACATCTCAGTGAGTGTTTGGACTGGACGACAGAGTGCTGGTGTCTTGTCTCATTGAACATCATTACAGAGTCTTTAAACACTTAAAACAGAAACAGAAGAAGTCTCAGATTATCAAGGAAAATCAGGAATTTCTGTAACAACATAGAACCATAAAATTGTTAAGGTTCTAGAACATTAAATGCCCCTGCTAATCCAGCACCACTGTGTTCATCACAAAACCACCACCATAAGCATCACATCCAAATGTCTTTTAAATACCTCCAGGGATGATGATTCTGCCGCTTCCCTGGGAAACCTGTTCCTGTGCTTGAACCCCTATTCCCTGAAGAAGGTTTTTCTCATATACAACATAAAACTCCCCTGGCACAACCTATTTTGTCTCATTCTGACACTTGTTACTTGGGAGAAGAGACCAACCCCCACCTCCTACATTCTCTTTTCAGGTATTTGTAGGAACAATAATGTCCCCCCTAAGCCTCATTTTCTCCAGGCCAAACACCCCCAGGTCCCTCAGCTGCTCCTCATATGAACTGTGCCCCAGACCCTTCTCCAGCTCTGCTGTCCTTCTCTGGACATGCTCCAGCATTTCAAAATGTTTTTGAGTGATCCAGTGTGATCAAGTGTACTGAGTGATCCAGGACACAGGATTGGAATTGTGACCTCACCAGTGCCAAGTACAGAGGTCAGTCACCTTCCTGACCCTGCTGCCCACACTATTTCTGGTACAAGCTAGGATGTCACTGGACTTCTTGGCCACCTTGGCACATGCTAGCTCATGTTCAGCTCACTGTCAACCAACAATTCCAGGTTCTTTGTCCACTGGGCAACTTTCCAGACCTGAATCCCAAGACAGTAGTGCTGCCTGGAGTTTTTGTGACCCACTTGCAGGACCTGGCACTCGGTTTTATTGAACACTATAACTCTGCCCTTGGCCAGATCCCTCTGCAGAGCCTTCCTGCCCTCGACCTTCCTGCCCTCCAGCAGATCAACACTCTCACCCAGCTTGGTGTCATCTGCAAACTGACCGAGGGTGTGCTCGATCCCCTCATCCAGATCATTGACAAAAATATTAAATGGGATTGGCCCCAGTACTGAGCCCTCAAGAACTACACTTCTGAGCAGTCACTATTTGGACTCAACTTCATTTACCAGCAGTTTCTGGCCCAGCCACCCATTTTTTACCCAGCCAAGAGTGGACCCATCCAAGCCATGAGCAGTCAGTTTCTCCAGAAGGCTGTGGGAGAAATTGTCAAAGGCTTTATTAAATCCCAGGAAGGCAATATCCATAGTCTTCCATCATCCACTAAGTAGGTCTCCTTGTCATAGATGGAGATGATGTTTGAGCAGGACCTGTCTTTCATGAAGCCATGCTGGCTCGGCCTGAGTCCCTGACTGTCCTGTGTGTGCAGCATGTTGGCACTCAGGATGATCTGTTTTGTGACCTTCCCTGGCACTGAGACTGACAGGCCTGTAGCTCCCTGTATCCTCCTTCCAGCCTTTTCTGTAGATGCACATCATGTGTGATAACCCCCAGGGAGCTGTGACTTCCCCAGCTCTCCAGGGCTGCAGGTAGGTGCTGGAGGGGGCCTCAGGGAGCACTTCTGTCACCTCCTCTGATACCCTTGGGTGATTCCACCTGGCCCCATAGACCTGTGCATGTCTGTACAGCAGGTTCAGAGCATTTCCCCTTTGATTCTGAGGGCTTCATTCTGCCTCCTGTCTCTGTCTCACAGCACACGGGATTGGGTACCTGGAGAACAGGTTGTAGCAGGGACTTTTTATCTGGCATGCATTTCTTCATTTTCATGAAACTGATATACATGCAGCATACCAAAAATAGCTGCATCCTATAATTTTGTTGAAAATTAAACTTTTAACAGAGATTGAGGAATTAATTCTTGAATTAAAAGCAGAGGATGATTTTTAGGAATCCCTAATAATGAAAAAAATCATATACCATAAGCTTTACTTAATCTTTTCTACATAATAAGATACTGACAGAAATATCGTATTCATTGTCTAGTAAGTACTGCTCTAATTTCTTTATTTTTCTATAACTGCTTGCCATGCAAAAATAAATCCAAAGATTGTTCAATGCCTTTTGGGCAGACAGGCATGATAAGCACTTTTTTTCAGATTTGCAACTTACTGCAATCTCTGTTTTGAATAATGAAATAAAACCTTAAAATGTAATAATTTTTTTCAACTGCTTGCAGAGTGTGTAAAAAAGTGTTAAGCCACAAGGCAAAATTCAGATATCCATTAAAACAAGGACTACCAAAATGCTACAACTTCTTGTTAATCTAGTATTAAAAACTGCTCTCTGGTCTGAAGCCTCTACATGAAAAATGCTCCAAGTCCTTCACAGGGGCATTACATGATCTGTCTTCCATCAGAGCTGAACTCAGGGATTTTTAGTGTCAACAAATTAAAGCAAATGTCAGGCAACTGTCTTGCCTAACAGCCTAGCTCAACAGGAAGCCCAGCAAGCTCACTTCAGCTGAAATAACCTCAAGATCAACACAGTTTCATATCTGCAAACAGGCAGAAAAGCAAGGTCAAGCAACAAAACACTGAATGATTCACAGTCTTGAGACAAAATTTCATGCCTAATGATGCTGGTATACATGTACTTCTACAACACAAGGAATAACTGTAAATCACACAATTCAGTCTCAATATATCAGGGTCTGTGTTCATCAAAGGAAAAGCTGATAAATCTAAATAATAAGATGGACTGGCTATTTTTTTTTATTTTTCCTTTTAACATTTGACATTGGTGTCTGTTGTGACAACCAATCTAATTCCATCTTTTTCTGCTCATTACTATCTAGAAAAACATGAAAAATTGAAGGTTTTGGACACCTCAGTTCTAATGAT
Organism: Molothrus aeneus; assembly: GCF_037042795.1. Lineage (NCBI taxonomy): Eukaryota > Metazoa > Chordata > Aves > Passeriformes > Icteridae > Molothrus > Molothrus aeneus. The sequence goes on along the minus strand of NC_089651.1, from coordinate 33,645,007 downwards.
TATACTAACTATACTATTCAGTTCTTTACTATTCTAAGCATGGCTAAAGATGATTTTTAGAGGATGAGTTAACAGGATTTATTAAGTTTTCTGCAGTGGTTTAAGAGTTTATTTTGTGCAAATTTGTGGTCGAAATCTTAAAACTGTCAATTCTATGAACAAGGAGAAGACAGAGTATATCTACACTATAAAATACTAATAGTAACCTAACACTAATAGGCCACTGACTTTTCATATAAAGTTAGGAACTCTTAACTGGAATGAAAATACTCGATAGCTAAGTTCTGTCATTGTGGAACTGGAACTCCTGAAAAAATCAATTTGGGTGATATTTTCAAAATACCACACTTACGGTTAAAATTTCCAAAAGACTTTATGCATTTTTGAAACATAATTTACATTTGAAAAATTATATGGAATTTAAAATCTCATTGCAATTCAATAATACCTAAGGGCTTCAGTTAATTATGCATAAAAAAGAAATATGGGGTCTTGAGTCAACCCAAACCTAAAGACCAAATATATTTTTGTTGAGGAGTATTATTATTGAACTATACTATAAAAACCACACTTGACCAGTAGTTTTTAAAATATTGCCTTCTATCTTCCTGCCCTGCTGAGTTCATTAATCTATAATTTTGAGATATACAATACACATATAACATGCCATATATTGATATCTAGAAATCCAAGTATGAAGATGCATCTAAAACATTGTATGTTTATTTCATTCACATATTATATGCATTCATTCCTTACAAAGCAAAGACTCGTCTTTTAATGGGATCTGACGTGACCATTAAATCACAGATAAAGTATTAATAATTCATTTTGTATCAAAATGGTAATATTTCAGCTGTTATTTATACTCTCCAAAATGTTTTTAAAGCATTTTTTATCCTAATACGCAAGAGACAAATTATTAAGCACCAAAAAATTCCTAGTCTCAGCCATATTCTTTGTGAAAGAAAACATGTTTCTGCTGATGTTTTAAAGGAACCAAAGATATTTTATCTTCTGTTCAGACATCCAGTTATGGTATTTTTCAAGTTTCAAAATACTGCAAGTGAAAAGTGATGTCTCCATTATTTTTTTCAGGTAAGCTGTTTTAAAATAATCTAAATAGCATTGCAACTCCTGAGACTCTTCTGCTCAAGTTAAAATAAGAAATTCAGGAGATGGTGTCAGTATCTTCTGCCTATGGCAGGAAACTGCTTGTCTGACAAGACAGTACTTCCTGTCCATTGCCCTAGAAGGATCAAACATAAAATCCCACATAAGACAGAACATCTGTTTATCCCCACAATCCCTTCCCCATTCATCCATGCAGGCTAGATGTTTATCCATTCTGAGTTTTCTTTCATCCATCAGGAAGGAATTATGGAAAGCTCTACAACCTGTAGATCTCCATGTGTAACTGGGTGACATTCTACAGCCACTGCAAGGCATATGCCTGTTTTGAGTACTGCTTTCTTGCCCTTGTATTAACTGTCACTATAAATAGTTACTTTTGGGAAAATACACTCTCACACAACACTGGACAGCAGCAGAATTTAAGGGGAGTAGAACTGCTGACTGAATAAGGTATTCTTAGCAGCAGCTGGCAGATAGTTTGATCTTTGTTCATTAGTAGCAGTATTAAATTTGTCTAAATAGAGCCTTTCCTAATTAGCTTTAGTGACAAAAGGGAGTCTTCTAAACCACATCATCCAAATTGGCTGCAGGGAGAGATTCCAAACTAGACTCAAGGTACCATGTAAAATATTCTACCGTAACTCATTTTCTGCTATTGTAATTCAGGTTCCTCCTAAGCTTATTAATTCAGAAGGAGTCCTAATGATAATATAATCCTCTTATGTTTGTAGTGTTTCTCTTTTGCAAGAAGTAGGGTAGAACTGCCAATGTGCTATCTAATGAGTCATTAAATTCATTTCTAAATAGTGAGAAAAAGAGGCCACACAGGCATAATTTAGGATTTTGCTTCAACAGTTTAACAGGATTTCTTGCCTGCTTAGATTTGGCCAAATAGTCTTCGAGAATCTTGATTTGTAAAAGATCAAGTAATTTTGCTTCTCATTATGAAGACTTAACTGAGTCTATAATCCTAAAACAAACTGGTCTCAGAGAATACACTACAGCAAATACAAACATTTTAGTCATGGCTGACACATCGAGTGATGTACCAGTAACTCCTGTCCTCATAAACTGTCATTAAGTCCTGATCAAACACTTGTTTTGCCAGTGAGTTATCACATTTATATTTAATAAAGGACTTCCATTTCTGCTTCAGTTTCACCTAAGACAATATGAGTTACACATTTATGCTAAGATAAGGATGTATTCTAATGATTTTTTTAAGGTGGTCAGAAATTGTGGTCAACAAAATGGAGATGTATAGCTGTATTGACCTGTTTTCTTATCTTTATTTTCCTTCTTTTTCTTTATCAAACATTATTTCTTCTAGAAAAACAAAATAATGATAACACTGCTGTCCTAACTTCATGCAAATATAATATTAATTATTAATATTATTAAGAACTAAAAATATTTTATCAGTTTTTAAGCATCCACTATTTTATAGCAATTTTTTAATGCAAAAATTTGAAATAAATATTCTTGTATTTACAAGCTACATCTTCTGAAAATCACAGGATTACATTTGTTTCTTTTTTTTAATAGAAAAGGAAGCAAGATAAAATTGTCAGAGTACTGGATTTATACAATATACAATTTGTATCAAGACACTGAAAACAGTAAAGATAGCCAAGAATGTAGAGCACCCTCATGAAACTTGTCATGCTGAAATTGCAGTTTCATTTTTCATTTCATTATTCATTCATTATATTTTATTTACTGTGTTCTAAGTTAATTTTTTTGTGTATGCTACCATTCACTTTCAAATGTTTTTGAGACCTGCACTTCCTATATAGAGCATGTAGTGCATATAGTATCTGACACTTCATTAAACACCTAAAGGCATTTTGAATTAAAATCTGTAATCACTTAATCACTTTTAAATGAAGGAAACAACTTATGAGCATTCCCAGTTCATTAGTCACTAGGTAGTTTCTGTGCATATTCCACCTCTGTGGTAAGGACTGAGATCATTTGGGTCAAGTTTCCAAATGGTTAATTTCCAAAAATATATGCTTCAAGAGCTGTTAAAAGTTTCGACCGTTCTCTGTAAGAGTCCCACATGAAGACTGACCCATTTGATGCATCAGCTATTTTTAACTCGTGTATCCAGCTCCACAGTCACACTGATCTCTGATTTCTGCAGCATTCTTACTTTAACCAGAAAGCCAGACTTTGGAGCAGCTGTCTTGCCAGCGTTATCAACTGTTTGCTACATATTGCATGCTTTTGGGAAAAGGCCAATAATGGCTGAGCATCAGTGGTGGAATCATTTCTGATGGCCACCTTGGGATTTCTGGTGGTTAAAAGGAAGGCGTTTCTCTAGTGAGTTAAGGAAAGTAAATATCAAAAGATTTGATGTGATATAATTAGCTTGAAAAAGTTCAGGCTAAATTCAAAAAAGTTCAATTCAAAAAAGTTAATTGAATAATAGACAACTTTCATTGCGTTCTTTGCACCTATTCATTGTAAAACTCAAGGAGCTCTGCCAGTGGCTTAAAAGGGATACTAAAAATAATGTCTTTGGAGAAAAATCAGATAATCCTCCCATTTGTATCAGAGAATGATTGCTTGCTTTGTCTTTCCTTGAAAATATGGATCTGGATATGGAAGAGCACAAAGTCTTACCAGGCTTAGATCAGTTGGTGCCTTTTGAATTGCCCTGTTTAAATCCTAATCTTCTTGAGATTTGAACTACTTCTCATTTTTATTTTACTCAGGATCAGCATAGGTCAGTTAGACATATCTGTTGTATATCTGTTAACAGCAGTGTATACCTACTCTCAGACAGTAACAGAGTAAAATAAAAACAATTGTAAAACATCAGCGAAGTTTAGTCATAACACTGAGAAAACAAACTGCGTAGCTCAGTTAAAACAACTCCACTCTTAAACTCAAGATTTGGTTGGCAAGCAAACCTTACAATCTTCATAGTGTGAAATGAAACCTGAAGATGATAAATGCAACTAAAACACTCATCAGAAAACATTTTGCATTTAATTGCTTGCTAGTTGAAACTAATTGCAATTCAAAACCCAGAGATTTACTTAAGAGGCTAAATTGGAAAATATGTACAAACAGATACCGTGGGGACTATTTGAACACAGCATAAATCTGGAAAATTGTAATTTGTCACTAAATGGATTCATTTGCAATGTTGGTACAGTACTAGCAGAGACAAGTAGCAAAGGGAGGACGTAGCAAGTATCTGTTTCAGTAGTAATAACTTAGTAAGTGTCTCTGAGGATCTGTACCTTTTCAGTGGTAGATTGAGACCCTCATTCCCAAAAATCAAAGTGCCTTCCTATAGAACTTTTACACAAACACCGTTCACATGTTGTGATCCCTATTTACTTAACTTCTAAAATAAAGTATAAAAACTCAATTAAAGGAACAACATCATTTACTGTAGAGAACCTATGTGGACCTTTGCACTCAAGGACTATCAAGTCCTAGAATTATATTCTATAAATGTTTTCTAAATGGTCAGTACACACAGCCTAAAAACTGTGTTGAAATTAAGCATGCTTGTTATGTGTTTCATGTAACCTCTTGAGAGCCACTTAGACACGGATATTGTTCCTGAAAGAATTTAAGTCTTAATTTTAAAATGCAACTGGATTCAAAAGAGGGCATAAGGGGCATAATCCATTGAGTGCAAAGATTGCTGAACCAAGAAGTAGGGCTTGTTGGTTCTGTTAAACTCAAGTGTACACTTAGACTATGCTTGGGTCCAGGACTAGGCTGAGTTCTGAATTCTAACTCAGATTATTCCCATAGCACCCCCCACAAGACACTTTAACTAGCAAATTCTTGAACTCAGAGCACTTGTATGCTTTCTTTGAAACTAGGCCACTGTTCAGGATTTAGTAAAAAAGTAAAAAGTGATCCACCATCTGCAAAATATGCAACCAAACTCCTCACCTCATGGGGAGGGCTTCAAACCTCTTAGATATTTGTATGAATGGCATCAGCAATGGGTTAACTACTAATATATGTAACTAGGCATTGTCCAATGCTGCATAGCTGATATTACCATAGGAAATAAATCAATAGCCATGACCTATTAGATTTCAAGCTATTCAGGCTTCAATTAGCATTAGTATTATTTTCTGCAGATTCCACAGTTCATTAGCAAGACTTGACAGTCCTGACAGCTGGTGCTTTGTAGCACTGCTGTATAGCATTCTTCAGTGACCTTGATGAACCTTTTAAATCACTTTAGCTCTGTTTTGGAGAACAGATTGTCCATGCTGAATTTATAACCTTCACTGCTACTGAGGCAGCTTTCTTGGCCAGCTTCTGTCTCCCAGTTTCTGAACATCTGCTATTCAGAAAATCTAAGTCATCACCTGAATACTGGATGAACTTACAGGTAGCCAAGTTCATAAGGACATAATCTGCTTTTTTCCCTCATATAATATAAAAGGGTTAATATGAATTTTCTTAATTCCTACTGTAGTGCTCTTTACAAAATGAAATTACTGAAAGTGAGCTTTTCATCATGGAAATATACCAGCACAGTCAGCAATCCTGAAACTGCTACAGAAGTATTTACTGTCATGTCCTAGAAAAAATGAACTTTGGTTCCTTTACAGTCTTAGATTTTTTGTTTCATTTCACTGTTGTTTTCTTGCCAGCTAGCAGCATCCCCCTCCATAATCCTTCATTCTCCTGTGAGTCAGAACCAATTTTGTCTGTCGCTATAGATTTAGGATTTTTGGACAATTGCCCAGACACTCAGCAGAGTCGCTTTTCTCCTTTGTCTTTCCAGTCAGTATGCACTAAGTGCTCATAAGTTACCTTAACTAGAATGGAGGCAAAGCAACAAATTGAATAAATAAGTATAATGACTGGCAGGGAGAGCAGAGACCTGTTTATAATTGCTTGGTTTGCTGAGTACATGAATGTTAACATGACTCACTCAAGGGCAATTATTTTGTAGCTTCTGACAGGTGTGATATGATATTGTTGATTTTGGCAGATATCTCTAGTACAAGTGCTCTAGTTGACCTTGAAAAATCTGGTGTCAGCAGTCACTACCATGGCCCTGATGCTGATCCTTCTCTTCTACGAGAAATGAAACTTCAGTTCGTTTCACCATAATTTTTTTTTTAAATATCGCTGGTTTAACTTTTTTTTTTTTAAATTTGGTTATTGGCTTTTTTTTTGTTTGGGATTTTTGGTTTTTGGGCTTTTTGTTTCTATCACTCCCAGATTCATGGAATCATTAAGGCTGGAAAAGACCTTTAAGATCATCAAGTCCAGCTGCCAAAATAGTACGACCACTATGGCCACTATTAAACCGTGTCCTCAAATACTCACGTTTTTTAAATACTTCAAGGAATGGTTATTCCACCGCTTCCCTGAGTAGTTGCTTTACCTCTTACTTGTGAAAAAGATTTCCTTAATGTGTAATCTATACCTCTCCTGGTGCAATATCCCACTCCTTTTCCATATTTTCAGCAGATTATAGTGTACTTCTCCTCCTTTTCATGCACAAATGTTTACAGATACTTAAGAATTATCTTTATTAATAGTAACTCAGGTCTTTGGGGTGAAACTTTCATTTCTCTTGAGCTAATGTCTCAATATTTCCCCCTGAAGTTCCCACAGTATCTGGGAGCAGTGGTTATTTATGGTTATTGCACAGGGCTATTTCCATTCTCTGACTAAGTATCAAGCTCTGGCAACATGTAATCAAAAACAAAGTTTTGCTGACATGCCATGAGGATAGTGATCTGAACACCAAGAGTATTTTAAAATTACCTGGTTGGATAAAAATAAGTATTTAGCCCACCTTAAAAGTCAAGCACTTTAAATGTATCTGGTTTTAACACAAAAGTGTAAAATTTTAAAACTTGGCTTCTGTACACAGTCGTTTCAGGAAAATTCAATTAATTAAACATTACTTAAAAGGTTCTTAAATGAGGACATAATTTCAACTGAAATAAACTCATTTTTCTTACAGAGAAATGTTCAAGGAATATTCTTTTTTCTTTGCCAAGCTCTGATACTTATTGACCTTCAGGTGAGTGTAAAGTAGACTGCAGTTATCACTGCAGTCTTGTCTTAAAGTTTAAGCTCCCAGAATTTAAAAGGAACCAAGTGATATGGAATAACCAAATATGTTTTGTGCTCTAATTATGAACACACACTGATTAGAACTTTTAGGCAAAATCAAAGACTGATTTCTTCCCTAGTATTTAAAGTGTACTATGATTAATATTCTAATACACAGTAAAAAATAATTATCAAAATATACATTGGAAGCTTTAGCAAAGGCAATGAAACTATTCCCCATATTGCAAAAAAATGCACGAGAAACTTCTATTGTCCCCAGAATGTTGCAAAGTGACTTAAGTGAAATTCTTGCCTTACACAGCAGTCTTTCATAGCTTGCTATAACTAGTAATCTACCCAGGACCAGAGCCAAAGAGGGATTAACCCATCACAGAAAGACATTCTATTTTCAGCAGCAGGCATAAATGCCTAGTGACTGAACACACTGAGCTTTGTGCAATATGCCACTGCAGTTTGCTGCTTGGTGAAAAAGGGTACTATCATTCGTCTTAGGCTCATAATGCTGTGTTGATGTATCACACCTGTTAAACTCATGTTAGTGCAGTAAACTGGTAGATCAGATACATCTTTCAAAATGCTTTTTTTGAAAGATGAAACTGATTCTTGCAGTTTAGAAAACACAGTTATGTCTTAACAGCAGCATCAGATTCTTCCTACCACCTCAGAAGGTCCCTGCATCTAGAAGAGGCTTGGCTAGCTGATCAATGTTTTTACTCATTTATTAAACTGACTGTTGAACCATTTATTGCAAGTGAACTTAGTCCCCAGAAAAATATGCTTTAGTCCTTGTACTATAATTCATGAATCTGATACAGGGATTGGAAAAATATTTCTGTGAAAGGGACATGCGTGCACTCTTTTGAGCTATTATCTGTGGCCTCATGTGCCCATGTACTGTAAGACTGCCATTATTTCTCTGGAATGTTCTACACCTGGCTGTGACAAGATGTCTGACAGACTACAGTGGTTCAAAAAAGCTACTCAACAATTGAGAGAAATGCTCATAGTTGGGTGGGAAATATTACAACTCTAATATTTTAGCTATGTTATCATAGAAGCATTTCTGGTCAGCATTTCTGGATGACAGACCAAGGAATGACCCAAAAGTCATCTTGAGAATAAAGTACTTCATGTTACTTTGTAAAATTCATGTTAACTCCTTTGAATTTATTCTTGTGGTTCTTTGCTATTATTGATTTTAAAGAACAATTAAAAGTATTCTCTAGAATTGATGGATCCGTGAAGATCTCTGTCTAATGCAGGTTTTATGAAAGCAGCTCACAATTTAAACCAGCCAAGAACTTGTCCTTCATCTAGCTTTGTTCATCATTAAAATGTTTCTGAAAATCATATCCACTAATTTTCATACATGTCAAAGTAACATTTCATTAATTAGATGTATTTTCTCATTTTGTGCAGTAGAAAAAGATTAGCTATTTCCTATTCTGCTAAATTTTCATTAATGGTTGTGTGATACTGTCTTATTTAAGGCACAGCAATTGATCTCTTTTCTGAACACCCAATTATTTACCTCCATTTGTCCAATGTTCATAACTCCTCACAAATGTTATTCATATTCATTTTCATTACTGTGGAAGCTGGTATTTCTGTCAGATACATAAATATCAGAATTCTGCACTAATTTGGATTCTCAGATTCAAGTCCTTCTGCAAGGAAATTGTGCATGTATGTACAAAAGACATCTTGGTTTTAGTTACAACTTTAAATGCCCAGCCTTTCCAATTAAGTGATCAGCAACACAACTCACATCTTCAGAAATGAATGACTGCGTGTTGAGAGCCAGTCTAAATTTGCACTACACAGAAACTATGTGACAGACTCAAGGGTAGAATCCAGCTCCCTAGAGTGACTGTTCTTTTTTTTTTTTTTTACTTTTTTTAAGCTTACCCATTCCCCTATATATCTCACAAATTCTCCAACAAATGGAATATTATCCCAGGGACAGCAGACTAATTCAGCCACAGTACAGATCTACCTGGTGCACTGAAGTAGGCATGGCTGAGGGGAAAATGGTGTGTGATCGTGTCATTTTAGATCAGAACTCCATAGATTACAAAACTAGAAGGGCCCATCTTGATCATCTAGTCTGACAACCTTTATAGGAGCAGGCCATGGGAATGGCTCAGAATGAATTCTGCTTTCATAATGCATAAGTACAGAGGAACAGAATTAAAAATGTGTAAGCAACCTTCATTCTGACAGTCCACAATTTTGAATGCTTCTTTTTGCAGTGTAGATCTTTTTTCAAGAGAGGAAAAAGAGTACAACTGTTTCATGTTTAATTCCTAGTTGCTGTTTTTCCAAAGCAATCAGAAAGTCCATCTGAATAATCTATAAATATCCTCCTGATTCAATTTCCTTCCCTCTGGGGTGCGTAAAGTACTGGCTTTGTAGTGTGCCAGTGAAGCAACCATGTTGTCTCACTGTCCTAGATGCCAAGGAAGGGAGGCTGTGGAGGCATTGCCACCAGAGATTAAGGTATGTCATTTGTGGGGCAGTGAAGGAGGTTGCAGGGTCGGATGGAGGGCTGTGTTTACAGCTGGGAAAGAGGGAGTTTGGACAGAAGCAGAAAGAGAAGTTTATTATGCTTTATTCTCTCCATGCAATGGTTACCGTGTTCTCAGGTCATGGCACATGTTCCTTGGAACGAAACCCACTTCCGTAACTATTTCACTTCTTTATTTACTTAAGACTAAGTACTGTTTCTCAGGCACTCACACATTTTAGTTGCAAACACCAAGGCCACTATATTAATTATCAAGGCCACTATTTAATTACTGGTAATTAATAGCCTCACCTAAGGAGGTGTCTGATAGACAGAATGTTTCCCTGTTGATTGTAAATAAAGAGCGCTAAAACTTGGCAATCTCTCCCAATGTATTAAATATCATTTAATTATGTGTGTCAGTGTCTGGTCAGAATAGGGTGGATTGAGCACTAAACAAAGAACAGAAGGAATCCCTACTGCTCTATGCATCAGCTGGATGGGTACGTCTGCTGGGGTTCCATCAACAGAGGGCAACGCTTTGGGAGCAGAGAGTACCTGCCTCTACTGCCTTCCCACAGCACACATGCCCTCTGTGCCCAAGGTGCCAGGCTGTGTCACACAGTGTGTGTGCTGTGCCCCAGGCTTGCTCAGCCAGACAGCTCTCATCCTGCATGCCTAAGGGCACTAGTTTTACCTCTAGGAGCCTGATTTCCTGTAAAGTTGTACATAGAAAGTATCATAACAATCATCAAATCTTGCAATTGTGGGCCAAATCCTGCTTTCAGGCATATTTGAGTAAAGCTGGAATTGAATAGTTAGACATTTTTCAGATCTGAGAGAGTACATAACCTATTTCTCTCATCCAAATGTCTCATTTTTAATCTAATCAGCCAAGAAATTTGATCCCAACTATGCAGATTTGATTTGCAAAATCAAATGGAAATGGCCAGCATAAAGCCTGCAGTATATTTTACTCACAGTCATATGCAGTTAATGCTGTGAGAGTAACAGTGTTGTGTTTGGGGGATGGGCTAAAGCCCTGCCTGAATGTTTCTTATCTAAGAAGGGAAGAGATCTTTCTTATTGCTGCTATTAGTCTGACAGCAGTGCTGGAGGGACCAATTCAAATATAAGAGCTAAATTTAATCTGAAATTATCAATACCCTGGAACTTGCCATGTCCCAAAAGATTAGGCCAAATAGCAGCATCATATATTCTGAGCTCATGTTGAAAACCACTGTGTAGTTACTAATTCTATTAGGGAGAGCATATCTCCTCCTCCTCACCCATTTCCAGTGGATAAGCCCATGCTAATGAATTTGACATTCAGTGCTCAGAGAATCAATGGTTAGCAACATGCAGAAAAACCTTTGGAGCCAAGGAAAAATGTATTTCATGTATCTGTCATAAGAGAAAACATTTATTTTTTAATCCAACTGGGTAATGCCTTAACGATCAGTAAGTGAATTTTTAAAGCCAGTATGTGTTCCTGACATACAAATCCTTTAATGGCACATTGTGCATGAAGCTGTGTACTACAAGCTTAGGGGCCATCCATGCACACAAACATTCTTTCAAGACCAGAGTTTTAGGTGTTTTCCAATCATCACCCCAGCACACATCTAAAAGTCACTGTGTCACTGGTGATGGCAGCTTGTCTTAGCTGAATGCACAAAACTTAGCTTTGGGTTCTGAGCAATGTGACAAGCAGTTTAGATGAAGCTTTTTTAAGGGTTAGATTCTTTTTTTTTCTATATTATACAAGGGTTTTCTGTAAGCCTTGATTCTTCCTTTATGACACCTGGTATAGAATGACTGAATTATCTACAGAGGGGTTGATCTTTTCTGGTATTATCTGGAGGCAAAACTATTGTGTACAGAACCACCAAACTTTGGGAGAATAATACATCTTGAGTTATTACAGACTCGTAGACTATTTTTTTTTTCTTACTCAGTAAAAATGTGGATCCGAAACTGTGGACCAGACAATGACCCAGATAAAGTAACACTAGCATCAGCATTATTTAAAGACAGGTTTTGGTGAAGAGGGATAGTTTTAATTAAGAACTTTGTACATTCTGTGTTTCTAAATCAGCCATAGGCACATAGGCATATACTCTTACCATGTTGAAATCAAAGTTTTGACTGAGAGTAAAAGTATGCAACCTCAACTGAGATAAAGGAAAATATACTCCGTTGAATTCAATTGAGCTTCAGCACTTTCATAATATTGGACACATTTAAAGACTTTCAGAGTTGGAGTGCATATATTCACCTTTCCAAAAAATGTATGAATGAAACTACATATGCCAAGTATCTGCATATATCTCTAGCCCCTAAGTAGTCTAACTCTGCATTGAAAACAAAACAGAGAAAAAAATCTGGATATACTCACAGTATAAACATCAAAAGGCATAATTTTTTTTTTAAATCTATGTCCAGATAAAGCTTTTTTTTTAAGCTATATTCAGATTTTCTTTAAAGCTATGTCCACAATTTTCTAATGTCAATCTGTATTGAAAGAAGCATGAAAAGAAGTTTGAATGTGTGTACTGAAAGTTGAGACCCAAAGTTGTTTTTAACTTCACTCTCTACTTAATATCCAGTTGCTGTACCAACTGCAGTAGCAACTGCTTGGCTTGGAGCCCTCTTTTGCTTCTCTTTGTTTTGATATGACTGACATGGCATTATGTTAAAATTTGAATAGCTGGTTTGGAGATTGTGTAGAAGTTTTTAAGGATTCCCTAAAAAAAGAGAGACAGAAAAACCTGAAGGTAAAAAACACCTGTTGTCTGTAGTACAAGTTGTATCCTCCCCCCTCAAAAAAACCCAAATTTTCCTTGAAACAGTTGCCTCAGTACATACAGGTTTCTTTGTATGAAGGGTGTCCAGTCCTGAACATTGTCACCAATCAAATATGGGAACCATTTATATATTCTACAGAGCAATAAAGCCCATTGTCTGCTCTGCTTTGTAACTGGCATCACCATCAGACTACCTGGTGATAAATGTCTAGCAAAAGCTGAGCTCTCCTTTCTGATTTAGAAACAAACAAACCCTTCCACTCCAAGGTGTTACTTTGCTGTCCCACTATCAGTCTGAGAATGCACAACAGCCATTAATCAGAGCATCCATTTACCAGCCTCTTCCTGTCCCACTGAAAGTCAATACCAGAACTGCCTTAGTATGCAATGTCACAGCAAAATTTGCTCTGGTTCTGGTCAGCTGCTGATACCTAAAAACAATCCTGCATGGCTTTTTACTTTTGCAGGGAATATAGGAGCTTAGAAACAAGTACAGCAAAGGACAGCAATGTGATCATTTTCTGCAGCATCTCAAAAAACCTTAACAGCAGTGTAAAGCCAAACTGTCTTCCTGCTACACAGTTGGGGAGGACACTCTGCCTTTCTGATTCATGGCTGATCCCTGAGTTTTCATCAGTGTACCATCCTGTACTTGGTCTTGTGTATTGGTAATAATCACCCACCTTCCTAATCTGACCCAACACTCATACTTCTGTAAATCTGTATTTCTACATCATGCAATGCACAACTGTTCAGAGATACTATGGTTTATCCCCCAAAGAAGCAAAGTTCACCAGCTAACACAGAGTACTCAGCTAGCATTCAGCTGGCTGACAGAGATGCAGTATGCCTTATAAGTAACCTGATAAAATGATCAAATATCATTCTGTTACTGACAATGGCAAAAAGCACCCTACAAACCAAATATGGCCAGGATCTCATTCTAAATATATTTCAGCTATTTAAGTGGGAGGCAAGCATGTCAATTCCTTTTTTAAAGCAAAAATCACTGTCATAGGGATACTTGGTGATTTTTTAGAGTCAACAAAGGAACTCTAGTCCTTAAGACTCTCAGGAATACCAGAGAAACATGCAAGCATAAACATAAAGTTTTAAGGAAGCTTTAACTAGCACATGAATCAATATTTTGCACACAGGAGAGTTTTCCATTGAGCATTTAAATACAGGGATTTAGTTCCCTAAATATAAACAGCCACTACTGAAAAAGTGGGTTAATAACAATATGTCTGGAAAAGTATTTGAAATCCGAGTATTTTTTCTTGCAGTCTGTCACGTGCCACTCAGTGCCCTTATCCCAACATAAAACTGGCAGTCTGTTTCCTTGAAAAATGCAGAGACTCTGCTACAACTTTCAACTGTGTCTGCCAGAAAACTCTGACTGGGAGATTTAATGGCTGCCGGTTCCGCATATGTTTCTGGCAACGTGATCCTCAACTCCAACTGTGTTTTACAGAGAAATGCTTGAGCACATGAGAGCCACAGCTGAGATGCACAATGACAAAGGCAAAGCTGACACAGTGAACTGATTTTAGAACAGAGATAATATCTTAATTCATTATCTAGAATATAAAACGTACTGCTTGAATAGGATTCATAGCTGGATTGCCATCATATATGCTTTTTACATAAGGCAGCAAATAGATTTGATAAGGCTCTCTTAATTATTATCTGTTAATTTATTCTAAGGGCCATATTGCACGAATTCACAAAATGAAATTTGTTCCAACTTGTTTTACTGTGTTGCCAGTTCACCTGCATTACATCTCAGCCAAAATTTCTGTATTTTTCTATGGAAACTTGTCATATAATTAATATTTAAGCAAACATTAAGAATTGCCTATAATATTCTGTAAGACTTTGAGAAAGATACACATCACATTCCTTGTCTTCACTCATTCCTTTCAAAGGTGTAGGTTTACAAACGCAGAGCTCAGCAGAAGAGGCTTGATAGTTTAAGAAACCATTCAACAAAGGGACATCAAATCTGAATCAAAATAAGGCAAACTCAGCAATTTAGCCTGAAATTCTGGGTTTTTTTCAAATCAAAACCTGGTTCATAAACTCCCAATAAATAAATCCAGCTGTCATGCTATTCTAATCTCACTGCCTACTGATAATGAAAAGAGAAGCATCTTCTTGGGCAGAGCAGGTGTTAGAAAAAAAAAGGAGCCAGTCTGAGCCCCAGGCGCAGGACGTGGCTATGTTCCTGCTGGGTTAAGTTACGAAGAAATCCAAATCATTCAGTATGTGGGTGAAAGGAGGGAGAGGCCCATGCCTTTCTTTCTCCTTAGGCTCCTCATGAGACTGACACTGCCCCTCCTCTTTGAATATGGTTATCAACAAATCCATCTCAGAACAGCAGCTAAGGATATTCATGACGACAGCAGCTGCAAAGTTGTTAAAAATATGCAAAATTTCGTTGTGTGGGTGGAAAGATTGCCCTTTCTGAACAGAAACAGAAATCCTAGTGCCCGATGTTTTTTGGCTACAGCTTGCTACATTTTGACATATAGTCTAGAAACCCCAATCCGAGTTGTGCTTGTTGTCCTAAAATCTTTTAAATATAATGTTTAAAAATAAAATTCTGAGGCCACAATTTTTTCTCCTCTTGAACAAGGCTCTCACGTTCAGAGATGAGACAAGAGAAATTATTTTTCCACCTGCTATCAATACACCAGGCCAAGCTGCCTGGGGTAGCTAAAAAAAAGCATTCCACAACTCCACATGGATTTCAGTGGATTGCTTAGCAGAGCCAAGATTTGCAGCTTTCAGCTGCTCCTGTGGGTTTGTGAGGCAAAGTGCACAGAAAATGTCATGCCAACCATTCCCTCAGAGCAGATGGGGAAAGGCATATTTATTAATCATCACAAAACCCATTATATATGTGTAAGTCTTTTTTATAAAAACAATTTTTTTCAGCCATTTATTGAATAGCTACTAAACTGAACCTCTGCTCAGCAGTATGTGACTACAAAATCAGGGTTTTCCTTTCTCTCCAGGATCCAGCTGGACAATGAATGACAAGGACCACAACATGCTCCCAAGTGTAACTCTGACTTCTAGCAGTCTTTCTGACAGCTAAAATTTTCTAATACTTTCTGGTTTGGTATTTCTGAAAGTAAAGTCAGTTTCAACTGATGCGGAACATGATATCTAAAAGTGTAAATTTTTTTTTTTGTCCTAGCTTATTTTTCCATAGTGGCATAAGCTACCTATAGAAACACGCTCAAACCAAAGAGATATGTCACATGTAACTATCATTACTCAAAGCTGTGCTTTGCTTTCTAGCCCAAGTCTGTAACATAACCTTGAAAAAGATGTGAATCCCTTGTCCTCTCCAAAAGCTTCTGAAAGCACCTAAAGAATCTTTTAAAGTGTTTTAAGACTCAAAAGAATATTTTCTACCATTGAAGGCAAACAATGCTTGAAAATGTGTGTACTTGACAATCATTTTCCCTTGTTCCTAGCCAAAGGTAATGACTATTAGATTTCTCCTGCATGTAGTGAAGAAAGAATAAATAGCTATGCATCCTCTCAAAATCACTGCTACACTCTTCAACTTCCTCATCCATCATAAAGCTAATACACAAATGACTTAAAATATCAAGCACACAAAGACAGCCCAGCTCTGTGGTTTCACAGCTGCCAGGGTGTTGGCTGCAGGAGGCAGTGAATGAACAAGCACCATGGAACCTGTCTGCATGGGCTCTCCTTGCACATTATTCACTCAAGGCTGGGTTGTGCTGGGTTTTTTACTTTGCACACCCCCAGTATCCCTGTTGCATTTTCATCTTCCACTGAAAGGGTTTGAGATAGCAACAGACTCTGTTCTCTATGATTCCACGGGGGGTTCCACTCCTTCCTGCTACATTATTGTATTTTTTAAGAGTTATTAGTAACAACGTTATTAACACATTACAGCTATTCCACTTTATATTCTGCAGTATATGCTCCACTGATCCTTTTTTCATTTCTCTAATTCCTCTGTTTCTCTCTAGTTTGAGGAAATTTTCTACTGAATGAATTTATAACCATTACATCTTAGTATTTTATGGGCTGGTTTGTATGCCTTCTATACTTCAGTTACTCGTATTTTTCATTCATTTCTTGCATTATCTGCAGTGTGTTCACTTTAAACAGCAACACTTCTTGATGTTTCTGAAAGGTTCATTTTAAAGCAATAAATAAAAATAGCTTGAGACACCATCTTGTGTCCTCAAGAAACAGTATCATTTGTTTACAGTTAAGAATCATGACAGCAGCTGCTTGCAGTCCAGGCTTGCACTGATTATTATGCCATGGTATCATAAGAATGTTTCCTCTACTTGTATTACAGATATATTAGAGCTATCAGTCAGAATGAAAATGTCTGCATGAAAACTCTGATGAAAGAAATAGGTACTGACACCTAAGTCTTGACACCTAGAATAGTGAGAGAAACTATGATAGAAGCACTCAGAGAAATAATACATTTCTTAGGAAATAAAAAGACCCTGAAAAGCCAGAAGACAATTTGCCCCAGGAGCAGCAGAGCTGCAAAAGTGTGGTTTCCTGTAGATCCATAACCTTTATCCCAATCTCTCTCCTGCTGCTTACCTTATTATGATGATTACAGTTCCTTCTGTCTTCCTTTGAACCCTCCACTGAGGAAGAGACAGCATGAGCTGAGGCCTGTAACCAGCTGCATTTTCACTGGTTGGCCATGGAGTTATTCTTAAACAGACAGTAAGTATGGCATTGGGAGCTCTTGTCTTCCCTCTATTAATTTTCTTAAAACTTCAAGGATGTTAATTGTCTCTGGGATTTTCCTATCCTTTTTTAAATCACTCTGGAGGCTAGAAAAGTGTCAGACGAGGAACAGGCTCAGATGAACATTTTGCTTGCATAAGCCCATTGCCTTCAGGAAACCAGTCTAAGAAATGCTACTCTTTTTTTTGGCAAGACAGCTACAGCACTGTTAAACTGGAATGGTTCTGGAGTTAAACTTCACAAAAATAATTTCCAGTAGTCACCTAGCATTTAGCTAGTCTATGTTGAACAGTACAGAGACAAGTATTCCTAATTTATCTTATTCATATCAGCAGAGACAGAGAGTAACAGAATTTCAAGAGGAATCTTATAGAAATGGCAATCTTTTGTTCCAACAGGGTAAAATGAAGTTAAATAACATAGCCAATGTCACCAGTAGCGCTGACAGCTTCTTACCTTGCACCAAAGAAGTGAGAATGATTCAGCTTCTTGTGATTTTCCAACAAGAACAGAGGGCATGCACAAACTGAATGGACTGGTGGTAGAGCCAAGCATAATCCATAAGGATCAGTTTAAAGGATGTGATCCATGTTGCTCCTCTGGTACAGCTTGATATTCATCCCTCCTGCAGCCAGCACAAACTTCACTTCTGTTGTCAAAGCTGTGTCATGCTCTAGAGCAAGAGACATTTATTTTAACTCAGTCATGGTCCAGAGGAAGGCAAGGCTGTGCATTGACTTCTGAAAAGTATCTTACACTGGGTAAATTTGAGGTACATATCTTGTATGAGCTCCATTTCACTATCTTTCTTGCCTCAAAACACAGCACAAATATGCTTCAATGCCAAAATAGGATCAAAGGTACTAGGCAGTGATCTGGTGCATGCAAGTAACTTAACATATTCAGGCTCAAAAGTAATTCTAGGAGCAGATAACAGTACAGAGTGAAGTGACTTATGGCAATGAGTGTTGAAAGAGATGGAATCCAAAGGGCTTCTAATGAAAGACCAACTGAAAGAAAGTATGACTTTGAAGACTGAGGAGAAGACAGAAACTGGAGGAGGAAGCTGAAGTAGCAGGGAAGCATGAAGAGTAGTCTAAAAGATTTCCTGAAGATTACTATATTATGAAGGACCTGGAGACAGAAAGAAGCACAAATCTTATCATGTATCATGTAATTTATAGCCCAGGAGACTGAGTTTTGGATAAAGGGCATGACAGGAATAGAGAGGTTGTAAATTGTGGGACATTAATGTTGGTATTGGTTTTCATCACAAAATATCATATTGGAACCAGGTTATATGTCTGTACATGTGCATATATGTAGGGATATTTCTTAAGAGTAAATACAGATACTGCTCCAAGTAAAACTTTGTTAACCTAAATACATGACCTTTACAAGATGTACAAGCCATGAATACAAAAGCTACACTTTCCCAATGTGTCATCTCAGCTTCCAGCAGTCTGCACTTCAAAGATGTCCTGAGCCAGGGGTTAGACTGAGATGACTGTATTCAAAGTCCCAAGCAACTTTGCTTTCACAAATCTGTCAAATTAGGGGTTTTTCACTCAGGGAATGAAAATGTTTCTTAGTAAAAACAATCCTAAAATTTCATTGAAAAATGTACAATTACCTAATGTGAACATTTTAAATATGTTGTTTTTGGTGTGAAGTCAATAATAAGCAATAAACTTAAAGAAAAAATATTTTAAAACAATTTTCCTCTTACTATGTTCTGTTAGTGTTTCCTTTACTGTTGCACTAAACTATTCTAAGATTCTTGCTGACTGAACTGGGGGAACATTTAAATTTTCAATAGCTGTCACGGCTTGGGGAAACATACTTCAAGAATACTTTTTCTTTTTTTCACAGAATCACAAACTGGGTAAGGTTGGAAGGGACCACAGCAGGTCATCTGGTCCAACCTCCCTGCTCATGCATCCTAGAGGACATTGCATGGGATTGCTCCCAGATGGTTCTTAAATATCTCCAGTGAGGAAAACTTCACAACCTCTCTGTGCAACTGGTTCCAGTGCTCAGTCACATGCACAGAGTAAAGTTTTTTTGTTATTATTCATGCAAAACTTTCTGCCCATTGCATCTTGTCCTGCTGCTTGGCACCAATAAGAAGAGCCTGGCACAATCCTCCTGACACCCTCCCTTCAGATACTCACAGAGGTCCATTGATGAGGTCCCCTCTCAGCTGCCTTTTGTCCAGGCTGCGCAGGCTCAGCTGCCTCAGCCTATAAGAGAGATGCTCCAGATCCCTCATCATCTTCACAGTCCTGGACCTGCTCCTGTAGGTACATGTCTCTCTTGCCCTGAGGAGCCCAGAACTGGACACAGCATTCCAGATGTGGCCTTACCAGGGCTGAGAACAGTGGCAGGATCACCTCCCTCAACCTGCTGGCCATGGTCTTCCTAATGCAGCAAATCTGATCATTGGCCTTCTTGGTCACCAGGGCACACTGCTGGCTCATGGACAGTTTGTTATCCACCAGGAAAGCCAGGTCCTTCTCCACAGAGCTGCTTTCCAGCAGCTCAGCCACCCAGCCACTACTGGTGCCTGGGGTTATTCTTCCCCAGGTGCAGGACCCTGCACCTGCATTTGTTGAATTTCAGAAAGTTCTTTGCCCAGCTCTCCAACCTGTCAAGGTCCTTCTGCCAGGCTGCACAACCTTCTGGGGTTTTGAACACTCCTCCCAGATTGGTGTCACCAGTGAACTTGCTGAGGAGGGATCTGCACCCTCATCCAAGACATTGATGAATAAGATAAACAATACTGTGTCATGAAAGTTTACATTTTACTGTTTAAATAAAAGGGAATTTTTTTGGTGTAGAGAAAACTGCAGTCAAATGTTCTAAAATGTTTTATAAATATTCTGGGAAAATGTTTATTAAAAAAAAGAAAACATTTTCACATATTTATAATATTCCTTTTTACATCTAGAAATCAGCTGCAGGCACTTAAAAATAGGAACAGCACAATAATGTGGAAGGCAAATAGATGTTGGAAGCATACTCTCCTGAGTGCATGGAATTGTTAGCTATAATGGAGGGAAAGAATATGGAAAAAACAAAACCAGCAACTTCTTAAGGGATGCCCGAGAGACAGTCACAGCTATAAAACTAGATGGAGGGAAGAATCCGAGAGTCATTTGCTTAGAAAAGGAAATAAATTCAAGTGTTGTGAATGGAAGGGGTCAATCAACGATATGGGGACTATAAAGCACTAAATCTAATTCAAAGACTCCACGTCTTTGTAACAGGAAATTCAAGAAAAATGCACAGGTGTGAAACAATGAAGAATAAATAGAAAGCAATAACCAATGTTTTATGACTGATCTCACTGGACTCCATAATAGAACTTCCTTTTACTTTATGACAATACCCTAAAGCAATAATAAAGATGAGTTGTGTCCTTTCTCAAATAAAAAGAGTGGTGGAACTGCGTTGCACTAATGATTTCTTCATCTGACAACCCCAGAAGTCTACATAAAAACAACAAAGAATTACTGAAGTATTTTTAGTTTTACTTTTCAAAAACATAGGCTAATATGAGAACAAAAATCTAAATAATGAATTTTCTAGGTGCATTTAATTACTTATGCTTATACTGGTCATTTTTGGCACCAACAGGCAGGCTATTGGAGCCTTACAGCCTATATTACCAAGATTGTTATCTATACATTGTCATTCAATGTCACAGGGAACATACAAGGAATGTGATTTAGATAACATTTAGATGGCACAGTCCCCAGTAGACCTTAGTTATGCCACTTTACATAAATGAGCATAAGCAGATATGACAATGAAACTCCTGCTTTACCAGCTGCTAAGGAAAAATCTATTGTTAGGCAAAAGAGTGTATCATAAGGCAGCATAAATCCATCTGTGTTGTTCTATTTATGTGGTACAAATGCAAAAGGAGTGTGGCACATCATCAAGTTTCACGTCATTTACTGTGGGAGGAGCAACACCCCATCCAAACTAAAAGAAACTGAAAGCATATGAGATTTAAAGCATAAAAAGCACCATCAGCGTATGAGAACTACAAACCCTTAGCACAGACGTTGTATAAAAATGAAAGCAGGCTTGAAGGGTGATGAAACAGTGAGCAAATGTACTTTTTTACACCTCCTGAAATGCTATTTTCTTTTCAAGAAAGATGTTAGCAAAAATTTTAATTTTTGTCACTTCCTATTTAATCAGCATCAGCCTCACAGCTAGTGAAAAAGGTCACAGTTATTCTAGGCCCACTATTTTTTTATAACTGACCATTCATAATAAGAAGTCACTCAGACTCTATTTCACATACCTAACAGATAAGTTTTTCTTTCTGGTAGAGATCATAGAAGGTTCACATTGTTAGTACATGTCTCTTATCATGTAAGTTCATCTTCTCTAGGAAAAGTAAATAGATTGTCAGAAGCAGAAAATGGAGCAGAAATAAATTGTCATAGTCCATACAGTTTATTGCAAACAGAGTTTAGAGCTCTGGGTTTTCCCCCCCTCATTGTGTTAAATAATAACAGCAGAGAATGCTTAGCTAATCTGTTCTTCTGAACTAGTATGTCAAAACTGTCAGAAATGATACAGGAGTAAGAATTTATATCCTCCTGATTTAGATGTTCCAAACTCTGCCCTTTTTATGCCCCCTTCTTAAAGTCACACACATACCCCTAGTCCCTCTTCTTTCCTACATTAAACTTCTGGCCCATCTCCAGAGCAGAGACTGCAGAGTAAGGAGGAATGAAGCGGTCTCCTTCAAGTGAACTCTTTCATGTGGGTTGAATTTAGTGCTCACAGTGGATAGCCTTTCCAGTGCAGGATAGTTCTGGGATATGAATCAACCTTTCCTTAGGCACAGGGAAGAACAAAGGATAGGAATGCAGATGATGAGGAAATGCTCTCTTTTTCTAACCCACTTTTTCAATGGAGAAGTGTTGATTGTTTTTAAATTTCTTGATCCCCTGTCTGAAAAATTCTGGGTTTCACTAAAAAAAGTGAAAAGCACAACTTGAAATGAACGGAAGCACCTAAAATGCTCTAAAAGTGCTAATTACTCTGAATGAAGGAACAATATTGAGAGAACAAGAAAAAAGTAAAGCAATGCTTCTATAGTAAGCCAAAAATAAAAGTGATCCCTCTCATTCTAAAATAAAGAGGAATAAAAACACTTTCTGTCTTATTTGCAATACTTTTCCTTCCATTTGCTGTATATGTTCTTTTGAACTCTTCTACAAATAACAAATAAATCATAGTACTTTCAAAGTGCATCAGTACAATTGTTAATTGCATTTTTATGGTAAGTCAGAGCATAACAGTATCTTTGTTAAATCAACAAAGTACATTTGAGCACTTAATATATGGCAACCTATTTGAAAACTGTAGGTTATACAGACAAGCTATTTCATTGATATCATGTAACACAGGAATTCCAGACTTTCTGTGTCCCTTCATGCAGAAAATGAAGGATTTAAACTCATCAGATTACGAATTCTAGCATATTATATCCTATGTCTTTGCAAAAGCTGTGCTTCAAGGCTGTTTTTAACTGCAGATCCAGATTTCAGCTCTCTCTCATTCTTCAGTTTCACATCATTTTGACTGCAGCCACATGCAATTAGTGTTTATATTCACATACCAACAAGTCATACAAAACAGAATAGAAATAATTATGCTTCTCACTTTTTGAGCTGCTCTGGAATGGGCAAGAAGCTTTCATTTAAGCAGCAGCCAAGTTGTTCCATGAGTGCAGTATAGTTCCAACCCACTGCATGGCCTCATGAGGCTTTTTAGGTTTTACCTCAGAAACTCACACATTCCAGCATCAGTGGAGCTAGGCAAGCCCAAGGCAGGCAGCACATCTCTTTTCCTTGATAATTCCTGATGAGTCTAATGTCTGTAAGCAGTAGTGAGACCCCTAGCCAACCTCAACATTTTCACGTCATTTTTTAGTGAAGTGTTCAAATCCTGTGACACTTTGCTAGAGTTTTGTCTTTGGTACCTTACTGGAGATCAAGAAAAATTCCCACAGCACTTAGACAAATGCTTTTACAAGTAAAGGTTTTTATGGTTTTACCTGGCTCAGAGTGCATGTTGACAAGCACAGAGGAATATCAGTCTCTGTGTAATAATTTTGATGAACACTGTGCACACACCACTTGCCAGGTCTTTAGATGATTTCATTTTCAGTGCTAGAAGCAAATTAAATCTTGTCCATGAGTTCTCACTATTTAGAGATTATCACTTATTGTTAATGAGATGAGCATGCATTCCCTCACTGCCATCATTTCCTGGGCACAATACAGGGCTCTTAGGAGTCCTTGCGTGGCATTCAGTGCTCAGACATCAGATGTCTCTGGGCAGTTTACCTAGAGAGAAAGTATCACATTAAAAGATCAGAGTGCTAAGTACTGGGAACAATTTAAGTGCAAATGTCATATCTAATAGTTCTTAAACCATCAGTTTGAGCTTTTAAAAATGCAGCAAGATATATATCCTACTGTTCTGTTTTGGCTCTGACACTGCATAAGCAAGGTCATTTCAGGTGATCTATATATAGAGAAAGATCTTAGTCTCCTGAATACTACACTGTAAAAACCCTGCATAATTGACTGCTACAGGGAGTGAATCCAGCTCATTATTTGAATTACACATCCATCTGTTTCAGTCAGGGAGGTTTACAAAGAACTTGCAAGAGCTAGTTGAAATCGTT
Source organism: Molothrus aeneus (assembly GCF_037042795.1). Lineage (NCBI taxonomy): Eukaryota > Metazoa > Chordata > Aves > Passeriformes > Icteridae > Molothrus > Molothrus aeneus. The sequence continues at coordinate 33,620,985 of NC_089651.1, read as the reverse complement.
AAATAGCACATAGCATAATTTTAAACTATAGAAGTTTAATATGTACTTACTTTAGTGAATCAGCAATTTTAAAGGAAAGGAAAAAAATGGTTATTCTGTAATCCAGGGATTTTAAGGAGCTTATACTATCCTCTTTTTTGCCCCTGGACTATCCATTATCCTGAGCCAGGATGTTATATATTCCTTGCCCCTTTGCTTTCGAATTAATTTACTGTGTTCAGCTCTCAAGTAATTTTTTCAGTATTAAATGTTAAAACAGCATTTTTAAATCATAATTTACATGATTTTCAAAATCTTGAATTTCTTATGATCTCAATGAGAATCATTAGTGCAATTTACTTTCTGCTTTATTTTTTTATTGTGTACATATAATGCTTCAAACCTCTGATTCCCTTAAGCTCCAGATCCCTATAAATTGCTTGCCTTTATGAATCTTAGTGTAGATGCTAAATTCAGAATGTTGAAAGGTGTATTGCTTTGAAAACTTACATTTTCCACATGGTCTGGGAGAGTATCTCAACTTCTAGACATACGTCCTGTCATAAAAAGAATAACTGGAATAAAAGAGAAGTTGGGTAAATATGTTCAGGTAAGATTTTAGAATTACTGGAGGAAAGCTGATAAAGCCAGAATAGTCCATATACTCTTCCTATATCTTCAATTCAAACAGAATTTATACTTAAACTTATAAGGTTATTCTTCATATGTCAGACTATTAATTTCTAGGTGTTCTTCCACTTCTGCTTCTGCTATAATATTTTGCTTATTTTTGCAGTGGAGTTTAGTTTGAGTGTGATGTGATAGAATTTATCCTCCAATCCAAGTCATTAAAAATGTGTCTGAAAACAGATCAAGAGGATGCCTCTCCTTCTAAACACCACTTGAACCCATACCTCTGCACGTGGCCTTGCTATTTTTATTACAAAAAAGCCGAGTTTCCCCAGACTTACTTCAGGCCACTCTTACTTGGGGATACTTTTGCATCTTTTAGATAATAGATGAAGTGGGAATTACCCAGTAAATATGCACTTGTGTCATCTATTATTAAAATCACAGACACACCAGTTTATTTCTGTCCAGAAGAATGGATTGAGATTACGTGAATTTCTCTTTTTTTAACCACAGAAAATATGTCAACCCTAACCTACTAAATATGCCTTACCTTCATTCTTTGGCCTGCTAGGAACATGTTAGCTCAATAATTAAGTATAGCAACCTTGTTGTTCACACAGTGATAAAGTGCAGGGACAGTCATTTATGATACCACCCTCACAGTATTTTTGTCCAGTTAACAATAAAACACAGATGTTATGAATCCTGGTCTACAGTTTCAAAATTGCAATGAACAACAGTTAACATTTCCACCCCACTGAGATATTTTCCCAATAGAAAGGTACATATTTTTCAGATGGGCCTGCCGTTACCCCTTTGATTGTCCTCCTTCAATCACGTGTTGTTATCAGACCAGGTCTCTCACAACCTGCAAGGTCACAAGTCTTCTGCACAGCTCAGAGGAGACAGGACAACTTGCAATATCAGATGAGCTCATATTCTTCAAATGGGGGCAGAAGTAGAAGTGCATCTGAGGCGTGCAAGGCATCAGCATTCCACTCTGCCCATGCCCAGAGTATTGCTTGTGAGGGTCAAGATGCAAAGGTGAACCCTGAGGAGGAGTCAGACTGCCTCTCTGTCTCCAACTTAGTTTTCAATGACTGTCAAGAGAGCAAAATAACTCAATCTACTACCTGTCCATGCCTTCATTCACCCATTCCTTTTTTTTTTTTTTGCCAGCTATTTACATAACTTGCTTGAATAAGCACTGTCTTAAAACAAGTCTTTGAAATGACTCACAGAGAACCAATGCCTGTCATTCAGCAGGCCAGTGTTCTGGCCCATAAGTCCACCTGCCCCCAAGAAATTGCAAGGTTAGACCAGCCATAAGCCTTTTCTCAGCAGAATGGCAGGTTTCCAGATTGACAATGAACTGCAGCTGACAATGCTTACACTTCCAGCTGTGGTGAAGGACAGAATATGCTCATGTGAATCCCTCTTCTTTTACATTAAATGGAAATGAGACCAAAATATAAATAACTGCACCAGCACAACCAGGCTTCAGATGGATCAGCCTTGATTTTAATCCTTCAAATGTCATAACTGTTGCAGACTATTCTGCATAGTGGTTTTAGGGAAATGTAAAAAGACTAGAGGTGTTCACTTAGTGTGTATCTGACAAGCATGTTTTTCCTATCACTACCAAACTGCTGCTTCTTGTAGAGTCTGAATCAGAACAACATTTCTGAGTGCAATGTTTCTTTCTGTATTGATTTGGTTCTGTACTGAGCTGAACTGTTCTGATTCATTTGTAAACGGCACATTATTTAGTACAAATGTCATATAGTCATTCTTGGGAATACAGATATTATACAATATCTAAAACAGGTGCTCTCAACAAAATTTCTCAAGAAGTGTCATTCCCTGAGCATACAAGGAAGAGGGAAGAACATTCTGATATATAGTTCTGTTTCTCTTCAAATATCATTTCAGACACTAGTGATAGAGAAGAAAAATCAACTGTTCTGGGTAATACTTAGGATTCTGAGAAATGCATACCTAAAGACAAGACAGTTTTCAAGCTTTTAGTTTTCAAACTGGAAAAAAGTTTGTACAAAGAAACAATTCCTCTGAATACAGCATTACTGAAAAAATCCATTGAACAAAATTGAAAAATGAAACACACTGTAGACTTTATTCCTGCTAAGTTTAATAACACTAGACAAATACGTCATGGAAAAGTATTTAACCATACCCTTTTAAGAAAGTATTCAGATTCAGGCTGTCATTGAAGTATTTGATCAGTTTAAGGTACACCATAATCTGGTGATTTTCCTTCAGAATTTTGACTCATTATTTACAATGCCTGACATTATCTCAGTTGTTTTTCATTGATACACCTGAGATACTTTAATAGCAGAGCACAAGACATCTGAATAGTGTTTGGAATATGGGTCTAACACCAGTTGCATGAAAAGCAACTGGGTCCTCCAGGCTGTTCAGCATGGCAGCAGAACTACTACTGCCTTTTGCCCCTGAAGCCTTGGATTCAGGCACCCCATCTGTTTATCTGAAATGGGGAGTCAAGTTCAGTCCAGCATGGAAGTCTGCTCATTCCTCTCACACTTCTGGGTGCAGACTATTTAGGCTGCCAATCCAATAAAAGCTCAAGTATAATGCAAGAAAAGTATATTTTTTTCTAAATTCTTTATTCAAAAGAAAATCTTTAACCAATTTAAGAAAATAAAAAAAAAAGGAACATGCATATTTCAGACCACATTATAGATATGGAAAATATCAGCTCATAAGATCACACAATTGCATATTATTCTAAATGCCACAGAATTCCTATATATTGGGACCTTTAAAGCAGACATTCAGTATTACATAGAATTTACCAGTTTGGAAATAAAAGATTCACAACATTCTGAAATGCTCTGAAGAGACACTCGAAGTTCTAGGGGAAGGCTACCCTTGTTAAAAGCCCTGAGTAGCTCAAAAACCAGGCTTAAAGTCACTACAGTATTCCATACTCCTGCATTGTGCCCTGTGAACACAACCTCTCAGTAATTAAAATGGGACTGTATGTATCCATACAGTTCCACTAGATAACTCTATTATGTTACTGATGCTTCTGGACTTACTCAGATCCTGTGTTTGACTGAAACAATGTCGTGTATATCAAAAACCTGAAAAAGAAAAGATACCCAAGGTTGTTGGAGTTCTTCTCTGACAGCTCCCTTAGGAAATAATACAAAAGTATACATTATTTATATACAAGCCAGCATGTCAACACATTTTTAGATAACTCTCTGTACATTTTTCTTTTTAGCAATGGAAACTACAGAATAAATTATATATGACAATTGTGGCTATTCTAAGAAACTTGGTATTGCACAACTGACAATCTACAAATTAGATGTAAAATGCTGCATGAAATTGATATTTCTTGGTATGCTGCTTATGTTCCTAAGTATTTTGTGCCACTATCTGTATAAAATTAAAATTAAATCTACTACTACTATCTAACATAGCCTTCTGTAGTCTGACAATATCTGTCCACTTTGTGCACTTTCAGATGTCCTGAGGTGGTATGCCAGATGTTAGGAAGGTTGTATTTTACCTCAAAACCCGCAGGTAGAGAGCAAACATATTTTGCTATGCATACCATCTGGTACCTGTTTTTTACCAGAGAACAGAGTGTGTTTAATCATTAAATCAAATCCTGTAGTAGTTAAATAAAATTAATTCATACGGATATATTCATTTTCCCCCCTATAGTCTTTTCTATCAAAGTAATCTAGTTACTTTATGTAACAGCAAATGAAGTCACTGGACCAAATTCTTCTCTTAGATACACACACATAACCAACAGGAAGTTGGTAGGTTTGAACAAATGTAAGTGCTCACAGGATGATCAGATATGAACAATAACTATGTTTAACAAAGGTATCTTACACACATGGCAAAGCACTATCTTCTATTTTTCTATTTTGGTCCTCATTATTTAATTATTAAATCAAAATTAACTCAATATTAGTTTTAAAGATATGCATCAATGTTCTTCAACTTATTTTTTCCTGCAATATGGGTCTAATAACATTTGTTTTCTGATGGTGGTCAAAATTCAAATGACAAAACTTTTATCTATTTTTCTAACAGTTTCAATAAACAAAGATTTTTTCAAAGAACAAATAGATTTTAGAACTGTTGCTTCATAACCTGTTCTGTCTGTTCTTCACTTCACTGGTTTCTGCCCTCTTACTGCAATTAATGGTAGAAAAAAACAGGTAATTATATATATAGGTTGGTTTTTTGTTAAAAAAACTGATAAAGCACCTTCACAGAGTTTTTTGGTACAGAGAGAAGTTTACGTCTCAGCTCAAGGAGTAATATTTCCACAAGATTCTTTTCCTCATCTGGCCTGAGATGCTCATGTCATAGAGGTGTTAACCACTGTGAATTAGTTTGCAGCTTTCATCACATTTTAGATTCATCCTTTTCTGTGGTTATTTTATAAGCAAGCCCACCTTATTAGAAAGACCTGTCATGTTCCCACACCATTTATATTCCTTTCCCAAGCAGACAGGAAGTTGCTAAAAAAGGAGAAATTGGTCAATTTGAAGAGCCTGACTTAAACAGCAGTATTAAATGGCATAGAGTGGCTAAGCAACCACAACACAGGTAAGAATGACAGTGAACAAATGAGGGTGATTACCCAGACTAAATACAATCGTTATGGTTACCAAATATTACTGGAAGATATTCTGTCAGGGTAGCAGTCTGCTATGAATTTCCACATTTGTTTAACACAGACAAGCCAGAAATATTTGCTTCACAGATAGAGAGTGCAAATGTAGCAGCACTGATCATACACCTGTCTTTGTGTGCAATAGCCACTAAATTAGAGAGAAAGTGACAAAGGTGATGAGTATTTTACATTGTCATTGCTAAATCTCAAGCAATAATGAAAGTAAAGCTGTTCATTGAAATTAACCTTGCATGAAGGCATTGTTCAACAGTCTTAGTTAAGTGGAAAAATAAATTAGAACAGATTAGGTACAAAGTTTCAATTTTCAAAGGCAAATTGCTAAATTAAACAAACTGGTCAAGGGAATTACTTATGCTGAAGAAATTTCTTTTGCCAGTGAAAAAAGGCTGAAATTTCTTTCAAGCAGATTTGCAAAAAGGACCTAGAATTTGTACCCCAAAAAAATAAAAAAAACTTTGAAGGAAGTATTCTTTATTCAATAGAGAGGTCATCTTGAAAAATGAAAATTGATTTTCACAGTAATTTAATAAAAAAATTATTGCAATTTTCTCAATAAATCAGTACAAATTTATATGTGAATACATTTTTTTTTTGTGTGGAAATAAAGATAATAAGTTTAAAATTAAAATCCATTCCTCACTAAAATGAAGACATTATTTGGTAGTTAGAAAAAGTGGACCTGCAAAGCTGGTAATTGGTAATCCATATAAATCATTTTGCAAGGCTGCAAATTAGATGCATATCTCACTTTTCCCTTTGATATCAAGTTCTCTTCAGGTGTCACCACACTACATATGGAGAATATTTTTTGAATTCCCAGTTCTTTCACCTTCAAGATTTTTGCATAATGTGATTCACTTCTATTCATCTGGTTTTGCTGAGAAAAGCGGATGAATTACCCATTACTTTCTTATAAGCATCCTTGGGTTGGATTCAAGTGATTAAAGCCAAATAATGAACAAAAATTAGAAATGTTACTTCTTGTCCACAGTTGTAGATAGTGGTCAGACTCTCCTGACATAAAACTGGCCTACTTCTGAATGAGTTCTTGGTCCTGAATCATAACACCTTTAACAGCACCAAATGCTGGCTCCCCGCACAGGTGCCATAGCAAGTATGAAATTTTCAACATGCATGAAAATGTTGCATGACTTTCAGGGAAATTATAATTTCCTACACAATCCAAAGTTTCTGGTAGTCTTTTAGTTGCTGGTAGCAGGACTTCCAGGTGCTGTCAGATTTTGAACTGTTTGCAATCCCTGACCTGAGGTGAGCAGACAATCCTCCACTGTGGCTAATCCTGCACTAGAAGTACTGGCTGTCCCTCTGCCTTGCCCTTTCACTGATCTACAGGCTTAATTCACTCCCAGATCTTGCTTTATTTTTCCAGGATATTTTTAGAGTCATAAACACCTCTGTAGGCATAACAGATGAACCTGAAAGTGGAGAGAACTGATGCTATTTTGCTTTTCTTATACCTCTTTTTGTGCAGCACTGTAAGACAGAGGGTGAGAGAGGGATGTGTGAAATCTAACTACAGGTTCTTACCTGGAATAAACTCATTCAAAGCAAGAATTGTTAAAATAACAATTTAACTTGCTAAACCACACTATGGAAGTTTTTGGACCAATTAGCTAAAAATCTCTCTCAAACAGCTTTATCTGCTCACAAACACCAAGGGTAGTCTTTTGGCCATTGTGCTTTATTATGGCAATGTCAGGAGAAGACTTTGAATTATATTGATGGGATTTAGTGCTGAATGATTTAGAGATTATGTGATTTAGTAATGTGGCTCATACATGAGCTACAAAGGTGAACGATAATGAACCTGGCAAAGCTGAGTTACTTCATGACTTAGATGTGATATGTATGACATATCACTTTTGTGTGATATATCAGTTAACAGATTCAAATAGATGCTTGAATAACTTCCTACTAATTGTGAACTAATTGTGAATAATTGGGTTCGCCAACTATTAAGGACAGAACATTAGAAACCAGTCAGATGCTGATTTTTAATTTCTAGGCCTTTGGTTTTCCTCTAAGTTTTAATCTAGGCTCTGGCAATTATGATGATGTGTAATTTATTTCTGCCATATTTTTTCCAACCTGGCAGCCACAGACTGCTATTTACACATAAGATATCAAAAGATAATACATGAAAAAAAGCTGCATTTGAAAAAATAAGAAACCTCACACAGTCAAGGTAGGAAACAAAATTAATAAGCCATAGAGGAGCAACTAATAGTTGCTACAATAAAACATCCCATTTAAGATTATTGTTATTTTTGCGACATAACATGCAATACATTTTTCATAAAACTGCTGCTGAGGCCTCTTATCGTGGCTGTATAACGACAGAAAAAAAAATGGATTTCACTTCATGATTTTCCCTTTTATAACAGTGTAGTCCTACCAAAATCTAAAGGTTCATGGAAAACCCACAGAACACTGAGGATACGGTCCCCAAATTGCCTGCTATGGAATATAATAAAACCTGTGTTCAGTTCAACTGTGGCCATTGAACCTTAGTAGGATTGCACTCAGCAGACATTAAGAGGGTGGTGTGACAGGATGGCCGGGCCCATTACAACATCTGAGCACAGCTGCAGCGTGGGAATACTCCCAGTGAGTGAGTGAGTGACAGCAAAGTGTAGAGGGACTAGATGGCTCAGAGAGATATACAGATTTCCTCAAAGTACTCAGGTCTGTGGAGTAGCTAAACAAGTATAACTGCCAAATTCCACATGTGTGGTTGCACAAAATAACCCTTAAATAAAGGTGACTGCATTTTCTCTCACTGTGATCACAAGACATTCTGCTGTGCCATGGGGCTGAGCCATTCACTTTCCTTAACAAGTGTTTCTGTCATTAGCTTTTAAAGTCACCTGAATGAAGTCAAAAGAAGCCCACGGCTAAGCAGCTGTCGAAGAACTGTGCACATGGAAGGCCTAGGATGTCTGTGCAATGAACAGGACTTTTTATAATGTTTCCTTTCACAAGGATTTAAAAGACAACTTAAATACAGATAGTCAATACAACCTCAGATCTCTACTATACACATATATTTATTTGTCTTTTGACACACATGTGAGTTTAATGTGGAACTAGCAAATTGAACAAAAATGTGAATGGAATAAAAAAAAATTAACAGCTGTCTTACTCATTTTGAGGTATCATACAGTTCTACAGTTCATATTGCTGTAAAGCTGTAACAATTGTGCAACAGAATAACCAACCTACGTTATTTTTTAATGATATTACCTAGCTGTTAGAACAGTGCCAGATTTGGTTCTCTGTTGACATGGTGAAAATGTAACTTCACACAATCTACTTACCTCAGTGAAATTATCCCCTCTGTTCACGAGTGACAAGTTTCCAGACCACAATGGGCAACCCATGCTGCAAATATTTCTGCATATTTTTTGTCATTTAGCTGTTTGTGTCCTTGTCTTTTCCATGTCTGTTGCACTTACTGCACTGCCTTTTCAAGAGGGCAGGCAGTGAGCTGCTGTTTCCCAGTGATCTCAGACCTGCCATCTGAAATAGAACGTTGCAAAATTGTTCAAGTAGACATTGCTGGGATTCTAACAGAACATTCACGAGAGACATTTTATATGCTCTGAAATACTTTCTCCTGTGCCTGTCAACAGCCATCGAGCTGAAAAATAGGGACAGAGTTACAAGTGCAAGGGCTGAGATACAGTCTATCATTTGAACTAACCAGCTTAATAAAATGAATTAAAACAGAAAAAAGTAACAAAATAGGTCTACCTGTTCCTTCATAGGTTTAGGAAAGTGTAAATCAAAGATAGTCAAAATTTTCCAGATTTTAAGTTTTTGCTACATTCTTTAAATGACACAGCTGTCAAAATTAATAGAATCATGGAAATGATACTATATATATAAAACTAATTTATTTTGCCTTTTAAATGAAAACTTTAGATGCAAATTCCCCTAAATTCTCAGAAACCCTACTGCCTTTACAAAAATCATGGCATTCTTCCTGTTGATTTGGCCACAGAGCTTAATGTCTCAATCCAAGAAAGAAAAAACTTAGTGCATGCCTCTGAAGGACAGAAGCTGTTTTGTTAGCTGAGAATGGGATCTAAGGGTGTTGATAGGTATGGAATCCTAAAAGTGTTGATAGTTATGGGATCTAAGAGTGCAGAAGAACCAGCCAAAATGTTTTAAGTCACCTGCTCCAGGTCTCAGATCCTCTTCTCTGCAGGAGACTCCTCAGTACTGAATTCTTCAAGTGTTAAGCCAACTTTCATTTGTGTTATTGTGAAATTCTTCCACTTAGTTGAGGAAAGAACTGACAAAAAGTAATTGACTACCCTTACAAAACAAGCAGAATAAACCTTCCCTATTTGCACAGCTCAACTTTCTCTTTAAAAATCTCCTCATTGTAGTTAGATCTCCTTCAGCACTTTGAAAGCTGTCAGAGGACATTGCACAGATACAGCGGCAAAAAATTCAGTTTTCCTATCATGCATTTCTGCTATAAGCTCTCAGAGAATCATAAGAAAGATTCTAAAAACTGCATCAGTACCTGACAAAACACTTTATGTGATCAAAACTCATCTGCACACCCACAAAAGAAGAGAGAAAGGTTAACAGCAGGTGAGGAAACTCAAAATACACCCTTCCCAATTACTGCCACACCCACCACAGGAGCCATCAGCCCATAAAATACTCATCTCTATAAGACCAGAGAGGTGCAGCAGTACAAAAGCAAAGAGAGGACCCAAACTAAAGATTCAAAGGAAGGATTGCTCTGTCTAGGCTTCTCTCAGAGCTGCCCTAGTAGATCCTCAGCATCAAAGTCTGGATATTAAGGCCATCAGCATGAGTTATGACTACAGCATTGTTTCATGGTTTTACCCTAGCTGAGGGGTGGGGAATGTGCCTAAGGGCATGGGACATATCATGGGATGCAAGAAAAGTTAATTTCAAGATTTATTCTGGGATATTTAGGGGACAAGCCAAAGGTGGGGAAAGAAGGTGATCTAGACAATTTTGGGAGGAGCAAGTGTGTGGATAAGAAGAGACAAAGAGGCCAGTCAGGGACAGTTCTCTCCTTGGTATGCTTCTCTGGCCAGAGCTGCAGCTGACCTACTCAGCCTTTCCCATCTTCTTTCAAAATTTCTTTCAGTGAGGGACTCTACTGAGCGTGTCTGTACCTGGATCTGGGCACCAGCAGCTGCAGTCAGACCATGAGTCAGGAATTCCATATGCCTGTGTGGAGGGAACTAGAGAGGCTTGAGTGAGTGAAACCCAGTGGCAGCTTTGGGTATATGTATATGTGTGTGTGTGTGTCTCTGTGTGAGTGCAGGCTCTGCACCAGCAGCTGCAGCAAGGCTGCAGCCCCAGGGGCTCAGCAACCGAGGAGACTGAGATCTAGTGGCAAGTTGTACATGTATATATGTATATACATATATATATATACACACATATATATATTTCATATATTTATATATATACACACATATATATTTCACTGGGATATCTCCATGCCACAAAACAGATGGAAGTGGGATGAGCTCCATATGAGTGTACTGTGTCTGATCTGTGTAGCCAGCCACGTTTATGTGTGATGGATGTTCCTGTGTGTGCACCTGTGCATGTGCACCCTGAGAATATCTGCTCAGTCTTGCTACTGGTTGGACGTGGGGCATGAAACTTACCCATTTCAGGGCTATCAGATCCAGCAAAGTATAAATTCACCACCCAATATGTTAAACATTTTTAGTGCCTATCTTAATTCATTGCCCCAGTTCTTTAAATATTTTAAGTTACTCTCTTCTGGCACTTATTTAATTACTGCATTGATAAATTTTATAAATTATTTCCAACTATTTAAAAGACTAATTGTCTTTTAAAGAACAATTCAAAGTATTTCTAGAGTGTACAGGCAACTATATTTTTCTTCTTTGGAAGACCTTTACATATTAGGATATTTATCTATTTAAGTATTTTCATCTTCAGCTTTGAACTATCCTGGAGCTCTGAGTAAGGTGAGTATGAGAAGTTTTATAAAAATATTTTTTTAAAAGAGCACAGGGACAATTACCTATTATGCTTATCAGTAATAAAAAAGGAAGTTCAGGAGGATGTTTGGGATTTTTACCTGTAGTGGTATTTTTTTCCTAAATATAGGGGAACTTTTTAGAAAAAGTTCTTCTTATTGTTTTTCAGTCTTCTCTCTAATTTGCAGGTGACATTATGTTCTTTTCCAGACAAGTCTAAGGATTTCTAATTGACATTGACAGGGCCAACCTCACATTTCCTTAGGTAGAATTTAATGTGAAATATGTATTAATTCTGTAATGAGTCAGCATTTCTGGATGAAGTTTCAACATAAAGAATTTCGCTGTGTACATCTCTTAGCAACTGAGAAATTACAGCCTTCGTTTCATTTTAAAACCCCTATGTTTAATAAACCTTTTTTTTTATTCACTATGGAGTGAATACATGAATTATCAAGGCTTGCCTTGGACTCTTGATAATTCAGCTGTCTTGCACAAGAAAAATGCACGATATTGTTCTGATGGATGGTGAAAGAATCCCTAGACAAGCAAGAATTAGCAAATGCCAGGGTCTTTCAGTTGCTGAGCCCATCACAGCCCCTGCAAAGACACCAGCAGGCAGGAGAGACCAGCAAGTACAATCCCAGAGCTCCCCAGAGCTGCGGGCTCCAGGGAACGGTCACATATGCGAGGCGACAGGCGCCTCTGAGAAGTGAGGACGGGGTGAAGGCAAGGACAAGCACAGCTTTCCTTCCCACTTCTCCTTAGCAGCAGAAAACTGGCAAAGCCAGCTCTTCCTGTTCTCTCTCTCTCCCTCCCCCGTGGTTTTGCTTAATGCTGCTGAACAGGCTGGAGCCAGTTTTGTGTTCTTTAGTTCCTGAGGATATGAGCCACTGTCCTAGGATAAAACCTGAGAAAGCAGGCTTGCCTGAATGAGAGTTTTGTGTCTTGGTAGATATTGTGTGAAGAAATGCTGACCAAAACAAATTAGAGAGATTAGCTGTTTTAATAGTTAAGCAAGTCATACAGTACCTTCAAGACAGACAGACAACCAGTGGCAACTCAGGTGTTAATTACAATTAAATATTTTCATACAGGATTGCAGCAGCCTTGCAGAAGATCTCACAGCCCCATAGTACCATTCATAGTCTAGCAGGGGACATTTCTAAGAAAAACTCTAGTTTGAATAGGACTGGTATTCTAAACACAGTTCCATTTTTGTATTTTTGTATTTTTATTCCAGAAGCTCTCACATTTGCTAAGGAGACAGCCTGGTCAAGGACCTCCTGACCAATAATATTGGCAGAATTCCTTTCTTTCTCCTTTATTCAAAGCAAGGTCACTGTAACAAATATTCATAGGCTTTTCAGTACTGAAAGGAATCAAATATCCAATGCTGCAGAGTTCCTTGGCACACTGTATTGCTATAAACTCTAATACTGCAAAGTGTAAGGTTCTATTCCAATGGTGCCACAGTTTCAATGTATCAAATTTGACACCTTTTCAATAAAATAGGCTAAATTTAGATAACCATATGCTCATGCTGACAAACTAGCTTCTCCCTGATATATGTTTTCATGAAAGAGTACAAGAGGGCCTCAAAGTTTAATTAGTCTTAAATTAATTCAAAATATTGTAATAATTTACAGTAGAAAGGTCAAGTTGTTGAGCAAACAGCAGGAATGAATATTTTTTACTCAATGCACAAAGATTCAGCTGTAAAAATTCCATTAATGTTAATAGGAGTCATGCTGCCAAATTCAAGAATCACGCTATAAATATTTTATCTGTCTATGCTCTTACTGCGGTCTAATCAAACTTGTACAATTAGGGCCCCTTCTCTCTTGACTACCTGCTAAGCAAAGTTGAAGAGTACACATATATGAACAAAGAAGCACTACTCTGCACAGGGGAAGCCTCACCTTGAGTCCTGTGTGCAGTTTTGGGCACCACAATACACAAAAGACATAAAAGGTTGTTAGAGAGTGTACAAAGAAAGGCCACGAGGATGGAGAAGGCTCTGGAGGGCAGCTGTATTAGGAGTGGCTGAGGTCACTTGTTCTGCTCAACCTGAAGAGAAGGAGACTCAGGGGAGACCTCATTGCAGTCTGCAGCTTCCTTGTGAGGGGATGAGGAGGGGCAGGCACTGATCTCTTCTCTGTGGTGACAGTGACGGAACCTGATGGAATGTCAGGAAACTGAGGGGAAGTTCAGGTTGGATATCAGGAAAAGGTTCTTCACTCAAAGGAAGGTTGGGCACTGGAACAGGCTGCCCAGGGAAGTGGTCATAGCACCAGCCTGACAGAGTTCAAGAAATGTTTGAACACTGCTCTCAGGCACAGGATGAGACTCTTGGGGTGTCCTGTGCAGGGCCAGGGGTTGGACTGCATCATCCTTATGGATCCCTTCCAACTCAGCATATTCTGTGACTCTGTGAAGTATTTTATCAATAGAGATGTATTTATAGTTTGTGCTTCAGCAACTTAAGATGGGCAAGTGTCACAGTTACATTTCAATCTTTACATCATTTTAAGAGATTTTTAAACAACTATTTGAGAAACTAAAAATGCAATGATTTTAAAAAAGTCCTTCTTATTAGTAACACTGGCTTTTTCTTAGTATGACTCCCAACAATATACAATGATAATGTATTCTAATAACACTTATGTGTTACTAGGCCATAAAGACTGATTTAATTCAGTGTATGTTATATATAAGATCAACGTCACTCTAAAATTCACTTCTTGTTCAATGTGCCTCATTAAGCTTTATTATTCTCTTGATTGTTCATGCTCTGTGGTCCTATTGGTTCAAAGTAAGCTGAAATTGGAACTATAGATCACATAGGTGAAGGCAGATAAAATTTTCAGTCTCTGCTAACATAAAAATTACATTAATAAATGCAGGAGATATAATTTCTAAAATTGGAATAATAATTAAATTAGTTTTATTTTTTAAACAAAACTCCCACACACTAAATAAAACATAATTGGATGCCTTGTACATGTTTTTTGAAAAATTCTATATTTGCTGATACTTTAAGAATTATAATACTTTAACATATGTGCAGAATCTGAGTTAATAATAATAATAATTTAAAAAGAAAACCAGAAAAATTACAGTTCCCTGTAGTTGTATGAGACACAATCCAAAAACCAACCAGAATATTAAATTGAAGAATACATCAAGAAAATCTGCACCACACAGAATTTAAAAAAATAAATAAATAAAAACCCAAACCTCAAATTATGACACTAATATAAACATGTTATTTTTTTTTTTAAATGTGCTTCAACCTTTTTATAAACAGAGAAACTTTAAAAGTTTCATGAGAGATAAATATGAAGAATTTCACTTTTGGAAAATTAGCACAAACATATATAGCAAAATTAACAAATTATTTCCTTGTTCCTACAAATTATGTTTCCACTTGCACGTGAGAAAATGATGGTAAAGAGTTGAATGTGTTATCTTTCTGTATATGCAAACTAAATATTGCTCAATTAACACTTGCTGGTGGGCATTTAACAATGTCAGATGTGGACTCCTCTCAGAGTTGTACGTATGTAGAATTATACATGTTCTTACACAAAGAACATTGCTAGAACAGGTCTTGTCTTCTTTTTTCAAAGGAGAAAGTAAAGAAATTCCTACATCCCTTCTCTTCCTTCAGAACCCCTGAATCTCTTGCACCTGATTATCACATGCAGTGCAAACGTGGAAGCCCCTTTATTTGAGTTGTTTTGGCCTTGCAGTAACTCCATTCATAACATGCTCATCACAAGTCACCCTTTAATGTGCAGCTTTATTCTGGTTGCTCCTCTAAAGCCTGCTTGATATCCATGCCAGGTACCAACTGTTTTCTGACAGGCAGGTTTTCTGGTGGCAAAATGGTTTTCCTTACAGAGCAGTGGTACATTTTCAAAAAAACCCCAGAAATTAGGGGTGAAGCTAGGGACATCACTATTCATGATGGCTTTGGACATTGTAATGCACTATTTAAATTATTCAAAGTAAAACTGGAAAATAGTTGGAAATAATTTCTAGAAACATTTTGCTTACGTAAGAGATAATGCAAAGAATCTTGTATATTTGCTCGGAATATGTTCTGAATATGCTTTAATACCTAAACTATTAATAAGTAGGGGAAAGTAAGTCCATAGCACACCTACTTTTCTCTAATGCCCACAAATCCTTACTTTTTTCCCCCAATTTTGCTGTTATACATTTCCTTAAAGTTATCTCTTCACAATATGTACTTCTAATATGCTAAAAAAATCTCTGCTCAGTGCAAACTTAAAAATATAAAGGATTTGACAAACAAAGATCCTAATTGAAAAGGAAACCATCTCTTCCAAATGTAAGGTTGCTTTACGGGTACAAATAATTTTCTATTTTAGCATTCCTCAAACAAAAAAAATGAAAACATCAATTACAATTTCATTGGAAATTTCACAAAATATTTCAAAAATTAAAGTTACACTTAATTATGTGCCATGAAATATATTTATAGATAAATCATATGGAGAAAATGCTGTCTCCAGTGAAAGAAACAAAAGTCAAGATTTGTGTCATCACTTTACGGTGTATTAATCATTATCCAAATACTGGTAACCCTTCTATGTCCTTTTTTGCCACACTATATATGCAAAAAATAGGTGGATTAATACCTTACTGTCACATTCTGTTGAATACAAGAGTAATTCTCACTTTGAGGGAATATCAGAAAGTCATTTTATACGTGAGTCTCCATAACCTAGAGATCAGATTCATCCTGTGTTTCAGGCACCACCACAAAAAAGCTGATAGATTTTTCTGTTGTGAAGACAAGCCTCTTAAAAGCTGTCACTTGGAGAGACACCTGCTCAGCTAAACTCTCTAAAGCAATTGGTACAGCCCATAGCCCCAGAAAGCAGAGGAAAAGGGTGATTGTTGGGGGTTTTTGCATGGTAAATACCCAGTCAGGTCACTGCATCTAGTTCAGTTTTTAACTGTCTCTGGATATGGGACTTCTGTATCCATCTCTGCAATTCAATCTGTAACACACTAATTCAGCTTAGGCAAAATCTTTTAACGATCTTGCAAACATTTGCAAGATATACATATCCATATGCATGGTTTATTTTTAATGCAGTGCCAGGGAATACTCCATATCTGCACCTATCTAATGGAATGCCGACTCTTGATTGACTTCTTCAGTACATTTTAATAGACATAATACGAAGCATTTCCTAGCCCAATTTTTCTTCATAAAGATACTACCAGAATTTCATTGAGAGAATGGTGATGTTTAGGATCTGGTATGAGTAGCTGATACTAACTTAGTGTGTTTTCTGAAAGCTTACAATAAAATAGAATTTCTGGAAAGAACATTCCAAAATACTGAGGGATAGGTGTGCAACACAGAAATGCTGTAATCTTTCCTGTTAATCTCATGAAATAAAAATGTTTCACCCAGCTGGGAATTGACTTGGTCCCACAGAAAATGAAGTCTTGTCATTAAATTCATGAAGTGCCAGACCAGACGCTAAGTACTGAAAACATATGCCTGTGTTCTCCTCATATGACCCAATTTTTTAATTCCCATTTCCATACTTGTACACCAAACAAAGGCTTCTAACCTTTTTTGCTGAAGGAGCAAGGTGAAACAGTTATATTCAAGCAAAATAAAGCCAAAAGAAGGCAGGCACGATGTCCACCTGATCCACCCTCTTGCCCTGAAAAAAAATGTAATCTTTTAAAAATGCAGGAAAATAATTCTTCTTCACATTTAACATTTCATGTACATCTTTTCCTGCGGTTCTCTACATAGCAGCAGTTTTGTCCTACCCTGTTAGGTATAATGCCAGGAAAACATTGCACCCACTCTGAAGATTCTGACTGTTTCATACTTCTTTTGTGGAAAACAAAGTAAAATCCATCTGACCACTTCTGTAATTCATTCATCTCAGTTGATCTCTCTGTTCTTCAGTTTTCCCTTGAAAAAGATGAAAACCCTTACATTTTTTCAGTCAGAGGTCTCTAAAACTAAACTCTTTATGGGACCAGTGAATTCAACTTCCCTGTGCAAAAATGCTACACATAAAAATGCAGCCAGTTTTCATTATGAAAAAAAAATTCCTCTTTTAAAAAATATTTTAATCGACTCTCCTTGTACCTTATACATATCTGGTGAAATGATTCATAGCTCCTATGTAAATAGTTTTTGAAATTCACACAGGTGTGGAATGCACAAGATCAAGTCTATATAGAAAGGAAATAATTTCATTACTTTATGTACATTTTAAAATTCCTTGAAACTAATGGTTTATTACATTCTGTTGCAATTTTCCATAGGAGCTTAGTGAATATGCATTAATGTTTGCACTTATCATGACACATAATGTTGTCCACGAGTGCAAAACAATGTAAACAATGAAGAAAACAAACATTAACTCAATTTTCAATTTTAATGTCCGATCCTTACAGAGATGCCAATGGTGAGACTAACTTATTTCACTGAGGCAGGAGCAAGACCTAAGTAGTCAGCAATGTGCTCTTCAGCTTCATGTTCACTCAGTTCTGTTCAGTTAACACACTTTTCCATTGCTGTGACAATTTTAAAGCATTTATTCTGTAAATGAATAGTCAGCTTTCATGCAAACAGTCCATTAGCATTAATCATATGATTCTCACATACATTGACAAAAAAAAGTGTTTGCTATGTTTCTCTTGTCCATGACAAATGAGTAGTTGGTAAGAAATGAAAAATAACAATTTAAAAGGAAGGTTAGAATAACTGATCTCTTGACACATTTAATCTCTCATTTGAAATATGAAAAGCCATATTCCAAGTATGGTGGATGATGTTTCTGTTGATCAAAATATAATTCTTTGCCTACTTCATCACTGATCCTGTTACATAAATCAGCATTTACATTTCCTGATATTCTTCTCTTTGGACAAATCCAAAGAATCTCAACTTACTGGATTACAAATGTGCAACTACATTAAAAAAAAATTAAATTAACTGATTCACTTGCATTGACTAATATAAACAGATACTTTCTATATATTACCTTAGAATTTTAAGGTATTAAAATC
Source organism: Molothrus aeneus (assembly GCF_037042795.1). Taxonomy (NCBI): domain Eukaryota; kingdom Metazoa; phylum Chordata; class Aves; order Passeriformes; family Icteridae; genus Molothrus; species Molothrus aeneus. The sequence continues at coordinate 33,602,547 of NC_089651.1, read as the reverse complement.
GTATCGCTTTCAAGACATGCACCTTCACTAGAGTTTGACTGAAAACTGCTATGCAGCCACTGGAAAAAACTTGCATTAGGGCTTCTGCCTAACAGGAAAATATGCTGAACCTGAAGCAAAGCCCACTGAAGTTGTTTTTTCAACTTTAATTTGCACTGGATCAAGCGCTTTGTGCACAATCTCTCATTTCTTCAAAATTAAAGGAGTGTTTATGACTGTCAAAGAATATTTTCTCTTTCAATATCTGTTCAAAATGAGATTTTGAAAACCATCCCAGGACTCTGCAAAATAAAAATCAGACTTGGATTTGTGAGTCAAATAATAATCTTCAGAAGCTTGTTATTTTGCAGATGGAGATTTTAGCTGCCATGTTGTCCTTCTAAAAATAACATGCAGTTTTCCAGTGAGCATGCAGTCAACTAGCAATATCAGTGTGCGTTTTTATCACAAAGAATTTGAGAAATCCATCTTTAGAGGTTTCTATAATCAAATCAGGAACACTCTTAAATTTATACATAAGGAAAAATATATTTAAAATCTTTAAAAACATGACACATCTTTGATGCTTCACAGTGGGAGAAAAAAGACAACAGATGAATGTGATAATGGATAGACTATCTAAGAATTAATCAACATTTTTTAAAGTGACAATGCTGGCAAATGACAAGAATGGAATGTTAAGGTATTTGTTGTAAGCCAAGAGGAAAAGATTTATATGCATCATCTCCAAGCCAATATATAATAAAATCCATTTTCAGGCTTGACAAAAAATACAATCAAAAGGCCATTTGTGACTCTGAGCCCATGTCTCCTTCTTATGTTATAAAGTACCCCCAGATTTTCCAGCACCATTTTGGCCCTTTTCTTTAAAGGGCAGATACTATTTAGTTAGAAATGCACTTGTATGTTTTTTAGTCCTGATCCAACTCCTACTGTTGCCAGAGAAATATTTTCTGTTGAATTCGAAGGAATTTTAAAAATGTTAAAAAAAATCATTAAGTAAACCTTAGTATTCTATTCTATATTAGGATAATTGCTGTTAACAGAGATTCATTTGGGACTGCCCCAGTGGCTTACCAGTAAGTTGATGGGACATGAACAACATATTTCTTAAACCAGCTGTAAGGCAGAAAAGCTGAGGTTACTATTTGGATTCCCTGATGAAAAACTGCAATTGTTCCATTTATGGGTAAATGTATTCTGGCTATTCCTAGAGTGACCTTGGCAGCCGACTGTGTTGCCCTAAGTGTCAGCAGAAAGAAGGCTGTTGGTGTCAGTGGGCTTTGGATCAGGCTTTAAAGACAGAGGAAGCTTGCTTAAGGAGGAAAACAGGCATAAAAAACAGTCCTGATTTCCCAGGTTTTGTTGCTTAGAGTTTAGAATACCAACAAGACATTTTAAACCCTGAAGAATAATTGTTGTAAGTCAATTATTTTAACCCTGTAAGTTTTTTTACAATTGTATACAAGAATAAAGAACAAATTTCTCTGGCTTACAAAAAAAAAAGGCAAGTATTTATTTATCAATAGATACTTTAGCTGCTTTTTACACCATTGCGATGACTGAACAAATAGCATAAAATAAACAAAAGAGAGTATAAAATCGATTCACTCCAGCTGGTATCGCAAGACAACCTTTTGACTAAGTACAGAGTTAGATGTTTCAAGTATGGCACTTATATAAATAAGAGCAGAGAAAAGATGATATATTCACAGTTAAATGCAATGAACTCTCTTCCTTTGGTATGTGTGTCATCATAGGTGATTGTAGGTAAATGCATAACTCAGCTGGCATGAACCAACTCTATCTTATTCATGCACATATTAGGGAATCAATCAAAAAGTACTGATATATTCTGCAGGTCACAACTAATGCAAGATGTTTAAGGTCTCTGGTGTGTGTGTGTGTGTGTGTGTGTGCGCACATGTGTGTGTGCATGTGTGCATGTGTGTGTGTGTGTGTGTGTGTGTGTGTGTGTGTGTGTGTGTGCGGACAGGCAAAGAAAAAATGGCAAAATTATATTCAGCATTTATTTTTAGCATGACTAATTGATGCACAAACCATGATAGAAAATAGCTAGTAATACACACCAGGAATAAAGTCTGTGATTTAGACAAACAAAATAAGACATCTGTGAGATACGTGAACGCAGATATCCTGACTGAGCTGTGGTTAGGTTCCTTACAGTGTGCTTATCCTCCTTTTAAAACATGCTTATGCCTGCACATTGCAACAGTGTCCCCCACCCCACCCCACCCCATATAGAGTATCCTTGCAGAGTTTTTGATATGAACATTCTACACATTTACGACAATTAGTCAGACAATTCAAACTGTAAACATCCTAATGACGACCAAAAAGCTGCTTCACTGACAGATAAAACCCAATCATTAGAAAGAAAAGTAGGAATAATAGTAGCTGTGCTGTAAGGCTAGGTCAAGCATGGTTTTATAGCTGTTTTTTCAGTCTTTTATATAGCGCTGCATTTTGCAGCTAGTTCAGTATGTGGAGATCCAATACCTTAATGGCTTTCTTGGTGGTTTGATAAAATGCTTGCCTAAGCAATGTACCTTTCTCTAATGGTATCTGGGTCTGTTCCACCTGGCACAGTGTTTCAGTTCTGTCACAGCCTCACACATAAGCTGAGTCACTTGACTGAGTCCTGCCGAAGTTAGGCATGCTCATTCTTGGCAGGTCCTTATTTCTGATTTCATATATGGATTTCCTTTTTGCCTGTACTCCTCTCACTGCCATTTTGATCTTTCTCCAGCCCAAGTGGTTCAGTTCTGCCAAATTAAGCACCACACAAATCCCACTGACAGCAAACATGAATACCAAGAATACAGTCTTCTCAGTGGGTCTAGAAACATAGCACTCTACTTCTTTAATGCAAGGGTATCTGTCACATTCGTACATGGAAGGGACATTGAATCCGTACAGAAAATACTGTCCCACTAAGAATCCAATCTCTAGGGCATTTCGAAAGACCACTTGGATGATATAAAATCGAGAAATGCCTTCTTGCCTCCTCATCTTTGATTTTGTAGTTCTGATAGCAGGATTGGGGATTTCCTTCACTTCTAAGCAGTCTGGTTCTGCCTCTTTGGTGGAGTTCTCAGTGTTTTGCAGCACCCCATTGACAATCGTGTTCTTGATTTTCTTACTGTCCTCACGCTTCATTGAATCCTGGTCCCTTTCCAAGGTAAGGAAGACAGTGGAGTACCTCCGTTCCCTTTGTTTAGCAGACTGGTGAACGGAGTACGTTATGAAGCACAGGCTGGGAGTGCACACCATGATGATCTGGAACACCCAGTACCTTATGTGAGAAATGGGGAAAGCCTGGTCATAACAAGCCTGGTTGCAGCCTGGCTGCAGCGTGTTACAGACAAACATCGTTTGCTCGTCATCGTACACCGTCTCCCCTACAATGGCCACAATGAGAATTCTGAAGATCACCACCACGGTCAGCAGGATCCTGCAACAGAGAAGCCCGTCAGTGCGCGCCGCCGCCGCGCGGCCGGGAGCTGTCCAGTGCTGACCGGGCCCCGGCCCCGGCGCGGGCACCGGCCCCGGCGCCGCGAACCTGCCCCGGCACCTCGATCCGGCCCCGGTTCCGCGCGGGGGGCGCGCAGGCTGCGCGGCATCGCCTCGGCGCGGCCGTGTGCCACAGAGCGCGGCCGGCGGTCAGCGCTGGCCCCCGCCTGGCCCCTCCGGCCGAAGGGCGGCCACACGGCCCTGGGGCCCCCGGGAGCACGGTCGGGAAAGGAGCGGGGTTGCGCCGGCAGCGGGACCCCGATGGCAGTGGGGTCTCCCCGACGACCGCCTGGTGCCCCGTGGCTCCTCGGGGACAAGGACGGCGGCGCTTGCGGTGTCCCCGCGCCTCCGCGCCCCGTGCCGCATACCAGCCTCCCCAACACACACACACACACACACACACACACACACACACACACACAGAGCACACACACACACAAACACACTCACACACACACACACACACACAAACACAAACACATTCACACACAGAGCACACGCGAGCTCCAGGCACACCCCGAAAGAGCCCGGCCGAAGGGCACCGCGCACCTCCCGGGCGGCCGGCTCGGACAGGAGGGGATCCCCTCCCGTGCTCCCCGGAGCTCTCCCGCGACCCTTACCTCCCTATCATAGTAGAATGCTGCTGCACGGCAGCTTCCAGTAGCCTCTCTAGAATAGTCCATTCCCCCATCGCTGTTCATCCGGAGACAAAGACTTTGGCAAGCGTAGGGGATCTCTTCACTTCTGCCTTTTTCACCCCTCCTATTTTTTTTTTTTTTTTTTCGGGGGAGGGAAAACAAACCGAAGAGCAGCTCGTCTCTACTGCCCGCAGTCCGGTGGCGGGAGGGCGGCTGGAGGCGGCAGCCCTGCCGAGGGTTCCCGGCTCGGCTCGGCTCGGCTCTGCGGGGCTCGGGGCCGCTCGGCAGCGGCCACCGGCCCGGCCCGCTCGGCTCGTGGCGCGGCGCGGCGGGCGGACCGGCGGCGTGGAGGGAGGAAGGTTGGCTTTAATGTCTTGCTGCCTCTAATCTGCCTTTAAGTAGTCTCCGCTTGCGTCACTGACAGGTTGGTGGAGAGCAGCCAAAAGCAGCGCTCGGATTTTCTCATTTTTATTATTCCGGTGAATACAAACAAATAAATGCAATAAAAATAAATGAAATAAATAAACGGAGGAGGAGGAGGGAGGGCGGAGGAAGGGCTGCCCCGGCAGGCACGAGGCTCACTGTGCAGCCTCCTTGCCGGAGCGCCCCGGCCGGGCGCCTGCTGCCCCTCCGCCCCCGCCGGCCGGCACAGCCCGCTCCGCCCGGGAGCGCAGCCCCGCCAGCACCGGGCCCCGCTGCCCCGCGGCCCGTCCCAAACGCTGCTCCAGGGCGGGAGCGCTACACGGCGCCCTCTCCAGCCATGGGCCCCTGGCCGGGGGTCCCTGGGGTTGCTGGGCTTTGCCTCACTCCTAGAGATCAAAACAGCGGTGGAATACAGCAGTGACCTTACTTGTTAGAACTGCTAAGCTCTGGAAGATATCTGACTTCAAGTTGCATCTTTATTCTCGCCTGATTACAGTTATAAGAATCACTGCGGGGAAATGAAGCTCATTTATACCCATTTCAGAGAATTCTGAGACTAAGGTTGTATTTATGCTAGAAAAGACACCAAATCTTCATGCAAAGCATCTCTAAACAGTACAAGAAAAAAGTATCTTGAATAAATCCCTGCATTATAGTCAGTCTGCACACTTTGTTCTCATAAACTGTGTTTAAAATTTTTTTTTTCATCTTACAGATACCCTTACAGACTGTACCTGAAACATCACCAAACATTTCCACACAAAACATTGGTACCAATTGGAATTGACTTCTCCAGTGAAGCAGTGTAAAATATATTCTCGTATTCTGTATATTTACAAAATAATCAAGTAAACCTTCACACCTGCTCAACTAATCTCATTAAAGAACAACATAAGAAAAATTCTTATTGGTCTTACCATAATATTCCTACATTGAATTCAGTAAAATCAAATTCTTTCTAAAGCAGAACTGCATAGGTAATAATAAATAATGTAGTCCTTTTTTTTTTCCAGTTCATGAACCAATTTCATGTTATGTTAAAGATGTTAAGTGTTTTCTGAATAAATGGGACCATGCTTCATCTGTGCAAGAAGGCATCTGTATGCTTTAGACTCCCCAAGGTTTGTTGTCTTTTCATTAGGACTATGCAGATGGTCTCTGCTTCACGTGATACTGGGTCAGTTGACTGATTGAATTAGGAAAGTATCAAACAAGAGAGGATCGGTGAATACACAGAAATTCTGCACAGAAATTGAGAGATTTTTATTCTCTCCCAGTCAAGAGTCTTTTGACTTTTGTATATTGTTTCTAAAAATTGCTTCTGCAACACCAAAGCTAAAAAGAAGAGGTTGGAGTTTGGTTTGGTTGGTTTCAAGAGGACTGTGTTATCTATCCAGCTATGCTGATAACTGAGTGTCTCATATAGACCAAAATTTTCTGTTTGCAGATGGATCTGAAAAAGAGAAATCAAAGCAGTAAGGGAAGCAGTAAGCCTTGTGTAGAAGGAGAGAGGGCAGGGAATATGCTAAGAAGCTAATGATGATAATCCTATTTAGCACACCAAACAGAGGGGAAACCCATGATAGAAGCTACTGAAGAGAGCAGAGAAGATTTTTGTTCATAGACAAATAACAGAATTTCTACAAAGGAAAGCTGTTCCCTGATACTGGGATAGAAAACTCTTTTATCTGAGCTTTTAGGACCCTTAAATGAAAAGGAATTACATTCTGATCATATCGAAAACTGGCCTATTAATTAACAGTTATTCAGTGTTTCCTGTGTTCCTGATAGCCCAGTCATGAAGACAAGGAGGGGAAATATCATAAATGAATGCTGAAAACATATAAACATTGTTATTCAATTGCTTTTGATTTAAAAATAGTTTAAAGTCAAATTCTTTCAGACCTTCTTTTACAGGAGTGGCATCTCATTCTGGAATACCTGATATCTCTTTTTTCCACAGTAACCTCATATACCACCCTGCAACCACATTCACACATAGCATACTTGGCCTTCCTCTTGAGAAAATTTACAGGACTTCAGACCTTGGTGAGTTTTGAAAAAAAAATTCAGTGAGAAGGCCAACATTCATTTTACATGGCTAAAAATTTAAAAAGAAGTTTCTATACCTCAAATTTACATATATGATTTCTGAGGCTTTGAATTTCTGTCCTTTATCTGAGGCCTGACTTGCTGTCAAAATAGAAGTAATAAGAATCAACGTGATGTTCTCTGAATGTTTTACACAACAGTGAAAAGTGTATGAAGAATGCAATTAACTGCATTTCCATTATCCTTTATATGATATATGAGCAACCTCTGGACTTAGCTCGCAAATTGTCTAAATCAAAAAGTGCTCAGACTATGTATAGTCATGAGTGTAAGTTGTAGACATAAGAAGATTTTCAGCTTCTAAAGGTTCATCTTAGTTTTTACACCATTCCCCTGAATACTTCAGCCAATGGCAAAGCCAGGATTTGCAGAGCAGCAGGCTGCCAAAGATGCTGTGGATGTATATTGCACAGTGTACATATTCAGATTGGAAACCCATGCCTACATTTCATTAAAAAGCATTCAGGATTATCAAAACTTTATGTCTCCTGTTTTATGAAGAACTGTTTCCTAATAAAGGAGCAATAACAGTTTGCAACAGGGCTAAGCTTGTCTTGTTCAATATTTTTATCTGTTGCATAGAAAGGAAACAAAATCAACTTGCTATTCCACACATAGGCTTTTGGGTGGTAGGGTGCATTTTTGTTCCTCTTGGTTTGCATTCAAAGACAATAAGTATTCCTGATCCATCCAAATTCAGCATAAACTCTGTCATTCCTAACAGGATCTCAAACAATCTTTGCAAAAGGAAATTCAGTCTGCATGTGTTCAAAGACACCAGTGCCGTGATATTAATTTCTGATGAAGTAATGTAGACTAAGTTGATCTTGGATTAGGTCTGGAGAATGAGACTTGAATGTGTCCTCAGTTTGAAGCCAAACTGAGGTTAATCTGTCTGTAAGAAGCTGTAGGCCAGATTCTCTCTAAGAAATCCAGCCCTTTTGCCCTGATCTGGTTTTGTAAAGGGTCTGGAGAGCAATCAAGTCTTGCAGGATGCACATTCCTCAAGGAATATACATACTGAATATACATACAATATGCATAACAAACTGAGAGCAGAACTGATACATTTGGCTTGTCTGTCAGACCCCCTGCAACCTGGACATGGAGAACATGAGAGGGTCAGGATGAGGCAGCCACATGGCCAGTGCTGTAATACAGTGTGCTAAACAGCATTATTCCCCTGCTTCCCTGCTCTCTCTGCTGAGGTTTACTAATGTAAAAACACAATACAGATCTTACCTGAACCTTCCACACTCACTGCCTCCTTTTAAAGTTACACATTCATCCTAAATTTACACTAAATATTTTATCTTAAAATGAATCAATTATTAGTACTATGCCAACAATCTCCCTCAATGCAATTTTTTGCAGCTGCTTGCAGTGGATCCATCATCATAGCATATGAATATATGTCATATTTATATTCTAAAATTGCATGGCAAATGACCATATTTCATTGTTACACTGGAAACCACTATTTCCACCATTTGTAGCAAACTTGAACAAATTACTTAAATAAATTTAAATTAAATTAAATAAATATAGGCTAATAATAAATAAAATAATGGAGTTTTCTTTTCGCAGTTTGTGTGAAAAAATTACATTGCTCTATAGCTGTATAATGTATAATGTGACTGCATTTTCTAACTAGTGTCACAAAAGAGAGATTTTTCAGCATTACTGTCATAAAGCTTTAGAACATTCTTTGGAAGATTCTACAATAAATGTTTCACTTCTGATAGTATTTGGTGTAGTCCATGAAATATAAGTCATTAGCTACTAAACTGAGAATGTCTTTTTAAGACCTCTCATAGCCATCTGCTATGCTCTGTTTTCATTTGGTGCCATGTGTGTATTAATGAAATGATTGCATCAGATTAAATCTTTTATTCATAAAATCATCTAGGTCATCTGCTTCTACCTACACTTTCTCTCTCATTAAAATAAGCATTTGTGTGTACATTCCCTCTCCACTGTATGAGTACAGCTCTAGCTACAGTTAGCTGCTGAAAGTAGATCTTAATAAGAAATCCCTCTCCACGTCTTTTTCTCAAATGAAATTCCCTCAAAGGATAACTCTAGTATATCACAGCAGAGAAAGTGTATTTTTCCCACAGTTTTGAAAGTAATGACTTCCCAAAAGGTAAAAGATTTGGATGTGCTAATGACTTCAGTCCTTGACAAGAGAAAGCAACATTGCAAGAATATTATTTTTGCTGCCATGAAATGGGTAGCACACTCTTCCCATCAGCCAGCAGTGTTTGTGTCAAAGCTGTCAATTGCAAGGTGGGCTCCTGTGGTCCTTGTTGTGAGCATGGAATAGAGCTTGCATTTATATCCTTCATGCTTGACAGTAGTTGTGCCAAGTGCACAGAATTCAGGGTTTCCTGTAATGCATAAACAAACAAAACACTCTGATAACTTAATAATCAAATTAAGACTCTATTATGCATCAGAGGTCCATATCTACAAATGAAGATTGCAATAAATGAAAAGCTATTCAAGAAAACAAATAATGTAATCAGTGAAGAAGGAATAAATCTATGAATAGTCATTAACTTTGAAAGTGAGGGTTCATAAGTCATGTTGAAGCTCCATAACTATTCTTGCAAGAGGGTAAGGGGGCTATCATAAGAAACATTCACAATGGGGGCAGGTAGTAAGTAAATATTCCACAATCTTGTGAACTAAGGGGATTTAAAATATCAAAATAGAACTGCTTTAAAGAAAAAAAATTAAGTATCATACTTTCTAGTTACAGAATATTTTATTTCCTGACAGAAAAAAAATCACCGAAGTTTTATGGGGCTCTTGTAAGCTGTCCACAGGGACCTTTCTATGCACAAATTAACAGCTCAAATCAATTTCCTAGGAAATAACTTGGACCTATATAGTGAGTTACACTTGCATTTACTTCTGGCATATTTACAGCTCCTAATGCAGCAGCATTTACACTTCTTGCAAACTCAGATTTATTTGCAGGTAGGATGCAGCCAGGAGAAGGAAAATATCTTTGGAACAAATACTTATTACTAGACAGGCTCTGCAAAGAAATACAAAAGTAAAATATTCTACTGACCAGATCATCTGCTGCCAGTCTGTTGAGTTTCCTTTTTGACTCTCACCAATCTCAAAAAAGCACTCACATTGTGCTAAAGCATCCAAACATCCATTAATGTAATTTCATGGATTATGATGACTTAAGTGTAAATTTGTAAGCCAATCTTATGTGAGTTTTTGTTTCAGTTTTCTTTTTAAGTTTTCATATACACTAATAAAAGAGCCTTTCAAAAACACCTTGGACAGAAAAGAGTATGAAGTATTCCTCTATAAACAGATTTAGTACACATTTTAAGGATGAAAAAGATATCTACATACTAATATAATAATTAATTCAATATGGGAGTGAAAATTTTTCACTATTGAACAAATGATTTTATTCCTAGAGTCTATCTTCTTTCAAAGATACGTATTACGAAATAAATGTAGCCTAATATAACTGATTAGGGCATTGTGGCAAAATACCAGCCAATTATACCAGTATGCCAGAGCCAATGCAGAATATTGTTAGAGTCAGTTTGGCAAACCTTATTTTTTTCTTTTCCATCAAAAAGAGTTACAGATTGTCATCAGAAGAAACATAATTTAATTTAACTTTAATAATACCTTTAAAAATGTATATTATATCATAATATCTTCATTCTGTGGTAGTAAATTTTCATTGTACTAATAGTAATTCCCACTGGCTTCAGATGAGCCAGAATTTTAAAACCTTGAAGATATTTGTACCAGAACATTTTAAAAATTTTTATGACAGAATATGAGTTATGAGAAAGTTATTGAATGCTTCAGAATATCCAGAACAACAGAAAAATAAAATCCAGTAATAAGAAAAGAGTCCTCTCTACTGGAACTCCTGGCAGCATTTTGATGCTTTTCCTATTCCATACCAAAAATAAAACAAACAAAAAAAAAAGAAAATAAAGGTTGAGAAATCATGCTTCAGTATTTCAGCATGAATGCATTACATCAAGCACTTTTTTTCAGACCTACTGCTTATCTCTGCCCTGTCTACATTTGCCTTCAACCAAATGCTGAATCTCTGCACTCCCAGCTGCTTTCAGTTCGATGACGTGGTTTACTAAGGAGTTCTTTTCCTTTGTTTTGATCACTACACCACCATATGTCTTCAGCATTCCTGGTGCCCCCACTCTTGTCCTCTCCCTCCCCATCTCGCCAGTCACAGAACGGAATTCACGTTACATTAAAGCTTCCCTTCAGAAGCCAGGCTGAAACAATCCCTTGAAATAACTAGGGCATTCAAGTGATTGACTTGAAAGTAAACTATGTCAGTGAACGGGAGTGAAAAGCAGGAGCTCAGTAAGAAATGAGATGGTTTTTAATCCTTCTGTCATTCACAGATTCTACAGTTGTAACAAAAATTTGTGAAATATATTTGATATTAATTCTATTCCAGATACATAAGGTATAAATACATATTCCAGGGTGCACGAATGTATGTATTTATGCATGTGTGTCCTGGCTGGGGAGTTCTATGGGGTGAGACAGAAACTGTTGAGGGGTAAGGTGGATCAAGTCAGGTTGTCAAGCTGGGCCTGGAAAAGCAAGTACTATGTAGACATGGAACTCCAGAAAGACTTGAGCTGGACAATGGGACTCATTTTCAAAATAACCTCATAGACACCTGGGCCAGAGAGCACAGTATTGACTGGGGGTGTCATATTCTCTATCATGCACTGGCCTCTGGAAAAATTGAGTGGTATAATGGAGTGTTATAAACCACACTGAAAGTAGTGGGTGGTGGAACTTCCAAACACTGAGATTTACATTTTGGTGAAAATTGGTTAACACCTGATTAGTTAACACCTGATTAGTTAACGCTGCAGGCTCCACCTCTTGAGCTGGCCCTGCTCAGTCAGAACCTGCTTACCACAGAAGGGGATAAAGTCCCCCATAGTGCACATGAGGAATGTGTTAGAGAAGAGTGTCTGGATTAAGCAAAGGCAAACCCATCCATAGGAATTATCCAGGAATCCTCCTCTATGAGATTACTGAAGTGAGTTAAATTGGTTCTGTGGGGAAAATATATTTGAATTTCACAAGATTTTAGACTTTGTCCCAGGTAAGATCCTAGGTAAAAGCTATTGAATTTTGGCTTTCAGTGACATTAGTACATATGGACCAAGAATATATAGCCATGGATTTGAGAAAAGAATCTTACATACTTTGTGGAGGTCATTAATTTTTTAAAAAATTATTTTCAAATTAATGCGAGTTTATAAATATTCAGTAGTATCAGTTTTTTAGTCTAGAATCTTTAATCTAGTATATAGAGCTAAGCACTTTTACTGGAAATTACCAATTTATAGAGCCAGAACGTTTTCTCAGACCCATTCCAATCATGCACATCTGAAATTTCACAGGAGGTGATTAAAACTGGCATTTTTGTGAGTTCCACAACTGTTACTAACAAACAGCATCTGCTCAATGCTGTGCAACATGCTTTGTTTTCATAACACCATTTGTTAATCTTTCCTAAAGAAAAAGATTTCCAGGATGAGTATTTAATTAAATTTTGTAATGTTTCCATTTCAAAATCGAGCAAAATCAAATTCAGAATATCAATTTCTCTTATGTCACAGGAAGTTGAATGCTTACCTATAGATTTGCAAAATATTTCATGTTCTGAAATATTCAAGTCATAACTATATTTTTCAGAATCTGTAGAAATGGTGTACTTTCAACTATAATGCAGGAATCTGTGACACAAGAGAAAAAGATAAATTCAATCATTCATGAAACATTGTAGGATAGCTGCAAATGTGTGTGATTTATTTATGTTTTTAAGAAAAGGACAAATCAGCATTATGTGTAATGACGCTATAGATTGGAAGTTACAGTTTATTTTTCTAGATGACAGTGAAACCCATAATTTCTTGCATAGGTTAGAGTTGCTCAAGGGCTGCACTGATTTATGAAGATCCTATGCAAATCTGTCCTTGTTTGAATCAAGTATTTACTTGGCATTTTAGATTTAGAAATTCTGCTCTGCAGTGTTTGCAACCTCTTTCACACTTTTCCTGCAAGAACCTGAGGATTGTTTTCCTCTGATCAACTTAACCAAGCTATCACTGATTTATAGGGGAAAAAAAAAGGAAAGGGGCTGCATTACACACCCTACATTACACACCTCTTGTGTGGATAAACACCTAAACCAGAGCCTGAACCACAGAGTCTTTAAAATATTTGTCAGTTGAACTTCAAGGGATGCAACAGAGTGTGAATGTCATATATTTATATGTATATGCAAATGGATAAATATTTTATATTGTAAACATTTTTACCAACTATTGATTTTTTTTACCAGTTACTAAGATGTATTGGCAATAATAGATCAGGTTTTACCTATGTTTTCTGGGTTTTTTTCAGGTTTTCAGGCATCTCTTACACCTGTAAGAGTGTAAACACACTATGTGTTTGTATGTCTATACCTGACAAAACACAATAAAAGAAATCTCTTTTCTTCAATAACCCTCTACATAATATCTCCATTTCACACACAAATTTCTCAAGACAGAGTCACTCAGACTGTATTCAAGCCCATAAGGAGGTCATACCTCCTAACATGGGAAAGTAACTCTCCCTTTCCCCTTCCTGATTTTCTACACAGAGGCTGGATGAAACACATTCTTCCTTGTGGAAACTTCTAAGAATGAATCTGTGAAGGACTTGTTGCATCCCAGAGACTTCCCTTTGCCTAAAAAGAAAAGAGGTTTTACGGTGAATTAAAAAGCCAGAAGGACTAGGGCCCTCAAGCTTTTGATTTAATTAAGATTTTTCAGTGCTTAAAATAGATGAAAATTACACACAGCTTTCAGATGGGAGTTTCAAGATGCCATGGTGAGACATAGCTCCCCACTGCTTTCTCAAAATGGACCCTCTCCTGATCTTAAAAGATAGAAATCAGTTGATTTCCAGCCCTGGTTTCACTGTGTAAGTATATCCATCCTACAGTTTTAGTGGACAAAAATCAGGCAAGGTGATTCAAGTATTTTCTGATAAGCACTTAAAGGCTTCATCTCTTTAAAATGCATTTCAATCAGTGATATGTAAAAAAAAAAAAAAAAAACCATGGATAAATTATTGGTCTGCTTTGTTTCATTAGTGTTTTTTGATACACTTCATCATTTTAACTATTTCCTTGGCTTGAGGGATCAGTCTTGGGACAGAAACTGTATTACAAAGGGAAAAGGCTCACAGGAATGCTAGTGCAATGGGGAAGACAAAAAAATGTCAGCCAGTCTCACAGGGTTTTAATAAATATTTGTGAAGCATATTCAGTTTAATTACACCAACTAGTTATCAAAGTCCAAAGCCATGCTACCTGAAATGTCAGTGCAAACTGTACCTTGGGCTTGAAGGCACAATGCACAGCAAAAATAAATGTGTGAAATCCAAATATGACTGCCACAAAAACAAACAAAATATGAGAGAAAACATGAGCTCAAAGATAGATCAATTAATCCAAAGAACACCAACTAGACAGGTGGATGAGTCACACACACAGCGTAGGCACAGCTTCTGCTGAATGGAAAATACAACTTAACACCACATGTTTCACTCTGAAAGACAATGAGGCCAACATGATAAAGTAAATTGGGTGGCAAGACTCCCACCTGCACCATGACTGTAGAAACATTCTCAAACAGGGAGCTGGGTCTGAGTTTCCCCTTTTGAAAGGTCATGTTTCTTATGATCAACCCTTCTCAATAATGTGATTTTCTTCAGTTTTTAAGATTGGGGTGGGGGCGGGAGCAAGTATAATGTAAAGACATTGATTTTGACATCATAAATAAGATGCTATGCTTTCTTTTCACTGGGAGGATTGTTCAGAGAAATATATCAAGTGTATATATCAAAATAATTAAATTAAAAATATTTAATTGTTCTTTTCCCAGCAGCAGGGGAAAACAGTCTTTCCAGAACTGAAAAATGCCAACATACTTGCTTCACGAGGCATGATGATTGTCCTGCAGAGACCTATCACAGCTGCCTCTGAAACAAATCAAGTATGCTGCTACAATGGCTGTAATTAACTTGTTAAAATATTTTTATTTTTCATTAAGTGAATGTGTAGATAAGAAAATCAAATACACACAGAAAAGGCAAAGTTAAAGAAGTACATAACCCAAATTCTAAGTGGACTTCTGTGACTGGGTATTATTACCTTCTAACTTAAGAGAGCACAAAAGTGTTTCTTATTTATGATATTTATTATGATAATCATTTCCTCAGAAGTCAGAGAGTATATTCAGAGGTATGCATCAGGTTGCACTAGAATCTAGATTGAATCACACAGTGTGAAATATCCACACAAAATGCCCTTTCACAGAGACAAATATCCACTTGATTATTTTTAGCTGCTATATTCAGTGGTTGATTGGAAGCATGCACTGGAGATTTACAGCATAGGAAGGAATAAAAATGTTTTGGAAAATATCCATACCCTCACCTACTTTAGACAGCCCTACTAGGATCATCAGCTTCAAAACAAGAGCAGTGTTTAGATTTATCTGACCTGAGATTTTGGCCCTTTTTTTTTGGCCCTTTTTTCTTTTCTCTCTTTTTTTTTTTTTTTTTTAATGGACCTAAGAATATAGTGCAGCCTTTTTGTTCCACATTTAAGGTATATCTGAAGTTCTAGTCCTCCAAAGAAATACTTACTGAAGCAAAATATATTAGACTCTTCAAAAGATTTTTCAAAAGGCAAATTTGTAAATTTTAAATCATTACAGAAATGGCTGAAGTTTGATACAGTACCCTCTTTCTCTAGCTGCTTCCCTCCGTTGCTTTCACCAGGCAAATTGTGGTTTTAGAAAGACCAGGGAATTGGGAAGAGAATAGCAAATGAACGGGAAGAGTTCATGCCATGAATTAACAGCAGGAGTGACTTGTGACACACAGGTCTTGCTGATAGCCCAGGAATTTCATTATATACTCTTCAGTGCCATCTGCTGTAACCAGATGCATTCAAAAATTTCAGAGATAATCAAATAGCCAGTCTCAATAGCTGCATGGCAGGGAACTCTAGGCTTAGGGTTGTTCTATGAGGCTAGAATCCCGTTAAGGAATCAAGCACACATCATTGTAAAAGATGAACAACTTGGTCTCAACTATGAACACATTCTTTCAACTTTTTGCCTCAATTTCTTAAGCTGTAGCAAAACACCCTTTACACAATTTAGGAAGAATTGTTGGTTTTGGACCACAACACCACCACCAGCCAAGCAGGGACAGAACTGCACCTGCTGGTGTGACTTGAGAGCAGCTGTCCTGAGAGCTTGGGAAAGAGAAGTCAAGAAACAATACCTTCCAAGGTACAAGGTGGATTTGGGTGCCTGGACTCCATAAACCTAAACTCATAAACTCATAAGACAACAGCAAAGCCTTTATCTCCTCTACCACCAACCATCAAAGCTGCTTTGTTAGATGAAGAAAATATAGCTCCGTTAAACACTAATCTTAAGGACATCTTAATGTCCTTTCTGCAGTTATTGCAAAGAAAATAATGATGACTTTTGTGTGCTTCTTAGAGCAAGTGTACAGTGTGATTGATTATATTAATTCTGTCCTTCAGGATTTAGACAGAGCTCTAAAGCTCAGAGTCCTAGAGAACAACTATCTGGAGAAAAGTAATTTTTTCCAACAGGAATTCCACAATTGTTCATCAAAAGTTATATAATGCATTTTCCAATAGAACATTTCATAAAATTCATGTACTGTCATGTATATTTTGTCTTTGTAAATTATATGCCACAGCATCATAGAATCATAAAGTTTGGAAATGACCCCCAAGATCATCAAATTTAACCTTTGCCCAAATATCACCACTAAACTACAACACAAAATGTTACTCCATGATCTGTTTTATGTTAGCTTTAGGACACTAAAACTTACATAGGGACTTCATTTCTCTGGAGGCTACAGACAGACACACAGAAAAATTTCCTATACCTAAAACCTTTTAATCTAACTAGTCAAAACAAAGGAAAAGAAAATCAAACCAAACATCTTTTTTTCTTTTTTCATACAGAGAAATTCCAGCCAGTAGCACCTGCACTGCATTTCCAGAATGGGGAGTGCTGTAGATTTAGGAAAGAACCACCAGCAGTTTGTTGGGTTTTGCATAGCAGTATTTATCTGTTCTGTGGTATTTGTGATATTCTCTATACTTAGATTGGCAAATGCCACAAATTCCATGATAAATTTAAACACTGTGAGTGATAAATGTCAAGCTTTTAATAGCACCCACTGTCCCTCTGTCACCACATGACCCTATTAGGAGATTGCACAATCACTATCTCTGTGTAATTTCTTATACAAGAAATAGCCTCACAGCACTTTCAATGGCAAGATATTTGCTTTGTATGAGCAATGGAGCTCTTCGAATATCTCCTGCAAAAAGAAGAGCCTGCAGGATACTTACTATTCCTGATGATTTCACTTGCTCTTTATTTACAAAAATAAAGTCAGAATGTAGTTTCTTATTTTCATTAGGTGCCAGTACAATGGACAGAATTCATGATCTTAGCTGAAATGGCAGAAAAAGTTTGATGAAAGCAGGTGAAAATATGTTCCATCAGAAGGAAAAGTCTACAAAACCATTGCTGCAGCCATTAAAATGCAGAATGTGACACCAGACGTCACAAAAGTTTTCTCCTGCCATTTTTTACACTTTTAGCAGTATATTATCTCTGTGGCACTTTTTTGATTGTAAGAAGGAAAGAGTATTTCACATTGTCACTAAAAATACTTAATTCTGATCTCAGAATTCCAAAGTTCTGAGGTTTTCCTCTGAGCACAAAAATAAATCAAGAATTAACTTCTGCCTTAGGAACAAGGCTACAAAATATTCACAGTTTTGTCTTACTAAAATACCTCTGTGATGTTTCTGACCAGAAATATTTTCCTTTCCATTTGCTGTGTGGTACAGATGTGGTCTCTGAAAGTTGTTACCAAGTCAGTTGTATACTCTGCCATGGCACAGTTAAAGAGAAGGCTTAGGGAAAATATTGGTATGCATATATAGGCACAAATATGTAAAAATATATTTTGGTGTGCATGTATGTGTCTGTGTGTGTATATATATGTATATATATATACTTCTAATATATACATATAAGAAGTAAAGTGTTTTTTTCTTATTACTTGTTCAGTGGTTTGTCTTTAAAATCTGCTGAGATTTCTAGTTCTGCAAGAACTCTTCTCCTCCATGACTTATCAGAGAGTCAGAGCATTGTAAACACATATATACATACAGACTTAAAGTAGACAGTTTTCTTGTTTAAGGTTAATGGTTCTTATTCTTTTAGGTTTGGGGTTTGGTTTTTTAATATAAAATAGTGACTCTTTTTGAAGATGGAAGTCTGTGTCTTGGAAATAATTTATATAATCAAAATTAAATATAAATAAGATTGAATGTGAAATTTAGTGTCAGAACTCATCTATTACATGAGGATATGGCTTGTATTTCCTAAATGTTGATTTTTTCCTTGATAGCAGATACTGTAAAATTGCTGTACTTCTGGATGCTGTGGAAGAGCTCCCCATAACTATTGGCCCAGCAATATGTGCCTCCCAGACCCTTTCCTCCCCAGAAGGCATCAGCTGCATGTTTCACCTGCTTGCTGTCACAACCAGCTGCAGGGAGCTGAAGAGGGGGATACCTGTGTGGCAGGAGTTGCTGTGCTGCTGTATTTCCACTCTCTAGAAGAGCTGGAGTTGGAGTTGGAGGCCCCCTCTAAAATTCAGGTGCTCCTTGATCTCCCTTTGAGCACCACCTTTTTTTATTTTTTTGCAAAAGCATGTCCAGAAGCCACACTGCAACTCCCAATGCACTTGGGATCCTTTGGAAAGAAGGGATCATGTAGCCCTCATTATCATTGACAATGATAATGTCAATGACAATGTTAATCACCCTTTCTGGTGATCTAAACCTGAGGGGCTTAGAGACTCAGAACTAATCTTTAAGCTCTTTCTTACTTCCTTGCTACCTTCATCTTGTTTGTACCTTCCCAGACTTATTATATCATTTACATGTTACACAAATCTATGTCAGTAAAGTTTTAAGCTATGCCTCATCCACTTTTTTCTCTGTATGAATAAATATCTCCTGGTTAAAAAAATGTTTCTAAAATACAGATCATCTCCTCTACAAGAGCATACTACCCTGCTTTTGGTAGACAACATATATATTGCATTTTGTGAATTCTACCTTTATGATGATGGCAACATAAAATTGCCACCAGATATATTAATTTTTGTTAATGCCTACTATATTAATTTCATTCACTATTATTCACAATGGACAGTTTAATCATAAATTAAATCCATCCTTTAAATATATAACAGCATTAGAACATTCTTCCAATAATTAACATTTCTGATTGCTTACTTTTTATGTTTCAGCAATTGTAGCCATCCTCAGGATAAAAAGCAAAGGTAATTGGTAGTATATTAACTGCCTGAATTGCTTCTTTGTGAAGGGTAATGAGTGAGATTAAATAATCACTCATTTTTATAGTCTTTTATTCTCTTTCTCATATCTTGATAATGTAGAGACTTCTGCCACAGGTTGCTTCAGGGTAGGACAGGATTCAGCTGTTACTGGAAGCAAGCATCATTCTCTGCCCAGGCCTCATATACAGTTATCCAAACAGCAGGAGTTTATCTATTGTTTTCTATTTTAGTGTTAGTATTGTAGGTTAATCTGACTGTCACATATATTTAGAGTCACTTGATGTGACTAAGTATAAAACCCTCTCATTCTATATTAAAAAAATTACCACTCTACAGAATTCAATTATTCAAGCCAAAATTTTTCCTATTAGTGCTACCCCTCAGGCTGACTTTCTTAACGCTTTAGCTAAAACAGCCTTTTAAGAAAAGATTACTACAAAGTAGACAACTCTATCAAATTTATGACTTTGCTACCAATTTTTTTAAGGAAACTTTAAGCACAAACAAACATCTGAAATATGTCTTTATTTCCTGTAAAAAAAAAAAAAAAATCCATCTTTTTAAGCAGAATCGCAATGATTCCTTAGCACACATCTAGTAGAGATATTAAAAGCATCATGTTTTGATGGTAATTGTCAGTACTCCTCAAATGCCAACATGCTCATCAGTCTACAAGGTAAGTTTTCTGTAAGATCTGAGGGTCAGCCAACAGTGGTAATACCTCAATGCCTTTCAGTCAAAAGCACAAGTACTGGGCAGTGTTTTTCTGGCTGCCAGAACAGGCAATAAGATTTTGTCTCAGCTCTTACTATGTATGTCAGTATTTCTTAATACTATTTAGCCCTTCCTACTGAATAAAGCTTCTTTATGTAGCTTAAAAATCACACCAGACTAAGTTCCAGAAATTCCTTCCTCTCCATTTTATATACAGAGCAGCAAGGAGCTACAAAGTCAAATAACCAGACACCCTTCAGTGTGGCAGACAGACCTTTTTCCACGTATTCACACTGCTTTTCAAAATATGTGTGTTGGAACTATAATTTGGCTAAACATTTATTCTTGTTCTTCCATTGAAAAGGCATCTCATCAAAAGCTGTGAAGGTTGTCTGGGTTCCTTTAGTCTTCAAATTAATGTCAATTTCTTCATTAGGTGAGGTGTTTCAGAGGTGAAGATTGTTTACCACAGTGATCTTGGGTACAGATATTTTTAAATCTACCTTTTTCAAGGAAATATCCAAAGTAATTTTACCTATCATATGGGTGCTCTGCAGTTAGTTTCTGCATCTCATTTCACCATCTTCATTTTACATGCAAAATGTACAACACATTAATTCTTGTAAAATGTAAACAGAAGGCAAAGTTTAACAGAAGCCTGTCTTATCAGTATTCTGAATCCTAGATTATGACTTAATATTCAATTTTCAATCAATCAATTTAGATCTAGCTTTGCTTCCAGAGATAGTTATTATAATTCCCATATGAATGAATTACTAGTTTTCACTGCATTGAGTGGGAATACATAATTTTCAATGGCCAAATATGGGATAATTGCACTAAAAATGAATGCATCTGGAAAAACTCTGTTAGACGAAGAAAAGGGTAAGGCATTGATACTTTTTTTGTCCTGTCCTGCCTATATGCAAGCACATGCTATTTTGTACAATCCTTGTTGCTCCTATCCATTTCCACAAACTGTGAATTACAAGCCCCGAAATGCCTGTGGAAGGAATGTTTCCATCAGTCCTATAGTCAGTGGCTTCCCTCAGTTCCCTGCTGATGCCCACACGCCCAGCAGTGAATCCCTGATCAGAGTGAGTGTGGTGCCAAGTGCTGCCTGCCATTCCTGACCTGTCAGTCAGAGCCAGTCAAGGCAGGCATCCACTGGGGCTGACTTAGCACGCCCTTTGCATACTTGCTTAACATTTTAAGCTCCAATTAGTTGCAATTTATGTCCAGTATCACCCTATTAATTCACACGAATACCTGAGATAACCTTTCTACCCAGCCAAATCTTTCAAATTAGCAAGCAAGTCAAGTGAAAAAAGTGCAATGGTTCTAAACAGCAATACGCAAAAGTCATCAGCAAACATCTGTATTGGTCAGACATCTGGAAGAGTTCCCATGTTTTCAAGACACAAAAAATTTCTTCATTGTATGAATTTCAGAATATTTACCTTCAGTAGGAACGTTCTTGAGAGCAGTGGAGGCTGTTGACTATTCCTTAACAGATTCACAGGTTAATAAAGTTGTATTTTATTATATGAAGGCACATTTGCAGCAACATTTCAGTAATACTGTGTGCACTATTAAAATGAGTATTTCACGTTTATGTTTAAATGTTGTTATTGTTAAAATTTAATTTTTGTTTGCCTAAAATATGTAAATGAATGTCCATATTGTGAAATGTTTTATATGTCATGTTTATGTTTAAATTTATTTATAATTGACAATACCATCCAACTTCTCCGCCCAACCCCAAAAATATTGAGAAATATTTTAATATTTTGATTGCAAGGAGATGCTAGGAAATTACAGTGGTCCTGCAGTAAAATGCCACCTAATGATACGTAAATTAGGGGCAAACATTAAATATATCTTCATCTTTTTGAAAAGAGTAAAATTGGTTCAATATAATTACAGATCACATCTAATTACTATTTTTAATGCCTTTCAAGAAAATAAGAGCAAAGAGGAATGGAAAGTTTCCTAAAAAAAGTGTAAATTTTTTTTTAATTAACATTGGATTATAAAGTTAGCATGAAGTATTATATTTTCAAACAGCTCCAATGAAACTCAGCTAACTACATACACAGTTCGATACATGCTTTAACTGATTTCCTAACTCAAACTTGGGCATATTCCAGTCTGTACATAGTGGAATGTAAGACACTGACTGGTTCCATTACTTTTATGAAAATGTCCGAGATCATTCTGTACTTCCCTTTTTAGCTACTACTTTTTGAAAAAAAGTCAAAGAGCTCAGTTTAAGAAGTCTTGGTGAGGAACACAAACGGCCACAGAAATGTGCAGTTTATGATTATAGTATCTGGGTCAAATAGCAAAGAAAGGATAGCAAAGATTAAGGATTAAAAATCGCCTAAGATATATGAATGATGATGTGAAAATAATTGTGATTGTAACAATTCTGGGCTTATACAATAGAAGTTTGATTCCTGCGCATTAGTACAATAAAGATTTCACTTCTTTATCTCTGGCTTTGAAGAGATAGGGGAAGATTAGTAAGCTGTCAGTTTCAATTAATGTTTTGTCATAAATATTTATAGCCCATGGAAAACAATTGCATGAGTCTTTAGGATTGAGCTAATTATTTATAAATCACACTCTAAATGTATTAACATAATTCTTTTACAGAAGCTTTGGCTTTTAATAAATGAATATTAAAATGTCTGGCTTACAATGAATGGCATAGAAGAATCTTTCTTAAGTGAGTGAGTGAGTATGAGAGGTTTCCTTTCACTTTTTCCACTTACTGGGTCAGCCCTAAGGCTTTTTCTTTATAAGCCTTGAAATATATTGCTTCTTGCGTTCCAAATTTCAAAATTAAAACTATAGGGTGTAAATTCTTACTAACAGAAAACCATGACCTAACATGCATACATCAGTTAGGACATGGATGCAGTAAAAGTATTCATAGGTCTGATGGGAGTTTCCAAATCCCAGGGGTTTAGTCTCATTTTTCTGACCAAAAAATACTTGAAATAAGACAGAAGACAATATTTTGTAGGTTGCAAGTCCCAGATCTCGTTTATTTATAAAGCAATAAATATTAGAAGCACAAATAAATTGCACGGGTGTGTAAACAAACTGTACAATGACTGAAGAGTTCGGGAAGGTTTGCCAGAAGACTCCAAGAAGCATATTGTCGTCATCCTGAGTGGGAAGTAAATTGAGGGGGGAGTGCTTAGAAGCACTTGCGGTGTACAATGGATGGACCAGCTTCATCATACTCCTGTTTGCTGATCCACATTTGCTGGAAGGTGGACAGAGATGCTAGAATGGAGCCACCAATCCAGACAGAGTACTTGCGTTCAGGAGGAGCAATGATCTAGGATAAAGAAAAGCAACAAAATCCTCATTTCTGAACAGTGAATGCGTATTGTCATTGCTACACACCACTAGATATTTCCTCAAGCAAGTAAAGAACATTTCTATAATGGTATTGATCTTCAGCAGCTCTTAAAATACATGTAATGTATTAAAAAAATCTGTAATCATATTTTCTTCTCTTCTAACCAAGATAATTATTCTGATTAAATGGAATTTCTGCTCATCTGCCCATCAGCTCTTGATCTCATTTTTGAGTTGTTCCCATATCCCAGTTTAATGAAGCTGACATTGTCTCCACCTTTATCCACATTTTATAACACAGAGTCAAGTTCCTTACCTTGATCTTCATAGTGCTAGGAGCAAGTGCAGTGATTTCTTTCTGCATGCGGTCAGCAATGCCAGGGTACATTGTTGTACCACCCGAGAGGACATTGTTAGCATAGAGGTCCTTACGGATATCAATATCACACTTCATGATGCTGTTATAGGTAGTTTCATGGATACCAGCAGATTCCATACCTTGAGAAAAAAAAGACAGTAGGCCAGTGAATTATACAAGGGGTCTCCATGAAATGAAACATTGGCATTCCTGATCATCGTTAACTTGAACTTCTTTGGCCTTTTTCTTGTAAAAATGTTTCCTGATTATAAAGTGTTACAGAAAAATATTAAAAAAATAGAATTACAAAACTAATTTAGGAAGTGAACATTATTTGTTAGAAAAGGTAAGAATCATAATGCATGTGCAAAGGCAAGAGACTCAAAATATTACAAGTAAGATAACAAGTAGACATGTGAGATAAACTCATTTAGTAAATGTCAGTGGAAGAAGGGTATCAAGAACAGAAAATGTGACTATTGGCTTATGTCAGTCTCACTGAAAGCATTAGCTGAATATAGTAAAGACAGCAAATGAAGACAATAAGAATAGTTGAAGTAGAACTAAAGAAGACAATAGTAACTTCTTCAGTCTACTCAAAATATAGTCTATACCACTCAGAATCATCAAGGCAAGACATAACCGTGACACAGAATAAAGATATTAGTACTTGATGGTAAGAAAAAAGAAACAAGAAGCAAGTGGTTGTAGGTTGCATTCCAATTTGTTAATTTTAACAGGTGCTTCCTGAAAGGGCTGACACTGTATCCACAGTAAGAAGTCAGCTGATGAACAACTGCATGTACTACTTGGGACTTAGGAGTGTAACATTTGCTGCATCCGTCAGCTGCATGCATGACCAGCAAGGCTTACCATCTCGACCATGGCAATGTTAATTAGAGTGTATATAAATACACACACACCTTCACTCCATGTCCTTCCCCTCTCTGACACTTTACTTCTTCATGGAAGTAGATACTGTTTCGAGTGTAAGCCTTACAAATACAGCTCTGAAGGCTATTCTTGCCATCAGTGACACAGAATCATAAAATGTCTTGAGCTGGAAGGGACTCATAAAGATCACGGAGTCCAACTCCTTAATGATGGTATTGTAACTGTATGTTTTATCATTAAAAAACTGTGACCCTAAAACTTGATCTAAACCTTGCAGCAAAGAGCCTGGAACTCAGCTAATTACCACATGAGCTCACATCAAGCCCATCTTACAGGAACCAAATGATCTAAATTATTATTCATTCATGTCAGATTTTGTGCCAAATTTAGGTAAGCAGGAAGAGGAGCAGGGCACCTTCCAAATCTTCTGATTAATTCATACCTCCTACAGAAAGGAGAATTTCCTGGGAACACTTACCAATAAAGGATGGCTGGAATAAGGTTTCAGGGCAGCGGAAACGTTCGTTACCAATTGTGATCACTTGACCATCAGGCAATTCATAGCTCTTTTCCAGAGAGGAGGAAGAGGCAGCAGTGGCCATTTCATTCTCAAAGTCCAGTGCAACATAGCACAATTTCTCTTTGATGTCACGAACAATCTCACGTTCCGCTGTAGATATAGGAGAATCAAATCAAGCTTTGGATTAGCACAACACTAGAGAAGATGGTGGGCCAAGAGAGACGTGAGGATTTTCACAGCAGAGAAAAGCTGAAGGACTGACCTGTTGTCACAAAGGAGTAGCCACGCTCCGTGAGGATCTTCATGAGGTAGTCAGTCAGATCCCTGCCAGCCAGATCCAGACGCATGATGGCATGAGGCAAGGCATACCCTTCATAGATAGGTACATTGTGGGTGACACCATCTCCAGAATCAAGAACAATACCTGGGAGAGAAATGTCAGAGAGCAGCTGCAATCACCTACTGAATGCTTAGAGCCCTTACACACAGGAAGCAGCAAGAAACACAACAAAATAAAGGATTTTTCAGGCAGTATAAAGTAGCATAATTCTTTTTCAGTCACAAAGATCTTTCCAATTCTTTCTGCCTTTGCTTGCCTGGACATTCATGAGGGGTGTGAATTTTCACACAGAATACTTGCTCCACACATATTTTAGGATAATCCATAAAACCTGCCTTCCACCACTACTATACTGAGCAGTAAGAATATTTGCAATAGTGATTGTCTTGGTCTGATAATGGGCATCTTTGGTCCAGTCTAAACCCTTAAACAGGTTTAACACTTTTGTGACTGCAGTATCCCTACAGGAATGTCTCCTCATTTGCACCACAACAAGCAGTGGCACAGCCAGTTACATGGTGCCTCTCCAAAAGCAATGCAAATTGTCTGTGGAAAGAACAATGTGGACCTATTTTGTACTGGCTTTTATGCTACTGTTATCATTAATTGCTATAAACCAAAAAGACCTATTTTTCTGTAAATTTAATGTGTTTTCCTATTTAGAATGGAAAGGAAGGAGAGTTCCTGAAAGGAAACAGAATCTAAACTGTGTTTGTTTGTTTTACCTGTTGTACGACCAGAAGCATACAGAGAGAGGACAGCCTGGATTGCCACATACATAGCAGGTACGTTGAAGGTCTCAAACATGATCTGGGTCATCTTTTCACGATTAGCTTTAGGGTTCAAGGGGGCTTCTGTGAGCAAAGTAGGGTGTTCCTCAGGGGCCACACGGAGTTCATTGTAGAAAGTGTGGTGCCAGATCTTTTCCATATCATCCCAGTTGGTGATGATGCCGTGTTCAATTGGGTATTTCAAAGTAAGGATACCTCTTTTGCTCTGAGCTTCATCACCCACATAGGAATCTTTTTGACCCATACCAACCATAACACCCTAAGAGAAGAAAACACAGAAAAGCATTATTTGAGGAAGACGACATCACAGAGCCCAAACAACTACATCACAGACAGCTAGCCTGAAGCTGAGTCAGAAGAGGTTTGGGCTGGATATTAGAAAAAGGTTCTTCACCCAGACGGTGATTGGACACTGAACAGGCTCCCCAGGGAAGGGGTCACAGCACCAGTCCTGACAGGATTCAAGCAGAATTTGGGCAACTGTCTGAGGCACATGGTGTGACTCCCAGGGCTGTCCCATGTAGGACCAGGAATTGGACTTTGATGATTCTTGTGGGTCCCTTCCAAGTCAGGATATTCTATGATTCTGCAATTCTAACTATCTTATTTTCAAGAAAGGTACTAGCAGTCACACCCCTGAAAGGCTGTTTGGGAAAATAAATTTAACATTAATAAAATATTAAGTCAACAGAATCTGAGGTGTTCTCATAAAATCTTTTTTTCCTTCCATGAGATTAATGGATTTTCCCCCATTTATAATACGTCTCTTATATTCATATTCTTTTTTCTTATTTGTTTCTTTCTGATTTCCAAAAATTTGACTGAAAGTAAACTGCACAATATCATGAGCAGGAAAAGGAGTTTCTAAACAGGACAATACAGAGGGAAACTAGCATTCTACTGATCAAAGATACTTGATATTACTATGCAACCTTAGCAGTAATTTATCCAGGATTAAAAAAAAAAATACAAATTGTAAATGTTTTCATTAAAAAACCCATTTTTATGGAGTTTCCTGCCTCTGAATTTACCTGGTGCCTCGGGCGACCGACGATGGACGGGAAAACGGCCCTGGGGGCATCGTCCCCGGCAAAGCCCGCCTTGACCAGCCCCGAGCCATTGTCGCACACCAGTGCGGTGGTTTCCTCGTCGTCACACATCTTCGGGCGGAAGCACGAACCTGGAAAACAGCAGGGCGGCACGTTCAGAGCCCCGCGGGCAGCCCCTCCGCGCCCTCCCGCCCGCCATCCCGGGCAGCACGGCCGGATCGCTGCGGCGGGAGCGGGAAATTTGAGTCGTCCCGGGAGGATGCTCGACGGCTCGTGGGCAGAGCTCTAAACGGGATCCGTCAGCCGCTTTCTTCTCCGCGCTTTAAAAGCCGCCCCAGCTTGCAAGACTCTCAATTAGGGCGTCATTAGCGGATCCCTCCGGCCGCAGATCGAGAAGGGAGGGAAAGCTTTTTAAGTCGCAGGGATGTCGCTTCGCGGGCGGCGAGGCGGCGCGCCCGTCGGAGCGCGGGCGGTGTCCCCGGCAGGAGCAGCGCCCAGCCGGGAGCTGCACGGCCCCAGACCCGGCTGCGCCTGCACGACCGGCGTCCGCCGCCCGGCGGTGCCTCCCGTCCATCCCTCCCGTGTATTCCATCCCTCCCGTGTATTCCATCCCGTCCCGTCCCGTCCCACCCAAAGCCTCCCGGCCCGCCCCTCGGGGCTGCGGGCGCCGCCGCGCTACTCACCAGACCAGCACCGGCGGCGGGGGGGCAGCGGAAGAGACCCGGGCTGCTGGCTCGGCGGAGACGCCCCAATTTATACCCCCCGAGGGGCAGCGTCGTGCGGGGCCGCGGCGGACCGGGGCAGCCACCTTCTCCTTATTTGGTCGCTCCCGCGGCCCCGAGCGGCCGCGCAGCCATGAATGGAGCTGGGCCAGCCCCGGCGCGGCGCGGCCTCCCGGCCCATGTAAGGCAGGCGCGGGGCAGCGCGGCCCCGGCCGCCGCATGGCCAAATAGGGAGCCCAGCGCAGCCCCCGGGGGTCAGCGCCGCCGGGCAGGGGCTGCAAGGGGCCGGGAAGGGGCCGCAGCCCGGCTCGGCCCCCGGGGTCAGCAGCCGCCGGTGCCCGGCCAGGTGCGGCGCCTCCAAGTCGTGATGCTCGGGCTTGGCGGAGGGTGCGAGGGAAGCCGCACGGGTGTTCTCGCCCCCGGCTTTTCATTTTTCCATCGGAAAGAAAAGGCCAGTCGAGCTTCTGTTTAATCAACGAGTGATAAGGTTACTTCGGTGCCAACAAGTGAGGCTCCTCTCCTGCATGGGGGCGGCATCTGCTCTTCTCTGCTGCCTTAGGAAGGAGCAGTGCATACTCAATTTCTTTTAAACTTTGATGAGCACATGCTGTAAAGATCACCCTTTTCTCTGCTTTTGGCTGACATCTATAGCACAAAATGGGATGTACTCACTCACTTAGGTTAATATGCATATGCTGAAACTCCTCGCCTTTGCTCTTTTAATGCACACCAGATCAGCGACAGATAGTGATGTGTCTAGGGCAGAGGACGAGATATGGAAATAGCTTGGACAAAACCCAGCTATGGTATTAATGTAATGTGACAGTTGTTTTCCTGCTCAATTGTTGAAACATCCACATTGATAATTTGTTGCAGCAGTGGAACCTAGCAAATCCATGTGTCTTCAGGACTTTTTTTTATTTGTTAAAAATAGAAAGACTGGAGAGGCATCCCTTGAGTGGGTTTGGCCTGGTATGTGAAAGCAGAGATTGTCAACTCATGTCCCAGAGAGACTCATTATAATGTGGAGTACAGTGTCCTCCAGGAGCTCATCTTGTAAAGTGCCCATGTCTGCCTGTGAAACAATGCTGCGATGCAGTGGGGAGAACTGAGGTTTGGGACAGGAGGGAATGGTGAGATTCAAAGTCAAGAGAGGAACAACACTCAAGTGGATCAGCTGCTTAAACACAGGTCCAGTTCATGAGATGCCATACAAAGGCTGGCAGACATCACATGGGTGTATACATCTTAAATTATGTGGAAAGAAAGAGCTTGTGAATGCTACACAACCTTCAGTCTGGGAGCTTTGAGAAATGTTCAGGGAAGAGCAGTCTGTGCGGTGGTTTAGCTCTGACAAAGCATGCAACAACTGGAAATCACTATTTGTTTCTAAAAGATATCCAAAGGGGGCGTCAGAGACCCTCAGACTTTGATTTCTTCTGAAATCAGCGATTGTGGCATCAGTTTCCTTGTTTCTAGCACAATTAATGAGGTGGTTAGCTCCACCCCAACCCCAGTTTATCTTGGGTTTGTGCCAACTTATGAGCACAGCTCTGAAAGAGATGGTAGCAGCAAACTTCTTGGATAAGCTCCTGCTTTTCTTTAAGTGCTGCAAGGAAAGAGAACCTGTTCCAGGTGAGACACCATTTTTGTACAGAGTTGTGTATGTTTATTTAATACATCAGTATATATAAATATATATGCCCATATATATTTTATATGCATGTATTTATCTGTGTGTATATGTATTTATTTATATATTTTTTTTTTCTTTTTCTTAGCTACCTAAGAAAGGCTGTGTAGGACTGTGAAATGCAGTGACCTCAAAAGGTCAAAGCAGCAAAACACTGTGATTCAATGCTTCTGCTCTGGACAAGCTTTGGCTCTTTCTTTGCTTTGTCTTGATGGAAAATCAACCAAAATCAATACTGGTGGGATAAGGACCCCAAGCAAAAATATGTTTATCTAAATTGATCAGGCCCACGTAACAGACACTTGGAAATGTTTTGGTGATAGTGATGCCTGTTTATACAAGAATTCATACAGATGCAGGGATTTCTAAGTATATACACCCTGGCACAGAGCACCTTTTCAAAGAGAAAAATACCATATGCTGCTTTCAATTTTAAAAAGTCAGCATATTTTACCCCATGGTAAGTTGCCATATATAGTTTAAATCTGCTTATTTTTTTCCCTAGCACATCTTTTCTACAGAAACCATATAATGTGAGGGATTGACCAGCTTTGCCAGCACTAGAGATTAGTTTACAGTGTTATCTCAGCTGTTGCTCAGTTCAGAGGTGTTGCAGTATTTACATAGAAGTCCACTGCTGATAACTGCATTGAATTCCTCCCCAATCAGACCCTCTGTGACACATCCTACATTCCCTCTGGCTAGGGAGAGACAGACTCTCCTGAAACTGAGACAGAGCCAGCTCTCACTGAAAAAATCTATGAAACAGATTGTATTTTCTTGTTTACTGCCTAACCAAATTTGTTTTCTGTACTATCTCCTCAAGTTTTACGTTTCTAATCCAGCAGGACTCACAGTTAGGATCCCGGTGCACTTGAGAACTCATCAGTCCACAGACCAACACACTCCCATTTATTGCAAGGTCGAATGAAAAGGGCACAACACAACATATGTCATCACAAAATACCATTTCCTGCCTTGTAGCCACTTGAAAATTGCCCAGCTAAAGTTATTACTTAGGCCAAAATAATCCACAGACTTGAGTAAACCAGAGAAGGAAAAACCTACTGAGGTATGTTATGCAATGTCATCTACAGGAATAACACTCCAGCAGCTCTGGCTGACCAGGGCCCCCACATGCTGTGTACACTTTTCATGACTTAGCTGTTGGGAGTGACCCCAGGGGCAAGGGAAACACAGGCAGTACAGGGTGTTGGAGAGCAGACAGACATGATCTGCATGTCCCTAGAACAGCCTGAACACACAGGAGCATGAAGCCTCAATGTGTATGATTATTAATAGGAGAGCAAAATTAAATACATGTATGTCTGTATATATATAGAGAGATGTGTATATATATATATACATATATATATATAGGAGACACATGAATATGGGCAATACTGGATGTGGTGTTCAACCAACAACACACTGTTGTGGCTGCAGCCGAAATGAGAGCATGAGTCCTTACCTCTGCATCTCTGCATGGTAAAAATGTGAACCAAAAAATCACACTGTGATCTTATGATGCCTAGAAATCCTCACAACTGCAATTCAGCTTTTGACTAAAAAAAAAAATACAAAAGCTTAAAAATATAGCCATGATTCTTTAAGGGTTTTACAGCATAGAACACTTACTACAACAGACTTCAGATTATTTACAGTATTTAGCAATGCATTCAGAAATTGGAGATGTGTAGGATTGGGTCCTCTCTGTATTTTTAGTTCTGCCTTTCAGGTTTTTTTTTTTTGTAAATTTCCCAATAAAATCAATAAATTTTTCATAATATACCAAACAATTTTATGTACAGTATATCCTGACCTATCACATTCTACAGCAACTTCTCACTTAAAATCTGCTCTTTCTAAATCCAATGGATGTTGACATATAAAATCTGTCCTAGCACAGAGCCAAATGTTACCTCTCTTAAGCCTCAGGCCAGTGTAGTCTTTGAAAGAAACTTAACATTTTCAAGAATAAGAAGCAAATGCCATTCTGACAGGTTTTCTTTTGTCTCACAACAGCTGTTTGGAGCTATATGGTCTTTAGAAGTATAAGCAGTATTACAGTAAAGTCTTGTTGATGGGCAGAAGTCCTGATGAGATAAGAATGCCAAACATGCAATATATGATGAAAATCACTGTCATGAAGGAGTCACTGTCACGAAGGAGCCATGGGTTGTTATCAGTGTCTGTGCAATTATGAATCTCCCTGTGAATGCAGACATACCAAGAGAAGCCAGAGAAGACAGTTCTGCAGTCACCACAAATCTGAAATTATTCCCTATGAAACTATTGAAGTCTTGAACCTTCCAAGTGAGAAATCTTTCTCCTAGAAGAGTCTCCCAGTTTAATAATTACATTGTCTAGTAAACTTTTCCAGAGAATTCACTGGGTGTTCCCTTTTCTTAATTATGTCTCATCCACCCAAGTACTAGCCCATGTTTCATGCTTTATATATTCCTTGTCTCCTCAGCATTTAAACCCTTCACATAATTGCAGGCTCTTATCATCTCCCTGCGAGTCTCTCTCACTCGCTCATGTGCTGCTGCACTTCTATAATTACCCTAAAACATCTTAAGTGTGTGCTGAAAGGGTAAAATCATGGGGTAGGCACTGGGAGTCAGATGTGCAGCTGAAACATGTTGTTGCAAAGCTGAGAGGTTTAGCCACAGGCAGCCTAAGTGGAGGTGAGTGGCAGTCAAAGGAGTTCATTCTTCTGAGTCTCTCATCCTCCAGGAGTATTATTTGCCATATGTCAGTTCCAAAGAAAGGATGAGATTCTTACTTCCATTCTGCACCTCTCCTGTGAGGAAAAGCTGAGAGAATTGGGAGTGCTCAGCCTGAAAAAAGGAAGGCTTCGGGGTGACCAAATTGTGGCCTTCCTTCTTGCGGTTACTTCCTGGAAGTAACCTAAAAGAAAAATAGAGAGGGACTTCTTACAATGGCCTAGAGTGACAGGAAAGGGGGAATGACTTCAAACTGAGACTAGATTTAGATTACACATTAGGAAGAAACTATTTTAATTTGAAACTAAAGAAACCTGAATCTATCACCTGCTGCAAAATGAGGTGAGACTATCCAGATTGGTTCTCAGCTGCCTTTTCGTTTTACAGAATCAGAGACAGATGTCTCATGATTACAACAAAAGCAGCACTTTAAGACTTTTTTAATCGCATTCTCACTAAAGAATTACCCTTTAAGAGAGGGAACCATCAAATCCTTACTTTTCTCCTGACCATTTTACATACATTTGCTCCACCTGTGTATGAAAGCAGGCGGACCAACACTTCTTAACCTGCATAGACTAAGGAACACACCATGGAGGGGAAGATACAAGGCACATTACAGGGATAATAAAAAAAAAACAAAGAAATCTTCCCCAAAGACATCAAAAGGCAAGGCATGCCATCAATTGCAGGGACATGCACCAAAGCATACCCAAAATGATCCGTGCTGAAAGCCAAAAGAGAGAAGAAGGACTTCCAAACATTCTGGAATGGAGATACCATCAAAGGAATTGCAATTGGAGGAGAAAAAAAAAAAGAAATTTGGGAAATTTAGTGACTACAA
Source organism: Molothrus aeneus (assembly GCF_037042795.1). Lineage (NCBI taxonomy): Eukaryota > Metazoa > Chordata > Aves > Passeriformes > Icteridae > Molothrus > Molothrus aeneus. The sequence goes on along the minus strand of NC_089651.1, from coordinate 33,569,268 downwards.
GAAAATGAACCCCGATTATATCCAGTAAAGTGCAAAGGACCAAAACAGGCCAAAACTAAGCTCACAGGTGCTGCAAAAGAAAAAGAAAAACTCAAGGATGAAGAGAGAACTAGAGGGGAAGATATGGGCAACATGGCATGGATATTAAAAAAAAAAAAAAAAAATCTTCCCAAACTTAAAGCCCTGCAAAAGCATGGCATGGCATCAAGTGCAGGGACATCCACCAAAGATTCCCCTTTTGGTGCCCATTCAAATTGCAAGATTCTGTTTCCCGACCCGAAAGGAAATGCAACTTCATATTGGGAAGGGAAACGGAATCTTGCCACCCTGAAAAGAAAACCTTCCAAACACTCTGGAAAGGAGATACGGTCAAATGAAATGCAATTGAAAAAAAAACAAAAAATACAAGAAAATCAGGAGATTTAGTGTCTTCAAAAAATGGTCCTTGGGGAAAAGAGTACCAGAGCAAAGGACCACAACAGGCCAAAACTAAGCTCACAGATGCTGCAAAAGCAGGAGAAAACGTCAAAGAAAAAGCCAAACCCTGAAAGGGAAGATATGAGGGACATGGCATGGATAATTAAAAAACAAAAGAAAAAAAAAAGTCTTCCCCAAAGTCATCCAAAGGTATGGCATGCCCATGAAGTGCAGGGACATGCTCTAAAGCTTGCCCAAATTGATCTGTGCTGAAGGCCAAAAGAGAGAAGAAGGACTTCCAACCACTCTGGAATGGAGATATCATCAAAGGAATTGCATTTGGAGGAGAAAAAAAAGAAATTTTGGAAATTTAGTGATTATAAGACAATAGGCCAGGATTATATCCAGTGCAGTGAAAAGACCAAAACAGGCCAAAACTAAGCTCACAGATGCTGCAAAAGCAGGAGAAAAACGTCAAAGAAAAAGACAAACCCTGAAAGGGAAGATATGAGGGACATGGCATAGATAATTAAAAAAAAAAAAAAGACTGTCCCCAACTCATTAAAAGGCATGGCATGCCAATCAATTGCAGGGACATGCACTAAAGCTTGCCAAAATTGATCCATGCTGAAGGCCAAAAGAGAGAAGAAGGACTGCCAAACACTCTGGAGTGGAGATACCATCAAAGGAATTGCAATTGGAAGAGAAAAAAAAGAAATTTGGGAAATTTTGTGACTACAAGAAAATGGACTGGGATTATATCCAGTGAAGTGCAAAAGACCACAACAGGCCAAAACTAAGCTCACAGATGCTGCAAAAGCAGGAGAAAACGTCAAAGAAAAAGACAAACCCTGAAAGGGAAGATATGAGGGACATGGCATAGATAATTAAAAAAAAAAAGACTGTCCCCAACTCATTAAAAGGCATGGCATGCCAATCAAATGCAGGGACATGCTCTAAAGCTTGCCAAAATTGATCCATGCTGAAGGCCAAAAGAGAGAAGAAGGACTTCCAAACACTTTGGAGTGGAGATACCATCAAAGGAATTGCGATTGGAGGAGAAAAAAAGGAAATTTGGGAAATTTTGTGACTACAAGGAAATGGACCGGGATTATATCCAGTGCAGTGCAAAAGACCAAAACAGGCCAACACAAAGCTCACAGATGCTGCAAAAGCAGGAGAAAAACTGAAGGAAAAAGACAAACCCTGGAGGGGAAGATATGATGGATATGGCATGGATAATTAAAAAAAAAAAAAAAGAAAAAAATCTTCCCCAAACGTAAAGCCATCCAAAGGCATGGCATGCCCATCAAGTGCAGGGATATGCACCAAAGATTCCCCTTTTAGTCCCCATGGAAATCGCAAGATTCCGTTTCCCTTCCCGAAAGGAAATTTCATTTCCTTTCGGGAAGGGAAACGGAATCTTGCGACCCTGAAAAGAAAGCCTTCCAAACACTCTGGAAAGGAGATAGGATGAAATGAAATGCAACGGAAAAAAACCGAAAAATACCAGAATATCAGGAGATTTAGTGTCTTCAAAAAATGGTCTGAGGGGAAAAGAGTACCAGAGCAAAGGACCAAAACAGGCCAAAACTAAGCTCACAGATGCTGCAAAAGCAGGAGAAAAAGTCAAGGAGGAAGACACAGCTTGGAGGGGAACATATGGGCGACATGGCATGGATAATTAATAAAAAAAAAAAAAGGTTGTCCCAAAGTCATCCAAAGGAATGGCATGCCCATCAATTGCAGGGACATGCTCTAAAGCTTGCCAAAATTGATCCGTGCCGAAGGTCAAAAGAGAGAAGAAGGACTTCCAAACACTCTGGAATGGAGATACCATCAAAGGAATTGCAATTGGAGGAGAAAAAAAAGAAATTTGGGAAATTTTGTGACTACAAGAAAATGAACCGGGATTATATCCAGTGCTGTGCAAAAGACCAAAACAGGCTAACACAAAGCTCACAGATGCTGCAAAAGCAGGAGAAAACCTCAAAGAAAAAGCCAAACCCTGGAGGGGAAGATATGAGGGACATGGCATTGAAAATAAAAAAAAAAAAAAAGAAAAAAATCTTCACAAAAATTAAAGCCATCCAAAGGCATGGATGCTGCAAATGCAGGAGAAAAAGTCAAGCATGATTACAGAAGTGTGTCTTGTGTGATGGTTTACCTATGAGAAGCTAAGCTTCAACAGGATGAAGTCTCACTGGATATTAGTAGTTTCTCTAATAATTGAAGCCTGTTCCTGGGGACCAGTTCTGCCATTGAATAAGAAGCACTTGATTTGTCTCACATATGAGTACATAATATTTTCTTAATTTGTGGTGTATGCAGCGAGTTTTCTTTGCCCCAGCTCACAGATACACCTTTCTGAAGAAATGTTGTGTTACAAGACCCTTGCATCCTGGTGATGCTGTAAAGAACACAAAGATATTTTATGGGTCTCATAAACTTGTGATTGTTCCCACATACAATTTTTTTAAGGTATAAGAGGATTTAGATGAAAAAAATCTCAGTTATTAACAGAGTGTGTAGCTGCACTGTTTTACGTGGAGTTGAAATAAGTTGATCAGGTGTAGAACTGGATGATGCAGAGACTGGCTTCGAACTTTCTGTAAAAATTATTTATCTTGCTAGAAAACCAAAGTACCATCAAAATACATTTACCCCAGAAGTCTGTTACTCTATTTTTCAAATAATGCTCTCAAGTCACCTCATTTTACTTTCTTACAGTTTAAAAAAATCCACAAAGCTACAGATTTACTTCACAGGAAAACACTATCTGTTTTATGAAAAAAAAAATCATTTCATGGGAACTATTTTTTCTCAAATTTTGTTTCTAAGTATTTGAATATTTTTTCCCCTAGACAAATTCAGTAGAAAAATTATTTTTGACTCACTGTTTTCAAACATGAAAAATTAATAATAAAGAATAATAATTAATTCATAATAAACATAACAGTTTCAATTCCCTTGAAAATTGAACAATTAGCAATTAAGCAACTGGCTACAAGATTGAAGAAGCTTCCACAATGTTTCCTTATAAAGAGAGTCTATGTAATTGAAAACTAAAATCTTATAAGAGTAAACTGATGTATTGTATATTGTATTTTATGTAAATTCAAATATTTTATGTATGTAAATTCAAATATTTTATATTGTGGTTTTATATCATGTTACAAATGGAAATTTTTTCCAACTTTTCCCATTTTTTCTCCTTATGCCTAGTAAGAGAGAGAGAAAGATTGAGAGAGAAAGCGTAATTCAAAAATCTACACTTACCAGGGAAGGAATGGTTATGTAATATGGGTTCCATTTCCTGAATTTTCACTCAGCCACTGGATCACAGATTTTACTTTCACAGGGAACCTATAATATGGCTGCATTTTTTGTGCAGGTATGGCTTAGGCTTTTTACCAGATTTTATCAAAAGTTACTTGCATAGCGTGTTTTATAAAGAACACCCAAATATTTACAAAATCCATATCCTACAGTGAGCTGTCTTCAGTAATGCAATCTTAATTCCAAGCCAGAATTTCCATAATATATTCAGTACAACTAATAAGTATCCATAGCAGACTGACATTTTTCATTTTACCCATAAAATATATGTGCAACATTTTAACAGTACTGACAGACTTTTAACATCTCAGACAGAATTTGAGTTACTCCTATTGAGTACCTACAGGCTAAGAAAACCAATACCACAACAAAACATCAGAGTGAAATGAGAATAGCAAACCCACATTTTAAGCCATTATAAAATGCTTGGTGATGGAAACAATTTCAGTGGACTAAAAGGGGACTATGTCCAGGGTCTAATAATTTTCTAAATAGTATTCTAGGATGACAGTGGGAAATATTTTCTACCAGTACTTATTGTGTCACTTATTTATTCAAAGTCCTGACTACAGAAAAAAATAAGTCAGGGAGTCCCTCATTTTTCTTGCTAAAAAGCCCTGTTTTATACAAGACTAAGCATTTGCCAATATTTCATTAACATGATAGAAGACGTGGCATTTCTGAGTTAATTGTAGAACAGAATACTGGATTTCCAATGTATTGGAATACTTTATTTGAGGTGCTGTCATCCTTAACATAGGAAGTTATGTTTCTGGCTCATCAAACTTAGTAATTCTTTATGCTTGCTACAAAGGTGTCTAAAATTCAAATTTCAATTATCATTTTGTATAAAGTTGTCCAGTATGTACTACAGGTATGAGTTGTAGACAGCAGCAAAAAAATTTTCCATTTAAAATACTGTTAAGGCATAGCTAAAATTTCTATTGATTGTCATTCATCCAGTAAAGAATTGACTAACAGGAACTATTCTAAGCTTGGGAACAATGATCCATTGCAGGTGGGGGTTTGAATCATTGCAAAACCCTGGAAATCTTCTGGGAAAAAAAGGTCAAATTTGAAAGGTTCAATACATATTCAAGGAACAGGTAATCGACCTAAAATCTCAGTAACTCAAGATCAGAGAAAGTACCAGATGGAAATCAGTAAAATCTCACTGGCAAAAGTTCATCATTTAAGTCAGCTGGGGAAAGCGTTGCTGAAAACACAGTTTTAATAGGTTGCCTTAAGCATAGTAGATGTTCAGGGGAAAAAAAAGAAAGGTCAATTCAATGGTTCATAAAGCAATTATTTCCCCATAAAATATTTTTGAAAATAATATACGTAGTACAACCAAAGGCAGGGACCACAAGGAAAATCTAAATACTTTGCAAAATGGTATATAAACTACCAGGTTGCCAGGGCAACTACAAGGTAGCCCTCAGAGGAATTACCAAATGATAAGCATTTGTTTCCCAGTGCCAAATGTCTTATCTTGGATTGTACTGTCTTCATGACATAGCTTGACATGAAAAAAAATCAAATATATCATAGTGCATTTCAAAATGAGATAAAATGGCCTTAAAACAAATGATTCAGCAAAAAGTAGTAAAAAAGTGCTGTTACTTGCTGAGGGTTCCAAGCCATCTCACATATTGCAGGTGGAACCAAGACACCTATGCCAATTCTCTAGACTCCTGCTGAGTGAGAGGCAACTAAGAATTAGGTATGCAGCACCTCCAGCCTTCCTTACATGTAGCACACTACACATATTTTTTGAAAGCAACAATTAAAATCTATGATGCTTTCAAAAAAGATACCATTTTAAAGGTAAAGGCCTGAAATACAAGAATCTCTTCTGAAATGTAAATTCTGTTAAAGCTTTTGGAAACTGAAAAGAAACACTTTGTATTCTGTAAGACTCATTTGCATTGTTTCCTTTTTCTGTCATTCATGGTCGAGGAAATTCAGAAGCATGATATGTTTGAGAAAATCTTTAGAAGAAAGCTTAAGGAGTTCATAAAAACTGCACCAAAATTCTTAATAAACTCTCACTGAATTTACTGGCTTTGGAATAAGCCCAAGAAGAATTTTCTACGGTATATTGCTTTCCTATCAATTTAAGAAGGACACAACAACTATTTATAGTTAAATAGAAGGTATAAATGCCCAAGGATAAAGAAATATTTGTTTGGTAGAAATATAACTAGCATATTTACTCTGGCCATTAATTATGAATCATTCTGTACCCTACAAAACTGTTAATTTAGGTTGTCACCTTGAAAGGATACTGGAAGAGTTCAAACCACAGCAGAAACTGGACTATTCCTGTTGAACTAAGCAGCTGACATATTATTTTGCTGAGTCAATTTCCATAACACCAGGAAGAAGATGCATTTCCATACAAGAATAAAATAAATTCAAGATTAAATAAATAATAGGATGAATATTGAAAATATTGTGTCTAAATATACTCTGAAAATTCCAGTTGGCCTGGAAGTATATACACTAAGAAGTTTACCTACAAACTAAATGAGTTCTCAAAGCCTGAAAATTAAGAGAAAAATATAGAGTATGCACTGTAATTACATTCTTGGGCTAGCTAACAGCCTGCCTCTGTCCTAAAGTCAGTAGTTCTCTGGATCTTCAGAGGTCTTCTGGCCTGAGATAACTATGACGTTCATGCTTCTTAATTAATTTTACATTCTCAAAATTCCTGTGAGGCTCCTATGCATAAAGCAATGAGGTACAGGTTAAATGATTTATTGATAAACAAATTGTTCATCAATTGTTTATCAACCCAAAAATGGAAAAAAAATCTTAGAAGATGTTTTAAGTGTTTTAAGCATCAGTCCTACAGTCCTCCAATTTTCTAAATATCCCCCATTCCTTCGAGTGTTTTGGGGCATGCAGTTTTACAGATGACTTTAATATGATGACATAGTTGTCAACATGAGGAAACTCCTTTGCTCGGCGATGTTTTCCAAGCTGATATTCTTGAAAGCCCTAGAAAGTACTGCTGGTTTCAGCAGTTATACCCACCTGAAGCCAAAGAGCAGTAAGATTCTGCATTCAATTTTTAATAAAAAGGAAACTAAATAATGGAGGCCTTACCTTTAGGAAAATTATCTCTGCATTATCCAAATTAAAAAAAAAATCTTGAGCACAGAAACAAAAGGGGTTTGAAAATCACAGCTTAACATATATTCTTGGTTTATCTCCTAGTTCTGGAACTGTTGGGAGAATGAAGTTGGATATAAAAATGTCACTGCTAGCAAAACAACCTGCATGATATCATGAGAGATTAATTACTTAGAATGGAAAAAACATGTGAGATAGGTGAACTCTAAAAGGAAAATTGAAGAAATTGTTCTAGAAATTTGAGTAGGGAGAAGAATGTTACAAAAGGTGAATTCTATGGGGTCCAAATGGGATACAAGGACCAAAGGGGGTGCACAAGACAATCCACTGGGGTGCAGGAAGAACATATTCATTGTTCCATTAATAGATAAGATAAAAAATATTTTTAAAATTATGTTTGTTTCATTTTTATCTCATTCACTCTCTAATTTTGTTTTTTTTAATAGGTTTTATAGTGTACAGAATGTGTTATTACAGTAGCATTCATACATAAGTTATACATTAATAAATATACATAGATTGGATATGCTCACTTAAAATTTTTACTGACAGAGGTGTGCAATCAAAAAAGTTTGGAGACCACCAGCCTGGAACACTTAATGCTGGAAGCCCATTCCAACTAGGAAACAATAAACAATAGGATGTAGTCCAAAATCTGATCGAGGATGGCTGAACAAGAAAACTTAGTAACATAAGGTTTAACAGACTGTGATCCAAAAAACACAACAAAAAACCAAAACACCACAACACAAAACAAAATGCAACAACCCCTTAAGACATACTCAGCACAAGGAATTCTACAATTGCTATGTCAGGCATAAAAGCAGCTTTTTAAATATAAAAGGGACTTTAACAAAGTAAAGTGTGTAATGGAGAAGGTAGAAAATATAATGAAGGAAAAATAAAATCTATTAAAAAATCTCAAATTAAAAAAACCATTAAAAATCTTACAAAGAAAAAAAAGAAGATTCAAATTACAATGAATTAAACAAAAAGCCAGCAAAATAGGAAAAGTAGAGGAAAGACTTAAAGAGACTAAAGATGGATGGCACATTAAGAGTGAAAGGGAAGGAAGGCTATTCTGACCAACATTCACATCTGTCTTGATTGGTGGGTTCCAAAACTCATTGCAGTCCAAAAGTTTTTGAGCAATTACCTACTAATTTTTAATTTGAGGGAGATGGGGAGGGAAGAGCAAATTAAAGAGGTGCTCATAGAGATCACTCAACATTCTAATTCCCAGTGTGTGTCTCACAAATCCTCCTGGGACTCTGGGCCACAGACACAGCCCTGACACGTTGGTGCCCTGTGGGTGTGTAACTGGGTGTGTGACAGAAGTGACACAAAGAGCCAACCAGCCACTGCTCCCGTGCTCCCAAGCAGCACCTGCTAGGCTTGAGTAGCTAAAAGATGTTTTTGTACATTGGAGGTTCCATTTTACCAGCCAGTGCAATCACTGTTGGAAGTCACGCAGCAACATTTGTGATTGAGAAGGAAATCTAATTACAAGATTGGTTTTTAGAAAGTGGACTTCTATGCAGAACAAAACTTAACACATACAGATATTTCAAAATCAGCTTTCAACAAAAAATCTGATTTTTCAGAAGTTTTTCTCAATTCTATTTTATCATTATGGAACTATAAAAGAGAGAGAAAAGAGAAAATATCTGAGTCATCCTGTCTGTGCTAAATAAGTCAAACAAAAAATATGCTTTCATTCCAGCACTTAAAAACCAACCTATAGGGAGTCCCTCACATGAACCACATACTAAGTTTAGGGTTTGAGTTTGGGTGTATTTATTTCTCTTATTTTTAATATCAAAAACACATACTGTGCCCAATCTCTAAATCTCATATTTCCACCTGATGTATTAACATGAGTGTTAGATGAATGTTTAATGTCTAAGTTTTATCTGCTCTGCCCTAGCAGAATTCACAGCTCCCATGTTAATACACAGGGGAAGTTAAATGTTTCAGAGAACAGAATCAGCAAAAAAAAAAAAAAACCCGTGAATCACCTCAGTCAGCATTGTGTATTCTCTGATCCTATCCTCTAAAATATTAAATTTCTCCTGTGTATCATCACCCAATTCAGCATAGGATGCTTGAAGGTTGAGGCTAAATGAGGACAAGGGTATTTCTGAAATACCATTCATCTTCAAAGCTTAGATGCTCTTTTTTGCCAGTTTTCAGTATTCACAGCCTGAAATCACTTTCTAAAGGCTAAAAAATGCATCAGTTATGGCCAACTTTATTTTCCAAAAGCTTTTTAATTGCAGTAGCTTATTCATAAATAGCTTATTCTCAAATAGTGTATGTAATCCTTTTGTGTTCCTACTGAGGTAGAAATACATATCACTGCCTCTCAGAGCCAAGTTCAAGGCAGTTCTAGACAGAAGCTCTTACAAGAGTTATTATGGATAGCTGTACACAGGATTGAATCTCTCACTATACCCTGATGATAAGGTGCATCATCAAAAAGAGGTAATATTTGAGATATTAAGAGAGATATTTGAGGGTTGTTTCTCTATCTATTCTTCTCTTTCAGTAGCTAAAAAGTAACTGCATAACATAAACACTGTAAACAGCCATGGAGATGGTTCTCTAAGCTATAGGCTGGAGAAGATGGACTCTGGTTTCCTCAGACATTTTCCTGCACCCTACTTCACCACAGAGTTTTCCAAGGGTCCTGCAGAACAAGAGGGTACATTAATCTCCACATATGAAAAGCTCTGGAATAGGTTTGAATAAAATTAAAGTCTGAAGCATCACATCCAAAGCATATCCCTGTAGTGATAACAAAACCCCTGCTGAAGAGAATATATGCAGTCATTTAACTTCTACTTAATCAGTAAGAGAAACATTCCTGACTTTAGATTCTTTACTTTGCAAGCATGGTATACTTTCACTGAATGGTCTTTGCACAAAGTTTTCAGGAAGATTTAAAAAAGGAAGCTGAAATTCAGAAGTGATATTATATAGCACCATAATGCTTTTCCCCCAGTGAGGTTTGTGTCTTTACTTTCACCAGTATTACTGTCACAGTAATATGTGTGTTTTCCACAACCATGTTGGAGATAAGTACCATTCCTGGGTGCATTGTTTTCCTCTAAATCTTTCAACAACATCTCATCAGCCCTATAACCTCATTCTTTCTTAGTTACATTCAAGTCTATCTCCACCTTGGCTGCCCTATCCTCCTGTTTTCAATTGTTTCTAATTAATTAGGTTTTGACACTGAGTTAAAAACCTGACAAATGCATATATATGCCCACCTTTTCCAAGTAAGCTACCTTCTAAAAGTACAAAGTATCATTACTCATTTTCACTACAATAGCTTCCACTGTAAATTTTAGGAGACAAACCTCTGGATTGTTAAGGTTTCTGTGACATGCTCAAGAGAGAAAGGTTGTTCAGACCTGAAAAACAAGGATTAACAGAGTAAACTCTGAAATCCAACGGACTACAGCTGAGAGCTGGTCTGATTTGAGGGACAGTGCAGAGCTGTCTGCACTGCCTGGCACAGGAGCTGCCCATTGCATGCATTGTGAGCACGCTGCCTCCCCAGCAACACTTCGCCCTTCAGCAACACTTCGCTTCATTCATCACCTGCTGAAGCCAAGGGAGGAGAAAAGAATCCAGGGAGGGCACACAAGGCTACACCTATGGGCCAGCCAAGAAACACCAGCAAAATAAGGCATGAGGCAAACTAATCTCCATGATATGCAGATGGAGTGGTTTCTGCCATCTGAAACCACTGATGTGGAAAAGAAGGGTTGATTTTGACTGCAAGTGCTTATAGGGATATATAGATAGACCACTTTTGTTTGAATTTTTTTTTTTTTTTGAGGGAGGGAGTGAAAGATATTTTCAGCCAAGAAAGATCTGTTTCCTCTATTTAACAAAAGTCTAATTTAAAAAATACCAAGTCACACACGCCTTTTGGGATTTCTTCCTGAGGAAGAAATGAAAATACCAGATTCACTTTAATGAGTAGCATTCTAGAGCAGAATGACTTAGATGCAAACTTTTAACACAGCTCTACAGAGATAAGTTTCAATGTCTCTTCAGTGCATGATAAAATATGGCTATAGATGAAGAATAAAATTAATGTATGGAAGACAATACATTTGGAATATAATACATTATTAAAATCCCAAGAATAAGACTAGGGCTAGTCCATAAAGCTGCAGAACATTGCAGGCTGACAACATTTCTTACTTTCTGGCTTAACGAGGAATAGGTTGCACACAACCAGTAGCAGGTTAATTAAGTTTGCATATCTGCTGATTCTTTTCATTATTACCCACTCCCTGAGATGAGCTTTGAGACTATGTGCTTTATTTAACAGATCCATCAAGCCTATTATCCACTAAGAATATTAACAGCTATCTCCCCCATGACTGAGATGTGTTGTGAGCTGTCAGAGTATTTTATTTATGCCTTGCTCATCCTTTCAGCAGACTGGAAAATTGCAGATATATTTATGATAACACCACACAATTGAAAACACAACCTGCTGTTTTCTGATGGTCTTGTGAGAGGTCCAACAACTAAATAAACCTAAAAAAAGTATGACATGGAAAAATAAAGCATCATATCTAAAATACTGAGACATTTCTCAATGTTTCATTTTTAATAATTCATAATTGAGATTTCATGGTAAAAATACAAGCTGCTCAGGAAATTCTTTTAAAATTAGAATTCAAGAACTCTGTACACTCTTGGTTATCAGATGACTGCTGTTAACTAGTTATATATACAAGGTGATAAAGGGGTTAAACATCAAGGAGAGAGAAAGAGAAGCAAAAGTTGGGGTAATAAAAAGCAGTATTACTCAGCCTAATGAGAGATAACTGGATATGGTACAGTATTATTGGGTTAAACAGATTGCTCTAATTCAGATGTTAATGAAATACATGAACAACACACAGGAGACACCTCTTTAAAATCATGACAAAGTAAATAATGATATGAAAAATAAGAGTATCTCGGTGTATGGGCAACATACACAGTTCCATGTCTTCAGACAAGTTCTGCTTACAAAGCTTTCAAAGTATGATCAGAAAGAAGGCTTTCTTGAACAGTATAGCTTTAACTAGAGAGTGTTGCTCGTGGGCAAATTTCATAGCAATCACACTAATCATACTAACACAATCACACAATCTAACATGCTAATCTAACATACTAATGCAGTTTTCATCATTCTTGTTAATGCAAATGGACCACAGAAGGGCTCAAAGATCAGAAGGTGTGGATTAATTACCTGAATTTTTACTGCCTTTTGACGTCATACTGTAAAGCACACAAATTTATCAATTATGAGTAAAACCAGAAAAACATATGGGAAGCAGCCTTCCTTGCCTTGACAGCACAGATTTATGGCTTTCTAAATGATCATATTTTCTCCAGTGGGCATTCACCAAAGCAGGAAACCAATGTGAATACAATGTTTGTCACCCTCCTGTTTCCTCTTGTGTCACCTGAACACCACCAACCCCACTGTAGCCAAAACACAGCCGTGCCACAGCCACAGGCATGGTCTCAGCAAGTGGCTCATGCCTCAGGAGGGCTGCAAGGAATGGAGGGACTTCTGTAGACAGCAAATGTCTCTCAGGAACTGAGGTGCTCCTGAGCCTGACATTCCCCAACACTCACACCTGTAAACTGGCAACCATGGCAGGAAATATCTTTGTGCTGGCTCATGGAATCCCAACTGGTGGCTGGGCTATCTGGAGCTGCTGGGCAAAGACAGAAGTGTGCAGAAGTCACCAGCATCAGCCAGAGACTGCACATCCCAAGAGGCATTGATGGCTGCCCTGGTAAGACCCTTGTATGTCACCTCTTCTGAAGAGCTGAAGATGCAGCTTCCAGCCTCAGCTATGGTTTGGCAGATGCATTTCAGTGAATACAGTAAGTTTCTTCTGATCTCAGCTACAAAAACATGAGGCAAGGAAACTAAAAACAGACACTAATGCATGTACATGCTGTGTTTTGATTAGTGAAAACTTCTGGAGGAGAGACATGGCACACCTGAAGATATTAAAAATTAGTCCCTCCATTCTTTCCATGACAGGAATAGAAAAATAAAGAGGGCTAGAAAAATTTTGCAGTGATCTTACAGAAAACTTCACTGTGATCACTGTGAAACAGCATATTCTTCATGTCATTCACATGGCACAAACTGGGTGAGGTTTAGATTGGACATCAGAAAAATGTTCTTCCCCCAGAGGGTGGTTGGGCACTGGAACAGGCTTCCTAGGGAAGGGGTCACAGCACCAGCCTGGCAGAGCTCAAGAAATGTTTGGACAATGCTCTCAGGCACAGGGTGTGACCCTTGGGGATGGTGCTGTGCAGGGCCAGGAGCTGGACTCAGTGATTCTTGTGGGGCCCTTTCAACCCAAATATTCTGTGATTCTGTGATTTTGGTGTAGGCATACCAAAGAAACAGGAAACAACCAGACAGGGAGAAAAACATGTCCCAAAAACCCTATGTGAAAGTTTCTGTTTTTATTCATTATACAAGCACTTCCTCAAATCCTCCAATTAACTTGTCTTTGCCATCATTTTGCTAGATGACAAGAACATTCTATGGCTTCCAGGAAATGTTCAGTCTGTATTTCTGTTAGTGCATTTGGTAATTTTTTTAAAAGGCATTTAACAAATGCTTTTGTACAGACAGCTTTTTTATAATTCAACAATGTTTATGCTTCAGAAAATTTTGTTAAAATTCACTTAGACTATATTAAATCACATCAGAGTGAAACACTGTAAGATATTCTAAGAAACTTTCTTCTTGTGGAGATATCTCAAAGAAAGTCTCTGCCACAAAATGAGTTGAGCATTTAGTTTAACAAAACATCTTATAGTCAATATAAAGATATGTTGATTTGAACTATGTCAACTTTTTTTTTTCACAGTGTATATGAAGAAGTCAGGTTTTTTCCATAAATTTATTCCATCACTGAAGCTGCAAAACAAATATTTTTGTTGAAAATCTAAGTATACGGATGTCATGATATTCACAGTTAAAATGCTGCTAGCAAGCCTGACAGCTTGTCAGCTGAAATTTTAAACACACAGTCAACTTAAGCAAAAGAACAAATTAAAATAAAGAAAATGCACCGGACACAGCAAAATAATGGCACTGTACCTTCAGTCTCATATTTGCTGAACAGGCCCTTAACACCAATTTGGAGATGGTCTGAATTTTTTCTTCCAATTGAAAACAAACAAAACCTTCACTTTGAACGTGTACACACAGAAAAAAAACATTGGAAATTGATGCCTAATTTCTGATTGCTTTTCCTAAACAAGGTCCCAGTTACTTGCAGCCATGCAATCCCTAATTAAATCTGTCTTCAAAGTTCTCAGTTATGAATATATTTACGATGTCCCAAGTCTGGCTTCTAGCTAGAACAAGAGAAGAAAGTACAGTCTTTTTTCTTCTATTGGGTGAGGGAGTTCCCTATTTTAAACAGATTTTACAAGGGCATCTGAAATGGTGATAGTCAAAAAAATTTAATTAAAACATTATGAACACATTCAAGTCTTTTCTCAGAATTACCCAAAAGATTGTTATAAATAATTGTTCCTTGTCTTCAAGATTGCTGATTTGAAAAGATTCTGATACCCATAACAGCATAGAGGTAGATCTGAAAGGAAAAACCCCTATCCAAACCAAAACTTTTGTGAATAAAACAGCATGTAAACATCAAAATCAAAACCCATAACCTGAAAATCTGCACATATCTCTTACCTAATGCAACAGGGTTGTGTGGCTTAGGAGAGACTTTGATGTACATGGCTGACATTGAGTCAGGCAGTGGCAGTTTGATGCTTTAGTGTTACAGTTGCTCTTATAAACCTCATACAGATTTCTGCTTATAAACAAATTCTTTCTTTTTTCACATTAATCTCTCAGAGACTCACCTTAAGCTTATGTCTTTCCCTTCAACTGTGTGTTGAATGCGGCCATACCTAGAGTGCAAAAATCTGTAAAACTCATTCAGCAAAGTTTCCAAGCTGAGAAGTTCCTATCAACAGCAAACTGAGGCAGAAGGCAGAGGGTAGGGGAAGATTCCCACTAAGGCTTTTCTGGTTGACTTGAGGAAGAGAGCTGGCTCTGCAGGCATCAGTGTGAAAACAGTAGCAAACACATTTGCCTTTTGCTTCTCAAAGGAGAAAAGTAGCCTAAGGTGCAGACAGGTGCCAACTGGGAAAATATTTTACCAAAGCAGATGTATTTATAGTTCATTTACAAGACGTTGCCAGAAGAAACACGGAGCTGTTGTTACATTCATAACTTAAAGCTAAACCACTGAGGTACACATTTAGCTCACTGGTACACATTACTGGGCATCTCCTCATGCTGTGCTTATGGCATATTATGCACCTCTGATCTAATGGTCTCACCAGCTTATACCTATTGCCTTCCAGGTCCCAGTTACTTGCAGCCATGCAATCCCTTATGAAAAGGTTTGGGTAGCAATTTTTAGGACAAATTTATATATGGGAAAATTTAGCATCTTTCTCTAAGGTCTAAGAGAATCAAGATAAATAGTTTTGATCCAAAGCCTCATTAGCTTGGGTGAAACTTGTATTCCTCTAGTACTCTCCTTTGCTGGCAGAATTCCAAAATGTAAGAGAAGGATTGCCTTCTCTTGCCTTCTTCACACTTCCTCCATGGTAGAGAAGCATTAGCAATAACAATAACTTGCACTGGCCCTTTATTCCACTGTATTCATTTGGGAACACTGTAAGGCATAATTTCTAAAAGTAATAAAATAAATGCAAATAGAATAACTTTAAACTTGCAGGACAAACCCTTTTATGTTGTTTAAATTGAAAGGCTTTTTGCATATTTACATATGAAGAAAGCATATTCACTCAGTTCCTTAAAATGAAATAGTATCAAAAAGCTGGTTTAAAATAATAATTTACAAAATGGGCTTTACCTTATATTTAGATAAACTCTCAGGCTTTATACTGGCAAAACTGAACACATTTGTGATAACAGTAAGAAATTCTCTTTAGAATCAGCTTGATATAAATTTACCACTACACAAGGTATGCATGTGTACTTCCACTGATTTTTGTGTTTCAATAGATAAAAATTTAAAGTATTATACCCGCTTGTGTTTGCACAGTATTTGTTTCCAATTTACAGTGATTGTTTCAGCTCAGAGTTACAGGAAGGTACTGAGCACCGAGATGAGTCAGGAGCAGCAGCTGTCCTCAGTGTCTGCTCTCATTGCGCAGCTCAGACTGACAGAGTGCCAGTGGGTGAGCACTGCAGGAGCAGGGAGCAATCTAGGACAACTGTCCCATCACTGAAGTATCTGTGCATGCAGGAACAAGATTAGCTCATAGTACATTAGAGATCAAATGAGATAAAGAACTGAGCCTGTGAAAATTTCTTAGCATTTCTTAGCTCTGAGTAGAACTAGCAGGTGCTTCAAACATGGACAGAGTGGACAAGGAAAGAAACAGTATGATACTACATCTTTTACCAGGACAGGAAGGCAGGGCATTTAGGACAATTCCAATAGCTTGAACTTTATTAAGGTTATGGTGAATCACCCACTTCTGCACAGAGATTGGCCATTTTTTAAAACTGGGACACAAGTGGTAGTGCAGGAATGGTTCAACATCCAAACATATCTGACCAGAGCTGGCCATAGTTTGATGTTTTCCTTTTGTATGAAACTCCAAATTTTAAATTCCTTTCGGTGCTATTTGGATCAACAAACAAAACAAAACAAAACAACAGAAATTTTAAACAATCAATTATGTTGAGGTGCTTTTTGGTGTGGGTGGGGTTTTTTGTTTGATTGGTTGATTTTTTTGTTTGCTTTTGGTGTTTTTCAACATTGCACCTTTTACTTTCTATTTCATCCCTTGACTTCCTAAAGATCTATAATTCATGGAAGGGAAAAAAGTACACTACTAAAGGCAAGTGCTTGAACAGCTTCTATTTGTTGTTTGTTTTTAAATAAGTGCCCAACAAATTGCAACATTAAATTAACATTTTGGGAAAAGCATTGCTTTGGGAAAATTGTCATCATGTCTAGAACCCCATTATTTTCGAAAACAATATCCCACAGGAGTTTCCAAATAATGTAATTTATTTTCTGTTTGAAAACCCATAGCTCATCACTTAAAGTTTATGTAATACACATGTTGCAATACTTCAGATACAAAGTTATAATATAGAATTGAACTAGAAGCCATGGGTTCTGGCCTTGCTCTCCACAAGATTTCTCACTACTACACATCAACAGAGATAAGAGAATCCAGATCAATACACAGTAGGCTATCAGTAAAAAAACAGTCTGCAAAATAAGAACTCAAAATTTTCTCAAAGGTGAATATGTAGCATTCTCCTCTAGAATCTGTATGAAACCACAGAACTCCTAATAGAAACTTAGTAAATATTTTAATCAAAGAATAGTAATTTTCAGTATATCTTTCTCAAATGCAAAACCACTATCTCTTCTTATTTAAATTTAGTGATTCTTAGGTTTAATTCAGAGCTATACAGATGCAATATTTGGATTTGCATGAGTTCTCTTCAAATTTAGATCATACATTACATTGCATAATTACAATACAGCAGGTTTTTTATTTAACCCTGATCACATTTCCAGGGGTTGTCAGTGACAGACAGCAAGAAAACCTTTCCAGTCCAGTTGGACTTTTTTCATCCCAGTTAGTGCTGTTCCAGTGCTCTTGAATGTGTCCTCAGCAGAGGAAGATTATCGATGAGTCGATTTCTCCCCTCTCTGACTCAGCTTGCAAAACATGGTCTCATTTTAGAAAACAGGTATTGCCCAATAGGACATGACTGCTGCTGCCAAAATTCAATCTGAAAAAATAGGGCAAGCTTAAACAGCTGTGGCTTGTGGTCAGAAACAGAATCTTTGTGCCTCTGTACTGAGCTTCTCTCTGCTCACTTCTGCTGCCCCTGAACTACTTCCTTTCTTCCTTTACAGTAGTTAAGACACGTTCTGTCCCTAAGGACTGTCCCATCTAAAAATAAGTGCTCTTGACACACAAGAGATGTCAGACTAGCACAGCAGGATGCTGAAGCGTCTCTAGATGTGTAGCAGAGCTTCTCTTACAGTGGGTTGCAGCAATTTAGGAATTCACACTTGATAAATGCAATACGGGCGGCTTCTTTTTATCTCTTGCAAATGGTGCCAGGACTGATGTATTCCTGATCCTTATTTGGCAATCCAGCTTGCTTCTTCTATACTGTTCTTTGGAGTCACAAAATTCTAAGCAAAGTTTGATTGAGCAAACAATATGCACTGTTATTGTATATAGCTTTTCCACTGACATCTATAGGTGAACTAAGTCATTGTCAGCTGCTGGCTCAGCCTTTTGTTTGGGTCTACATTTTGTTAGAACATACTTATACAGAAACATACTCTGCTCTGACAGTATTTCTAAAGCAAAAAGATAATGCCTGAACTCTGGGAAGTTTCTTACCTATAGCTGAAACAACTCCTCTTCAGCTTCTTTTCGAATCTCGTTTTCCAGATACAGCAACAGGCTACTCTGTATTACACATAATTAATGCTATTACTTCATTCAATTATCCTTGCCCTTGCTCCTTTTTCAAGGTGAGTGAAAATCATAATGGCAGCTAAATAAAACACATTATCTTTCTTAATAGCAACATATTACATTGTCCCTCATATTGTTTAGATTAAGCTAAAGCCCTGCCAGAGCAAGGCCTGGAGAGATGATCTGTCCTTCTTACCTACTGTAAGTGTGGGGGAAAAAAAAAATCACTTTCTCATTACGGTAGTAGTGTTTAGTCAGAAATACTACTATTTAGAAACTGAGAGGGAATAACTACAATTATTGTTTCTATCTCTTCTCTTCAATGTAGCCATTTTGTAGATGCTCATGTTTGCAAGGTTTGGAAGTTTGTGTACTGTACTTTTTCAGATACCTCCCAAAAACTTAGGAAAATACATAATTTACAGAGGATACTTAGCTGAAAGTCTTTCAAGAATGTTCTGCAATTTGCAATGGAAACAGCATTCTTTGAAAACATTATAGCACATGAAGATTACACTGTTATTGGGCTTTTCCAACAGGTACCTAAGCAACCAATACTTTGAGGAAAAGGATTGCAAAAGAACTACACCTGAGAAACTGCATAGCAAAGGAAACACTAAGGGCCATAAAAACAGCTTCCAAAACTCCCACAAAAACATTCATTTTCAATTGATTTTCTCTCCTGAGAGCATTACCATATTTGGCAAAGGAAACTATGTTGTCATCTATATTAACAGCACTCACAGCTTCTTGACTGCTGTGGGTTGTGATTCATTTGTTGACCAGGACATTCCTTTTTGTTTGCTTGCTACAGGATTTCAAACCTTACCTACTTCTCGTTTCAATAGAATTTTATGTCACCATGTTTATCCAGCATGTGATTGTCACCACCTCTAGGTCTTCTTTCAAAAGAATTCAGTGATTTCAGAAAGCTGGTCTCCCTTGTCCTGTCAGCAAAGCCATTCTGTTAAAAAAAAAAAAATCTTAATTTCTACTCCTTGTGAGAATACTTTCCTTCAGGATTCATAGCCTTTCACATGTCAGGAAATGGCAAGATCCATTCCAAGAGGGAAGGGAAACTGCCAGTGCTTGCCTCCCCTCCAAAGGAAGTTAGGTTCTACCTTATTGAACACACAGAGCAGTACTTGGTATACACTACTAAAGCAAATACAATGTAGGGTTGCAAAAAGTAATGGCCCTGTCTTTAGAAGTTTATCATATATTATTATATTTAATATTACAGATTATATATATTGTATGTCTTACATTTACTTGTCCCTTCTTTTCCCCATGGCAAAACTGCTCCTGAATGTTCTAGTCCTGACCTACTCACCTCCTTTGCCAAGCCCTTTCAAAGTCCATACTAAAAACTAAAGCAAAAGCAAACCGTGCTCTGAGTTACCAAGGAATTTTCTTTGATAATATCAAAACCTGCATTATTTCAGTCACAGACAGAAAACAGCCTGTATTTATATAGCATTATTTCACCTATATATGGATGACAGAGCCCAAAGTAAATTGCTCTTTACCTTCCTTTTTCTGGCTATTACAGAAATGAACAGGACCTTGCCTTACAGTATAATTTTTGCATTAGCACTACATCAGCACCCAAGGGTTCAGCTCTTTCCAAACCAGTCTCTAAGCAAGTCTGGAAAGTAGTAACTAAGTTGTTTTACAGGTTCGGTGTAAGAGGAAAATGAGGCAATTCATGTAAGGGCTGGATAAATAAATATGAAGAAAAATCCCTAATGGCGCTTTAGTTTCACTCAAATGTCCTTAATGGATTTCTTACTCTTTAGCTTTGGAACAATAAAATAAAGCAGTTTTCTATCTTTTCCTCCAGTTCATACTCTTAGGGGATCTTGCCCTCAGAAAGATGTTAATTTTGTTCACTAGGTTTTCATGAGCTGCTATAATCCTTGCAATAATGTTTGAAAAGACTTTTTTTTAAACAATTAAAAATGATTTTGTTAATTTAAAGATTCTGTCTTTTTTTAAACTTTCAATACATTTAGTTTAACATCTGGATATTGTTGTTCACTTGAATAGAGATGCTAAGTTCTAAGCAAATATTGTCATTGGAAAGCAAACCACATAGATTAAAATTACAGTTTTAGACTCTTTCACTTCTCCCACCTAATCCTTCTTGAAAGAAAATGTGAATCAATCATAAAAAACTATTTTGGTGGAAAGGACAAAATTCATCCTTTACAAAAAATTAAAAACAGAACTAAAAAGCTTTGGAAGTAAAAGGCCCCAAACCCAACCTCACACTCCAAATCAAAGCCTTAAGAACTTTCCAACCACTGCTAGAATGACAGCATGATTTTCCCAAATTCCCGAGGATGTATTCTCCTAATATGTCTCTGAAAAAAAGTCAATTTTAATATGTGGAAGATGGCATTAAGGATAATGAAGGACCTGCTCTGCTCAAGTTACCTCAACAAAGCTTTCCACTTTTTTATAGGTGGTGCTTGGTGCATCAGAAAGCTGCACATTAAAGCTGTTCAAGCTTTTACAATTGTTTGCAGTTTCACTGCCTCTTCCTGCACTTTAGCCAGAAACAACCTCCATTGCCACTCCTCTTCTGCCTTCAGGGCACCACTGAGGTCTGTCTGGGACAGCTCCATCCTTGGCTGCTGCTCTGCAAGGACTGAGCCAGAGGGACCAGGCACACCTAGGGCTGGCACACAGAGCACAGCGCGGCACAGCCAGCTGTGGACACTGTCCCCTGCAAACTGCACAACTCAAAAAGGTCTCTGCAGCCCCCTTCAGCTTCAGGTGTTCATTAAGAGTCATTGTGCCCTAATTTTTTATAGAACCTCTGTCAGTTAAATTATTCATTTTAGAAAAAAAATCCCAAACAACTGGAGAGTCCTTTTCAAATTCCTAAAATACTAAACCAAGTAAATTATTGTCAAACTCAGCATTTATAGAAAATTTGCTGGAAAACAAAGATGACAACCCTCATCTGAGCTAGTTGCTTGTGGCCTGAAGGCTGATTATTATTAAATTCTGCAAGAACATGATTGTTACTGCATGAAACTTAATACCCATATGTTCAACACAATTAGTTCTTCCAAGGCAGGCAATTCAGTAATAAACTACCATCCTTTAAATCAAAACACAAAACAAGGATGGAACAAAAATTCTGCATTATTATTAGTTTCTTGTTTGAGAAAACTTCATTTCAGCAAAGGAAGAACATAAAAGGACACCACGTACTGAAGGTAAGTACTTAGATTTGCTGCTCCTGAGCTTCCCTCTGAGAGAAGGGAGAGAATGATTTCAGGAGGAGGGGCAGATGAGATCCCAGCACACAGACTGGTATGCAATAGATGAACTTCAAGGAGCTTGGCATACATTTAACTTGATACTGTTTTTTTCCTGTACTACACTTTAAAAATATTAAGGAAAAAAACCTAAACATCAATGCTGTTAAAAAAGCTTGGAATTTAATTATTTTCTAATCATTCTAGCAAGTCCATCTGGCAGCTTCACAACTGCAACACTTGAAATCCAAGAGTTTTTCCCTTTGCCAGCAAAAGGCATTCTTATGGCTATTGCTGTGTTTGAAAATCTACTTGGAAATTCCGAAGTCTGATTAAATCATTGGCTAATTTGACGTCATGGCAAGTATTCATAATGAATACAAATAATTTCTCTGATCACTTTATGAAATGTGCACACTCAGAAGTTACCCTAAAAAAACCCCACTCAACCGTTATGTCATTAATATAAATATTGAGTGTTTTACATATCCTGCATTCGGGAACTACTTTCTCTTTTCTTCCTTGTGTGGCTTTAGCCTGGGCAATTACTATGTCTTCTTCAAGCAAGAGAAATTTATTTCAAAACACTGATTTAGAACCCAGTGGTGTTGAAAAGCTGCATCCTTCCTTCTTCTGTACAGAATAAAAACATCAGAAGAATGATACGAATGATAAGAAATTGCTACACATATGTGGATCCTGAGAATCCAATAAGGTAAAACTTCAATAAAGCTTTTGATCACTTCTAAGTCCCATGACAATTCACATTTCTCAGACATACAATCAGATATCTCAATGAACTTGAGCCTATGCCTAAAATACCATCTCAGTGTATACAAGCACAGCTCTGCATAAGGAATTCTCCATGGAAAAATACTAAGGAAACCATAAAGCATGTCTGACCAATACTGAATATACTTAGTGAGATTTACTGGGTCACTGAATTAAGAGTCAAATATTCAAACTTGGTATAAAAAGCATCTTTACTGAACAACTTATAAAAAGGAAAATGCATATAATTTGAGGCCAGTAAACAAATCGCATTACCAATAGTGACAAGAACTCAGCAGAATGTTTGCCAAATATGTTGCTTGTCCACAAAGTATTCAGTGAAAAATATACCAACCAGGTATTACAGAGACAACCATTTAATGAAAGTCAATGTAAAAATAGCAATTATTTTTCCAACTGCTCTCTTCCCTGCCAATTTCCCAAAATGCATTAAGGACAAGGATTCCACCAATCACTTTTCAGTCTCATTCTCAGGTTCACTGTCTCCACTATCACTGTCTCTTCCAGGGTGTTCTGGCATTTTTCGATGTTCATCAATTTCATCCACATTCAATTCTCCTTCCTTCCTCATTTCTTCCACTACTTCACTTTCTTCTGCTGCATCTTCCTGCAGGCCCTGAACTTCACCTTCTGCTTCAGTCTCTCCAGTTTGTGCTGGTTCTGGTTCTTCAATCATGGCAGGTGGGGGCAGTAAATGCTGGATGATTGAAAAAGGAAGGATTTTAAGTTTTTACACTTTAGCTTGAACTGCTTATTTCATATTTAGAATTTTTCATTAACAACAAACACCTAAAATTTAGAAGTCGTAATGATTTGTAAGCAATTCATGCCTATATATTAAAAAAATTAGAATAATGGTCATCTTAGATATTTTTTTTTAAAGAGGGTGTAAAAAATCTCAGGACTTCCAATTTAAGGACATTTCATTATCTCAAACACTCAGACAAGTAATAGGGTTATGGTAAATCCCTACTTGGAGCCATATGCATATTTCTACCTAAATCTCATCTGTCACCATTGCAAACTCCAAGATATGTTTAACTTGGTTTTTGATGCCTTCAACAGGCCTGTCTTTAACAACTCATATCCATAATTTCCCCTTGCAGCATCTTATAAAATACTATGTGAATGTTATCTGTACTTATACAATTCGAGTTTTACTAACAGTTAAACAATGCTTAAATATTTTCACACAATACTTCTGAAAAAGTAATTTCATGTATTCACAGTGTTCTGCTTACCAAGGAAATAGTTTGTAAAACATTATAGGCTGGAATGGTAGCCAAGTAACACAAGTGGACAAAAATACCAGGAATACATTGAGCTGATGAGTATGGATGAATGCTATACAACTGGAGGCTGAACAGAAGCACTCATACTTCTTGCAGCCTGACATTATTCAATGACATGATGGATACTTCTTTAGAATACTTTGGATCATTTTAATGAAATGCAATCTTGAAAAACTTGACCATTTGTTTTGCTCAAAAAGCAACTTTGTATCACCTGACAAATGAGGTGTTTAATTACAGTGAAGTTTTACCTTCAATTAGATGACACTAATATTACAAATTTGCATAGGCAAATCTACAAATCAATTATGATTACCAGCAGAGATATAAAAAGTATTTTCTAAAGACCTTGAAGTTATCAGACTGGTCTCTATATCCATCTGTACACAGGAAAGTGTAATTCCAAACCAAAGATCTTACAAAAATACATTCCTGATGTATGAGACAAACTCAGACTTCTGTGACTTACTTAGATGCATGCTGCGCTTTTTGACGACTACTGTAAGGACTAGTGTAAAAGAAAAGGAAAATAATAATGTTGTACTGAATAGAGTAAAAGAAATTTAGTGCCAGCTTTGCTTTTTTCAGTAGTTCACTTATCAGCTTCTCCTGCAAGGAGAATGTGATTCATTGTCACAGTAGGAAAACAGCAGTTTTGTAACTAATTTTAGGTAGCAATGGATAAGATTAGGATGCCAAAAAGAGTAATGGGTATTAGCAGGAGAAATGTGTCCACATTTGATTAAGGTGTCAAGCAAATGCTTTTTGGTAAAATTTAGGTGCTAGCATCTGCTTTTCAGGACATGTATACACTTCCCTGTTTTGACAGAGCTATTAATTTACACCTAAATGTGGCCAATCTACTGCACAATCTAGTAAGTCTTCATCACATAACATTTGGCATGGTTGAAAGATCACCAACTATATTAGACAAACTGGCTTCAAAGCAAGTCTCGCCAGGTGCTTATAGGACTGGGTTTCTAAAAAACAGTGTGAGCTTACTTCACTACTACTAAAAAAAATTACAGTAAGAAGAAATTCTAATAGCGTCCTCTTTATATATCCTCTTTTTTTTATAGCACACAGGTAATTACAGCATTTCTTCAAAATAGTGAGAAAGTATCCTCTCTGTTCAGACAGCCTGGAAAAGGATTTTTCGGGGTAACAAAAAACTTCAAATTTGGCTGAAGCTTTAAAATCCAGAAGTCACTGGGTAAGAACTGCAGAGAAACATAAATTTTTGGGAAGTCTGACATTCAGTTACTTTTGGGTTCTGATCTCTACTGATTACACCGTTCCATATTAGATGAAATATGGAAGTGAAAGAAAAAAAGGAAGAGGATGTGACAGAGACATCCCTGCATTAAAGAACAGGATCTAGATCTCTTAGACTATCTGTTCAAGGACAATCATGTTCACATTCTCTTCTCACAGTCAGCTAACACAGAGTAAGCAATGTCCTTTTACATCAATTTTGTCCACTTTTGGAAATCTTTCAGAAGAGCAAAAACCAATAAGGGAACTTCAGAGAACCATGAAAGAATAAATTATAGGTAATACAACATATAAGTATTATATAATATATGAAGAATAGTATATAGGTAAGATGACAGACCCTAGACACTGTGTGAAGCTGATGCAGATAAGGGGGAGCATTTAAGACCATTCCCTTTTGGTTTAACTACCTCTAGGCTTTACAGCTCCAAGTATGTGGAGTAAAGGCAGCTTTCTGCTCAGCACACTATCCAAGCTACCTTAATTCTCCACTCACTTACATGAGACTACAAAGACTTTCTGATGGGTTCTGAATTCAGCTTCAGGGATTAGACAATGACAAAACTAGGTACAGAAGTGTCTACAACTGCTTCCAACCCCATGCAATTCTCCTTAATGCTGAAGTATGGCTGAAAAAAATTGCTCCAGGACAAAAAACACTACAAGCTGCAAACCAGCCTGGATAATAGGGAGATTCAACAGGATCAAAATGGTTTCAAGACATGATCTGGTGTTTCCCTTACAAAACATTATTACATCATGCAGTGGTGTTATAATCCAACTAGCTGAAATCCCACACTTACCTGAAAGGTAACACACAAGTTTCCCCCAAATTAGTACTGGACAAGCTAGTTCTATAGTATTAATGAACAGCATTTTTGGCCCAGAGAGAGCCATCAATGCACTTGTCATCAATTACTGATAGGTTTTGGGCCTTAAACTGGGGCTTAAACTACTAGAAGATACATCTTTTGCTACTGCAACATTTTACAAGACCTCAGTATTCTTTCAGTCATGAATACTTCTTGAATTTTAAATGTAACAGAAACAGACTCAAATCTCAACAGCTTCTCATGTCATTTACAAAAAAATGATTTATGTTAAATGCATTCCAAAACTTAGAAGTTCCTTACCTGTTGATGGTGGTGTGTACTCTGTATCATGTGCATATACATATTGTACACAAAGTTAGCCATTTGAGGCATGTTCTTAATAACATGTATTTGGTGAGCTGGTCTTTCTCCATTCTAAGGAAGGGGAAAAAACGTTGACATTCAGCAAGCAAAGCAAAACAACCACTATTCAAAGGTTATTTAACTATATTAGAAGTCAAAAGCCCCAAGAAATTAAATAATGCTTTTCAAATTAAAAAAGAATTGGTGAATTCTTTGGAAAGTTAGGAAACATAGGTCTTACATTTTGGGGAACTGCATCAATCATGATACTGTAGCCTGGAGAAGAAACTTCAAAAGGGGAGGCTGGGTTCTGATTCTTACTCCATGAAGTACATTTTGGACATGAGTAATTTAACATATTAAAGGCACAAATTGTTTATGATCAGATTAGGATTTAGCCTCTTGCCTGTCGCAGCCCAGCTCCTTGCTCACACTCACTGACCACACTTGTTGCATTCTTGTTGCACAGTTGATCTGAAAGTTTAAACTGAAAGGGCTCCCTCCCAAACCTGTCAACAGCATTTAAGACCAGGGAAAGAGCTGTAACTGAGTTTTGGGTGCATGCAGGCATCCCTTCTCAAAGCTTCAGAAAGCAGAGCAGATACGCTCCTTTGTGTCTTCATTTAGCATGCTGCTTTGTGCCCTGTGCTTAGACCCTCCATACGAACCTTTCCCCTAAAGATCTAGTGCAGTATTACAAATTAGGTTCTTGTACTTATGAACCTATCTCAGCAGCAAAACTCTCATTATATTGAAACCAATTTAAAGAGAAAAAAAATTAACTTGTAATCCTGAATTACTCGGTTACATGTAATTTTACCTCTTTAAATGAGAAATGAGTAGCTTTATGTAGCTTTGTTTGAGAAATAGTGTAATTTAGTTTCATAGTAAGACCAAAAACATATAAGAACTAAAAAACTATTTTGATCACAAAAAGAAGAATACTGAATCATTCACACAGGCAGAACTCAGGAAAAAGCAGGCCCAACAGCTAATGATAATTAAATTATACTGATAATTAACTTTTGTGGAAACATCTGGTGTGTATCATGACAAAAGATAACTCCAAGGAGTTATTCATAGAATATTAAGGTTGGAAAAGACCTCTAGTATCAACAAAATTCAATCATCAAGTGGCACTGTTGAGTTCACCACTATACCCTCAAGTGCCACATCCACACCTTTTTTAAAATACTTCCAGAGATGGTGATTCCATCATTTCCCTGGGCAGCCTGGTCCAATGCCAAGAAGCAAATGCACCAGTCTGGCAGAGAAAACAGTTTCACCTCTTGCAGCCTACTCAAAAAAAGTGAGCAAACAGAAACACCCATTATAGATACCAAAATCCAGGGCAGCTGTTCCTACCTGTCTTGCCGTTGGAAAACATTCAGTGGGAACGATATGGAGGTGAAGTGGTCGAGCTGTGAGTTGGCTGAAAGCTGGAGTTAGCTCAAAACAGTTCTGAAATAGTGATACCCTTGCAAAGATATAAAGTCCAAGTCTGGCTCTTGACATGGCA
Organism: Molothrus aeneus; assembly: GCF_037042795.1. Lineage (NCBI taxonomy): Eukaryota > Metazoa > Chordata > Aves > Passeriformes > Icteridae > Molothrus > Molothrus aeneus. The sequence goes on along the minus strand of NC_089651.1, from coordinate 33,541,478 downwards.
ACGACTAATCGTCGGACATCCCTTCGGAAAATAAAATCAAACGTTGTTTTCCACCGATGATATACTTGCAATAAAAATAACTAGACATACACATGAGTCTTAATTAAAAGAAATATAAAATCCTTTGCCCAAATATTATCTTGTCTTTAGTTTTTTTTTCCTACACATTGTTCCAGTAACTAGCAAATCCTAGTACCATTATATAGAAACATAAATGTATTGGTTCACTGTACCAATACCACTATGAAAAACCACCCTCTACTGTTTTCCTACACCTCAGAAGTTGAGAGTAAACATTGAGAAAAAATCCCAATAGCAATTCTGTATCTGAACAAGTAAAGATGAATTTGATAACTCATCTACCTAAGATTAAGTGTTTCTCCATCACATCCCAAACCAAAAGCGCAAACATTTAAAACTACACAGAATAATGCAACTTATGCAATGATCAAACACTTCTAATGCAAAATAAATAAAAACCTTGATTACAGGAAAGGATCTATGAGAAAATTTGAGCTGGCATTTGCTCAACAAATACTACAGTCTTATCATTCAACTAGGGTGAAACCAAGGTCAGCCTATCTGCAGCAATATAAACTAATTATAGGGTAAGAGCCATTACCAAAGGATAAAGTGCTCGAGAAGAGGGTACCAGGCAGTTATAAAAGGAAGTCTGTCTGAACTTCATTATATACATAGCATTGAACTTCATTTCTACTACATACTCATACAATAGATTTTTTTGTACAATGTACCATAAACATTTCTGTATCTGATACAGAGTACAAGTACTGCTATAGCACTACAGGAAGATATTCTTACATACCTAAGGTGGCCTACAGCTTTGGTACGCACTAGGGAAAGCAGGATATAATCATTCTGCTGGCCTTGAAACCTGTCCACAGTTGTTACCTAGAGAATTAAAAAATAAGGAAAAAACTCTATAGGTTAATCTTTTGCCATTTCAATTAAAACATGACACCAAAATTTTAACATTGACTTTGGACTGAGATTGCAGTAAACATGAAGATTCTTAAGATTCTTAACATGAAAATTCTTAACTGATTTAGCTAGCTTCTAACAAAAAGCCATATTTTTTTGGAATATGTTGGGAGGAGCTTTTGTCTGACTGTATCCTGTTTCTTTTACCTCTTTTTGTTTAAATTTGGACAGAGAAGCAAGGTGCTAATTCCAAAAGATTATGGAAAGCCATTAGCTTTGTAAAACAGTTTTAAGCTGCAGAATTAGCACCAGACATTTATAACTATATTCTTAATTTGTTTCTTCAGATTCATGATCATACATCCTATCAAATAATTTCTACTCTGGGTGGATCTTTCTAATGATGTGATTTTGAGGAATGATGTTATTATCAAGGACAAACAAATGATAAAAAAAGTTATTCTGTCCCACATAGCCTGTAGACTTTTCACCTTCACTGATTTCACTCTGTCAAATTATCAACGGGCAAAACCAAGGTCACTAATCTATGAAACTACATAGAATGTAGGTTCATAAATATGTGGTTAAACAGGAAATATTTCCACAGATACCTGTATAAGTATAGCTTAAATTAGCCTGATTTGCAATATGACAATTTAAAACCACAGAAACCAGAACTAGTGCAATGACTGATACACTTTCAAAGTCACCTTGTTTGGCCTTCCAATCAGAGGATTGTTTCCACATCGCTGATTAATGACATCACGGATCAGGTGTTTCTGTCCATTATATGTTGTCAGGATACTTATTCTGTCTGCAGGATAACCAAGTAGGCACATATACATGAAAACTGCCACAACATACTCCGCCTCACCAAGATTCTAAAGTTTAAAATAAGAGAAAAAGACATGAAGAAAAAGACAAAAAAAATGGTTACTCATTGTGTAAGGTTACAAAGAATAACACCTGTAACACTGTCAGGTATTTAGACAAATATTTTAGTGCTGAGAGAAATGTCTCTAGATCTGATGATTCTTTGCTCACTTCACACAAGCCACTTTGAAAGAGTGAAAGAACCACAACTAGGTTTAATACCTTCACTTTCATTCCTTTTCAGACAGCTGCTAAAAAAATCTGCATTGATATTATTGTTAGGCACTGAAGGGAAACTTTGTAATATTTACTCAAAAAAGCTGCAATGACTCACTCCCCAGTAAACTGAAAGTAAGAATTAGTTGCACTAGTATAAATAAAGTCCTTTCAAGTATTAATTAGGAGACAGACATCTGGATTATCAAATCCAGTTATTTCCACTGCAGGCCATCCTATTCAATTACAAATTACCAGCTGTTATTTTGTATATTGTAACTTTCTCTCTCTGTCATTACTTTATGAGTCTGTCCCAAAGTACTACTCTTCTGGCTATGGGAAGCTTTGTTCTATTTCCAGACTGATGTTATTCATAGGCTATTTAAATCCATTTCCTGTCAACAAAAATTATCTTTCAGGTTAAAAAGTTGTTCTCAAATACTGACATTTACTCCTGCTCTATTTATACAAGGAATTTTATCCCCACTTGGCATATGTTTGAATAGGCTGGACATACCAGCCTCATTTATTTTTTCTTACTAAGTGGGCTCTGCATTACTTGAATAATGCAGTTGCCAGGCACATCAAACATCTGTGGGTGTAAAGCTATTCTACAAATTTTAATCCCCTTTAACTCTGGAAAGAAAAGCCCAAATTCACAAAGAGAATTATACATGACAACAAACTGTTATCTCATGAAAACATCTTGAATGCCACCAACATACTCTGCTAAATATCATTCAATTATCAAGATCACCAAAAAAAAGGTAATGGTAGGAAATAATAAAAGAGTGTGCACACGAGAGTGCTGATATAATGAGAACTGTGTTCTGTGTCCTCATGTCAGTGTTCTTAATCTTCTTTAGCTGAAGAGTGGTCTAAAGCAGTGCTAGCACTCCCAATTATGAGGCACTCATTTCAGCTGTTTGTGTTCCACTGGACAACTTTTTACTATTTGCATGTTAGAGTTTCAAAAACAAAACCAAAATAGTATCTCCAAGCAATTCTGTCCTCAATCTAGCAATGGGATAAAGTGGATTATGATTAACCATTGCTTTCTTCTCTAGTAGCACATTAATTTTTACTGAAAAAGCATTGAGAAGAACCCAAGCAAAACCTACAAATATATTTCATACCTTCTTAAAAACAGAGATTCACATAAGTCTCAGTGATCTTCAGAGGAAAAAATGAACATGAATATTATCATCATAAAGTATATTGTTTGATTTCCATAAAATTCAGCAAAATATAGGGTGTTGATTCCATGTTTGAATTAAACGCCTTAACTTGCACATCACTCCAGCTCTAATTTTTCCAAAGCCCAGGTTTGCTATTTTAGGCACCATAGTTTGTTTCACCAGTTTTTAAAACAAGAAAAATAAAAGGACTGAAAATATAAGCATCTCATTACAAGTGTCAAATGTTTTCCTAATTTAAGAGAAATAGATAGAGACTGTTGATGATGGCTTAATTCCAAAATTTCGTTGAAAGTTTGAAAACTTAGTTGAGAAACTCCAAGATTAAGGGTTTTTTGGCAATTTACTTCACCCTCAATGTCTCTATGCCTCTTATGTATATTACTAGCAGTACTGTTTTATTCTTTAATAAATGGGCATTTTAGCATTCCTACCTATAGCACAAATAACACAATGACTCTTCAAACTCAGGTAGGAGCAACCAAGCAAGCTTCCATTCATTGTGTTCAGGGGAAGTGCTACTGTTTTTCCACTATCATGGCAGTACAGCTGAAATACAATGAACTTTAATTTGCCTTAGGTCAAAATTACATTTTGTAATGAATTACACCAAGTCTCATCCTTCCCATAACAATGAGAAAACAAAGTAATTCACTGAGCAAAAACCCCAACACAATGTTTTCATTTTCAACATTCAAAACTCATTAAAAGGAGGAAAAAATCATACATGTGACTCAGATATCAGAGACCATGAACTGAATGTCAGTTTACTGTTTTTGATAGTCTGTCTTCATTGCAGATCTAACAAACCCTATTGAGGTTAATAAATAACACATGTAGTACTTCCCTTACCTGATAGAAATAAGGATTGGGTTCAGACTCTCCAACACCGTTGAAGTCTTCTACATTTATAAGCTGGAAGTCATACAAGAAGCCAGCATTGGCTGTTCTGAACTCTGGCAGAAGCTGCACGTGAGGCAGGTTACCCAGGTTCTTGTAGCGCCAGTTGTAGAGGTTACACAAACTGTCCAAAACCACACAGACACAAAGCACACAGAGTGAGCTACAGCAGGCTCTTCTACTCATCCAAGAGAGTTCACATGCATATGAGATCAAGGCTTCTGTAGGTTTTCAGTGAAAAGAGTAATTCTGCTAGGCAACCTGTACATATATAAATGAACACACCCAAACAATCTATCCAGCAATATTCTTTTTAGGTCGTGATTCTGTTTTGTTCTCTCTCACTGAAAACTTTAGATGCCATGTCAATGTGGCACACTTGGGTTTAAGTCTGTTCCTCCTGATCAAGCTACAAATTTTGAGAGTATTCTAGCGAAAACTTTCATGGATAACAAAACTTGAGGAATATCAGTCCTTCTTTACAAAACAGAAGGAATAAGGAAAATAGTATTTTCTGCGTTAACTGTGGTAAAGCTTTTTACAGTAAAAAGAAATTGATTTCCTTATTTATTTTGTGTATTTCCTAGTATTAACAAAAGACATGAATAGAAACAAACAAAATCTACCTAATTCTGAATGATCCCTGATATTTCTAGGGACAGTAATACTAACAAAATGCCTCATTCACAAATGCCGAACAATATCCAGACCAGATCAAGAAGCAGGTAACTCATGGGGAAGCTACCTGTGATCACAAAAGACAAAGCATAGGAAGTAATTTCTTGATCAAGAAATTAGTTGTAATGTGAAAGACTTTTGCTCTCTTATCACTAAGAAGTTTACTAAGATTTTGTAAAATAAACTTTATTCACTAACACATTTGAATAAAATCTTCATTTTAAAAATCATACTGAACTGTCATTCATAAGACTAGAAAATAATATTCTAGATTCCAAACATTTCCTACATGAAAAAATTGAAGTTATCCTTTAAATTGTTGACTACACTTTATGCCTAAAATAAAGATTTAGAACTAAACCTCGAGTAGCAAGATTTTATATGAAGTAATTTTCTCTTATTTGGTTTTATTTTTCCTTCTTAACATGACACCACAAATATACAATTTACACAGTCAATAAATCTGGTGTTTAAATTACTACCATGAAATGACAAATACATAGATTAAAAAAAAGCTATTACACTACAGAGTTGCAGTATCTCCTTTACTATAAAAAAGGCTTTTTGTTCTCATGAAGACAACCTGAATGTGACCAACCTCTGGATGCATCTCTCCTGAAATACTACAGAAAAGCAGCCTTTTACAGTCTTTAAGGGAATTATTATATATTCAATGTTAAATAAATCAGATTTTTATTTAACTTTGAGTATACTAAACATTAGTTTAGAAAAGAAAGCTTCTGTAAAGTTTCATTTGTAAAAAAACCCTGAACACTTAAGATGATTAAGTACCTTGAAATATAATTTTCATTAAAGTACTCATGCAACAGCAGAGTACTACTATATAAAAATAACAATGAAGAAATTAATCTGATAGCATTTCAGAGAAGTAAAATCTGCCTTCCTAGTCTAAGCTGAAATTAATGGAACTAAATTCCAGTTTTGCAAACTCCTGTCCTAACAATAAAAACCAGCTTCCCTAGCTGTGTGTGCTCTTCTCACTTTTAACTTGTTACTTTCTTACAAGCTAGACAAAGGATTTCCTGTCTTACCTTGCTCTAGCTCTTCCTTGTGCATCCAAATCAACAGTTGGCACTCCAACACGAACAAACCGTGTAAAAAGAGACTGTTCCATGTTGGAGTACTTCTGAAAAGCCATGTTCTTAATGACTGGGGGCAACTGATGATGGTCACCAATCATAATCCACCGCTTCAAACGACTGAATCCATCCTGGGGGTTCTAGAATTGAACAGTTACACCATTGCAACCATTACAATATAATCAAGGCACTCAAAACACATTGAGAGTCAGATTGTCTGCCTTTGTCTTAGCCCTTCAACATTTCTTTTTAAGTTACACTGAACTTCAGTTTTTTTAAAGACTGCTAGCTTCCATCCAATCAGAGAGCAGAATTGTAAATAAAGTCTCTTTTCTTATAAAACAATAAAAACCAATAAAGTACCTTTATCTACTAAAATTAGTGGAGAAATATCAGAAGAAAGATCCTATATATTGCTTTAAAGGCCAAAACCCCTGATTACTTCACAGAAACAGCAGTTAACCCAGAACTGTCCTCTGAACTTTATTTTTGGATTCTGAGGTAGTGAATATAAAGCATCTGAAACAGTTTTAAGTGTTCAGATGTCTGAGGCAACACTGAACCTGCCTTTCAAGTGTCTCTGTAGTTCATGCTTACTTCTGTAATTCTCAAATAGCCTCTGCCATGACCAGGATGTGCCCCTAACTAATTCCCATCTTGGCTCTTGGACTGAATGCTCTTCACAATTAGCATCCTGGAGACTTCCAGCTGTCAGATCCTCATTACACACTCCTGTGATAATTCCCTTTCTTATGGGAACACTATTTGAGACAGAGCATAAACTCCTTTTCCTGACACTTGAAGTGGAAGAGCTCTGAAGCAGTTTCCGATCAGACAGCAAGGAAAGAAAACTGAACTCTGGACTGTCCAACTCCTCAAGCCTGAAAATGCCTTAGAAAGAAAGTAAAAGGATGGAAATAATTTTTATTAGCAAGAATAAAAAAACCCACAAAAACCCAAAGCTTACTGTCTTTTTTTTTACTCACTCCTGGAAGTTTCTTCTTTGCAGATGATGAAGCATTCTATATAGTTTTCTGTATGTATCAGCCATTTAAATCTTGGACAAAGAGGCCCCCCCAGAATTCTGTTTTTAAAAATTTCTCACTGAATTGCAAGTAAAAAAAATCAAGTACTGCTACTCTGGAAGGCTAGATCCTTAGGTTTTGTTAAAATTAAAACCCACTCAATTTTCAAAGACTATTTGGATGTCTCACATAAATAAACTCCTAGAATATCCCTCAGAATATGCCTCTATGGTGAAATCGTCTACTCTAATTACTCTAATTATACAAACTCTTCAGTTTCTGCATTGCTCACATATACCTACTTTCCCTCAACTGCCAGATGCAGCTGGTTAATCAATGCTCATTTGAAAGTTTGAAAAAAAATGTAAGATGGTTACTTCATTGCATTAAATAATTTCATAATTAAAAATCAAATCAGTCAAATCAATGTGAAAGGTCTTACTAGCAACTATCAGTTCTGGGTTACTTCCTGCACATATTTTTCATTTTAATATTCAATAGTGTTCAAGAGCACAAAGTCTTATTTAAGATTTTTTATGTTTCAAGTCTAACCTGCAACAGGAGAGGTATAAATGTTTCTATCTCCAGAATCTGAGCAGACTCTTCCATTAAGATGTTGTCATACTGAGAAAAAAAAAAGTAAAGACATGTCCATAAACACAGTAACACAAATAAAGGTATTTATTCAGCCTACCAAAAGAAAGCATCTATTATTCCTTCAGATTTTGCCAGGTGGGATGGTTACAGCAGGATTTCACCTTATAGGCAAAATATCAGTATTAACAAATAAGTGAAGTCCTACTACACCAATGGCAGATCTCTCTGTACCAGTCAAGGTTTATACCTAGACGGAATCCAAGACTGAATTACATTATATGCTTCCTATATGCCATAACCACAAGAGAAAAGTTTTCTGCAGCACAGCAAAATAATTTGGTATCTCTGCACTGAAGCTGAAGAGAAGCCATTTTGTGATCCAATACAGTACATGATCAGTGAAAAATAATACTGAAAGAATTACTGGTGGCTGGCTTTTGTTAGAAACAAAGACTGCACTAAATTAACAGTTATAGTTACCACTTCAGAATGAAAAAAAGCATTGCATCATAGTTATTTTTCCTCAAATTGTTAACTTTTTAGGTAAACAAAGCTGTAAAGGCCATGTTTACTGGCCATAGAGGCCAGTTCTACCTCTATTTTATTAACCCTATCACTGCTGTTTATCATGTAATATGGCAAAACTGACTCTTTTAAAAAAGCACTATTTACAATTTTAGTATATACAGTAAGTTAAAAGTGATTTAATCTTTCATTTACAGAAGTTACATTTTTCTTCAGTAAAATTAAAAAATTGAAACATACAGGTAAAAAAATGCAACTCTAAATAATCTTGGTGGCCTAGATTTGGGGCAGATAAAAAGATTCGTATGGGGTGGGGAATAGGAGAGAACCAGCACCAAAATCAAGCAGTACAGTAACACCAGTAAAATCATTACTTTGAAACCTAATTCAACCAGGTCCCGTCGTTTCAGAGCAGCATGAGTACAAGTCATTGCAATGATTTTTGCTTCTTTCACCAACAGGTATTTTGATCTATCCAGGCCACTGCGGAGAAGTTCAAATGCTCTGAATTCCTATGGAGGACAAAAGAAAAGTCTTGAAAGTCAGATTATAAAAAAAATATCACTTATAGAGTAAATCCACTCAAACTCTGTGGCTACCTTCTTGATATAATTAAACAAGAAAGCTCTGAGGCTATGTACTGTTAACAATCCCATCGGAATAATTTGTTGTCGTTTCCAGGTTTAGTGTGTTTTGAAAAACAATCTTGTAAAAACCTATGAAAGAATTCTTCCAACCTGTAGGTACGTATAAATTTACAGACAAATATTCAAATAATTATGAAGAACCCTCTCAGAATCCCACAACATTTTCTTTTACTATATCTTCTTGTTTCCTACTTTACTGCATCATAACATGACCTCAAATTCAGTAGTAGAAAGACCATTACAGTTAATAAAATCAAATGATCACAAATCACCTTTATCCTAATATTTAATAGCCTCTTAAGCAATTCTGGCAAAACCAGAAGATAATCTGTTACTTTTAGGTTATCTGATTAAAGGCAACTCACTGTAAATACAAAGACCCTGTGAGGATCACAGGAGTAGTGATAAGGTGTACCAATCCTTGTAACCTCATTAGTGAAAACGGACACAGAATGGCTGCTTCCCATGATCCAACTAAAAGAGACCAGACCCTTGCTCCTACTGTGTAACATACCTATATTACTCAAAGGTGGAAATTCTCACCTTGCCAAGTAATGAAGCTGCCTAGACATGTATGCTTCTTCTAGGACGTAGAGAAAATGAGAATTTTGGAGTCGTGTAATTTTTCTACAAGATTAGCCAGATTCACTTGCCTTTAACAGTTACATGTCTTACCTCAAGCTGAGTGAATATTTTCTTAATATGTCTAAAACACCCTTCAGCAATTTCCATATCTTCTTCATATGATTTGCCTTTGAAAACTGGTTGAGGAGCATTTGCAAAATACTGGTGAAAAGGAAAGAAACTGGAGACATCTGCAACATCTGGCGATTTTCCACCTTTGACCTTCACTTTACTGATATACTCCTCCCAGCGAGACATTACCTACGACAAAGCAAGATAGGTTTATATCATAAGGTATTTGGCAATATACAGCCTTGCAGCATACCATTAAAAAAATTATCACAGAAGTAAGGTAAGTCTAGCATTCCACCTTGTGTCAGAAAGACATTTTTGAAGTTGTGGTGGGTTGCGCTTGGCTCAACCGTGGTTGGCTGCCAGACTCCCAACCCAGTTTCTCCCACTCCCTCTCTTCAACAGGACAATGGGAGAAATTAAGATAGAAAAGTTTATGGGTTGAGATAAAGACAGGGAGATTGCTTAGCAAGTAGCATCAGTGACAAAACAGGGAAAATTAATTTCATTTATTGAAAATTAAAAACAGAGTAAGATGGTGAGCAACAAAGACAAAACTAAAACCATCTTTCTTCTCCACTCCCTCTTTGTTCCCAGGATTAATTTCATTGTCAATTTTTTTACCTCCTCCCTACCCTGACCAGTACGGAAATAATGGTGCTGTCATTCAAGTTCACAACACCACATCTCTGCCACTCCTTCCTACTCACACTTCTTCCCTGCTCCAGCATGGGATTTTGACAGGCTGCCCCTTCTTTCAGCATATACCCACCTGCTCAGCATGGGGAACTCCATGGGCTGCAGTGTCAGTATCTGCTCTGCCACAGCCTCTCCACTGGCTGCAGGTGGAAAACCTGCTTTACCATAGCTGTCTCCACAAGCTATGGGGAACCTGTGCTCTGATGCCTGGAGCACCTCCTGCCCCCTCATTTTCTTCTGTCCTGGGTATATGGGGTTGTTTCTCAAACTTTCCTCTCTGCCCTCAGCTGCTGCTGGTTTTTGGCCCCTTCTCAAAGAGGTTTTCAAAGAGGCACCACCAGTTTCACTATGGATTCAGCTTTGGTCAGCAGTGGGTCTGCTGGAGCTGCCTGGGTCCTGCACAGGGTAGCCCCTGGCCTCTACTCCAAGGTCATTCCTACAGCCACCTGCTACCAAAACCTTGCCACATAAACCCAGTACAGAAGTAAACTTCTTTATTATCTTTACTTACACTACTTTGATTTAAATACCAATGGGATTCATTTAGGAGGAAACTGAACCAGAAGATGACCTCTAGCAGTGTTCCTTGCACCCTTCAACATCTAATGTCCATTTAATGTTAAGGTCCACGCTAAAACTAGACCAGAGTAACTTCTGTAAAAACATACACAAGTAAGTGCATTCAGTCCTAAGTTCCACTCTGTAAACCTCCTTATGCAACACTAATTGCAAATGTAGACCACATCACTGAAAAATACATGGAGGAGAAATGAGGGACATGCAACATACCATTTTGTACACTGTACATTTGATTTCACACTGGCATTTAATGCTATAAAAGCCTCCTATAAGGACCATCAAGTAGCTGCTCTAATGCTTGTCCAAAATATAAAGCAGCCCACAGATTTTCCTATCTGAAGGAGAAGCTTCAGGTTAGAATCTTTGCCGGCATTCATGAAGGGCAGCAATGACTTGGTGAGTCAGCAGGCGGGATTTAAAACAATAGCAACACAAGCAAGTCATACTGCAATTTTAACTGTAGCTGTTACTGTATTGTGAATCACCAAGGAAAATGCTTTTTGCTTTTACTCTCAAGTCTGAAAAATTCATTGCAAGTTTTACAAAGTGTTTCGTAACATATTTAGGTCATACAGTCTCTACAAAAGTATTTCAGTCCTTACTTGGTATAAGAAAAAGTGGCCAGCTGTTTCACAAGTGTAAGATACATCTCCTGGGACTCCAAGACTCTCTTGTAATCGCCCAACTTCTCGCAGAAGTTCAAGTCTTCGAGCCAGCACATAATTGACTCTTCCATACCTTCAAAACAGATGATATATAACATATGTAATATATAATAATAATTTTTATTAAACTCAAAATAGTATCTCAATATCACAATGAGAGATCACAAAAAACCCCAGCACCCTGCCAAAACACTGTCACAACTACAATCCTGTTCCAAAGCCTAAGAATTTGTTACATGCTGACTATTTTTATCAGTTGAACAAAACAAAACACTGTCACAACTACAATCCTGTTTCAAAGCCTAAGAATTCGTTACATGCTGACTATTTTTATCAGTTGAACCTTAACAATTCACAAAGCCAAGCTAATGAGAAATAAAGTTCTCAGAGTAGTGCAGCCCACTTTCAAATATATTCCTCAACCTTTACCCCTCCCTCTTGAACTACCAGAACCCATAGTGCTCGCACAAATATCCCACAGGTCTGGAGATTACCTTGAGAAAGTGTGAAAACAGACAACATAGTGTCGGAAAGAAAATTCCTTTTAACAATGAATGCTACAGTTCAAGGAATACACTAAACTATGGATAGTACTAAATAAATATCTGCTATGGCATCATTCAGTAAGTTTTTGGCTATCAAATTTCTGGAATAATTTGACTACATCAAAGCATTCAATTTAAAGGAAAAAAATCACAAGGCATTTATTTTGCTAAATACTGAACTATGTATATGTGGGTAGCTTCTAGTGACTATATATAATTTTTACTACAGCTTTTGAAGTCCAAGTATTGCTATGATAATCCAGTACTGGACAGTTCAGATATTTCCAGTGCATGACCGTTATACCCCGCTTACACTCATGAATGTGTGTAATCCTACTGACGTCAATTGGACTAATGCATGACAAACATACAAATATTTAGAAGAACAGGTTCTTAAGTCGTTGTACTGACACAGAGTTCATAGCTTTCCTTACATACATATACTTCAAAATGTGTTATCAATAAAATAAGCACTTTGATGTTAAGCAAAGTTCAAGAGGAATTCAAAGCGGAAAGTTTAATTTCCTGTTTATTAAAGCAAAAATCACCATAACAGTAGAAGTGATACTGTATTTGAACAAAAAAAACCTGTAGCTCTAAGAATCCACCTTATGATTCTAATTTCTCTCACAGATTAATTGTACAAAAGGTATGAGGGTCAAAAAAATATATAATTATCTACTATTCAAGCAGTTGATTTTGTGAAAAAGCAACTGACTGTCTCTAGAAGCTCAAGGAAGCACAGCTTTTGTACAGAGTAAGAACCAAAATTAATAAACCTGGTACTGAAAAATAGTGCAACCTGTGTTACTGGGATTGAATAACATGGGAAGGGTAAAACTTGTCCACCACAGCTCCTTTGCCTGGGAGGCAGAGTGGGTTCAACAGAGACATCTTGCTGCCATGTTTATACAAGGGAGTTTATCATTAGCATCTCCTTCCTCACCTGCTGAAATCTTTCTCTGTCTCTAATTCCTCTTCTCCATGACCCAGACGCAGAAGGTGACGCTCATCAATGTCTAAAGCCATGATTTTTTCGAACAGCTGGTTCAAAGCCTAAAGATTGACAAGAACAGGAGAAAAGGTAGTTTTTAGAAGTTTAGAGGCTCTTGCAGGGGAAAATGGAGGAATTACTTGTAAGTAAAATAGGAGATTTTTCCTATTTTAGTATAAATGGAAGCTGAAAGAAACAAAAATAATTTGTTTTAACAAAACAAAGTTAATACTGAAACTCCTAATCTTGACAACAAGGAAATTAGCTTACTAACACCCTTTTATTTGCATACTTTATACAACAATCATATTTGATTTAGAATTAAATTTTGAAATTGTAATCACATAGTTAACTTAGTTGATAAAGCTATCAATTTACAAAACTGTCTCACAAACACTAATTTTTGTATGATGACATTAAACAATTTAACTTTTACTGTACATGAGAGAAGTATGATCTGGTACTGGCTGTCAGGTACTGGGACTCAATCCCATTTTGGATAACTGAATTTTGCTCAACTAAACTTCTAGGTGTGCTACATCTTCTACCTTAAACTCTTCAGTTCTCTAGTGGCTTACTATCAACTAACTCGTTTATTTCAAAGGAGCAAGCTTGTAAGCACTGGATCATCAAGTTTTGAAAATAAGAATAAACACAAACAAGCTCCACTTGCAGTTGCAAATGATGTAAACATCTTAAAATGCAGCATCAAAGCATGGGTAATGTACCCTGCTGAGATACAGTTAATTTCCCAGGGTGGAATTTCAAGTTAATGTCCTCATTAAAGTCTTGTCTAGTAAGAAGTCTTCTATCTGCCTCAAAGTATTTCCTTCTTTTTCTCCTCAATAGACATGTTCACAATGTTCTCAACCCTTTCTCCCAACTGTCACTCTCCTGCCACCCATTGCAGACTGGCCTGTATTATTCCACGCTGTAACTCCACACCAAAATGATACTTTTTCAAAAATACTTTCTTGTTTTTGACCTCCAACCAATTAAACACATTGAAAACTTCAGATAAATAGTTTAGAACTACACACCTGAAATTCAAAAATTTAATTTCTCATTATCAAACTGGCAAAACTGCATGTAAGCTGACTCAAGTTTCTATTGTTAGGAGACAAATGCAATTCCCAAACTACTGATCTCAATACCTACTCCTCTTCTACATTGCAATTACAAGAAAATTCCAGACATGATTGACACTTTACCTGATTAGAGTGGGTAACTATTAGAGTTCGTTGTTCTGGGAAATTATGATAAAGGTTGGATATTATCTGGACTGCTACATCAGTTTTTCCAGTACCAGGTGGACCCACTACCTAAAATCAAACACACACACACACACAAAAATTAAAACAAACAAAAATCAATACACAATTTATCAGAGTAATTCAAAATAAAGAAAAACAGAGTTGGCTGGGGAAGAAAAAACCCAGAACAATTTCACAAGACACTGACATTACACATTGCTTCCTGGCTCTGGTGAACTTTCAGACCAAATACAACATACTATAAAAGATTCCTTTAGACTATTTTGGCAGATTCCTGACTAAAAGGAATATGGTAATCCAGCACAGGAAGTACTAATAAGAAAACAGATGTTCTCAGAGAAAAAAAGGCAGTTTAGCCTCAGAACAGGCTTAACAGGGGGGAAACAGTGAAAAGAGAATCAAGACACACAATTGAAAAACAAGGTGAAACAGACATAAAGAACAGGAAAAATTTTTAAAAAGAGAGAGTTCATTCCTTCTATTTACTCATAAATCTACAACTGATGATATAGACATATAATAACAATTAATGTTTTCATAAGCTCAATTCTACAAACACTCCATTTTAAAGGTATCCAAGTATTATAAAGAAAGCATCTCAAAATAATTTTTGCATGATTAAGAAGCACAGAATAGCAGTTTTCATAAGCATCTACACATAAAATTACAAATTCTTATGAAATCATTCCTGCTTTATTTAAAGACTCTCCAACCACTTCAAAAGTAAATTCAGTTGCTGTGGAAAGCATTCAGCCACTGAAACACAGGATATGGAGATGTGTTGCTCTATGATTTTGTGAGGATTGGAGCATGTTGAGCCTCTGAAAGTTAATTTTTCATATCCTTAAACTATTAATAGAAATTACCTCAGCAAGGCTACAGAAAAGGGCATTACTAGGATTTCACTGAAAGTACCTAAGGCCAAAATTAATAAAATAAGAGTATAGAATCCTTAAAAACATCCTCACCATAGTTAGTCCAGGCTGCATTCCTGCACGGATGGCTTCAATCTGAGTATGGGTAAATTGAATAGTATTGCTGTAACAAAGCAGAATGATATCAGATAATTGATAGATTTTGCCAACAATTTTGATAAAAGCAATCGTTTTAACAAGTTTTATTTCAATTAATTGTTTATATCTTTTCTGAACTAGACATTTGCAAATTTTGCACAAATTAAATCAGCATTACAACTATATTTTTTATAGATACAACAGTCTTGAAATTTCTGAGCAAGACAGTAAATCATGTTGTCCAAGTGACAACTCTTTCCATCTAAAAGCCTGTTTGTCTTTAGTCATTATTTGCAGAGAATGCTGTAAAATTATTTAGGTATTACTTTCCTAATATTCAAATTCCTGAGACAAAAATCACTAGAAGACAGTATTTCTCACTGTTCTTCAAGGGACTCTTTTCACAGATGGGGACAATAGAATAACTTTTTCACAGATGGGGGACAATTTTGATTCAAATATAAAATAAACCAGTCTCATTTCTGAAAATGAACTGCTATGCATGTGTTGTCATTTGAAAAGAAGTTCCCATCCATTTCTTACCGTTTTGGTTGATTATATGGATATGGTCCCCTGTTTGGGATAACATGAGGCTCTACAATCAGTGTTTTAGCTTCTTCAGGGTTTTCTTCACTTCCATCCTCTTTTCTTTTCGTTCCTTTACCTTCCTTCATTGGGAAAGTTATTCTGCAACACATAATTTAAGGTTAAAGTTCAACATGTTCACTATGACATGGACTGTCTCAGAAGGTGATAAAGATTTTTTCTCACCATTAAGACAAACTTTCATACAACAGGAAAACAAGTGCTGCAAATAAGAAAGTTTTAAGGAGAATAAAGAAGAGAAATGCCAAATGAATTGATGAAGCTGATTAAACAAAGTGTGTCAAAAGCACTCTTTTCACAACTGGAAAAGCCAGGAGCAGTGCTGAGAGCCAGCTGGAAGAACACTGAAGACAAGAAGTTCGTAAGTGAAAATGGAAGGGACAGGAGAAAAGTTATCATAGAACATAAACTGTGTCAGTGTTCCAAACTACTCCAACAGATGAAGGGTTTTATCCTCGAATTTCAATTTTTTTTAGCCTTCTATATATATTAGCAAGCTTCTCTAATTCAGAAACAAATCACAGGTGAAGAAATCCCAATGCCCATCCAAAATGCAGATATCTATAACAGTAATAATCTCTTACAGGACAAATGTAGCAGTAGGAAGAGCAACAGCTCTTCATAAAGAGCAGTATCTCTCTTAACATAGGAACTGAAACTGAACAACAGGTCATTGAGGAAAACTGAGTGTGAGATCTTTTCCTGATATCTTCAGATGATTTTTACATCATTATATAGTGTTAGTGCCTTCTTCACACAAATTCTCCATGTAGTATTTCCAAAAAAAGCTCAGGAGATTATCTCCCTGCTTTTCAAGATTCAGTTTAGCCATGATAAAAGCTGACTGGTGCAGGGGAAAGGTGTCTTTTCCCTCCACAGATTTATTCCTTCACAAGGAAAAGATGTAGTCTCTTCAGCTGAATGAACTGTTCTCCAATACTATGCACTGTGAAATTCAGTTGTCAAAATTCAAGGAAGTGCACCAGGAGGGATAGAATTGTCAAGTCTAAAAATGCTGGACAACAGCACCACTAAAACTAAATGAGTAAATCTTATTTAGCTGCCAATGGCATCCTATTTCAGAAATAATTTCTAAAAATAAGCATTATGGGATTTCAGACTTAATCCTTTATGTTGATTGAACAGTGTTTCCAAAAGCTCAAATTTTAACTGGTGTTGAAATTGCTGGTCTTAGCTTGTTGTAATGAGACATGTAAGGAAACTATGGAATTAAAATTCTCTAGCCTGATCTTGAGGAGGCTAGATATGATAATACAGAAGAGAGTATTATGTGTCTTGATTCTATCTCATACTTTGTTTTTTGCATATATTTTGTAGGCTGATCTACAAGCAATGCTCTGATGCATTTTTATACAGAAGAGAACACAAGCTGGTCCTGGGTCTTGCTGTCATACAGTTAACTCTATCATGTAACTATCTAAATCTTACATATCTAAACATAATCTAAACATATTTCTACCTTTTTTTAAAAGAAAGAGCATCTCCTTTCAACCCCTGAACATAACTCCACCTGAAAACACGTTTCAGCAAGAATATCAAGAAGTACTTGAAATATTGAGATCACCTGAAGGGGGGTACATGCAGATCTGGATTGTCAACAGTGACTTTAACAGTGTACCCAGGAAAGCTAGCTTTTAAATGATCAATGGACAGGAAAGTGTCATTAAAATCCAGAGTTGCAATCTGATTGGGCATTTTTGAATAGTGTGCACTACTTGGGTCTCCATATCCAAGAATGATGTCATGCAGCCAGTCAGGGACCACACAATCTGTGTTCATCAGGTTCCTGATAGTCTCCAGAAGAGCCTGTAAATAAGAAAAGCCAGAAAAAACAGGATTGAAGAGACTGACTTTTTACCAAGTAAAAATCATACTGAAGATCAATCAAATCTGTTTTAAGATTATAGAATATAACTCTTTAATTGACAGTGTTTGGTTTGATTGAGTCAATATATGGACAGTGTACATATGCAACAAAACACCAGTATCAAAGCACAGAATTTTTAAACTAAGAATAAAATAAGAGCTAGTAAAGATGACCATAATCATCAGTAAAGTTTTCATCCCAGAACACTCACTGCAAGGGAAAAACACATAGAAGATCCTCATGCAGTTTAAGGTTTCCTCTTACATGCCTATAAACTTCACCCTTGCAGTCAGCTTAAGCCTCCCTTCAAGCATTTGCTTTTCACCCACAAATTAATTTATCGAATCATCTGTGGTTATGCAAGTTTTCTCTCCTTTCCCCTCTTATGAAAATACCAATGCTCCAGACCCTAGACTTGCACAGAAGGTGTGCTTTTTAACTAAGAGGTAGCTGAATTTTAGCCTTCCTGTTAAAGGGTTACTTTAGTGGCAAGTCTTGAAGAACTCTCTCACTTGAACCTTGGCATTTGGTCACCATGTATCTGCACTGATTTCCAGATCCTCTGACTTCCTTTGCCACCAAATATGGACACAAATGAATGGCAAACATGGTGCCTCAGCCGTCCACACCAGAATAAAATACAGAACCTCCAAATGCCAAACTTGTAAAAGAACAGTCAGTCAAATCAAAGTACAGAATTTTATTCAGATAGTCTACGTTTATCTATCCATCTCCAAAGGGTAGGTTTTTCTTTTCCTGCTTGTGTTGTATCATTCAAAGAGTCAAGTAATGTGATCACTATCCCTGCTTAGTCAACCTCTATTAAGGTCCTGGTTCTTCCCCACTACTCAGCGTTGGTGAGACCACATCTGGAGGCTCTGTCCAGTGCTGGGCTCCTCAGGACAAGAGATACAGACATACTGGAATGGGTCTAGCAAAGATCTACTAAGATGATTAAGGGATTGGAGAAGCTGTTGTATGAGAAGCTGAGAGAGCTGGGATTTTTCAGCCTCAAGAATACAAAACTCAAGGAGCATTGGAGAATTTGAGTGATTTGTATAAAAAAAATGCAACGGGATGAAGTAAGGTCAATGGAATGAGAGTCCACTCAGTAGTGCCCTATGAAAGGACAAGGGGCAATGGACACGAACTGAGATATGGGAAATTCCACCTAAAAACACCAAAATATTTTTACTGTGGAGGTAATGCAAGATTGAAAAGGTTGTCTAGACTGGCTAGGTAGTTTCCATCGCTGGACATATCCAATTCCAACTACATAGTGACAAGATCTTGAGCCAATTGCTCTAGCTGACTCTGCTTTAAACAGGTCTTGGACTAAATCATCTCCTAAGGTCCCTCTAACCTTAACCATTCTCTGAATATGTTTCTTCCAGTCACAATCATGCTGTGGATTCTGTGACAGACCTGCAAAGCTATGAAGTTGAAGGCATCTTAGCACTCCTGAAGCCTGAATTACTTCAAAGATATATGGATGGACAAGCTCCATATTAAGTAACATTTTTTATATTTTTGTTGCAAATATAGAACAAGTACTTCTGGCTCAAACATATATTAAGCACAGCAAAATATGTTTGTGCTAAGAAAAGCACAAAGAAATCAGAAAATGTCACATTTTCAGGTAGTATTTCTAAACCCAGTGATCGGTTTTCAAGAGGAAGCAAGAAATATGTTCCTAACAGCAAATGTGGTGCTTCTACATCACAAAAACTTGGCTTCAGCTTTTCAAAAAGTAATTTATACACATGTAAAAATAGTAACATTCATTCTTGTAAGAACTAACACTGCTGACCAATTGTAGTGACACAGTGGTGTCACCTCCAGCAAACACACTGTATTTGCACTTTCTCTGCTGTCTCATCTGCTTAATTTACAAGGACTGCACAAGAGCTCTCTTGTCTCCTCTCCTACAAGCTCAGCTTTAAACTTCAAGCTGCCTTCCATCTGCTGCATACATTGTCTACACTAATCACAGCATCATCTTGTTTTCTTTTCTCCAGCTGAAGTTAGAAAGGTTTGCAAATGACATGGAATGCACACACCTAAACTGGCAGCAATGTGATAAATATGGAAATACCTTAGATTGTCTAGAAAGATGAAGGTATGAGACTTTCATAAATGCCAGCATAAAATGGCTTGCATTGGGATTTGCCTGTAAATTAGCTGAAAGAACACAGCACAAATGATGGCACCACAATGGTCTATGCAAGCTGCTGCTTCACACCAGAGCTATCTTTCTAGATACAGAAAGAAAAAAAGGTCCAAGTCTTCCTGCCTACTTGTTAATCCATTTACACAGAACTTGCTACAGAATCCCTCAAAATGAAAATCACTTCAATTATGCAGTGCATGATTTTAAGGCACCAAAAGAAATGTAGTTTTTCATTCATGCTGCATTTTCAAAATGGAAAACTCAAGGAACATTAATGATTCAGAGGTCTAAAAAGCAAAGAAACTGAGTAAGAAATATTTTAGGTGTATAAAATTATGCACCCTCACACTGAAGGTGGCCTACAGCACCTTGTGCTACAGTACAAATTTGCCCAGCAGGTGAAGGGAAGTGGCTCCTTCCTTTCTGCTCAGCACTGTGGAGGCTGATTCATATAACAGTTTTGGCTGAAAGGAACCTTAAAAGCTCATCTAGTCCACCTCCCCTGCAATGAGCAGGGCCATCTTCAAGCAGATCAAGTTTCTCAGAGCCCTGTCCAACCTAACCTTGAAAATTTCCAGGGATGGGGCATCTACGACCTCTTGGCAACCTGTTCCAGCATTTCATCACCCTCATCATGAAATAGTTTTCTTTTATCTGGTCTGCATCTACCATCTTTTAGTTTATAAACAATCCCCTTGTACTACCACTATTAGAAAGTTAGTCCTCATCTTTCTTATAAGCCCCCTTACTGAAAGGGTGCAGTCAGGTCTCCCTGAAACCTTCACTTCTCCAGACTAAACAACTCCAACTCTCTCAGGTTTTCCCCGCAGGAGAGGTGCTCCATCCCTCTGACCAAAGAGCTAAGAGGCAAGTATCTTACCTTGAAATTGTTTTCTTTTGGTTTTCTTCTCATTATTATATTAAATGTCTCATAGACATCTTCTGCTCCATTTTGGATTGTGTTGGTCATGTCCTGCTGATACTGGTTTGGGTCCAGAAATACTCTGTATGTTCTGCAATCACCTTTAAGTCTTGGTTTCGGTTCAGGTCCTGCCCATAATGAAACATCAAAATTAGAATTTGACTCAGTGGTAAAAGCGAACTATCATTCAAATAAGTGATCCATAATTGTTCCTCAAATGAAATTCAGACAAATTTGTATGATGAAACTAATTTCTGCGTAGCAATGGACACATTTTCACTGCATTATTCCAACAGTTTTTGAACAGAATCTCTTTTACTCCTTAACTCAATACTGGATTTATTTAATTAATGTAGCTACATCAGATTTTACCAGAGGAAACTAGCTGACCTTTCTCAGGCTGCTTATGGAATTGGTTTGTTTTTTTCCATGTATGTAACTAATTCAATGAGCATTCTTTAAAAGAGAGAAAATTATCAATTAGCCTGTTAAATATAATAAAAAAAACCAGAGACAGAAAGACAAATCTCTTGAACAAGTTTTGGGATATCATACCTTCTTCAATGACACGCCCCTTCTCATCCAACATGCCCTGAATTTCACAGCCTCTGACATACACCAGGCCAGTCTGCTCCACGAAAGGCTGTCTCCTGTCAAACTTGGTGCCGTAGGGCTGCATGGGCCGCACCGTGATCAGGAAGCAGACGTCGTGCTTGCGCAGACCTGAGCCCCGAAAGGAACAGGCAGAGATTTGATTGAATGGCACTGTCCTCATCAACTCCTTAACATATGTATATAAAAGAATGCACTCATACTTCTTTTATAAAATCCCACCTGTATATATTTTGTTTTGCTTCAAAATACGCCTTGAACTTAGAGAATACAAAACCATAGGACACTGTGATATAATAGATATGAAAACTAGAAGTTGAATGCTTTTTTCATAAGAACAAATATTATTTCAAGATTATTCTTCTCCCAATAATCTTACTCTAGCTATTTTTACCTAATTATTTTCAATTATCTCTAAGAAGTGTGGCATTAATCTCTTATTCTCATTGCTTCCCTCTGGACAAACCTCCAATTCCTTTTTTTCTGTTTTTTACAACAAGTTAAGTGCAGTGCCTAGAACTGGGCACAAAATCCTAAACCAAGTTACTTTAGTTATCTATTTAATAAAGTAAAAGGTTGCTTAACCAAGTTACTTGCTTACTGTTACATTCCAGTTTATAAATTCCAATATAACTTGAGATTTTGTCTTTTTCCCTCAGTACTAACACAATGTTGGGAATCACATTCACTTGTGAGCAATGATGACCTCTGATCCTTCTGTTCTGCCAAGGTACTGCCTGTTAAGTTATTCCCCCAACATGTATTTGTACAGTGACTTGTTTTTGCTTAATAATCATCCCTGTTGAACTACATGCTACTTGTAAAATGCTGCTTCTCCAATTCACTAACATAATTCTGAACACTAAATTTTCTCTCCAGTACACCTCCAGAGTCTCAGAGATCTAAGACACCTTCAAAGTTCAGAAAACATGATGTATTTTTAGTGAGACAAATAATTCCTCATTAAGCACCATCTTGATGAAACTGCCTTCTGTTCAACAGAAGGCAGTTTCATCAAGATCCTGTTAAGTCAGGCAATGATTTATGAATTCTTCATCTCCATTTTGATTTAGTTAAAATATTATTTTTTACAAATCATAAAGGCTGTTTTAGTATTTAAAAAGCTAAGTGCATCACTATATAGATACCTTCATTATAGTGAATTCTCTGCCATCCTCCTAGATTTTTTACTTTAAGAGAAATCTATAGCCCCAAAGCGGCATCTGCTCATTTATCACACAGTCCAGCTTTAGTAGCATTTGTGCTATGTGACCTGCAATCACACTACGCAGCTCCAGCACATTTATCAGGTTTCTCTAACAAAAGAGAAAGGAGTGACATTTACTGATAATACAAGTACAACTGCATGCTTCTATGTCACTTGCCAACACAGTCAACTAAAGTTCAAATCCCCAAGCCAAAGAAGTGTCGCCTGTGGATACTTACAAGAAACAGTATTTGGTACAGTCAGCACTTTATAATATTCAAACATACTGTAAACTGCTGAAATGCACTGGTTTGAAGTAAATAAAAATCTGTCCTCTCCACTTCTGTATGAGATAGATATCACCTTCCCCATACTTTTCAATATGACATTTTTAGCTTAAAATGCTAAGTTAACTTTCCACAGTGCTGTAAAGGACAGCATTTTACAGTTGGTCACTGACTGACATCAGTCTGAAGTAATAAACATTCTGTTCCCAATGAAACGTCTAAGTAATTATTTCAAACTTCACTTTATGAAAATATAAACTCCTTAAACTTGGAGTTTGAGTAATTGTCTTCTAAACAGTGTATTAGGATTGACAAATCTGTACCATGGATTAAAACCTCCTTTTCTCACAAATAAGACTACATCAAAATGTATTTTGATGAGCACCTATTCTGAGCACTTTATTTCAAAGCATGTTAAGTACCTTCCCATTCATCTTTGATGTTATCTCGGACATTCAAATTAATTGTAACGTCTGCTCGCACTCGCATGGGCCAGTTTTCACCAATGTTGGGCTTGGCCACCTCCACCACTGTGAAAGAGACAATAGGCTGTGCCATCCTAGCCCATCCACCAAAGACCACACCTCCATATTCTGATAACCTAAGAAATAAACACCAAAAGTTTTTTAGTCATTAGCTGATAATAGATTCAATTCTTTTTTAAACTATGAAAAAATTAACCCCACAGTAACTTTTAAGAAAAAAATAGAATTCTTAACTTTATGTGCTACTGAATTAGATTCATGCAATCCCGCATTTTAGAATCGAAGCATAACATGACTTATATTTCAAAAAACAAAGGCAAGTTATGCTAGCATTATTCAAAAAACTCACAGACACAGAAGATAAAGGAAAGATAACAAAAAACAAGTACTGAGTATAAAAGATATCACACCAAATAAACCCTTTAAACCAAAAGAGGATTAAAATGTTGCAGATGGCCACAAATTCAAGAATATTCAGTAACATCCCCCCAGACAGAGGAGTTTATGATGTTTGCATATTTTGTCAAGTCAGCCATGGAAAATTAACTCGTCCATCTTAACACAACTAAGGCTTTTTGTTAGCATCCAGCATGCTGCCTTTAACACACCTGCAGGGATACATAACCACAAACCCCTAAAATACCAACCCTTGGCATGGCAACACCTTATGGAAGGAGTAAGTACAAACCACAGTATCGATGCAATAATTTCAACAGATTTGTTACTATGTACTTAGTATACACACAGTATCAGTTTTTGATTCCTAAACACACTTTGATTAGAAGGGAACTGACTGGTTTGCACCAGTTAATAAGTATTACCATGGTTTCATCCTACTGACACTGTCTTCAATGTCCTGTCTGATCTCATAGGTGGACTCCAAGCGGAAAAGATTGAAGTTCCTCAGCAGGTAGTCATGGAGAGTCAGGAACTGTAGATTCAACTTGGGGAGCGCAAGACAGCCTAAGGATTTAAGGGAGGAAGGAAAGAGGTATTTGAGGAACAAACAAAAAAAAAAATTAATTAATACACCGTTTCTATGAATTCATACATGCATGCACACTTTACTGCACAACTGCCATTGCTGTTATCCTTGGAGATTCTAAAAATTACCCATTTTATTAATACACACCTCTAAAAAGCATGTATTTTTAAGGTTCTCTCTAAAAGAATGTGCATAAGATTGAAGGTATTTTCATCCTTCTAGCACTAATACAGTGAACTACTTAAATATTGAATCCATCAATGTATTCAGACATCAAAATGAAGTTTAGGAAAATCAAATGCACAACAAAGTAATGGTCTTTGGAAATGCAACACTTAAGTTAGCATTAAAAAATTATGAAAAAGGCTAATAAAATAATAAAAACCATCCAACAATTTCCCTATTCCCATGCCTTATGTTTATTAGATGCCATAAAAACCATTAATGTAGAAAAAAAGCTTTAAGTCAAAAAATCAAATTTTAACACGCATCTCTAAAGTCTGTATTACTGCTTTGTTTTTTAAATGAGAAAGAAAAACATTAGATCCTACTACACAAGGAGTATTAGAACTCCTAGACAGGTTCTAAAGCTTTTTCCATTGTTTTAGGATAGTCTTGGATGAAAATTTTCCATAATTTTAATTCCTGTAAGTTACTCATCTAACATTACTTTCCGGTTTGATACCTATGCTTAAGACCTGTGAAACCATCTTGCTTTTAAAACTTGCAATATCATTGTTGAAACCTTTCTCTGGTATAGGTACTACATATTGACTTTCACATGCACTGAGAAACAACAGCAATGAAGAAAGGCAGCAGAACACAGTAATTTATATTGTGGAAAGCCTGATGGTGATAAAATACTTCAACACATTTCCCAACACCAAGTAAGAAACCCTGTCCTGTTAAGCTAGTTATATGCACAAAGGGCAAGGTGTGAAGCAACACCTCTTTAAGGCTGCACAGTGTTCATCAAAGAGACATTCTTCTTCCCTCATTTTCTAAAAGGAAACAGAAACAATACTCCTAACATTCTTGGGTTAAATTACTCTTACATAAATTTTAGACCAAATTTATTTAATTACTTTTAAGAACACAAAAAAACCCTTGTAAGACCACAAAACCAACACTGTTTTGTTTGAAGCCAGGACAGGAGAATACATGGAGATGAAAAAGAGAAAGTGTAAACTAAACCAAGAGAAGCAAAATAGAAAAAAAAATACTTGTAATAGCCTGACAGCAAAAGAAATACTTCACAACAGCACCATCAATACCATAATTCCAAAAGTGTTCACCACAGGAGGAAATGCTTCCACTAGCAACCAGTGTTACTTGACAAAATTACATCTCATCATTAACAAAACTTCTTTAATGCACTATTAAAAAGTCACAATGATGACCTGCTTTCTCCTCCTGCCCCCCCTTCCCTCCCCCACTGTAACCCATATTGCCATTAATATATTTGGCTGATCAGACATAACCACACAGCACACAGAAGTCAACCACCCAGAACAGGATGAATGACAGTAGAGCTGTCCTGACCTGCATTTAAGAACCTGAATGGTTCAGAGCGTTAGAACAACCTATGATACCCCCTGATCTTACTCTAAGATACTGGAAGATGCCAAAGTACCGTGTGTAAGTTTCTTGGACAGAATAAACAGAATACATCAGAATTTTTTTTTAATTGCAGCATTTACTGAACTACTAATCATACCTTCTCCAGAGTAATATTCAGTTGGCACAATATTTTCATCCCAAATAATCTTCTCTGTGGGATAGAGAGGCATCTGGTTGAGCTGTTGAATTTGAGATATTCGTCGTTCATGACGGGAAACCTAAAGAAAGGAAGCATTTCAAATCTCTGAGTCAAAGAGGAAGAATAAAGATATTTTTGAAACAGATAATAATTCATAAGGTGGTCATTTGAGTTTTCTCCATCAATATTTTTCTAATTAAATATTTTAATATAACTAAATGCAAACAGTGACATCAGAAGATGAACAAAGACATAGTCCAACTACTGGTCATAGTACAAGAATCAAACAATCCTTTGGGTATTCAGCAGACCAAAAATGGCACAACAGAATTGAAAATACTCAGTCAAGGCTCAGCAGAGAATCAACTTAAAATAAAACTTTTTTTACTTTCCATTAAAAATATGGTCAGTACCTAACTAATACTACTCATTCAGTAACAGTTAGACTTTGTTTCCTCTTTGGGACACAAAAAAAAAAATCTATCCAATACTAAAATATGTTATCTGAATAAATATCTTTCCATGGCAGCCATAGGCATATCACTACCTTCAATATCTTAGAAAACCACATAAACTATTTTTAAAAAAATCAACCACAAAACAAACTCATGAATGAGATTTCAAATAAACAGCTACCGTATTCTGATATCAAATTAGAAGCCTACAAGGTATTGCTATACCTTGAATATCCAAAAAACCATGATGTGCATCAAACAATATTTCAAATTGGTTTGGGGCCCAAATAGATACTGAATATCTAGATCTACTTTATCAGATCTTTTTGTTTTTAAATGGGACAAAAACTTTTTCAGAAGAACTCAAAACTGTTTCCAAGGCTCCGCTTATTGACCTAAAAAAACATATAAATATAGTTTCTCATGGAAACTATATTTATGAATAGGCATTTTCGAATACTTAATTTATATGGTTTTAAACCATAATTTATATGGTTTTAAACCCATCTTAACATTCCAATTACTGCAACAACACTGCTGTGGCTCACAGGTGGCTCAGAAAACATTCTAAACGACTGCTTTACTGCAGTGTAGCTGCTGGACGCAGCTATGCCTTGAGTTTTCAACAGAAGAAGTGCAAGGAGCATTATTCATGTTTTCACCAGCAATTCCAGCAGGAACTCCTTCTCGTGGCTCGTGTCCTCCCCCTCGGCCAGCGGCGGCAGCAGGCACAGGTACGACGCCACCTGGTGGAGAACGTTGGAGCTGCACGGCGAAAGGAAAACAAGAAGCCTCTGTCACACTGAAACCAGAGACCGCACCTACTGCAGCTGCCTTTTCCTTAAAGAAAACTCCAGCCGTCTGATTCGACCAGAGATAAGCAATTACGGATCAGGCTTTTAAGTGAAGTTTGTGTATAAGGTGTAAGCTGAACCCCTCATCTACAATAAACATGGCAAGGGGTCGATATTTTTGTATTATTTCAAGACCTGACACAGAAGCAAGCAACAAAGCATACACTGCCTTTGTCAACATACATACTGCTATCCTTTTACTCACAGCATTTACAATACAGTACAGTTAATACAGTGGCATGCTTTCATGATTTCTGTTGTAGTTCTTCTACAGAACAGAGTGAAAAAAATAAACTAAACAAGTTAGATGTTAACTACTGGCTATGCACATGAGAAGTCAGAAGAAAAAAAGGCTGGAAATTTGTTAAATTTAATCATACAGAGAACCAAGAACTTCAATTTCAATTTGCTAACTTACCTAAGAGGTCCAAATAACTTCACCAGTGCATCACGAGTATCTACTGCAGCTACATTTGAGAGTGCAAAGTCGTATAATTCTGGGAAATGTGCAAATGCTGCTCTCTGCAAAAGATTCATGCATGCAAAGTGGATATAAGCATATTAATGAAATGATTTAATAACAGTTTAAATACTTAGAAAAAAGCACAGTTTCTTCTGGTTCATAACATGAACCACTCTATGGACCCCACCAGGATAGAAATACAAGCCAGATTGAATCTCCGTTTTTCTTAACACCATCTATTTGTTACTCCTCTACTTCTGACACAGTATCTTCCTTATTTCACCCTTCTACCACCATTTGTTGTCATTAAAATAAAACATATGGAAGCAGATACACAGCTTTGCAAGCAACTAAGAAAAGCCAGGAACAAGTTTAACTTAACCATGCTTCCTTGAATTGTTCTGTTAAAACTGATGCAAACAATTCTAAAAAGTGAGAGTGAATTTGTACAAGGGACCATTGTAGGCATATGTGCGCACTGATCTTGAGGAAATGCTGCCACCTACTGCATCACCACAGGGTCCTACAGCATTCTGCTTTCCCTTCTTAACAGACTTAACAGGAACAGCTCATTTTGGTAACACAAGGTCAAAAATGCTGATGTTCTGCTAGAGCATATTAATTAGTCATAGTCTCATCCACCATGCTGAAGCATTACACATCTTCAATTGCTACAGACAGCCAAGCTAAAGTTATTCCTGTAACTCAAGAGGGAAAATAAAGGGTTTGATTTGGGAAATAACCTCCTGCCTATTCCAAATGCAAATTAGACTACAACACCAAAACCAAATCCTCTGTCTCCCATAAGTACTTTATCCTCTAGTTACCTGCAGAGAAGTAATTCTGTCATAGTGAATTGTAGTCATCTCATTCTCTGTCAAAGCATTTCCAGTCTGATCATTGATTTCAAAGCCAGTGTAGAATTTGAGCATATCTAAAAGCTGAGACATCATCAATATAAATTAGCAGATTAACAATAAGAGACACCCCATGAACACTACAAACAAAACCACAGTTTAAGAGGACAAATGCACAAACAAGAACTCCTCAAAGTTCTAGAAGAATTGGGAGTAGTATGTGAATTTTATACTTGGCTGATGCACAAAATAGTTTTTGTTAGGTATCTCATCTGCAAGCCATCAAAATTTCAGTATAGTCCACAAGCAATACGGTTTCTTGATATACTAGGGCTTGAAATTGAAATTCATCACAGTAAGGTGATCTAGCCAGAGGCTGTCACTGAACCCAACTTAGAGCTTCCTGCTACCAAAAGGGAGAGGCCTTGTGCCTTTCTGCCCTCTCTGATGGCAGCTCTGAAGTTCATCTGACCTTTCAATAGGATTATTCAATTTGGAGGAAGAAAATTATTCAGATGTGCTGCTGCCTTTGTGTACCATCAATACTGTGACCCTCAGAGAAAATGAACAAGTGGCAGAGATGGGGGACAGCAAGCAGCAGGAAAGGCAGCTGAGATGCAGGAAAGGGGACAGACCTTCAGATCCTGCCATATAAAAAACAATTTACTAGCTATGAGTGAGTAAACTGAAGGACAGAAGTGAAAAACAGCTGCACTGCAAAACAGTGTGAAGTCAAAATGAACGAGAGAAGAATGCAGTGGAGACAACTTCTGCTATGTGTGTGGTAAAGCATGCCAGAAGCTGCACTGCTTTCTAGCTTGTAATTTTAAGAACTCAAAATCAGAAGCAGAAATATTACTTTGCTCTTGTGAGACCCCACCTGCAGTACTGTGTC
Source organism: Molothrus aeneus (assembly GCF_037042795.1). Lineage (NCBI taxonomy): Eukaryota > Metazoa > Chordata > Aves > Passeriformes > Icteridae > Molothrus > Molothrus aeneus. The sequence continues at coordinate 33,511,869 of NC_089651.1, read as the reverse complement.
CAGCTCTGGGGTCTCCAACACTAAAAAACCTTGTTGGAAAATGTCCAGAGGAGTTTACTATAGGGCTGAAGCACCTCTTTTGTAACAACAGGCTGAGAGTCGAGACTGTTCAGCCTGGAGAAGGCTACAGGGAGACCCTATAGCTTCCTTTACAGTATCTAAAGGGAGCTACAAGAAGGATGGAGAAGGACTTTTCACAGAACATGTAGTCATAAAACTTTTCACTGTGAGGATGGTGAAGCACTGGAACTGGGCGCCCACAGATGCCCCATGCCTGGAGGTGTTCATGACCAGGTTTGATGGGACTCTGAGTAACCTGATCTAGTGGAAGGTGTCCCTGTCCATGGCAGGGGCATTGGAAGTGGATGACCTTGAAGGTCTGGTCCAACCCAAGCCATCCTGTGATTCCATGAAATGCTATGTAAGTAGTTACACACATAGGTACAGGTAAGAAAAAATACTGTGTGAAAGATTTAAATAAAGATGTAGTTTGCATCAAACAAAAGCCTATTTTTAATAAAAAGAAACCAACTGCAGCATTCAGAAACAAAGGGAATGAAAAAGTTCTTTTCAAGAATTTTGTATCTCACCTGGCAGAAGAGATGACCCTCTTTTTCTCTTTTAGCAAGACTAGACAGGTAACAGTGAACAACAAGATGGGAGTCATCCAACACTGTATTAAACCAGCGCCGTGTGGGAAGCAAAGCCTACGGTAAATAATATCATGTTAATACAACCGACTCCTGAAAAAGTAGGAAGTCCTGGCTTCTCAGGATTTTCCATTGCAAGAAGGCATATTAAGATAGATTGCTGCAGTTATTTGCATATCTAATACTCTCACAAAGGTATTAAAGCAGCAGTTATGTATGCCAAGACACTGGGTTGATGCAGTAAGCTGCTATGAACAGTCCTTTATGTAACGGGGAGCATGGCATGAACTTGCCATGAGTGAGCATTCATCCTGCCAGTCAAAAAGTAAATTAAATAAAGCAATTATTCTACTACTAAATGTCTACAGAATGAATGTGTGCTACAAATGATAAGTCAAACTGCTTCAGCATTGTTTTAAATGTCTGTTTTCTACACTAATTTAATGAATTTTAAGCTTGAGGTCCTTAAAATTGCCAACTGCTTCTTCTAAATATGATAGGGTATCTTCTCTTCTTTGCAAAATACTCAAGTATTTTTCAAATCTTTAATAACAACACAAATAGAGATCTTTTCTTCTCAATGTAAATAGATTAAGCTGCTATATGTAGCAAATGTTGAACAGCATACGGTAGAAGACCACAACAATTTAAGTGAAAAATTAGCTGTTCTCTACAGACTGAATTTAGAAAGCCAAAAAGCCATCAGCATGATGTTTAGAACTGAGATGAAGAAAAGAATCTGTACTAGAAAATGCTGGTTGCCCTATACAATAATTATGAAAGCAAACTCATAAAACCATAAGAACTCTCCAATGAATTATTACTTTCAAATTACCAAATCACCAGTTTTGATATGCAGCATATACACTGTAATATGAAACAATAATATTCTGAAAAAAGCCAAGTAAAAAGAGCCCATTAACTCAGTACATGCTACAAAGGCAATAAGACTTGAATTTACAGCTAATTTCTTGTTTGCTTGTTACAGTAACTTGAACAGGCTTTATAAATCTGACTGAATTCTAATCTTTCTATAATATCTAGAGGGAACCAATCTTAAAAATGCTTCTAAGCATTTTAAGTCAGACAGACTTTAGTTCACCTTCCAACATGTTTTCTCTTACCAGAGTATATTACATACAGCAAGCTCTAATTTAAATTATTCAATCTATTGCAACTACAAGCACAGACTACTTCAGTGATTTAACAGAGTGAGCCTGCAGAAATTCACCACAAAAGCATTTTAAAGTTCCCTGTGATACTGTTTCAGAAAACACTTGTTTTATTTCACAATGCCTTCTAAATCTGAAGTTACTCTAAAATAATTACTCATGAAAAAAATTGCAAATGAATGCCTTTTAATACTGGTACTGTGGTGCTTAAAACTGTCTCACTTCCTCGGTATCTGCTGAAAAACTTCACAAAACCTTGCTCCACGCCTTATGTCTCTAATAAACTGCAGATCCCCAGACCTGGTACTTCTAAATAATGAAGTCTAGCCAAACAGGAATAGTTTGCATTTCAGACTACTGCTGCTTTCTGGGATTTAATCCAACAACACAAAAGAAACTTTAAGTGACCTGTTATGCACTGGGAAGAATAATTCTGAATTATTCCTACCAGATTAAAGCATTACACATTTTCAGAAATGGCCAGTATTATTACCTCTATTCCAATTAAATGCTCTTCATTAAGCACTTTAGGATCCTAGTTTTGTCTGCTGGCTTATCAACATTGCTGGTCAGTTCCCAGCATGCATGCAATGCTACAACCTCTTATTTACAGACGGAAAATCACTTTTAAACAACCATATGCACAGCTGTGACATAATCACCTCCTATTTGGAATAAGGTTGTAATAATTACGTTATGCACTTTAACCCTAGAAAAGAACACCCAGAAACTGGCTGAATCCATTTAAAAACTTACCTCAAGGTCTAGCATGAGTTCAATAAACCTCTCACAATAATGAACTTTGTCCATAGAAATAGGACCTAGACAAAAAAATTTTAAAAAGTTTAAATTGATCCACATCACAATATACTTACACTTGAACAATTCCTTAAAAACTAAATAAATGCTACAAATATAAAAGTATTAATTTTAATCTTGTTAAAAGCTAATGAAATATTATTCTATTTTTAAAACAATCCTTTCTTATATTAAAAATTCTTCTGGTTAACAATTAAAGAGTAATAGAACCAGAATTTCAGGAGTGTTTTTATCTGCTTTGAAAAACCTTGAATATAACAAGCAAAACCGCTCACTTCCACAAGGTATCACTTCCCCATTATGTTTGTTAAGAACTTTTAATGCCAGGTACTCAAAAATACATTTTTAAAAGCTGCAAACAAGATGTGTGCAAAAGGCCTTGACCATATTCAAAGGTACTCATAGGTGACCACTAAGAAGCCTTTAGAATCATGTCAAAACACACCACATCTCCCTTAATGACTTTCCAACTTTTACAGCCTCCAAAGAAATGTTGAAGTAAATCTAAAACAGGTATAGCATAATTAGGAAAACAGAAGGGATAAGTATCCTTTCTGAGGAAGCCACATTAGAAAATTTACAGCTCAGGTAAGCACTGAAGTTTGCTACGAGTTTAACAGAAAAAGGAAAACTCTGGGAACTGATTTCACCCAAATTGTGCTGTGCTTAGAGCATAATAACCCTTTTCTGTTAAAAGGCTAACACCTTCCTCCACAAACACTTTTCCTTTCTAAATCAGGCAAGGAGATAATTTTGCTTGTCACAATGACTCAAGAGCAGTCAAATCTTACAGAATTTCACTTCACTTAGGCTTTTGTTCTTACTGTAAATCAACAGTATGAATAGACAGAGCCTTATGATATCCATTTATACCATCTATTTAATAAGGTACTTAAGTAAGTATGAAATGCTTTAAGGCTCTAAGCACACAGTAAAGAATATCAGTTCCCAGAAATATTGTTTTTACTAAGTACATACTGAATAGAAGGAAGTTTAAAGTAGCTTTTTACTGTTTAATTTTTAAAGTATATACAGATTTGAATATTCATTTTGATATGAAATCCATGCAGACAGGCATAGTGTTCACTACCAGCCTCACCTGAATAGGGTCCCCAACCTCAGGCTGATATCCTAAGGACTAGTTGCTTCAGCAACACAAAAAGATTTTCAAACAGATTACCAGATAACAAAGTAACATAAGAAACACAGTTACCTGAGACAGGTATTGACTTTAGAACAGAAATGAATTTCTGAATGAGCTGTGAAAGAAATCTTCTCTCTCGATATGCTCTAAAATTGGACATATGACAAAAGAATTAATACTCCTTAAATGCAGACTAGAAGTATATTGTAGCTTTCACAAATACAAAGTTGGCTGCTTCAAAATTATTATACTGATAATAGGTTGCTTTGAAACACACCTAAACTGTTTAGATGATAACTTTTGTCTCTGCACTCAGGAAGACAGATTAGCAGCCTACATTTTTGGCAGAGAAACTGGTTAACCACCTATGCTTCTTACTGTGTCAAGGAGAAGTCAGTCCCCTCCTACACCTTAGCACACTGCAGCACAAAGGCATTGGAACATTTAATTTTGGTGAGATATACACACATTATTGAAATACTTGCATAAGCTACATACCTAAGAGTGGAACACTTGCTAAAGGTCGTGAAAAAAAAGTGAGTAGCTATACAAATATTCTTTTGTGCTTTCATCCTTTAGTTTTAAGATTTGAAATCACAAATTCACTGACCAAATAAAATACGAAGTTCTATAACAGTATTTTGCATAAAGACTACTGAAAAACAGAACAGCTTCCAGGAGACCACGTATGATGAATCCTCACTGGCCACAGGTTTTCAAAAACCACCTTTTTCATTGAAACAATTTATTTTAGCTGAAACACAATGACTGCATTAAGGAAAAAAGGCTTCTGTACATACTGCATTCTTGACTCTTCATCCATTTTTGCATCATTTTTCTTAATTAGATTCCAGAATTTTCTTAGTTTTGGTGTCTTTTTCAACTCTTGTTCCAATCGATTCTGTAATGGTAAAGTGATATTCAGTCACCAAGGAACCTTGTTTTCATGAGATAAAAATACAGTCCAGTCTTTTTATTAAAAAAAAGGAAAAAATACGTAACAAACTGAAATAAAGAACTGTCTCTGGCTACTCTCACTAAGTATCACTGTGAAACTAAAATGAAATAATGCTAGAGAGTCCAGCCATGACTAGATGTCAGCTGCATTGCCTCCCTGCGACCTCATGGCCTTGTCTACAAATTATAGCTTGAAGAAGCTATAAACAACAAAGCTCAGTTTTCTGAAAAATTACATAAAAAACATTATTACATGGAAATTTGTAACAAAAAAAAAAAAAAAAAAAAGATTTAGCAAAGCAGACAAAAATGTAATTCCATAGCAACACTGTAAATATTAGAGTTCTTCAACAGTATTCCATAAGAATTTACTGTACAAGATTTGGACACTGCCTAGAAAACTGCTCTGCCAGTTAACAGTGTTATGCTTACAGGTTGTAGAGCCATCCACATGGGTAAGGAAATCAGCTGCTGCACCTGTCCTCTGATCAAATCCACTTCCTGTTAGAAAGTTACAGACGATAAAAAAATTTAGAACATTCTTATGTTTTCTGATATGCCCGTCTTACAAAATACATTTATGTACAGATCTGACAAAACTATTTATATTGTTTTATCAGATTTGACAACTTCCTAACAGGAACCTGCACTATAACCCTACCCAGAGACACCTCTGTATTTTAGGTTCTTTTCATGGAGTCTGTCAGTTCTTAACACTTCACCATGGGCCCCATCCATGCAAGTACTTTTAGGACAAAAGCTGCTGAGAACTGATGTTCCCTCTCCCATCATTTCTTATTCCTGAACTCACCCACTGTGCTTTCTCTACTTGTTTTTAAGCTGTTCTTTGTCTCCTGGAGCCCTTAATTTATCAAGTTTCTCTCACTTCTACACTCTTCCCAGTGGCTGAAACAAACCATTTTCTCCATGTCAGTTCAAATGTGCTCTCTCCAACTATGCCTACGATCTAGATCCACAAAGTTTTCCTTCTTTCCTGAGCTACTGAAAAATTTCAATTGACATCTTAAATATGTCTTCATGGACAAATACTCCATTCTCAGCACTCTGAAACTTCAAACTTCAGTGCTCTTCACTAAAAACACTACTGTACTATTCCATTCTGCCTTTCACAAAGAAGGGTAGCTTCTAATAACAGTGTGCTTTCACAGGCACATTTTCAACAGTTTCCCTATCATGTTTTATTAGAAATATGCTCTACAAGAAGGATTCTGTAGTCACCATCAAATTATGTAAAATGAAGATGCATTGTACCATGGCCACTATAGAAAAATACTATCTCAATAAAATATATACATAAAGTTCAAGATGGTTACTGGCTCCCAAAATCAACTAATACACTTTCTATGTTGTTTTGTCTGAGAGACAATTTTATTTGTGCAAACCCTGATTTTGGATAATACACCCCACATGAAATATAAGTAAGGAAAAAGCCCAGTAGCAAGAGAGGTTAGTGAGCACTGCTACATATAACAGGTAAAGTGTTCTTCCTGCTTGCTACTTAGGACCTTTAACTCTGTTTTAACCATGGATTGAGAACACAAGTTGGTCTATTGCTTTCTTAAAACTAATTCAGGAGAACTGCAGATAAAAATTGTATCTAAACCTGGTTTCAAAAGTGAAAAAAGCCTCACTGTCTTTCTCAATAATTAATGGAAATAATTTTTGTGCTATTTCTTAGGCAAACTAAAAGAGGACAGTAGTAACGAATTGGTTTTAAATGTAAAGCATCTTTTCAAAAATAAATACATAAATTTTACAGTACCATTTTTAATACAAAAATTTATATTAAATCCTGTTTTTTAATTGTCTAACTGCCAATCCTTCAGTTGCAAGTCTCATCTATGACCTTATATCAGAGAAAAGCAAATGGGTAGAGAGAGATGAGTCAGAGTCAAAACAGAGGGTAAAAGCCCTCTGGTACTGTGTTTTCCTTAAATCCGAATTTTGCTTCATCTGTCTTGTAAGAAAAAATTGCTCAAACTAAACTGCTACAAACACAAAACAGCATAAACACACCGGAAATATTTACATTTACTTTTAACATACCAAACTATTGAAGCAGTGATCAAGGAAAAGCAGCAGGATTGTCTGTTCATGCAGAGAGTACTCACTCTCATTTTCAACCAACGATGCTTCCAGTATGCGTTTGAAAAAGAAAGGAAAATGTTCTGGCCTTTTTTTGAATGTCTAGGAATAGAAGAGGAAGGTAACTTTGAGTCAGGTTGATAGAAATAATTTCAATCTTCATTCACATAACATAGCAGAAATTCTCTAAATCCATTTAAATCTATAAAAGAAGGGATTAGTTTTTTTCATTTTCATTTATTCTAACCAGGCAGCACAAGCAAAACAAACTAATGATATCCTTCTGACAAGGGATCCTCCCCCTAATACCTTCTGCATAGTCTAACAGATGATGCACAGGACAAACTAAACAAGAAGCACAGGTGAAGTCTTGTGGGGATGTTCACCTCATGACTGCACAGAAAAACTCTAACATCTCCCAGCTAGAAGATAAATGGTAGGTTTTGGCCAAAGCTATGGCAGCCTTAAGTGAGGTGCAAAAAGTGAGCAAGTAAAAATCACCAGAGATTAATTATAGTCCCGGAACTTCCACTGAGCTACGTGAGCAGGAAAAAGATAAACTGAATAATCACCAAGATAAAGTCATTCCTTTACAAGGGCAGTCATGTACCAAATAAATTTAACTAAGCTGCTTGGAACATAACATGCACCTGACATTTTACTTGTAGTACATGTGCCAGAAGAAAAGCACTAAGATAATATACGAGCAAGTTATTAATCCTTTGTGCTTTGCCAACACGCAAGTAATGGCACACATATTGAACTAAGTGTGCTTCTGAAATAATACCAGCATAGAATGCATAACTAGGCTTCTGTTGTTGAGATAGCCTGTAAAACCTGGATTGTTTGTAGAAACATTAAATAACTTCTAAACCTATCATAACAAAAAAAAAACCAAAACCCAAACAAACAATATACACAAAAGAAGAGTAAGACATTGTTTTAAAATAAAGCAAAAAAGGTAGAAACCAATATGCACATGTTTTAAGCAAGGCGTTATACAGATATAGAAATCCTTCTTTTTCCTTCAATATCAGGAAAAGAACTTCCCTGTAAATACCCAACCTCTGTTAAGAGGCAAAAAAGTAAATGCTGGTGATAATGTTCAGCATCTCAAAGCAGAACCAAGGACTTTCACACCAGAAGGAATCAAGTAATTTTTCACCTGTCCATTCCCTTCTCCAAAAAAACCCACAAAGTTTGAAACACCACATGAGGTATTCCAGCTGAGACACCATTTCCTTTTTAACACTACAAGCTCTTCTACCTTCTGTCACTGTAAGTGAGCATGCTGTAAAAGCTGCAACTTGCAGATCAAAGTCAATTCTAGCTGCAATTGAAATCAGTTACCTCCCACGCAGGGACATTCTCTCTGAACTTCTCATTCACCATACAGCAGATTGACATTAAATATGCCTTACTGGACACCTCTGGAGAATAATTCATCCATAGGTAATTTTCAAGGTACTGACTGTGAAGAGATAAAGAGTATTTCATTAGTTGCAGCCACCCACATAATCTGTCACTCATTTAAAAAAGCAGTTATCCACAAGGCTTTTTTTCCCCTCCTTCCCCCAAAAGCCATCTTCATAGTTTGTGAGTAGTTCCTCAAGTTACCTCTCATCTAGGTCACTGAAGCAAAACTTGTTAGACTCAGTAACTGATGACACTAACACTTTCACAGAAAGGACAGGAACCTCTAACTCTGTTCTACTGCTGACATAGAAATCCCAGAAGTCCATTGCATGCCATTTGTTAGTGTCAAACCCTTAACCACAATTGACATTTTTTTCTTCTGCACTTTTTCTAATTAAGATGCAAAAAACCAAGGGAAGTTTGTCCTTTGTAGTTACTGGTACTAACTTAGGGACTTGAGCCTTTCTGAAACATATAATGTATCTCAAACAAAAAACATATCATATTTTTTCTTAAGATTCGAGAGATATAAGAACCAAATAGAACATAAAATACTGTGGTTTTAAGTACATATTGTTAATATTTATTTTACATCTTTTCAGACATACCCTGTAAATTCTTCCAGGAAAGTATGAAGCAGTTGTGAACTACTGTTTAAACAGATTTCCCTTCTTTTTCAAGAGAAGAAAACGTTAATGATGCTGCTGCAGCACAATCGATTTTTAACCTCATACTAAGAGACATAATCCAAAAACTTCTCTGATTTCAGTGAGTTCTGATTTAAGGCTTAATGATACATTCCAAATTACAGACCCAAGTTTTTCACTTATTTCATTCATACTCTCTTTCTCAGGGTTGTACTTAAACTAGAAACTGAGATTCATAAAACAAGACAGTCTGAGATGTCACTTACATTTATGGAATTATTTCCTCTTTAAACTAAGGTTCTCCTCACTTAATTTCCTCAGTACACAACTCCAGGCCTTACAAAGTATGAATGAATACACTACCTTCAAACTGTCTTACTGCCCTGCATTTGCTTCTCACCTTTACAGGTTCCTAGGAAAATATAACTCCAAATTTCCCTCCCATTAGCTCACCTGAATTCAAGAAGCATTATCTTCCTAATCGCAAACCTAAAAAGGAAAAATTAATCAATTAACACAGGAAAGAAAGCCTCCCACATACAGCTGCATGGAAAATGACTATATTTTCCTTTATTTCATTATATAAGGAAACTTGTAGAAACACTCAGGAATTACTTCTGTCCTGATATTTCCATGCAATAGCAACCACTTGAATGCAGAAGCAACTGCTGGAACACTGGAGATGCTAAAGTTCATAGAGAGTCATTAAGCAATTAAATTCATATTTAAAAGAGACTAATGTAGGCCTTTCAAATATAAAAACACCACTTCTAATAGCCTTGATGATACAAACTGCTAGCGGATGAGAGCGTCTCCTGGAAATCTACAATTATATATTTAATCTGTTCATAATGGTGTTTTGTTCTTAGTGACTGGCAATGGAAGTTTGCTTTGACTCCATATGACAAATTCTTAGATTGCTTTCATACAGGAATAATACAGAGAATTCTCTGCAGAGCTCAATCTTCCCCAAAAAGCTCCAGCTACAGTTACACCTCTTTTCTGCACAGAGAGCTGCAGAATGCAGTGCATCTCGGATTTGTCTCCCCCATCTAACAGTACAATTTACTGAAACCACTTTTCCTTCATGAATCTGGTAAGAGCAGCCAGAACAGCAGAGAAAGCTAGAGGCAGTGCACTCTGCAGCAGTTTTTCTTTACATTCCTTAGTGACAAAAGAAGAGATCAGCCTTCTATAACTACCACAACACAACCAACATAAAAGACAACAGACCACCAGGGAAAGTGTCTGAAAAATATTCACTCCAACCATCACATTTAAGGTTTATGGGCTTAGGAACTCTCTTGTTACCACATTCAGACTTTGAAATACCATCATGGTTAAATTACTTAAATGAAAATTACTTGAGTAATTTTCATCTGCTTTTAACATATAGACAAGTTTGAAAGTATTCTATCAAACATTAGAAACAACTCCAACATTGTTAATGTTGGAATGGTAGAAAATAAGAGAAAGCAACCGGTCTACTTACTTTGACCTGACAATTTCTTTTGTGTATACATCTTCAATGACCTATGGAAAAAAAAATTAAGAGACTTTTATATACCCACTAATGTGATTCAGAATGCATTAAGACATTTTACTCTGAATTAGATACTCTCTGCTTACAGCTATAAAAATACTTTCAATAAATTTTTTCAACAAGAATGAAAGAACCTGCACTGTAAGTCGTAACAGACTTATAGTCTGGCACATTTTGACATCACATGACACAGAGATGCAGTTCAGCTGTTGATGTACATCCTAACAATCTACAGTTCTAACTATCACAAATACTACAAAATAAACTGAGGCTAAACGGAGATTTAGGCAAACAAGGAAAAGAAACTTAACATTTAAGTACCCTGCAATACACAAAACCTAACACACGATGCCAAATTTTAAACATTCAAAATGCACATATCCACCAGAATGGCAATAAAGTTGCCTGATGGAAGCTTACCAAAAAAGCTTTTAGAAAGAATACAGTTCAGTAATACCTGCATCTTTCATCCCTGTTTGATTTCTAAAAGTAGAACCTCTTCAAGCATCTTTGCACCTCAAAGGAGATGCTTGAAAGTCTTTTGCCCTCATAACTTCAGGCCAAAATAAACTGAATAGAATACAAAATAACTGCATGCTACAGCATACCTTCCTGACAGTGCCTACATTTATAAACTACAAATACATAACAAATTACATTGTCTCAAGAAACAGTTGACCTTCCTAGCAGTCTCCTAATAGTCTCATATAAAATAAGCAACACTAAATATTGGCACATCACAGACTGGTTGATCCTCATTCCTTAACAGCCCCCAACAAAATTCCAGTAGAAGTAATTACCTTTACATCAAAAGACAATGTTTTCTTCACATGTGGAGCCCAGTATTTATTTGCTAACTGCACAAGGAAAAAAAAAAGAAAGGTTAAATACATACATTTTCAGGTCAACGACACAACATCTCTACAACATATCACATCTCCAAATTTTATTTCACTAGTATCTTGCTTAATTTCAGCTTATGCTAACTACAAGTAACAAAATTATGTTTTTAACAGCAATGCTTATCAACCATTTAAGGCTGATAAGCACTGCTGTTTATATAGGCTTTTATGCCTAAACCTCCTTCAACAGAAATGCGATTCTTTGGAAAAATTTCAGATGCATAGGCTGCTATCTAAGAAACATTTCCTATTCTTAACTAACGTCTAACAAATCCATCAAAAATAAGCCATAAACTTTTAGGAACTGCAAATGCCAAATGGCTAGAGATTATGCTTCCTTGAGGACTCTGACAAGTAACTAGAGGCAGTATAGAAAAGTCTATCATTTTAAGGCTCTTTGCTGCAGCTATCACTTCACCAATACTCCTGAGCAATGATGACAAGAGGTTCCTGTGCAACTTTATTCAAGCTTCTTGATGCTCTAGAAGAGGAAGAAGAGCAGATTTCAAAAAAAAGAAAAAAAAAAAAAAGAAAAAAAAAAAAAAAAAGAAAGAGGACTTGTAGGAAATCACGTAGAACTTTAACCAACAAGGAACTCTCGGCAGCTTTTCACACACTAAAACACGCCTTACAGCGATGCGCAGTGTATTGGCAGCGCTGCTTTGTAAATCCCGCTGGTCCGGAAGCGCGGGGGGAAGCACCCTCTCGTACAGGACAGAGGCGTACATCCCAAGACCCTCTCGCCATCACCCACGGCCTGCAAAGGCTATTTAAACACCGCCAGAACGGCCCTTCGAGCCCATGCTGCGGCCGCGGCAGAGGCGGCCAGGAGGCGCCGCCGGCCCTACCTGTGTCACGTACTCCGCGTTGATCTGAGACACCGTGGGCGCCACGATCTTCTTCGGCGGGCCCGAGGACGCTGCCGTCGCCGCGGCCGCCGCCATGGTGCCGCCGCTGGAGCCGCCCGGCACAGGCCCCGGTGCCCCGGCGCTGCCAGCCCGGGCTAGGCCGAGGGAGGGATCTCCGGGCCGGGAGCAGCGGAGGCGGGAGCGCTTCCGGGGCCAGGAGGGCTGGAGCGGCCGCGGGGAGGCGGGCGGCGGCCGCGCCATCTGCTGCTCCCTCCGTGCCGCTGCAGCTCCCTCTTCCTGCACCGCCACAGCTCCTTCCCTACACCCCCCCTCCATCCCTGCCGCCTGTCAACGCACCGGGTTGCTGCCACACTCAGCTTTCTAACGCTTACGTGGACTCCTGTTTTATGTATCACTTGGAGCGCAGCTTTCCGTCCATCTGACGTGAAAAACCCCCACACTCTTTTTAATATCAAACTGTTGCCACCGACTCCTGAGCGTGGGTGAGCGCTCTGTCCCATCCACAGGTCCGAAATTAAGGCCTTTCACTCAAGAGTTGGCCAGGATGATTCTTAAGGGCACCCTTCCAACTCAGAGTACTCTGTTGAATCTCTTGAAATGCGTGCAGGAAAGGCAAAGGTACAAGGGTAAAATTGCATGCTCAAGGAAGTCAACAGTTTGGTAATGCTTTAGAATGGTTTGCAATTAACTTCCTCTATTTGGTAAACTAATTAATTAAGGAGGATATTACCAGACTCCCCAGGGAAGTTACTGTGCTTTGTTTCTGCGCTCATTATCCATCACCTGCCACTTGAGTACTTTAAACTTCCAGGCAGGTCCCATTGAAGTCTGTTTGAATATGACCTCCTTTGTTTTCATATCAAGGTGATCTCCATTTCATTTCTTCAAGCAGAGGTTAAACTAAATATTCTTTTTGAAGTTGAATTAGAATGTACAATGGGAGTGGGAAAAGTAATGACAGTACCTTGAATAAGATCAGACAATGGCTGCATTCAAATAAATATGCCCTACTGCATGCCTTTACTTTAGAAGATCCAGGAAGACGAGAACTAGTAAAATTTAAAAAAGTACCAATAACAAATTTTGTAAATAACAAGGATTGAAATTGAAGCTATAAAACAGTGATAAAAAATGACAAAGGAATGTAAGGTTATTACGTATATATAGGCTGAAAATAGGAACGTTTCTGAACTGGCTTTCAGATGGAAGCCAAAAGTTTGATTTGTGCTAAGATGGGACAATTAGGAGAGGCAAATTCATTTTGGACTTTGTAAATTTTGTAAAAAAATTTGTGAATTTTCTCGAACAGCCTTGCAAGGCTAACCTAACCTGGTTATGCTCGATCATCAGGCCTGTGTCAAAACCCACAAATTTCTATATGCTATCAAAGCTATGAAACCTCAAGGAGGAATCCACATTTACCTGACTTTAGGTATTTGGGTGTCCCAGTGAGGAGGTCAGTTGTCTTCAGCCTCACTACAGTCAGTGTGGCAACAGATGTCCTTCCAAAGGGCAAGTCAGAACTACTCTAAGTGTTCTCATTCTCTGAAGGAGCTTCTGATATCAGAAAGTAATATTAGTTGCCTAATGTTAGGCAGTAAGATTACATCCCTCAGTGAAAATGTCAAATCAAGTGACAAAGATCCTCTCCCTATAAATAATATATTAATTTTTTTCTCTATACAGGGTATTGTTTATTTAGAGAGTGCTGGGGACAGTAGGACTACAAATGAGTAGCAAAAGTATAAATTAGTGCTTTGGAAAAATACACTGCTTTCATCCTCAAGAGCAGGGGAACCTTTAAAGAATTGTGGGAGACCAAGCATAATGACACCCAGTGTTGTACCTTTGTCCTCATCTGCAAATCTCACCCCAGCTCACAACTGTCTAATAAGACTGGTCTCTTGAATTCCTACACTCAGTTTCCCCAGAGTGGAGGCACATCTGACACTTTCCACTCCAAACTCCTTTGTAACTGAGGAGAAATAAAACCCTGTACCCCATCATCCCAGCAGCCTTCTGTGAAGTTCTCCATATTTCTATACTCATTGGCTTAACATGTCAAGAAAATCAAACATTCCTTTCAAAAACCTGTTAATTCATTAATGAAGACATGTATTATTTAAAAGTCACATATTTGAGTAGATGCAGTTTTCAAGACTCTTATGCATTTCTAGGCTGCAGTCCTGGTCAATTTATATTCCATGCTGCTTTCTCGCTTAATTGGCTCCTCTTGTTTTGGATGCTTCCCCTTCTATATTATTGTAACTAGGAAAAATAGGCTTTTCTCCTTTTCTTTTTAAACTGTGTAAGCCAAGGTCATCAGTGAGCTGGCCATTACTTTTATTTCAGTTATACTCTCCTGAGCACAGTTCCACCAGAACAGGTGGATTATTTTAGATTCTTCCTAGAGCCACAGAAAATATTAATTCCTAGCAATGAAAACTCCAGACAATTCATAGATAAAGATTTCAAACATTTATTGATTTTGTTTGTTACTGTTACAGAGTCATCAGTGAGACATGACCAGTGAATTCAGCAGATTCAGCAGTGCCATAGACTTAGCAGGGCCATACTTCTAATGTAAACACTGTTTCACTTTTGACTGTTTGTCTATCCTGACAAGACTTACATGAAGATTTAGACTTCAGCTTCTTAGAGATAAACTCTGCTCTGAGATGCCGACTCTGTATGGATACCATCTTGCACCTTTGTATACTCTGGTGGGAAAAGCAGGTAAAAAATACCAGCACTGTACTCAGCATGCAAAATGGCATTATCTTACCCATTCTAATAATCAGTTTTTTTCAAAATTATGAACAGGCATCTTGTCTGGTGGACAACTGACTTGTTCTCCTCCAAGGAAGCATTCTCCTGGAACAGATGATTCCCCATGTGCCTCAGCCTGGTCACTGCAGCACAGCAGCAGTGACTATTCCTGGCTCTTTGATCTGGAATGATGGGGTGGCTACTATCACAACTTTACTGTCACCTGTCCAGGTGGCCAGGGGAGCAGAACAAATGTTCCCCTGACATTGATGGAATTGAAGATATCAAAACCTTCTTTCCAGGGTGAAGACTCTGTTCCCTCATAGCTGAGGGCATGCTAACACCACTCTCATAAAAGAAAAAAGCAGCTCACTGACAGCAGCACTGTTGTACTGCCCCATGCTCTCCCATCCAGGAGTTGTTTTGCTGCTGGTCCACCTGTACCGTTTCAAGCTAGGCATAAAGTTCCAGTACATGACCAAGGCTGTTGAGTCTTTGGCCTCAACTGCTTCTTGATAGAGACACTGGGGTCTGATAGATGGAGATTCTTCTTCCTTCCCAAGTCATTGACTGGGACTGTACTTCCCATTTCAACAGCAGTTTTTTCTCCTTTCTGCATATACTGAATACCCTTAGTGTTTCTTGGCCCATGTGCTCCATAACTCAGAGGCCAAGGGAAGTTTACATTCCCTTTTTGAAAGTGAGCCCTGAGTGTTCTGACAGCCATGCTCTGTGTGCAGAAACCAGCTAAGTTTTGATGACTAAATTGTGCTTTCTCTGTGAACAACTTACAAATTTTGAGGTGGTTTTTAATAGAACTATGCTTCTCAGGACGGGGGTCGAAATACCTGGCATGCGTCTCACTGCTGTATGGGCATGTGTTATCTGGCCTAGTGTCATTGCATCATACTACATATGTACACTTAGCTTTGGGGAGGTGCCTAACTGCACGCTGCACACCTTAATTTAAAGCAGATGAATCTCAGCCTGAGTGACACTAAGCCATATGTTGGGTAGGCTTTCTGTGAAGTGAGTCTGTAAAGCTTAGGGAACACATCGCTTTAAAATCAGCTTTTATCTTAGTTTATTGACTTTTGCACGTACACATGAGATTTTCAAGAGGCATCCCTCTGAAAAGCTCTGAAACCAAAATCTTGACATATGAAAATTTCAAGTGTCACTATGCATCATGTAAATATACCAACTTGCACGTATCCCTTTTCTTCTAATCAAAGGACAAAAGTAATTATTAATATGGAATATTTTGAAATATTTCATGCTAAGTTATATGAAATAAGTTTTTGAAAGTGATGAGGGGATGAACTGCATATAAATAGAATAATATGTACATTAAGCAAAGAAGAGCTGAAATCTCTGTGTCTCTTACTGGTTGAAATTATAGAAAAAATATATTAATTTAAACCTGCTTTCAGGTAAATAAAATTTGGAAAATCTTCTCAAAAAAGATTAGAGGAATCCTTTAACATGTAAAAAGCTTAGGCACAATGACGGGGGGTTATTGCTTTGGTTATAGCTCATCCTTCATAGCAGTTAATATTCATATAAACTAAATGTTCAGTCTATTCATTACAGCTTTAATTCAATCATGTCACGTTGGTTTTACTATTTTATTTATGTGCATTCTTCTAGTCCAAGACTTTTGTCACTGTGTTCATCTCATTAAATATGTGTACTTCCACTCAGTAAATATGGGTACTTTCAAAAATGATGCCTCAGTTTAGTAACAGATGCTTCTTAAAATATTTAGAATTTTAAAGTGTAAAGAAGCCATCAGTAGCATTCTGATTTGTGTATAAATATTTATTTAGCACACATTCTGGCCAATGTACTGCCCTTGATTTTTGTGCAAAACTTACAGTAACTTTAATGGATATTCTGAGCTCATGACTAGAGGAAAATATGGTTAATTCAGCAACCCAGCTGCTTTTATATCCCAAAATAGCAAGCAGTGCCTCTAGTGAAGGAGATGGTGAAAGAGGAGACTTTGTGTCATTCTTAGCTTACTGTTGCTGGGCTCACATTTGGGTAACAGCTCAAGTTAGAGCAGGCTCAGGACTATTCTAATTCTCTTCAGAGACTTCTAGCTAGGTTCCTGTCAGCTGAGAGAGAACGGTGATAAGAAGTTGAGATCAATGGTCAGAAAAGCTCTGGCAATATTGATAAAAATCCTGTGAGGGGCTTTTATTTGGTGATGTTTCTTTGTGGAAAAAATTAATGTGAAATAAATCTGTTTGATGGAGAAATTTCATCACTGAAGTGAGATTTTTAAGGCAAATAATTTCCTTTCTGCTAGTGCTGGCATGAGAAGTGCTATAGAAATTTGGGTCCATTTGCAGCATCATTGCAAAAGTACATTCTTGATCACATCTCTTTTCTCACAATCAAGGAAAAAATACACATTGCAGACAAAACTGTAATATTTCTAATATGCAGCATAAAACTCAATCAAGACAGCAATTCTAAGATGCTAAGAGCTAGCTCCAGTTTCCTAAAGCTTTTATCCTTGCTTTTCTCTATATTTTCTAGGTTTTTGGTAGACTTTTCCATTAGCATTTAAGGATTTTAAAGGAGTATAAAATGGCAGTAAAACAGAATACATACGGAAAACAGCAAATTCACACCTGTGTAATACAAAAAAAAAGTTTTGATTTTAATAATTCCTTTTATTGAAAAAAAACCCTTCTACTGTAATATAAACTACAATATTACCCAACAAATCATTTTAGCTTATTGGCAAATAGACATTTTTCCTCCACTAATTGCATTAGCATCAGACACATTTTTCAACATCTGAGGGGATTCCTCCAGAGCTATTCTCACTACCCAAGTACCTGCTATTTTTAAGACCCAGAGTAAAAATACAAGATATAGTACACTATAGCAAACAACAATGGCAAGATACTGGTCCAAAGTTGCTCTCAGTGTCATGAAAAAATCCTAACCTGTTTTGATCTTAAAAATTATCCTCAAATTGGCTGCTACACTTGGGGTGTCTAGATAGCTTAGCAGATTTCTACTTCATTTAGTAGGTCTGTATTGTCACTAACAGGAATCCCTCTGCTCTGCTTTGTTTTCAGAATCATCTTAGAAACAAAATAAAGTAGAAATTGAGAAAATAATCTGATTTTCTGTGAGTCAGCAAGCTGCTTTTACAAACACATACTAGGGATCAAAATTAATACTCCAAAAATGCACCGATAAAATAACGCTACAGCATAATGCTACAGCATTACACATAGAGAGTATTTTCCTTTATGTCAATAGGATTTGAGTGCAGTGCATTAGGAGTACAAAGGGGAGACACCATGCAGAGCTGGCTTCTTTAGTTTAGGAACAGTCTTTTACTTTTTTAAATAGCAGTGGCCATGGAATCCTGTTTCTCCTCCTTCCCCGTGTCAGCAAGGCACATTCCAGTGCCAGAGGCAAAACAGGACAGTCACCATATCCATGTGCTCCTACACACCCAGATGACTTTGAGTGGAGAATGACAGGCCACAGCCTGCATCATCACCAGTCAGCTTCTCACCTCTTCCTGCACTCACATCCTCAGGCACTCTTTTACACACCATGGCAGCACACGGGCACCAGCCAGCTCTGTGACTCTTGGACTGGAGCTCACAGATGGGGTTTAACAGAGCCATACACACTGGCACTAGGGACACTGGAAGCATTCCAGCAGAGAGGAAAATTTCAGCCACATACCCAAATCATGTCAAGTGTGTAAGAGTCAAGCCACATATAAGGATATCCTGGGAAGCAGTCTGGAATGGCAGACAGCAGAAGTAGAACAGCATTCAGAGACCCATGATAACTCAGCATAATGACACTTTCACGTTAGAACAGTAGTTTCTTAACAAGGAGATATCAGTTCTCTTGTGAGTCATTTTGTTGTCATAGGACTGATTTCTCCTTCACTTGCATGGACTTTGAAAATTCACTTTCTTAACAGATGCTAAAAAAAAGCTGTTTCAAAGCTGCTTGACAGAACTAGTTATTACATGAAGAAATACAACTTATTTGCTTAACCTGGAGAAAGAACATTATAGGAGAGCACAGAAAAGTCACTTCTGTAATTTCAATTTTCTTTATGATAACTGCCTCTCAGACACATCTCATCCATAGCCATCAGACCATAAAACCAGGCTATTAAGTTAAAACTTACACTTTAAAAATCCACAAAACCTTGTGCTAGGAATATGAACCATTACCACTTCAGTTATTTAGGAGGTCTGGGCATTTTCAACATCATTACAAGGGGCCATTAGATGGACTGAATTCATAGTCTTTATTGATTTAAGAGTCATCCAGCTGTACTTAGATAAGTGTTACTCAAATGAGCTACCATTGAGAGATTATGACTTTTGGAGTTTTACATTTATACTAGGAGGCAGTCAGGAAAACTAAACATTAGATCCAGCATCTTGGTTTGAAGCCTAAGGTGTCAGTAACTTCAATTAAGTTTATTTTGTGTTTATCTCCCATTTGCCTCACTAATTATCTTGTTGGCTCTGGGTGTGTGAGAGCAGACCATAGCTGAGTGAGAAACCCAGCACACAGTGAAAAGCAGTTTCAGTGATGAAACAGTTTTTCTGTGGTTTATTATTGCTTTTTTCCTCTTTTGAATTTTGCTGTAGATATATATAAGAATACCTATATATATATGTTTTGACTTTCTGCAAACCTTGTGTGGGGGTACAGCTGCCACCCCCACACACGCCTCAGGCCACACTATGATCTCAGAACTGCTCCTTGGGCCTTGGCCTTGACAAACAGCACTGGGGCTGAGCTACTCTTGAGCTTAACAGAAACACCGTCTCTTCCTGGGAACTTCTGTTATCTAACAAGCTCCTGGTTTTTAACAAACAGCCTTGGAAACTTATTTTTGTTTCCTGCATAACAACACAAGTGGAACAATTTTTTTGTACCAAACTTTTAAAGAAAGTTACTGAGCTGAATTTCATCCAGGATGAAGAGTTACTGTGACTAAAGACAACTCTCTGTCAGCCTTATAAACAGCAGTCCTAAGTGAGACCCTTGGAGCTCACCTGAACCATAGTGGGCTTCAACCAGCACTTGCCCTCTGAGTGGGATGGCTCTCAGCTGGTGAGCTCTCAAGCTTGCTATACTCTGAGGACTGCATTGAACACCATTGGGCTGATACCCCCCAGGTAGCCCTTTGCCCGCTGAGAAGATGCAATGGCATCTGATGTGAGAACTTCACTGAACTTGAGGGAAGTTTTTCACAGGTATATCCCCTGGACATACTCCTTTAGTTCTCTGTGTGTGTGAGTGTGAATCTGCTGAAGGAAACAGACCATGAATGTTGCTCTCTTGGATTCTGAAGTATGTTTATTTTGTGAGTTAGGCCTGTGAGTTACTGTGGTGCTATATAAATTCTACAGAATCTTTGGGAAATGGTTTAAATTAAGTGCTTTTAAACTGTTGGTCAAATCTGGGGCTAAGTTTGGCGCTAAGTCTGGGGCAAGGGGCTCCCCCTCTGAACCTTGTGACCTTGTGAATTGGAGGGTCCCCCTTATTTCTTTTATCCTTACCCTTTTCCATCCTTTGCCTTTTCCCATCACCAACATCCACACAGATTATTTTAGTTTGATTTTAGTCATAGATTGATTTATTTTAGATTTTAGACTGTTTTTTTGTGGAAGAGGTTTTACAGCGACTGCTGTGAGCCAGAGAGAAGGTTGATAAGAGGATCCATGTTTACCCCTGAAAGAATTTTCTACCAAGGTCGTTGACATAGAAACCAAGAAAGAAAGGATAAATAAGAGAAACCTGCAACTGCCTGTTGCAGTAAGCACTTTGTCTCTCATGACCAATGAGTAAAGTGTAAACTTAGGAGTCTTTTAAGAATGCATGAAAAGCATGCATACTAGAATAAAAACGGTTTGAAGCTTTCTGAAAATGGAGTGTGTTGCTTTGCATTGTCTCCGTCTCAACTACAACAATATTTGTCTGTGTACTTTAACCATCCAATTAGTAGTGAACAATGCCAACAAACTTAGTTGTGCTTTCACTTTTACATTAGACTGCTTTTGATGATACCTTTGCCAGTGATTCCTTGAGCCACCTAAAACAGTCATTTGTGACACACTGCAATGATAGTGCAGCATGAACATTTTAAAGGCATCCGTAGCCACATCTAGACAGCAAATGTATGATGTGATCAGTTAGTACTACAGTTGAATAATTTGTCTTAAAAAAATCCCTTTTACTTTTTTTTTCTGCTTGTTTTAAAATATTTGACCCTTCTTCTATTCCACACAGAACCTCAATGCTAAACCCATGCTGTTGGAGAAGTTCTCCTCAGCAGGAGCTCATTGTTAACACAGAAGAACCAACTGTTTTCCTCCGTAGAATATGCTTTGGTTCTGCATGGTCTCAAAAAATCCACTACTTCAGTACAATCAGATTATTATTATTAGTCATCAGTTCATTCTAACAAAACCACAGGCAATGTTTCTGCCACCAAAGATATTTAAAGAGTGATGGCTTGAACTTGCCTCGAAGCATTATGGAAAATGACTGACCTACTAATCAACAAGAAGTGTTACTGTGAACACAGAGAGAACTGTTCTAGTTCAAATTCTCAAAGATACTTGAAGAATCTGTTAACTGCAAGACACACAGGATTCCAACCTTGGGTTTTTTCTTTCCTGAATCTTAGAACCATTTAACCCCTTTCTAGGTTGTTTATGGAATAATCCCCATAAAATAATGAATTTACACTGACACAAAACTTTTTATGAAGGGATGGAGAGCCAGATAGACATTGTAGCTCTGAAATCCAAGCCCAAAGATTTCATTACTTTTCAAATTCATCAGACAGTAACACTTCCTGCAAATGTCTATTCATCCCTCAAAATATTTTTGTATTACTTTCCCTTCATTTTACTTAAATTGGTATTTTCAAAACATTAAAGTTTTGTGTTCTCTAAACATTACTCTCATAGCATTTTTAAATGACTGTAACTCCAGAAGAAAGATGTTATTATCTTTAAACATATTTATAACAAAAAATATCTGAAATGACACCTATTGTTCTATCATATAAAGTTATTTTGATGTGCAGTCTTTTCTGCATAATGAATGTTTGGTAGTTTCAAAACTCTGGTTTGCACATAAAGCACACTCTGAAAGTACAATATAAATAAAATAGTTTATTACCAGTATTTTAAAAGAGCGCTACAATATGTTTTCAAAATATTTTATACAGCATTTTGTCTTTCAATATGAAACAATTCACACAAGGAGAAAAAAATCTCAATATATAACTATCGTCATCATTAACATACTGAATTTGTCTGTCATACAAAAGGCAGAGTAACTACAGACTGTTTCCAAGTATTTTTCCTGGTTTTATTCTCACTGAAAATGGAAAATAACATGTATGAACATAAAACTCCTTTTACCCTTCATATTCACCAAGAACCACAACATTCAGGCCATTTCAAAAATAAAATAAAAAAAAAATTACTTAAATAAATATGGTTCTATTTAAATACTAAAAAAATTGTCATGTATCTTACAGGTATGTTAATTTAGAAACAGGAATAAGAACTTCAGGATTCAGATATTCAAAGTTGCATAACAAAGGAAGTATCCTTAAAGGTAGTTTTTCAGAGGACAAAAAAGAAGAAACAAACTTCATTCTTGTTTGTGATGTATGAGCTCCACTGTACTTGTACTTCCAGCCAGCCCCACTGGCACAATGGACAAAACCATCTAGTTACCAGAAAGTAAAACTATTCTATTAATAGAAAGTTACCAGAAAGTAAAACAGATTCTATTAATACAAAATCAGAATTACTTAATTTCAGCTAAAAGTAATTTTCAGTCTCTTATATTTAATGTAATGAGAACATGACTTCCTGACAAAACTGCTCATCTGAGTTATTATCACATCTTAGAGAACATTTCTTTTACTGGTTCACTTTGTATGCTAGAAGGAGACCGAACAGAGAGTAAGCCCATTTTTAACCTTAATGATAATTTCTTGTCTTCTTTTCCTACAGAAAAATAGTTCAGTAAAGCATAAATTGGCCAAAAATGCTAGAGAAGGCAAGGGATTTACAAGGAAGTAGAGTTAATGAAGTGGTGAAATGAATAAATTGATTATAAATCCTAATATTATAGCATTAACTCCTTGTATTTTATATAAAAAGGGAAATTATCTAATTCCTCATGTATAGGTCTCCAGGCACATTAAGTTTAATAACAAAGCAGGTTTTTTTTCTATCCTATAAGAAATAGAATCTTCTATAACACCACATCAACATTCTTCTCACTGAATTTTCTCCCATTTTTCTATTTTTTCTACTCTCTTTTATCTAAAACTAACCTTTTTATTTTTTAATATGGGATAAATACAGCAATAATCCTTTGCTTGGAACATATGGGGAGCCAGAAGAAAGTAAAACGACCTTTTTTTCATATTCTCAAAATTACCTTTTTGTCTTTACTTTACTGATAGTTTAAAAGTGTTACATTTTCCCATATAGTATTTTCTGTTTAGTGATAATTATCTTATTCATGGAACATCGTAGATTACTGCAACACTATTGATACAACATGAATGTGTATTTATAAATTTAATCTAGCCAAAGGGAATGCAAAGAGCGTGTGGGTTTGTTGCATTTTAAAATAACATCTCAACATTAGTATCTCACAAACTATATTAGGTAGAGAGTTCTTTAGACAGCTAATTAACTTCACCAGGTCATCTCTGTAATAGAAAATATAATCCCCTTCAGTTAATTGTTTGGCCTAATATAAATATTTTATAATTATGCAACCAAAAAATTTAAAAATTATTTCATAGGACATTATCCTGTTTTGATAAAACTAATACATTCTCTGCTTGTTCCTCAGTGGAACTAAGCTTTAAGCTCTCTTTAAAGTGAATAAGGTGATGTCTTTTCAAATGTGGGGCCTGTCTGAATTTTTTTCCACAAACTAAACATTCAAATGGCTTCTGTCCAGCATGCATTAGGTGATGTCTTTCAAGCTTAGAAGGAGACTTAAAAGTTTTAAAGCAGATACTGCATTGATATAATTTGTTAACAGCTTCACTTTTTTCACTACTTTCAGAAAAATCATGCCAAGAGCTGTAACAGCTTTGCTTTGTTTCCAACAATTTACTGCACAAATACGGCTGTGGGTTTCTACTGCTGGTGTCAAGAACAAAATCCCCCGACTCAATTTCAACTTTGATTTCAGCTGCTTGGTTTGACTGAATCAGCTCAAATTCTTCAAAGCCAGATGGCTGTGAAGGTGCTTGAGAGTAACCTGAATAACCCACAGGCTGAGAAGACATAAATTCAGTGTGATCTCCCTGGTGGTTGAAAAGTTTGTTCAGGTTTACAAATTCTACCTGGCAAACGGGGCTTTTACAGGCTCTCTTTTCAGTATGGGTGAGCTGATGTCTTTTTAAGTGAGCTGACTGTCTAAATGCCTTCCCACAAACATTACAGCCAAAGGGCTTCTGTCCCGTGTGTATAAGATAATGTCTTTGAAGTTTGGATGAAGATGGAAAAATTTTTTCACATCTGTCACATTTACACACTTTGTGTCTGTTATGTGTATTTTTTGCAGAAGATGAAAAAGTAGAGTGAAGTACTTCTGGATTATCAAAAAAACTATCATTTGATGAACCATAAAAAGCATCATCTTTATTATCCAGTGAATCACCAACATTTAACATGCTTTCACCAGGAAGCACATCTTTTAAATTCCTGCCCAGGTCAGGAGGCTGTGGGTACTCTTGCCAAGGTAACGGCACAGCAAACGTTCTTTTCATCCGACTGCAAACTGACTTGTGCACGTCACGCCGGCTCCGGCGCTCCTTGGAAGGTTTAGTGGACACATGCTGATCACAGCGCTGATCCCTAGCTGTAACCAGGTCAGGACTTCCAATGTGACCTGATTTAAATTTTTTTCTGTTAGTCAGAGAAAAATCTGTTGCCTTTCCTCCAGTATGCTTCAGTTTCATCAGGCTCTTATTTTTCCTGTTGACTGCATGTCTGCGTGCTGTTGTACCATTATTTGAACTTCTGCTTTCTTTTGGATAACAACATTTGTGTACCTTTAGAAAATGCTCTGTTTCAAAACACTGGTCACATGCTGGGCACTGAAAGGGTACAATATAAATTGAGTGCACATCATGTGGGTCGTTCTCCTGTGACTTGTGTGTATCAGCATTCTCAAAACTATCCCATTTTCCTTCCAACACGTTGTGCGGTCTGGGATATTTAAGAGTCTTTGCTTTACATACAATATTGGGGAAAGTCTTATTTCTGGCATGGAGCTGTTTATGCTTCATGAGTTTGCTCTGTATTTTAAATCCCTTCTGACAAAAACAGCACTGAAAAGGCCTTTCTTCTGTGTGTGTGAGCTGATGAATTTTCAAATGTGTTGACTGTCTGAAAGATTTGCCACATGAAGAACACTTAAAAGGTTTTTGGCCAGTGTGAATAAGGAAGTGCCTTTCTAGCTTGGATCTGGATGGAAACGTCTTGTTACATGATTCACAAGTGTGAATTTTCTTCTTTCTCCTTCTGGCACCATGTAGATGATCTGACTTGAGACACTGATGCAGCATCCACCTCTCTTCAGTTGCAAAGGGTTTCCAGCACACAGAACAATGAAATATGCCACAAGTGACCCTGTCTTGCTCAGAATTCACATAGTTTTCTGCTTGCTTTGTATCATTCTCATAATTTTCATTATGAAGCTGCTGATGCTTTAAGAAAGTGATTACATTTTTGAAGTTTCTATAACAAACAATACACTTAAAAGGCAGATTATGGGTTAACTGATGCCTCTCCAGGTGGACTAACTGCCTGAACGTTTTATTGCATACATGACATTCAAATGGCTTTTGACCAGTATGTATGAGGTAATGCCTAGCTAATTTTGATGGGGTTTCAAACTGTTTATAGCACATGTCACAAATATATGGCTTTTTCTTGGGTATCTTGACAGCTGCTACACAATGCTGAGTTTTTAACATTTTTAAATGGTAATTACACCTCGCCTACTCTTAATTTCTTCAGATAGGTATTTCAAGTGAAATTATCAAGTGCACACTAAGATGGAAAACTGTAGAAGGAGCAAATTTTCTTAGGAGAGAGATTCTTAAATCCCACTGGTTCCTAAAATAAGAAAAAGAGTATTATTTAGCGTATATTAATGCATAATTGCCTAAGTTTGTCTCTTGTTTTCTACATAAGATACCAAAAGTATCTAGATTAGCACACTCTTGATTTAATTTAGCTTAAAATACTTTCCTTGTAAGAGAGTAATCACTAGTTGCTATGTGATACAGAAAAACTAGATTACTTTCCAGAAGAAAAACAATTTTAAGTCATCTGTGCTATAAATGCATCTGTTCTTCCAAATAATACACAGTTCAACTACATTAATTTAAAAAATTCAAGAACTTATTGTAATAAATGTCTTGTCTACAGCAGTAATTCTAACTCCCAAGTATAATATTTATGAAGATGAGAGAAAAAGAGAAGAACTAAGATTTCTTTCACTTCAGAAATACATTAAATGAATGCACTGTTAGTGAAAAGAAAAACAGTTAGCTTCAATATATTGTTAAATTTACTATTCATGTTTCTGTATCTTATCAACGTATCCAGCAGTATAATCAATTTTGATTTCTCTCACAATAGCAAATACTGGAGCCAGTCAGCAAAAGCAACACACGAGCCACAAACTATAACCATAACTAAGACAACTCCCAGAACATGGAAAAAACACAGGCTATGTTTGCTGTCTCACCATAAAGCTAGAATATCAGGGTTGTGATACCTAACCATGCATATACTGTGAAGTCATCATGAATACGAAGGTAGTTATCATAATTCATCATAATTATTGTTTTAGTCTAACCCAAAATAGTGAAATAGTTCTAATTTTCTTTGAATTTTCAACACAGAACACAGTTGGGCACGCTACTGTGCCTCAGCTCAATGACTTGCAAATTATTTTTTCTTGTTTGTAAGTTCCTGAGTGCATGAAAAGTTATGAAAATATTCATAGGAATAGCTAGAAAGTAACTCAACCAAACCTTCCACTGTGAGGCCAACCCATGTCTCCATAGCCTCCAAAGTGGTCTTAAAAACTTCCACTGAGGGAGGTTCCTTAACCTCAGCAGGGCTCCTGCTTCGAAGTTTCACCTCCTCATGAAGCTTTTCCTTGCACCCAGCTGAGCCTTTCTTTACTACAAAGTTATTGTCAGTGTTCTCTACCACCACTTTATGTATTCAAAGTCTGCTTTCTCCCCCTTTGTTTTAAAACTAGGAAAATTCTGGGGTTTTCTAAGTATTGCTTTTAGGTACACAAAAAACAAACAAACAAAAAAAGGTGTTTTTAATCATCTCTGGACCAATTACAGTTGGTCATTTCATTCCTAAATTGAAGCATCTAAGAAAGATTACATATTCCAGTCCACAAGCATAGTACAAACAGAATAAAAAACCCTCTATGATATTACCAATATAAAAGAAAAGGGATGAAGGGAGCAAACTTTAAAGCAAGAGCATAACAGTTAACACTTGAGTTGTAATATCAAACTATCACAAATTATAGTTAGTAGAAATGTCTTGTGTATCTCAAAGTTATTACAAGTTGAATATTCATTCAACATACCTGCAGAATAAAAAATTAATTTCACTGTCTCCAAAACACTTCACAAATAGATAATGTCCTTATTTTTAAAAAAATCACAAATATCCAAAGTGTCTATTCAAAGTAATTGCAAAGAATAAAAGCCTACTGCATTTTAAAGCAAGTTACAACTTGGTTCAAGATTCAAGAAACATACACTAAGACTGAAAATATCTGGCAAATCAAGATTTTTCTTAAGCTTAATGGAAAGAAAACCTGGTAATGAGGTAGAATTGTTCCATCCCTGACA
The DNA here is from genome assembly GCF_037042795.1 of Molothrus aeneus. NCBI lineage: Eukaryota > Metazoa > Chordata > Aves > Passeriformes > Icteridae > Molothrus > Molothrus aeneus. The sequence continues at coordinate 33,483,911 of NC_089651.1, read as the reverse complement.
GATATGTTCCTATGTAATTGTGGGCCTTAATAAGGAACATTTGGATGTTTGCCTAAGATGTGATTGTCACTACACTGAGGAGTTTCTTAATCTCACTGAAACAGTTCAGGGTAGATAAAGCAGTTGAGAAAGTCAACTTTTCCTTTCCAATTCCCTTTTCCTGTAGAATTTTAACAGCCACTCAGTTTCAGTCTCCTTTTGAAGATGAAAGAAAACACAACACTTTTAGGAGAGCCCCTTTTCCTCCTAGTTGTCACATCATGTGGATGCTGGGAGTTTAGAGAGAGAAGTGTGTGACACCAAATGCTTTCTAGCTGGTGCTACCATGAAGCTAAAGACAGGCGGGCTGAGAAAAGGAGAAAAGATCCTCTACCATGCTGAATTTCTGTGCAGCTCAAGGCAGCCTCCATTAGCAGGGAAAGAAAATCTCCTGAGGAAGAACTGTAAAGAGTGATGTATTTCAGTTAACGTTCTGTCATGCAGATCTAATTTACACATCAGGAAGATGCTCAAACACTACGGTGACATGCAAAGAAAAGAAGTCCGAAGTAAGAGACAGCTGTGGCATATTACACAAGGGATTTTGTATTTAGCTTATAAATTTTTTAAGATTCTATCTGGTGAATGAGGAAAATGCTCTGTAGTACAAGGTGTCAAAAGCAGAGTAGAGCTTCTTGCTGTGATCTTCTTGCCCTGTGAAAGACTGAAGGCTCAGATAAGCTAAACCAAGGGGATACAAGGGGAGGAGAAAGGAGCCAAGACAGAGCATTACTGTGTGGCCCAAATATATTTTCAAATACTATTTACTAAGGACAGGCATCTCCACATCTATTTCAAGGTGCTCTGTGCCTTGGACATCTAAGGAATAAACATGCTGGTGCTGAAGATCACAGAACAAAAGACAAGCTTGGAATATTGCTTCCTGCTAGCCTTGAAAGTACACAGGCTAGTCCTAATTAGAGTTAGAAAACATACCTCACTATGTGATAAGGATTTAGTTTCTGGCAAAGCTCCAATTTAATATTACGCTGTCTCTATTTTTCATCTTAGCTGCAAGATCATGCAGAAAAATAGAACCAAGGAGTTACACAGGCCACTGAAAGTTCAGAGAGGACTCTGCTAAGTAGTATTGTTTAATAATTAACTGTTTCCTTAATATTACAGATGGCAGCAAGCTGCAACAAAACAAAACAATGATGGAAGAAAATTCTGAATTCAAATCCAGTCTTTGCTAATCAGAAAAGTTTGCATTGTAGTGTTTGTTTGTTTTGTTGTTGTTTTAAAAAGCTCCAATAAAAAAGGAAACAACCAATCAGGAAGAGGGTACTTAAATAAGAACAGCAAGATCTACAATTTAGGACAGAATAATCCCCTAGTGCAGAAAAGACCTAGAGTCTAAGTTGGAACAGAAGGTGAATATGCCAAAGGCTACCATCCATACCAGGATGAGTGAACAGATGTAAAGCTTTGAGAGGACATAAATCTTCCTTCTTACTTACTTATTACTGTTTAGAATTCAGCTAGAGTAGTCTATCCAGTTTTGAATACTGCCCTTTGAATTGAGTCAAACATATGAATTGATCAGAATGAATGAATTCAGAGAAGAGGATCAAGAATGATCTGAGCTTAAATGCAAAATATACAAGAAAAGATTAAAGTAACTGGGAACATTTAGGCTAAAAAAGAGGAGACACAATTAAAAAAAATAACACACACCCCCCCTGCAAGACAAAGCAGAAGAATCACTTTTAAGGGAAACAGAAATAAGCTGTTCCCCAAACGACTTATTGTTGTGAATGAAAATGGCTTCAAATTACTGTAAAAAGAATTCAAGTACATTATTGTCCTTACAGCTGCAAAGTGTTTCTTAATGAGCATACAAATAAGTTCTATGGGGAGATTGCTCTGACTACACTGGAGGTCTCCAAAGCAGGTTGTATGAACACTTCTCAAATTCCCACACCAATACAGCTGACCCTACATAAGAGAATATATTCTTGTATTGTTTTTTGGTGACTCCTTATTGTAATTCAAAACAACACATTCAGGAATTGAAAATTCAATATATTTCAAAATTTTCCAGGGAGGATTCTTCTGCATTATTATTAGTATATCTTCAAATCCTTGAGGCACGCTAATGCTTATAACCTCCCAGAAACAATTATATAAGAAAACAAATTATAATAAGAGATATGTGAAGAAACATAAGGTGCCTCAGATAACAGTAATGACTCAAAAAGAAAGTGATTTATGAAACAGCATGCCAGAGAGAGGAACCTGAGCACCAAGACAAATATTTTTCCCCGCTGGATTTCCTCACCAGCTCTCCCGAGAGAAAAGATTAGATTGCTACAATGGGAGGACAAATCACATCAGAAATGGAACCTTAACTCGCCACTTACACAGAAATCAACAACAGGCATTATGGCTCCTCAAAGTTAACACCCTTTATTCTCGCCTTTTTTCCTTGTAACTGTCCGATATACTCCCTGAAGCCAACCAAAAGATGTGTGGTGGTGAAGCAGGGCTGGTTTAAGAACAGACGTACGTTCTGCTTCAGGGGCCTGAGACCCCTGCGTGTCACCAACATCCCCCCAACAGGACTCACGTAAATCCAGTTAGAAACCTAAGAGCAGGTGTCGAGGGGGCCCTTGCGGACACACACACATACACATACACACACCCCCCTATACGCACATGCACACACACACACACACACCTATACGCACACATCCGCAGCACCCCGCCCGGGGCCGGCTCTCGTACAGCGGGTCCCTGCTGGGCCCGCGGCCGCCCGGCCCAGCCGCGCCTCCCCTCGCGCAAGGAGAGCCCCCCCGGCCCGGCCTGGCCCCGCGGTGCCCCCGGGGCTCGGGACCGCGCACGGCCCAGGGAAGGGGCAGCGACCGGGGGCGAAGAAGGGAGCGACCTGGAGAAGCAGCTACCGCACCTCCACCTTCCTCATCTCTCCCGGGATTGCTGCCGCGTAAACTCTTCCCCCCGGATGGCACCGGGACAGCGGGAAACCCGGGCCGGTGCTTTCCGTTCCTCCCGCAATCCGGCCCCGCCCGCCGCTGGGCCGCGGCCGGGACCAGGGGCGGGGGAGGCTTTATTTATGTCATTTATGCCCAGGCAGAGCATGCCCCCGGCCCTGCTGATGAATTTTTAATTGGTGTGGCACGTTGTTCCGTACGAACGAGACACATTTTCTACTGCAGCCACCCAAAAGCACATAACCAATGCCCGGTGGTTGCAGGGTTGCAAGAAAAGCACGATGGCAGTTATACTCTTACTATGTGTTAAACGCACCCAAGGCCAAGCCAACTGGCTTTAAAGGCCAGGAAATGGTACCAGGAAGGGAAGGAGAGAAGAGACGCTTGCCCGGGAATTCTAAAAACGCCTCCAATTACGCGTGCACACAAACGTGACCGGTTTGGCTTCTCTGCAGGAGAGTGGGAGCCAACAAAGGCAGGAGCTGGTGGCTGAGGGATGGACGCCGGCCCAGCAGTGGTCAGATCTCCCTCGGTGGCCACAGCCCAGCTGAGGTTACCTCAGAGGAATGGCCAGCAAAGGGCTGAAGGCATACAAAAAAGGACAGAAACCATTTACAGGTGGGGCTTGCATCCAGTTCAGGGTTCCCCAGCCCAGGACCTGCTGGAGCAAGTCCAGAAGAGGCCACAAGAAGGGGCTGGAGCACCTCTCCTATGAAGACACACTGAGAGAGTTGCGGTTGTTCAGGAAGAGAGAAGGCTCTGGGGAAACCCTACTGCTGCCCTCCTGTGCTTAAAGGAGGCTTATAAGACTTTCCAAGGCGTATAGTGACAGGACAAGGAACAAACATTTTAAACTGTGAGAGGATAGATTTAGATTGGACATAAAGAATAAATGTTGCACAAATAAGGGTGGTGAGGCACTGGAAAAGGTTGCCCAGAAGCTGTGGATGCCCCATCCCTGAAGTGCTCAAGGCCAGGGTGAATGGGCTTTAAGCAACATGGTCTAGTGAAAGATGTCTGTATCTACAGCAAGGGGTTAGATTAGATAACCTGGGTTGGGTCCCTGCCAAATCAAATCACTCCTTTCTGTGATTCTGCCTCATAAAAGAACATGCAAATGACACAGCAAAGTGTAAGAGATTAATCATAAATGTCTGTTAATAAAACACAAGGACATGGATGAAGCTGGTTACGTTGTCCCCATTGGGACAGAGAATTTCTAGTCACGAGACTTTTGACTTAGCCACCTGCATTTACAGCTCAATATGAACTCTATTAGTTAAATCCCAAACTCTTTATCAAAAGCACAAAAAGACATATTGCAGATTTTTTCTATTTTTTGTAATTTGTTATTTTTAAGGTATCTGCCATATCCCAGGACTTACAGAGGACCAGCAGATGTCTTCTCTGCTTTCTTTTTTCCTTTAAAAAAGGGACAGCTCACCAGCCCCCACCTTTTTAAACACTGATGATTGATTTGACTATCTTGTGAGTGAAATTGCAATACTGAAGACAAAATAAGTCATTCCCTGTGATAAAGCTTATAAGAGGTTTAATTTTTTCATACAGATGCATTTTCCTAAGAGCTTTGCTTATTTTCTTTTGTTCATGCAGACTGAAATTAAATAATTATTTGCACGTGCAGCATTAATTTCTTAGAAAAACATGACTGCCAGCTCACTCATCTTTTTTCAGCTGTCCTTTTACTGAGACTCCATCTTGGTACAATGGATCTGACTCTTAGCAGGAGGAACAGAAGAGGGCAAAACAAACAAAATATCAAAGATATAAATTAGTAAAGTTTTAAAAAGGCTGTGGTAATTTAAATTGTCTTTGTGCTCTGGGTGTTAAGCCCTCTCTCCCAGTCCTACTGGGAATTCAAGTAGAAATCATCTGTGCTGAGGAAACTCCAAACAACTGCTGTATATATAAAAAAGTAATTGTTTACTCATGAATGTTGTATACATTATTGAAAGAGAAGTTGGCAGCATTTACTAGCCTAAGGATAATTTTTGCAGGCCTTGGTGTCTGTGAAGAGCCGTTCTTGAGATACCTAGAAATGTCCTTTTGTGATACCTAGGAACGAATTCTGTAGAACAATCACTACTTCTTAGCTTAGCAACATTAAAAATCAAATTATTCTCATCACCAGTGGTATAAATAACATCTGACCTAATTTACAACACACGAGCCAAATTGTAACACTACAGAACAAAATTTATTTCCATTTAAGCTGAAATGCTCAAGCAAACAGCTTAGTTAGTGTTGCTTGTTGCTTTAGTAGCATACAGGCACATATTAACCAGTTACTCCCTGAAAGGGAGCCAAGTCTTGTGGTTAAAATGGGGATTGGGACAGCCGAGAGCTGAAGGCTTGGAAACGCTATTTGGCCACAGGGAAGTCACTTAGGCTTCTACATGTCCATGGCCTAGCTATAAAAAGTGCATAATAATTGCCATGTGCATCTCATAAAGCTATTCAGAAATATTAGTCATCGTTTTATAACTGCAGATCACCTGAATATATATATTTTTCTTTTTAAAGCATCTATTTTATTTTAAAGTGTATCCAGCCTTAGGAGCCTGCTCACGAAACCTTGGTCTGAAGCAAGTACACAAGCAGCTGAGTTCTGCATCTGCCTGGTAACAAGCTAGTATAGCAGACCCACAGCTGGTGTAGATTGTTGTAGCTCTCTTGATTTTAACAAAGCTGTTGCAATGAATACCAGCTGAGAATCTTCTTGTGTAGTTCTAGAAGTTACCAGAAAGTAGAATCAAAAAATACTAAATTCAGTCCTAGCCCAGTTATAACAAAAGAGGTGAATTAATTCAATATGTTTTTGTGGAAAACACTGCAAACACATGGAGAAGATTATATGGTTTTATGATGCCAAAGAAAAAATAGGCAGGGTTTGTAGGAAGTCGTGTTGCAACATTGTAGCAACAATGCAAGACCTCCTAGGAGTGGAAAGTGGATTTATTTTAAATCTAAAATGATTTCAACTATTCACTTATGCCTTCTTCCCACATCTTGGTTGTGGATGTCTTTTTGTAACCTGACCACACTTATTTTCACAATCCTGTCCCACTTCAGCAAGTCATTGGGATTTACTCGCTGCCCTTTGCCTCATCTTGTGTGCTTCCAAGCTGTAGGTAGATATGTGCTGGGATCTTGATGACCTGTTAATCGAGGTGCTGTGGTACACACCATTCTCGTAACTATTCTCCAGCTGGTTTTTCTTTCTGATGCTTCCACACCCAGATGTTATTCATTCTTACTGCACACTAATATTAACATTTGTAGCAGTTTTCTACATGTTGAGAATATGCAGAATATTCCGGATGTGCATGCTTTTGTATACATATTATCCTTGTTTTACTTATCTAAATAAGGTTATATTTAACAGATAATAAACCAGGAGCATATTGAAACAATCTGCATGATTGTTATCTAACTTGGCCCTTGAGAGGTTTTACAGAATTAGCTCTGGTGATAGCTATATTGTTATGTGCAAGATACTTTTTAAGTGTTTTCTTTTTCTTTTTCAAAGAAAAGGAAATGTAAAAAATAAATGAAAAAATAATTCCTAAACTTTCCTTAAATAAAAATTGTGCAATAGAATAGTTTCACTGGCTAGTGCTGAATTTCAAGATCCTGAAATGCTGTGTTCCTTCATTCGTGAAAGAAAATTTTACACAAGAACATAAGTTATGTAATTCTTTACATTATTATTCTAAATGCATATTGCTCCACTTCTTGTAGAAGGCACACTATCTAGAGTAGGTATTAACATCTCAGTCTCAATTTTAACATAAAATGAATGATTAGTCTTTTTGTGGGTATATGCTGTAGTCTATTGATATGGAAAGCCAGATCTCATTCAAATAAATTTCTGTTCCCATTAATTTTTAGGAAGCATAATATTTTGCCTTAAAATATTGTGAAGAAGCCTCTGCAAGCTGACAGTTGGCAATTCAATTGCATGAGTTGCAGGGACAGTCTGTGAGTTAACTGCAACACATTATCATTAATCTGCTCTTGTCTGCTTTTGTAAGGTATTCCCTACTTTAAACACAAGCTGTATATGCAATGTGTTACAGTGATTCCCCTGGTGTTATTTTTATTGTGTTATAGGCTAAATAGACACATAACACAGTATATAACTTGCTAATGTGTCAATTAATGCCACCTCGGGGCTGCAGTAAATTGCAAAGGCTTTTAAAACTGTGAATATGCATTTAATGTTAGTCTTAGGTTTCTTCCTTTTTCTCTTGCCCTATTTTCTGCCTTTTTTTTTTCCCTAAATAGTCCATCTTAAAGCCCTCTGGTGCATAACAATGAATTGCCTTGAGGGAAGATAGTTGTTTAATGAATCTCAGAAATATGTATTCTACACATGCAAGTATCATATTGTATTTGATTAAGCACTCTGTGTCAAGAGCTCCATAAATTCTGTCTGTATGCTCAAAACAGAAAACAACTTGTAATGAAATTTTTGAGAAGAGTAAAAGTTATTCAGCCAGACTTACAAAAACATAGGGAAAAGAAAGAGAAATTTCCAGAGAATATGACGAAATTTTAAAGACAACACATTAACACTTAATTCTATGAGATGTAAGATTAATTACATTTCAGTGCCTTTAAGAATCACTTTCATTAACTTTTTTGCTTTGTCTAGCAATATATTATGCTTTGTTTAGCAGTAAATTTCAAAATAATTTTCTTATCTGGTATAATGTACTTGAAACTTATACACAAATCAGTGTATGTAGATGTTCATTTGTTGAGTGAAAAACCCACAAATTGCTGGCTCACAGCTCTTAATCTCTTCAATCCCTTAAGAATCCCTGCTTTGAAATTAGTTGCAGGCTCTATCAATTTTATCTGTTTAAATGGACAAACCTAATTACTACAGAAGAGCAATTGATTTTTAAATTACCACTGATTGCACAGTGGGTATCTCAGTGGGAAGACAGGTACATTCAGCCTCTCAAATGGAATCAATGTATTAATTAATCTACAGATTGACATACTCCATAGAAAGTTCCCCTTCTCTTCACCTCCTTCCTGTAGATTCATTTGTTTCATTTTAAAAGAAATTTCTGATGATATAGAAGTGAAAAATTAAAATGCAATATAAAATTGCACATGCTGTGTCTAATGTGTGAGTTTCGAGTTTCTGACTTTGCACATCCAGTGCCATTTGCTAGCTTAGGTGGACACTGAGTGATAAAGTATTCCTTACATCACTGAAACATTAAATTGTGCAATATAATTCCAAGGTATATGTATGCATGCAAGAGCTAAAAATGACCTTTCATTAAATGGAAATTAATTCTTTTCATGGAATTAGTAAAATTAACATAAACAAAAACAGATATGGAGAAAACAAAACATGTGCTCAGTACTGTGCCCACTGCTGGCCTTCCTAGTAGAAGGTAGAGCTGGAAATACTGGAATGAGTCCAGCAAAAAGGCACTAAGATGATTAAGTAGCATCTGCTCTGTAAGGAGAAACTCAAAGAGCTGTGGCTGTTTAGCCTCAGAAAGAAAAGACTTAGCAGGGATCTTATAAATGTGTTTAAATACATTTTGAAGTGGGAGGCAGGGAGGGAAGAAGCTGGAGCTGGACTCCTCTCAGTGGTCGCCACTGCAAGGGCAGGAGGCACAGACTGAAATCCAGTGCTCCCCCTAAACATGAGGAAAAAATCCTCAACTTTTTTGCTTTAAAAATGGTAAAACTCTGGAAGAGGTAGATGTTGTGAGGTCTCCGTCACTAGAGACATTAGGGACAAAATTAAAGGTAGTTGGAGCTGATGGAGGTTTGAAAGACAACAGGATCTAACATTTAAACTTGTTTATAGGTCTGTGGACCATAGCTTTAGTTAAGGAGAAATATACGAGCTATGAACAAAATAGTCAAAATTACTGCTGGACAGATCAGTTTCAGTGTCATTCCCTGGGAGAAAAGTGTCAATAAGAATATTCAGAACCAGTTATTCCCAGATTTGGTAGACAATAGTGAATGATTACTGAATCAAATAGAGCTGATTCTATTTTAGAACTGATTTACATTTGATTTTTGAAGTGGTATGTGCACTAAAGAATAGCTAGTAATAAAAACAACCTTTTAAGTGATGATGTACAGATAACATTTTGATTAGCTGATGGTTTAATAGAAGTTAGTCTTCAGGTTTATTGATTTCAAAAGAAAGGGTGAATTTAGCGAAATTAGAATTAATTAAACCAAATAGTGGTCAGCAAGGAAAGCTAAACATCAGTGATGCGAAGTATAGTGGTGAAATAAGATTTACTGAAAATCAAACATCATAAATATTAAAAAAATAGATAACAAAAGGTTCTTCATCCACATAAATTTAAAAGAACATTAAATGACATCCCTGTTCCCTGAATGGAGGATAAACCATGCATGGTTCAAAATGCAATGGATATTTTGCCTCAGTTTTCAATATGGATCGCTAGGTAGGTGAAAAGAGAGGGAAACTGAGAATCTTAAGTAGCAGCAAGACTCGTAAGGCTTGAAGTACGACAATTAGGAAAGCTGTATGTTTATTTTTCCAGAAATACAACAGCAGTATAACATGAAACACTTGACCACCTGTAGCACCAGGAAATTGGATTTGATGAGCTACAAAATCCTTTCCATTCTTAAACTCCAGTGCCCCTGTATTGACTTTCTCAAAAGCTTCTGTCTGTCAATACAATTAGTTTTCTCTACACTGCAGAGAATCTTGACAAATCAAATTGTCAAATCATCAAATTATTTGATAACTCAATAAACATGCTGAAATTTAATAAATGTGCATAATGTCAACTAAAGTCATATTGCAGGAAGGATACAGTTAGCTTGGAGAAAAATATACTTTTGGCTTCTAAGGCTAGATATTTACTTGCATAAGGATTGGATATTAAGGTAAAAGACATTTTCTATCTCACAGTGCTTTACCCTTCCAACTTCAGCTTTAAATTACCTTAACATGAGTAATAAAAAGGAGAAAATAGAAAATTGGTAAATTCTACACACCCCCCAAGCCCTCTAGTTATTAAAATGCATTATGGATACTCATGTCAGCCTACACATTTCCTTGTGTCTCCTTGACTACTCCAGAACTGTTATGAGAGTGTAACACGTTTAACTATAACAGCCTACATCTGTCTATTTCCCCTTTCATTGGAGAGAGAGGAAATGCTGATTTTTCAGAGTCCCATCCCTTACTTCCATAGATTGTCTGCCTTTTACTGTATGTTATGTTGTGTTTCCATTTATGACAAACTGAATTTCATCTGTTCACCATCCCTGTCTATCCTTGCCCTAGTGGGTATGTTGGGTCTTTTCTAGGACAAAGTCCAAACTATTTTTTTTGCTTGACATCATTCATCTGATATCAGTACACAGTCTGATGGCATAAGTAAGCTGCTAGGCTTAGGCATGAATTTCCAGGACATGTCTTTACCTAATGTACATTCTTGAGTTAGCCAGAAGAAGACACTTTCTTGCTAGTTGTACTGAGTGTGCTGCCCACAGCTAACCCTGAAAGGTTTAAACAGTCAAACAGTATGGATAAATGATGCATTTGCCTTCAAAACTCACTCTGATACTTCATTTGCCCTGCAGTGTGATCACCACTGCACAGTTATTCTGAAAACCCGGATGCATTCTTTAGTTTCCAACTTTTGCTTTAACCCTAAGTCAGAAAGCAAATAGTATTATGAACAACTTCCTGGGCTCAGTGGTCTGAGGGTAGCTTTCCATTAAAACTCTTGTTTCAGTAATTTAAAAGCCGAAGGTGCTTCACTATGTAGGGTCTGTCTTTGATCCAGCAAAAGCATGCCACATCCTATAATGAATTTTACTATCCTATAATTCTGAGTTTACATGGTATGGTTTTTTCTACACATTTTCCACTCATCTTTTGTATAGTAAAAACTTAAAAACTTCAAAAAGATGAGACTTTATAACCTCTAGAAGGTCCACCAATGAATAGATAAAGTAAACCATCCCAGGACCTAAAAGTCACCTGGCAGAGATCAGTACAATATATAAAAATATTAGAAACCAAAGAACCAGTCCAAAGAGAAGGTTTTGTTTCTGTTACTGAATGCTGACAACTGGAGGGAAAGGAAAATGGTTCCATGTATCCCATTTCTTGCCGTAGCTCTTTTTGGAAAACCAATGACCACAGAACCTCTTATGTTTTACCCAGGTTTATGAGTTAGAGAAAAAGATGCTCACTCAGTAGTCACAAACATCTTAATTTCAAGATGAATGATTGGTTAACAAAAAAGCTGTAATTACCTGCTAATCAGCACTAGTCAATGTTGGCCGATTCCTAATGGCTTTACTGCTCTTCACAGTCTTGCACCATCCTATGTTTTTGTCTGAGTGGACCATATGATTCCTCTCAGTTCCACTCAATATTTGCTGAGGCATGTCTTCATTCATATCTTCAGCATCTTTGTTTTAATGTCCCAGCACAACTTCAGATCTTTGTTCAGGAGTCTATCTATATTAATCACCATAAGGAATAACAGATCTCTAGGCCACCTGCCAGTACCTAGCAGAAAGAAAAACAACAAAAGAAAAATGATAGAATGAAACAAGAGAAGTTATAGAAACTGTTTAGTTTCATTCCTGGTCTGAAATTCTATCATTTTCTGATAGGGGTCCAGCAGTGCATGACATCATAAATCCAGCAATGCATGCAGTAACAGCAGAAAATTGTGATGTATGACTATGGCATTCAGCACTGTTTTTAAAACACTGCAGTGCAGGGTAATCACAGAAATGCAAAGGAAAGATGTTTAGGTACATATGTCCACACATCTACAGCATGATGCGACCTGGTGTTACAAATCATTTAAGCCTCAGAAAAAACCTGGCAAATTTTAAAGGTATATGTAACCCTGGAAGAGCATGAAACTAAAAAACTTAGGATACTGTTTTGATGCACTCAAGTAAAGTATAGGACACATTTCTAAACTCTCTCACAGAATGAAATATTCTCTCCAGCCTGGGTATTGTAACTTCTCATTATATTCACTTCTAGTACTGAGAAGGCAAAGATGCATAAGAAAATCTATACTGCAACACAACTTGCTGGGTTGCTTCAGCATCAGTGAGCAGTATTTATTTAACAAAATACAAGTATGTGTAATGTATTTTATTCTTAAAACTTACAAAATACATACAACAAACAGCCTAAATTGATCCTCATTTATTCTGCTTACAGGCTGTCATCATCTATTTTCCTGTTGAACAACCAGCTTGTGACAATACACGTAATGGATGAGATAAAATAGTTTTTAAATTTGATTATACTCTTTGCACTTGAAGTGTGGAGGTTGTGTTAGCACTTCCACTGTGAGCTCCTGTTTTGGCAGGGTTTATGTTGCCACCATAAAAACATGTTTCTGACTTAGTCTGGCTACCTAAGATTGCTGTCTGAGGAATAATTAGATTATGCATAATTAAAAATATATTTTTATGTGCACTTCCATACATTGGAACATAGTTAATAAAGATTTTTAGTATCATGATCAAAGGCTGACTAGTGCTCCTTTCTTTACAACCACGTATCTTTTTTTTCCTCTGCATCTCCTATTATGATTAGCTGATAGAACATTTCAGGTATCATTATCTCCAAGAGGATTCCAGCTATGTACTAGAAAAAAAAAATGAACAAAAAAGAAACTTTGTATGTTTCTAAATATTCTCAGATATGTAACCATAAATTCCTTTCAAAAAGGGAGAGGTTAAGTGCTGTGTCAGTTTTCATGCTGAGGATTATGAAATGATAGTGATACCTCAGGAAATATTTTTAAATAAATTTAATTAATTTTTTAATGTATTATAAATTCACCAAAATTTGTGCAAAGCTTGCATTAGTGGAACTAGTCAAGAACTGTCTGAAGAAACCACCTTTTTATTAGAAAATACTCATTCACTAAAACTATTTTTTGACCCATCTATCAGTTTTAACACAACCTTTTTTTGGTGAAGTTATCTCATGGCAAGCGTGTGTTTTTCCTGACTGAAACTGGAAAGTGACACTGCCCCTCTTCCTGAACAAACAAATATCTAAGACATTCATAGGGGATGTAGAAAATCCTACTTCACTGCTGTGCTCTGCAACTGGCAAAACTGGAATTTAAACCCATGTGTCTGTATGTGATATGTGCCTGAGGCATGAAGCTGCTGATTGTTGCTGTTTTGCTAGTTAAAAGAAAACAGCTCAGAGTTAACCTACTTTGCTGTAAAAGCTGAGATATCCTGAGATCTCCCCAGCTCTGTGCATGTAGCAGCTGTTGTCAGTGTAAATTAAAGCACTGTATGTAGTCCCATAAAATATTGTGCCATGTTTCCACAGGTACAAGTGATCCCACATTACATGAAGTGCCAGAAAGGCTGCCTCTGGAAGGGGCTGGACTTGCTTCCATTGTGCACTTCATACAGTCAGATCTAAAAAACCCAGAGGGCGATTAAATGCCATTGAGTGGATATATTAATATTTTTAAAAACCCTAACATTTAAATGCCGGTGTATGCGAATGGCTCAAAGTACACATCCAGTCTTGCAATGTCTGAATATATGCTCAACATACACACTGCAATCAAAAATCAGTTTGGCAGGGAATTCCTTGACAATTCTGGCTTGAAGCTGAAAGATATATTAAACCTCCTCCTTATCTCAAAACAGAAAGCGCACAAGCCAAGATTTGTCAGTGGGCCATGCCTTGTGCTGTGCCCAAACTGTGATTGTGTTTATGGCTATGAAGTGGATGATGAATGTGCTTTTTGTCTTCCTGATGAATTTGCTGCCTTATGGTTAATGATGAAGATTCAGGTATAAAGTGTCTGGAATTTCTGTTTGTAAGTTGAACCATTATCTATAGAAAATAATCAGAGTGAGGATTGGGATTTCAGGATGCTGTGGTTTCTAGGGCAGCTTCTTATGGGGAAACAATGAGATGAGGAAGTTCACAGCAGAAGACCTAATAATTCCTTATTATCTTCTCTTTATTTTTTTTCCCTTGTCCCCTTGATTCTTGAGAAGGATTTATTTTCAGGGGGAGCCACCCAAAACCATTTTTTTTTCCTATTTTTGGGAGCCATATTTCCTACTTTCTCAGTAGGATAAGTCAGCCAGTCCACCTTCCCATGGAAAAATAAAAATTAAAAAAAAATATTTTGAAAGTTTAAAATTTTAGTTATGAGGAATATCAAACTTTCTATTTTCATTTTATTTTTGAACTTTAGGCAGATGACTTAGTAATGAAGAGGTTAAATCTCCCATGTACCTAAAATATGTTCTTAGGAATAGATTTCAGTTAGGTTAAAGCAGGACAAACATATCAAGTCTCTATACAACTCTATACAGTTCCCTTTCAACATATGGCTAGGAAAGGACATTGATGAAAACAGTGACCTAAGAATTTTGAAAGCCTCTGGCATAAATACTTCAGTTATAAACAGAGATATAGTGAGAAGTATGGGGAACTTAGGAAACCACTTGGGGTTAATATTCCAATAAAGTACATGAAAGATTAGTCTGAAATTAAAGGCACTTTTCACATCTCTAATATAACTGAAACAACGAAAACAGTTGGTGAACATGTCACTCACTTTTTAGACATGTCTCAGCTGTCCATGTGCTTACCACATCACCCTGTTAAATTTTTAGAGTTTTTAATATGAATATCAATCCTTCTTTTCATAAATGTAACCCATAAATGCCAGAAATCCCTTAGGAGTTTTCTCAGACTTTATTTAATGCCCCACAAGAAAGGATGTAAAAGAGACCTTTCTTTTGTAAAGTGATCCTATAATTCTGTTCAATATCCATCATTTTCAAGGCCAAGTAATCATATTTAATGGATCCTAAATTACTTTCTGTCAGGCAAGGATTCCCTCGATAATATTAACCAGTGCAGAGGGCTGACACTTGGAGGGCTGAAACTAAGAGGTTTTTTTATTGCAAGCAGCTTACAAGTACTTAGACAGGGGTGATGATCACTAGCCCTGCAGTAGGCAAGGGTCAGTGTTTCCATTTTGACCTGCGCTTTCAATGGGTTTTAACTTGGCTATAAATACTCAAATTGGTTTCTGCCAAAAAAGCAATGCCTAAGGTGACCTGCAAAGGATTTTTATCCATTGCTGTGTTTGTCTTCCATTTTTTTCTCTCATTTTTTGAGTGTGTGGGTTATGATTTCTTATGGCATTTGAAGATATTGTCTGAGAACAGCAAGAGCAGGATGTTCTCTAAAGAAAAGGGAGCCAAGGGTGACCAAAGGCAGGTGCAGGGCTGTGATTGCACTAACAAAGGTCCAGTCCCATAAAACCCAAAGCAGAAGACAGCAAGTCTGGTGATGGCAATGAGGGTCAGCCAACAGTCCAGGGGTTGCCAGACAAATCTGTGGTGGTGAGACAAGTGCATGTCCAAGCTGTGAAAGCAAGTCAGCGAGTCAGGATCAAGTCTGGATCACTGGGGTGCATGGCCAGGCATGGCCAAGGACCCTTGGCAGGGATCAAGTAAAAGAACAGGGAATTGAAAGCAGCTTCTGAGAAAGGAGGGTTCGAGCAGCCCCTTCTTACAGTTTTTTCTCATGCAACTCTTTTCTCAACAATCTAAACCATGATTATGCAGCTGCACTGTGTCTGTGGTGCCTTGAGAACAGACAGAGAAATCCCTTGGAGCAGGGGCCTGAGGCTGCTCTCAAAGTACTGGTAAATGCAAGTCTGCAAGCTTTTCCTATCTCAGACATTTTGTTCCTTTTTTCATAGACTTTGCTTTTTCTGCTGAAACATTTAAGAGTACAGATAAGCAGCATCATGTCTAGTCTTTAATCTTGAGTAGAAGTTTTTGTAGAGAGGAGCTTATTGTGCTGTGAAGAGGTGGCTGGGAAGGCATTCACTCTATGAAGTGCCTCCAATTTTACCTAGGGTGCTTTCACTAATTCAGAAGTTATGGAATTGATATTTCAAAAATTACACTCTTTTTCCAAGTATTCTATAGAAATTAAAGTTCAGAAAATATTTAATAAAAGTTACTTAATTCTTTAGTCAAACATTATCAAAACACTTTCCATCTCAATTTTTTCAGTAGAAAACAGTACTGAAGATTTCAGGATATGGAACATTGGGGTTATATGATCTGGACTGAGTTTGATAATAAGCACATGATTTTCTGTGCCATTAAATGAAAAAATAATATATTTATTACCTCTATTGTACAATAAGTTCCAGCACTAATGAGGAGGAAATCTGCTCTACATTATTGAAATTAAGGACCAATAAGGGGATACACTGAAAATTTAGCATTGCCAATCTAGTTTTTAATAAGATAGATGCTAAGGATCTGAGTGACATTTCTCAGTCTGTTTGCTAAAAATTTCTTTTTCATTACAAATTAGTCATTTAAAGGATGGTCTTGCTCCCATATGTAATTGTTTACAAGGGTGAGGTTATCCCAAGGTTTCCCTAGTGGGAAATATCATTCATCTCCCACATAAAAATGGTTTCATTGTCAACTACTGAGAAAAATATGACTTTCAGACTTCTGCTGTGCTTCGGTTTGTTTCTGAAAAATGGAGATATCAAATATTTTCTTGATCAAAAAAATGCTTTAAAATAAAATTTGTTATTATTTGTGCAGTGCTGAAACACCATTGTACTTGGTGTTGCATCATGCCTAGGAACAAACATTCCTGCTCTCTGGAGAAAATACAATAGCTTCTGTCAATTCTCCCAAAGTCACATTCTGCAGACATAGCTACAGGTGGTGGTACCAGGTCTCAAGTCAAGGAATTTCCATTACTTCTGGATGCATTCAAAGCTTTTTCTGTATCATCTCCATAACAAACAAAATCCTTTAAAGATAAAGTAAAGATCCTTTCCATGTGCCAAATAGTAGTCACATTTTTTGTAAGTTTCATGCTCCATTTTTCTTTTATAATTTCTACTAATTTGTACCCTTTTGTACTCAATCAAGTTTCTACCCTTGTCTCTGATAAGTGCTTTACACAGATCCTACAGAATTTACCTGAACTGTACAGATATTCCTAGGAATCTAACCACCAGATGATCATGGACTTCAAATGGAAAAAGCTTTTTCCATCATCCCAAAATACTGTATTTAGGTGAAGAAAATATTTTCCCTCAAAAGTAACATTATTTCACAGAAATATTTTTTTCTTTTTTTTGGGACTGACAGGTTTGCCAATATTCATCTACAGTGGAGAGTTTGAATCAGTCATATGAGCATTATGCAGAAGTCTATGAATGCAGGCTTAAGAAAGAAAATAACATTTTACAATGTCATATGAAGCACAATTAAGAGAATTTATCAGACCTTTTTTTCAAGTATTCAGGTAGAAACAAATACTTCTGTTTACTGGATTACATGAAAGGTAGAAATGAATTAAATCTTTAAAAATATTTTTATTAGGAGATAGGAGTAGGAAAGGATAGTAGGATCAGTTGTGAAAGCAGTTGAAGGAGGCTTTATGAATTTGATGGTCATAGGAGAGTAAAAGAGTAGAAGAAAATGAAGGTGAGCAATATCAACATATCCAACAAGCAACCTAGGTTTCCTTAGAGTCAGGACAAACAAGGCAATGGGAAATCACTGACACAAATGAAGTATCTCAAAAATTTCTGTGAAGAAAATATTATTAATATGCATTGATTCTTTGAACATTTACATGAGGTCTTCTGGAGGTGATGATTTAGTGTACAGGCTTTGGGTGGGGAAGACATTAAAATCCATTTTTTCTCCGATTTAGAGTGGCCAGGGACTAATACTCTGTGCTGAGTGCAAAAGGCAGAAAATACATCTCTGAATTTGATACCTTAGGCCAATACCCTAACCATCAGGAAATGAGATTTTCAAAAGTCTTTTACTCATTCAAAATGTAAAGAACAAATGTAAACTGCTATAGCAAGAGGAATTATTGTTGTCTTTTTAGCTACATCTTCTTTAGTTCTGCTTTTGCCACTTGTGGCATTTTAAAGCACAATTTATTTCATACACATTTTCAAGAGGAAATCAATATGAAACTCTAATCTGAGCTATACATAGTTGCTACAGTGAGAAAAAAGTTTGATACACTGAACTGCTCAACCAAATAAATAATTTAGATAACTGAGTCAATGGTGCTGAAAAGTAAGTCTTCATTAATGGACATCACTGAGAGAGCAAAGAAAGCAAAATGAATCATCAGTCTATTGCCTTTAATAATATGATTAAAGAAAGAAGGTACTGAATTATTAAGAACAGTGGGGGTGGAAAAGAAAAAGAGCAAAACCCATAAAGGTACCAGTTTGCAGAATGATGATGAACTGGTTACTCTTGCCATTCTGAAGGGGTTTGTTTTTCTTTTAATTTTATAAGTCTGAGAGCTGACAATTACATAGGCCTTGATTCTCTACCTAGCAAAATCACAATCATCTCCTTCCTCTCAATTCCACATAAATCAATGATTTATGTAATTTACATATAAAAGTGGATTAGCAACTCTGAATTTTCAGAGTCCCCTGAAGTAGTATGACAAACAAGTCTTATTCCTTTAGAGGTTAATAGCAAAACTTAGAGAGACTCTAATGAGGACAGAAACAACCTCCAGGATTTTGAAGCTGGGAGAGGAGAGTAACATACATAGTTTGTTTTTTAGCAGAGAAATAAAGATGAATTCACAAAATTTAATTCCATGAGAGAGGAATATTTTAGAATGATAACAGTATGCTTTGAATCCACCTTCCAGATAATTCCACAAAGCCAATTCCCTTAGATTCCCTCAGGCATTGCTTCAAGAAAAGGCTAGCTTTACTGCCCCTTTTTATTTGACTGTTCAGCTGGATATTGTTCTTCATATACAAGCTTATGTGTACCCTTAAATGGGATGTACAGTTCAAAGATTTCTTATATGCTGGACTGGTTTTGCTCTCACAAATTATCCAAGTCTACTCTCTGGATATAGAATCCCTAAGTAATTATACATTTGGATTTAGTTTTAGATTTGCAACTCTTCAAAAGAATATTGTAAAAAGCTGAGGTAAGTCCTTGTCCATGACATCTGTGCATAAAGAT
Source organism: Molothrus aeneus (assembly GCF_037042795.1). Lineage (NCBI taxonomy): Eukaryota > Metazoa > Chordata > Aves > Passeriformes > Icteridae > Molothrus > Molothrus aeneus. The sequence continues at coordinate 33,464,817 of NC_089651.1, read as the reverse complement.
TTGCTCAGATTCACTTGGTTATCTAAGTACGTGCTTTTTACATGCCATTAAAGCATGATGAAAGGGTATGCTGGGTATTCTATATTTTAATTTGATTTGATCAGTTGTTAACTTTTATTCCTTCTGAATTGGACATTCTAACAGCAAGGGTAACCTCATTTGGTGTACTACCGAGACCTCTTAATAATGATAACATGACCTGTTATCATTATTACTAAATTCCGTGATATAAAAGACACAGATTTTTTTTATTTATTTTATTCCATTTAATTCTATTTTATTTTAATTTTATTTCTATTCTCATAAATTTACCTTGTGAAATTTACATTTACATGGTAGCCTTTGCTAACCATGTAGATACAATGCTATAACCTCTGCCCTCTTCCAACTGCCCCATGTTTTGTTTCTTTCATCCCTTTCATTGGGCTACATTATGTTTAAATTGCATTGTTACCTATCCTAGGATGAACAGAGAGAACTCTGTATCTTTATAGTACTACAAAAATAATTAATCACTGCACTCTGATCCCACTCATAAAAATGCCTGCATATCCCTGCCCTATATTGAAAGCATGTGTTTTAAATTGTCTGAAGAAACTACATTTGCCAAGGGCAAAAGGAGGTAAAGAATATGGTCACCAGCAGATAGGTTCAGTGTATGACCCACACAGCAACTCTTATCCCCTCATATGCTTGTACCTGGGAAAGGAATTGTTTGATCCTTTGAGCAGTTGCCAGGACAACCTGTCCATGTTTTGATCCTTATTTAAAAGAGCGAGGAATGAGAAGGACATACATCAGTAACTGAATTGCTGTCACAAATTTCACCTAACCAGCAGGCTATGAACAAGGCACTCCAGCTGTACATCACTGATGAAGCTCATACAGAGATATTGGAATATGTTGCTTAATGCACTGCAGACCGAAGTTTGTGTACTGTAGTAATGACTGTGGTATTGAAATCTCTGTATGGCACAGTAATCTCAGTATAAATCATCCTGCATTCCAGAAGGAGCAGCAATGGAGCTGGATGGATATCTATTGCTTATTATCTCTTCCCATGCAAGAAGCAATGGCTGCCAGCTGAAGCTGACAACAGAGCAGCAAGAATAAACAGTAGGGCATGGTTTGCTTGTTTTCAGAAGTGGCTTATGCAGAAAAGACAGAAGATGAAAACTACTGTTTCAGTAGTTAAAAATGTAGAGCTCCTGTCAAATGTTAGCATCCAACTGAATCATTTCATGTCATCTAAATATGCATTCTCCAACAGATTCTTTTTTCCTAAATTACGATAAGTACAAAAAACTCCAAGGTATACCTGCGTGACAAATGTCCATAGATCCCCACAGAAGATCAAGGACTCTTTTGTTGTCTGTTTGCCAGAGATGGTAGGAAACCACTAAATAAATTCTCCTCCCTCAGTGTGGCATTTCTGGTTTGTTTCCATATTGGCAAACTTTCTTCATTGTCTGACTCAGAGGAAAAGCTATCCCCAGTGTTTATGTTGGAGTTGAGAGCTTTGCTTAACCCATTGCATGATAAATTTTAGAGTGTTCAGACCTTGGATTCCTTTATATTAGATTCACTTTTAATATAGCTCCTTTGACTTGGTTGCAACCCCTGAATGTCTTTGGGGATCCATTTCTAATTTTCCTATCTTGAATTTTTCCTGTATCTCCTGAAATGCAATATTTTATGTGGTTGCACCACTGCAGCTGGTTGTTTACCATGAATCCCAGTGTGTTACTGACTGTATGAAATCAGCATGTTGGCCAGTAAGGCCTAGGTTTCAAAGCACAGAACAAATGCATATTGTTGTCCTTGTGATTTTCACTTTGTGAAACTTCAGGAAAATAATAATAAGTAATTATCTCTGTTTACTTCAAAAACACAGAAAGGATTCAGTGACAATAGTAGTTGTCAGCCTAATACATTTTAGCACCTGTTAAACAGAACAGTATCTTGACAGTGGTATGATTAGACTTACCAGCAAACCCCCCTATAACATACGCTATTCAGAAATGTCCAAAGCAGTTAAATCTACAAGTGACAAGTGTTGGTCTCACCCAACTAAAGTGAGGAAGAAAGAAAATGGGAGAAACAGAGAGCTTTGATAAACAGGATCATCGGGTTATCAACTATTTCTGTTATGTCATCTCTGCCTTTCAACTTCAAAAGAACTTTTGGCAAAGAGACTTTACAAGCAATGTGTAGTTGGACATAACATAATATTCTAATTAAGTATTTTGCAATGAAAGATGATTTAATTTTTGTGTTTTATGAACATTTTACTGTGTCAAATAAAAACATGACAGTGCTAACATTACAGAAATTTTCTGGTTTTTCTTTGGCAGATCCCTCAGTTAACAACAACAACAACAACAACAATAATAATAATAATCTTCTAGAAGTGTGGCTTTTAACTTTAAGATATCAAGACTTTAGTTGGTGTGTGTAACAGTCACTGAATCAATATTTTAGGAGAAATAAGGCTCTTCTAGGGATTCTTGTTCGTGACTTGAATTTGCCCTAATATTTCACTCTGAACTCCAGAGAATGACAACTGGACAGGAGTTATTCAGCTACTAGAGGCTGATGCTGACTAGCTTCCCAAATTGAAGGTATTAAAGGACCAAAAGTTGTCAATTTTTTCAGGATATTATCTGAAAAAAATCATATTGGCTTCTGTAGTCAGACGATTTTTTTTTGTAGTCAGGTGAAAGTGCAGGAAGCTGCCATAAGGGAAGTCTGGTGATAAAAGTTTTGCAGGGCTGAATCTCTGACTTTCTTTTGAAAGCTTTAGTTAGCCTATGGACTCAAAGACCAAAAGTTATTTGAATCTATGGATAAACAGACTCAGTTTTTGGAATTTAAATCTCAGGGTAATCTCACTTATTCACACCAGGCACTGCATTATATAAAAGGTAATTCAGAAGGGAATATGTTACATTTTCTGCAACATCTGCAACCTCAGAGCCAGCTCATCCAAAACTAAAAATATTTGGTTGTCAGCTTTATCATCTCACCCAAAGAAAACCTGACAGCTTTTAGATAATCTATTTTTTAAGTCCTTCGGTAGAGAGACACTTCCCTTGAAGCCTGATGCATGGTTTTTTGGTAATTGCAGGTGAATCAAAACTTAGACACAGAGCAGTCTTCATTAGCTCTTCTCACCAAGTATTTCATGAAGTTCTAACAGTCTGGGTTTTCCATAGTTGCTCAATTATAGCGTTTCTTGATCTAAAAAAACCCAGAGCACCAACCACTTTTGCATAACCTTACTTGGATTACTTGATCTAGTGGGCTTTATCTAGTAATTTTTTTACTTTCAGTCTGTCTGTAGTGAGAAAAATGAGGCTCTCTGTCATATGGATTCAGCTTTCTACATTTTAATTGGATACCCATCAAATGCAGACAAGGCACAACAAATATTCAAATATTCATGACAATAAGGCAAAAATCTCAGAATCTGAATTACTTTAGCAATTCAAAATGCTCTCTGGAAAACAGGGATGCAACTGGGATCTCAACTGAGGCCTGATTCCTCACATCTGTATTACTGACTGTTCTAGAAAATAGCTTGAAAGGATGCAAGTGTGAATGTGTGCCTCTGTGTGTATTGAGGATGTTGTAAAAATTTTCTTCGTCCTTTAAGAAAAAGCTGCTGTATACCAAGCTCCATGCAAACCTAGGCAAAACAAAAGGTGGAAAACAGATATTAGACTGTTATTAAACAAAGTCCTATTAGGTTGTTAGTCTTGCAATGCAGAATTTAATTTCCACAATATATTTTCCTAAATCAAGATTTTCAAGACCAGTGGTACTTTGTGATGTGAATAAGGTTTTTATCCACTGTGAGAATAGTGCCTGTGCCACCTGTGGCCTTTCCTTGTCTTTCCCACCACAGACTAGATATTAATGCTGCGCTTTAAATACACGAGACTGCTTAAATCACATCAAGCCCTCCTCAGGAGAATGTTAAACAAACAGAGAAACAGTTAACCTAACATTTATCAGCACACACACTGGCAGAAACAGTCTCAGAGAGATTGAATAAATCACAAAGCTGTTTCCATCTCCTCATTAATGTTTTTTTTAATAAGACAACCTATATGGACAGATGACTATCTTAAGTGATCAGTAGTAAAAAATTTATAAATGCCATGTTAATAACAGGAATTACATGTTCCAGTAAGACTCTACAATGTGATCAATTTGGCACTCATTATTTATAAATATTTTATAATATTTATATTTAGTCATTGTGTAAGACAATAGTAAGCTGTGTCTGCTCCAGACAAAGCTGAAAGAGTTTGGAGCTATTCCACCCTCCAATATTATAGTAATTTTAATGTTTTGAATCTGTCCCAAATGGAATAAAATTGTCCAGTCATGCTGTGCAACAATATTTTCTCAAATGTGTATCAACTCTTTTGGAGACCTGTTAATTTATATTCTATGAATTAAAGTGCTTTTCCAGAGGGAGGAAGTTGAAAAGGGCTGAAAAGGAAGGAAAAGAATCTTGTTCAAATATTTCACAATTCACTCAAAATCTACTTACATGCTGAGTCCCTACAGTTTGGTAGATCTTACTCCACCTTTGATCAAGTCACACGTGGTCATTCCAAGCTGTCAGGCAGCCTTCATTTCCTCTAAGAACCCACACAGATCATGTCTGATGGGGCTGCTGCAATATAGAAATCACAGGTTTTGTGTTGAGGGGGGCTGCTGAGGTAGTCACAGTTATGTCTCCATTGCTGCTTCTGGGAATAAAGTCTATACCATTTCTAACAAAATATTGTTATGGCTTGATGTAAGAAAAACAACACATAACCAACCAAAAGTATTTTCTGAACCTCCTTTAAATCTTTCTGGCAAGGCAGTCCCAACCCTTTTAATAATTTATATGTTGTTCAAAACTCAAATGAAGTCAAAAATCATGGCAATCCACAATGGTGTCCTTGAAGAGTGTGAAGCTTTAAGGAAGTGGTAGCAATTTTGTGGTGTCTTCTGAGTCTATTTTTCAACCCTACCTAGAGTTCAGAGCAGCATGGAAACACTTCTACCTTCCTGAAATCAGGCAGGTGTAGATCAAACACTGTACATTTATCAGAGCTTTACAGGGGAATTGCGGGTAGGTCACTGATATGCAAAGCTAACCTTTAATTGTCTTCAAAAGTTTAAGGATCATTTAAATTGCAATTCTACAGGGAAAGGAGGATGGAAATGTGAAATAAAGAGTCTGTGGGCCTGATTCATGAAAAAGTTACAGACCATTTACATAGGAAAGGAATGCATGAAAATCCTTTACAGTGTGCCTATGTGATTTATTAGATTCCTTTTCCGTGTGTAATCGGTTAACTGCACTTGAAAGGTGTAGATTACAGAGATGAGAGCAAAAGGCTGATGAAATTGAGGTAGAGCATTGTACCTTGCTCAAGATTTGTGCCCAGCAGACAGACAAAAACGTAACTGTGGTGAGCACAGAAAACACTTTTGAGATTCAGCAGTCCTCCCTTGAAGCGCTCCTTGACAGTGAGCTCAGGAGTACTCAGAGTTCTCTGTCATGAAGGATAAGGAAATGCTGCTGTACTGGAACTTGAAAAATGATGCTATGTTAAGAGTTTGTTTGTTTTGATGTTAGTGTTTTTATAGTAATCTCATTATATTAAAAACCTGGGAGTAGCACAATTGTAATGTTGAACTCCATAGTCAAAGGAAGCGTCATCAAAGCTAAACACTCAGTATGACTGAAAGCATTTTCTCCTACTTACTGATCTTTTTTCAGCACCTTTGTTAGCCATGAAAGCACTTATGTCAGACAGTATCACCGAAAGGTAGAAACTTCCCCTCTTTTTGTGCAAATCTATTACCAATGGCCTATGGAGGGCTAATAATCACTTGCTTATTTTGTCCTCATCATTCAAACTGGAACTGTTATCTGTAGCTCCCCAACATGCTTGTTGACTGTGTCTTACAGGTCAGGGCTCAGGATCAGAGATTAGCATTGATCAGAAAGGAACAGTTACCATTCACTGATGCTTTAAGTAGGAATTTCCTTACTCGTATTACAGACGAAATTGTTTAATATCACATTAGAGAAAACTTTTTTACCGGAAGGCACATTTCGCAAAGACAAGTTATTGAAGTATAGGGTAGATATCAGGGCCCACCAAAATGTATGTGAGACTAGAACTTCTTTTAACTACCCATGAATTAAAACTTGAATGGCTAAGGAAATGTAGATAGATGGCTAAATAAAATGTAAGAGTGAAAGGAAAGAGAAAGAAAGAATTAGAAATACAAAAAGTTATTTGATAAATATATAATGCAGAGAAGGGAGTCTGGAACATTTCTTAATTGAAAAAAAACCCTCATCTTTTTTAGGAAAGCAGGAAGTTACTGGAGAAGGAAAGCGAGAAAGAATGCGAAAATATGCCATCATCTTTTATGCCATTGCTGAACTCTAAAACCAGCAAGGCAAGATATTCAACAAATCCAGAGTACAGAAACCTACATTGATCTATAATACCATGAGCTGTGCTGGAGCCCAGATGAATAGGACAAACTGAATGGACTCTGTGTGGCCATAAGGATATATAGGATGTGCATGACAATGAAACTGGGATGTGTCATGGCATATGTTAGAGAAATGGATCAAGTATGTATAAAAAACCATGAAAGACTGAACTGAGGTGTGTGGGTTGAGCTGGCATAGAGGTAGAATGAATTTCTGCACATATCAAACAAATGGTTCGGTTGTTTTTATGATTTAGAAGATGAAAAAGGAGCTTTTTTTACCATTGTTTTGCTTAGCAACAGCAACAAAGACAAGTACTCAGCTGGGACTGTCATTTGCTCAGCTCATTAAAATATTAAGAGAGAACACATCTTAGCAGAGCTCTGAGCCTGCAGAGCTGCCAAAATCAGGTTCCCAATTCACAGGGAAGGAGTGCTGAGAGTTTTTCTCTTTTTCTTTTTTACCCCTTGTTGTCATCAGTCTTGAGGCAGAGTACTTCCTGCTGTTAGTTTTCACTAGGTACTTTTCTCATGTCTCAAGTAAAAAGAGGCCTGAGGCACCATGTTCCAAGGCTTCTTCCACAAATAATACAGATTAATGTCCATGCCAGAAGACCTGTTCTAAGAGGTTTCTTTTCCTTGAGTCCTCCTGTAGCCAAAACTATGCAAAGTTCCTGCCATGACAGCCTGATTTATATGAGAGGGATAATAGAAACAAAACTGAGAAGATAACTGAAGGATCTGAAGATGTTGCAGCTTATATGATTGTCAGAATATGTTGTGTAAAGGAGGAATTTGAGTAATTTCAAGGCTTTTTGACTGACTTTATGAAATTTTGTTAGTGTTGCTGTGGTGGGTTGACCCCGGCCAAAAGCCAAGCACTCACACAGCTGCTCACTGTTTCATTTTTCCTCTCTCCCCAGTGAGATGGTAGAGAAAACAGGACCAACAAAAGTGAGAAAACACATGGGTCAAAGCAAAAATAATTTAATAGGTGAGGAAAAAATATGTGATATCAAGTGATGCAAACACTCACACCTCCAAAAAGAAGACTGATGCCAAATCACTGGCCACCTTTGAACAATCTCCCCTTTGCCTTCTACCTCAGCTTTTATTGCTGAGCACAGCACCACATGGTATGGATCATCCCTTTGGCCACTTCAGGTCAGCTGTCCCCTGTGTTCCCTCCCAGCTTCATGCCCATGTCCTGCCTACTTGCTGGGGGACAGAGCTGGGAAAAAGAAAAAGCCTCCATGCTGTGCAAGCAGGACTTAGCAGTAGCCATAACACTGGTGTGTTATCAACACTGTTTTAGCCACAAAGTCAAAAAGGCAGCTATAATGGACTATACTATATAGCTATACTATTGCTATACTCTATAGCAATAAAGTAACTCTCAGTATCTCTGAGACCCAGCACAGTAGCTACAGTGAACCTAAGTACTCATAAATTGTGAATACAACTGGTACTGCTAGAAAACAGAACAAAATGAAAGAGTGAAAACACTGATTTTAAAATATGGCTCTTTTCATTTCACCTGGTAGTACAATTTCTCATACTCAACACTCATTGCCTGACCCCACCTATAAGTTGAGGAAGAATAGTGGCTTTGACAAGGTAAAAAAAGTAGTTTCTGGCATTTTCATTTTTTCTTTTGTTGTTCCCTTTTAATTTAGATTACCTTGTCTGTTTCTCCTCCTCTTCTTCCCACAACTTCATTTTTCTTTTTCTTCTGGGTACATTCCCTTCTTTAAGCTATCCATAACCAGTAAACCAGTAGGTTTCACCACTGGTCTCCTCCAGCTTTAGAACTGGTGCCTTGACCAAAATGTATACGCATACATCTAAACATCTCACTAATATCAGGAAAGCATATTTTGTTAGCAATTTTAATGTATCTCAGGGAACGAATTCTTGCAGGTAAATCAGTATTAAAAAAAGGTCAGCCCAATGTCAATACAGTATCTCTCAAGGAAAAGGAGGCTTTCATGAGAAAATAAGAGTAACACTGACAGTTTGATACTTGGGTTTTTTGTTGTTGTTGGTTTTTTTGTTTTTTTTTTTTTTGTACTGAGGAAATTGTATCTGAAATAGAAAAGACTGAGAGAACAAGCAGAGAAGGAAAAATTATTTGATTTTTTTTGTTCCTTGTATAATTACCCACTGATCCATTCCTGAAAGGGAGCCCAGATGTTGAAATACACTTAAAAACCATTTAAAAAAAAAAAAAGGTAATAGTCTTTCAATATCAACCATGGCTAGAAGTTTTTGGGTTTTCCTATGAACACAGTTCTTCTTGTGCTCAACAGTCATTGTCAATTGTTAATCAACAGCATGACAAGATCCTACCAATATAACCTGCATTATCTTACTGTGTACTCATCAGAGCAATTGATGAACTTTATTCAAATGCTCTTCTTCCCAGCTGAGTTCATAATTTCACAGCTGTAGTGGAGCATATGTTTTTTCCTTAGAGCAAAGGATTAAAATAGCTGATTTCTCCTATTTAGTTTAGTTGCTGGAAGTAATTTTCTGTTGTCCTTCTCAAAGGCTTCTGGTTGATCTGCTTGACACCAGCAACACAGAGAAACAGGAGGGTAGCTCTGTAAATGAGCTATAAAAAGTAGATGGGAAAGCCCATCTGAGGCAAATAATTTCTCTCATGAACTGGGAAGTGACATTATAAGGATGAGAGGGGGTTTTGATGTCTAAGGTAGACAACAGGATCAGGTATTTCTTTGGATTCTAGTCCTAACAGTTCACTGAGATGTAGCCTGACTTAGAACCAAAAGAGATACATTAACATGTGTCACTTTCAGAAAAATTTATCTCACATATCCTATAACAGCATCACAGGTTTCCCCTGAGCCCTGATGTTCCTTAGCACATCTGCAGAGGAAGAAAAGAAAGATATTTAAGGCAAGAAAAGCCTAAAGACTCTTCTTACAGCCAAGCTGTGCCTCGGCTGCTTTTATCAGAGGGCAGTTCTGATTTGATCTGTGATGAGATGGAGATGAAATATCTTCTGTTTTGCATCCTATCCTGTACCACTGACTGCTGCTCCACCTCTCTAGGTATAGAGCTGGTAACCAATAACAGCAGTGATGAAAAGCACTCAAGACTGGATGGACAGATGAAAACTTACATCATGAACCAGAAACTTAACTAGGTCAGTGATTGATGCCAACAACTAATACAGATTCAAAACCCTTCTGCCTTTCTGGTTTTACATGCATTTTAAATGCTTTTGGTTATAGTTGTCCTGTATCCCAGTGAACTGTACTGCACAATAAGAGAGGAGTGTGCTGTTTCTTCTCTGGGTTGGGTTTGTTCCAGGTCTAACCTGGCTTGGGTGTTTAGTATGAGGAGAGTATTCTTGGCTATCTATGACTTCTGAATTGCACTGAGCTGAAAGCAAGGCATCTGAGTCCTTCAGTTGCTCTTACTGGCTTGGCATGTACCTACACAATATCCTGGTAAATTGATACAGCTGATTTAAAGAATGTGATTTGTGTCTCATAAAGTGCTTTATGGAAAAACCAGGCGTATAATCTTGGTCTTTGGATTCTACTGGATGATAAGTCAGCTCTGAGCTAGATAGTGTTCTTTCATCTGCTTTCCACAGTGCAGCAACCTTGCTCCTGCAGCTGTAACCAACACAATCAATGATCTGAGAGAGCTGTTCCTGCCAGAACTGTTAGGACAACTATGTTGGAACAGTCAGAAAGGAGGGGTACAGCAGAGTCATATTGATGTGGCCACTTGAGCTGGTTGTCTTGCTTTCAACCTTTTGACCTCAGAGATGGACATTTGTCCACGGCGGACAAACCACAGGAATGTCTACTAACAGGATCCTGTTGACAACTCTTTCAGGGCCCTGCTTTCCTACTGTTTGTTTGTACACTGGGCTTTCAAACTTCAGCTGCAAATTCAGTTGGGAGCTAACAGACAATGACACAGGTAGGGTAAATGCCAGGCAGTCTCTGGTGTCTGCATTCCTGGAGATGTACTTCTCCCACAGGAAGAGAGGCTGTGAAATAAATACTTGTGATGTGGTTCTGAGGTGCCCTGCCTGTCTGTGCTGCTTTGAATATTCTATTTATCAGGCCCAGAGACTCAACCAAATCATTTTCTGAAATCTCAGTGACCGCTAGGACAGTCTACTCCTGTTTGCTCAGCTTCTAAGTCCTTCCTCCTGGGAAGGGTCCCCTTCCTAAGCAGAGTGGTTCTAAGAGCACAGGTGAGTGTCCAGGTCCAGCCCCGGCCCTGTGTGCAGCGTCACGATGTACCAGTACAAAAGCAGCTCCAGCAGCCCGCTTCTTTCAAATGCTTCGCAAGTGGCAAGTCAGAAAACATTAGGTTTTGGTGGAAAGAAAACAGCTGTTTATTTTATTTTATTTGAATGATGGTGTGGAATTTAATTCAGCAAAGACATGAAGTATGTTGGTAAATTGTGAGTGTGTGTAGGTGGGTGTGTTGGTGGGTGTAGGGAGCATATGGAAGAACTGCAGCATGAGAAAGCAGCCGACAGAAGGGGTTTGAAAAGTCTAAAGCAGACCAGACTTCTCTTCTCTTCCTGCATTTTAACTCTCCCTTTGGCACCAGTTCATGCTGCAGCCTCATTCTCTCTCCCTCCTGGTTGATACATTATACTTGTATCTCTCGGTATTTGCTGTGAATGTAATTTTTGTATTTATAGTTCTAGGTCGGAAAACACAAAACTGACTAAAATAAACACTCAAGTTTGCAAAGCAGCAAATGGTGTGGTAAGAGGGGTGTGTGTGTATGTTTGCCGTCCATAACACTTCATGCATCAATCGGGAACCATACCTACTACCATTAATTACTAATTATAACTACTGTGCCCCATTTCTGCACAACTGCAGAGTGAGAGCCAAGCTCTGGGGCTCGGGGCGCTGCAGGCCGGGCCGTGGGGCCACCATGGCCGCACACCCCGGTCTCGGCCCCGACCCCGGCCCCGGCCCCGGCCCCGGCCCTGGCGCGGCCCTGCGGCAGCCCGCGGGCGGCCCCGTGCTGTTCCGCGGCGCGGACGGGCGGGGGCAGCATTGCCCGCGGAATGGCGGCGGCTGCCGAGGCCCCGGCGGGAGGGGAAGCAGAGAGACCAAAGCTCCTTTTCTGTGCCCCTTCTTCGAGGGCTGCTCTGCGGCGTGCTCGGACGCATCTTTACCGCCTTTCCATTTCGGGGGAGAGTGTGAGATTAAAAAATGCGGTCAGCTCCAGCAGCTGGTGTCCGCAGCGGCGACAGGCATACCTCTGCCTGGGAGCGGTGACAAAGGCTCCCAAGCGGGATTTTTAACTTGTAAAGCGTATGACCTGTAACGTTCTTAGGAAAATCTGGGACCTTACATTGGAACACAGGTCCAGAGTACCACAGGTCGGGGCTCTGAAAGTGGTCCGGGAGTCAGCAGAGCGGGGCAGAGCCGGGCAGAAGGGCACGGCCGCTTCCCTCGAGGGGACCTGCAGGGGCGGCCCTGCTGCCTGACCACCGCAGGGTGGCCACAAGGCACAGCGTGTTCTTGAGCACAATGTCCAAATTCCTCCTAGGCACAGACACACAGAGAGGGGCAACTGCCACCTCTCTGCGAAGCCTGTTCTGGCGTTTCACCACTGAAGAAATCAGTTCCTCTTTGAGCAACCGTGCAAAGGTGCAGATTTTTAGGACATGTGCTGTGCTTCAACATTCAGACTAAGTGGCGTGGCACTGGTGGTGCATCTCCTTTAAAGCCTTTCATCACATGGGAAAAAGGGACAAGGAATAGTGAGGATTTTTCTAACAATTTTTGCAGTAGATTGACTTTATAGTTTATTTATATAGTCTGCTTTGCTAAACTTTGGAAATCTTGGTTCAATCTACCAGATCATAAAATACTACCTTCCCAAGAAACTTTTTGTAGGAGGTCTGTCCTTACATGACTAGGGAGCACAAATTCCACTCAGTCAAAATACAAATTGTGTTCCTAGTCACTTTGGTCATTTTGAAAGAAGTATGTAGGGCTTGGTAAAGGCAGCAGATGGTGTTTCACTACTGAGTCACATTGTTGAGATGCAGCTGACACCTGGGTACAATGTAAGGCTTGGTCTCACCTTGCCTTGGAACTATGAAACTTTACAGTTTGTATTTCTAAATATATCTGATGCCAATGGTACCAGGTGCAAGTTTCAGAATTTTTTTTCTGTGTGCTGTCTTGCTTATGCTTATGATCTTCATCTTAACTTGGATTTCTAAGGTCCTTAGTCATGAATGAAAAAGTAGAGCTCACATGGATCTTTCCTTTTGTTGAACATACACTGAACATTTTAAGACAGTACCAGGGAGAGAGAGAATAAAACAAAATAAAAAAAGAGGAATGGGAACCCTAAAGAGGGGGAAAGAAAGGAAAGAAGAGAAACACAGAGGTAACAGAGGAAGAAGACCAAAGGGCATACAATGTCTGATGATAGAAGAGAAAAAGCAGTTTTCTCAATCCTCCTGCCCTGTTTGCAGTTCTTAACTCTGCAGCTTCTGTGGAGAAGTAATATTCTAAAAATCTCAATAGTATTAAACCCAAGGCTTTCTAGTTTTGAAGATACAGAGAAATCCATGACAATGAGGGAGTAGCTCTAAGAGACAAAGAATGCCCATGCTACACACAGCTCTCTAGTGCAGAGATGGAAGAATCCAGGCAGAATCTCAACAGTCGCCCTGCAGCTTTACAGGAGACAAGCCTGGGCTATGCTCTGGGCTCCTGAGCCAGTCTGCACCTGACCTGCAACAGCATTCCCACCAATCCTGAACTCTGCATGTGGACCAGAAAGCAAGTGAAAAATTATCAGTGTGGTATTTTAAAAAAGTCTCTGTCACAACTCACTCATGACTCAAAGTTACCTCGTGAACTGTGGGCATAAAGAGCATCGGGAATGTTCTCCTTTCCCACGATGTGTGCCACTCACAGGATGCCTCAATGTATTCCTGTCACTGCCTAAAAGAGAGTCTTCAGAACAATCCAATCCATACCCATTACTGCTGTCCTCATTTTACAGGACAGAAGAGATCATAAATATATAACTTGTTACTGTTGCAAGGTTCAAGGTCAACATCAGAATATAAGAGCTCTTGTTCCTGAGGATTCTGCTCACACCTCTGAACTCTGTTTAAACCAGAGAGGAAGTTTTTCTTTTTCTTTTTTTTTTTTTCTCTCTTGAAATAATGTGTCTCTAAGTATCTTTTAAATAGAATTAGGTATTCCAACTAAACATTTTAAAATATGTGAATTGCAACAAGTTCTGAAACAGAAAAATTTCTATGGTTCAATGCTTCAGGATAATTCCAGGGGAAAAAAAGGAATCTGAACAGAAAATCTGACCTTTTCAATAGAAAAGAAATACTTCTTTTGGGAGGGAAAATACAACCATGACCAAAAGAAAAACCCAAACCAAACCAACCAACAAAAAAACCCAAAAAACACCCCACCAAAAAAACCCAACCCCCAAACCATTTAAAGTGTTTTATTTGCATTCAAATAGAAAATAAAATACTCTGACAGTTGTACCATGGAAGTGAAGTCCATTGGCTAGCTCTTTTTGTCTCTTGAAATCACATAGAAAAAACTGTAGCCACTCCTGATATATGTACATATTAGTGTGGGCACTCAGTGTTTGAAATACAGTGTATGGAATTGCTCACAGCACATTGAGAATGCTCAGAAACGTGCAATTTTAGGGTTGCACTTTATGCTGTAAGACACATGGTGCTGTTAGCAATCCTTTTTCTCCCACTAAGCACACATTACCTGAGTTTTCTAGTTGAGAATACACCTAAATGACTTCTTCCTTTTTTTTTTTTAAGAGGGCCATAAATTGTCATCAAAAACAGGGCATCTCAAATCAGCTGTTATTTAAACACTGTCTACTTGTTCTCAAAATCCTATGTCATTCTTATATCAATATCTTTTAAAGAAAAACAGAAATTCAAGGAATATAAACCTACAAACCCAATTAAAAATGCATTGCATGAAGTTTGCATGTGAAGGTAGTGTGGGGTTTTTAAACAAAAATGCTGTCTTTTGGGGGTTTTGTGTGACCTTTGTTAATTTTCTTAGTTTGTTTTCAAAAATGATTGATTTCCATCCATTTTTTCTGATAAGAAATAGTGGTAGCTCCCTCCACTTTGCTATATCCTCTCTTTTGCTTCCTTTACAGGGGGTTGATCCACCTGTTCATTAAAAAGGGGAAAACCCAACTTTGGGGAGTACCTGTCAAGTAGGAAAGTGTTGCATAGTGATGTGACTCTGCCTGTGTGTGAGAGAGAAATCAAATAAAATCCAGAGCTGAAAAACTAATTCATTGTATGTACCATAGAAGAAAAATCATGCTGAAGTCCTGAGCTAACTCACATAATGCTTTCAGGAATCAGAAAAATGACACTGTCAAAACACAACATTAGTTTTCAGAAGCCTTCAGGCAAAATTTTATTTATTTAAAGTTAGCTCCTATTTTAATAACAAAAAAGTGGCAGCATATTCTACATCAAAGAAAAAACTTTTCCTAATGTTTCCATTCCTCTTGTGAAGTACTGGAGTTGAAGTAGTGGAGCTGTCTTTCTCTAAATAATTACGTGAGTGGCAGGATCTCAACCTGAGAAAGCTTTTTGTCTGCACTGGGGACTGTAGCATTAAGAGAATTACTTTTGGCTTGCCTAATCTGAGCTGCAATACAAGATATGCAGACTTTCAGTATTTAAATAGTTAGTTTTATACAAGATCCATAACAATGAAGATGAATCCTGAATCAACATCTCGGTACACTGTAACACCTTGATCAAGGGTACAGATGAGACACACATTTATGAGCTACACTCTCCAGTCAAGACCTATTAACCACATTCCTGGTGGCAGTACCCAGGAGAAATATCCCTTAACATGGTGCACAGCTGGTGGCTTCTCTTGTGTATTTCCCTCATTTCTGGCATCCTCCCCTTCAGACCCAGACCAAAGCACGCTGTTAGAGGAGTCAAAGCATTTACCTTGTTGAAGGGATGAGAGATGCATTTTAAAGTTCACTTCTGGATCTCTTTCCTGGCAACTCTATTTATTCCTCTTTGTTCTTCATTCATTAATCTTTTATAGTAAGAACTAGTAGTAGTGAGAAGGCAGTCCAGGGTCCTTTCCTTCAAAGACATCCCATAAATAAGGAATAAACCCCTTAGGTCCCTAGACCTGTTGTTTGCCTTTTTAGCTTGACTTCCCCACCAGTTCCTAGTAATACCATTCCATTGGCAATAACTTCTGTCTGTGTTTCCTTTCTATTATTTCATATCCTTTAACACCTCCTGCTGTGAACCTTAACAGATCTGGAGCTGTGGTAATTTGGTTCAGTTCCAAAAGGCTCTACATTTGCATGTATCTGGGTCTTGCTGCAGAACGGTTGGGTATGTGTGGGAGTAGGACTGAACTTTAATGCAAGAGCTAACTCTAACATCTGAGAAATGTATTTCTTCCTTCTGGGCCTCTGGTCTTTTATAAGCAACAAAATAAACTAATGTCAAGGCAGCCACCAACAAACCCATGGGTCTCAGTGAAGGGGAAGCAATGCTTGCATGAGTTTGCACTCCTAATGCAATAGCTTCAAGTTCTAGCTCAGACAAACTATGTCTTTCTTGTGAAGTGAGGGTATGGCAATAATGTGATGTATGAAGGATGTTTTAGTAAGACAGTACCATCAACAGCTACCAGTAGCAGGAGTTGCAGGAATAGAGACAGACCCCAGAAGAGAGATTTTCTCCCTCTATCATGGCAAAATCTAAAGTAGAACAAATCTCATGAGTAAGAGAAAGTAGTAACTCTGGCTGCCAGGTGATGTGCCTTTGAGGTTGAAAACTGCTTCTTCTGCCAAAGCAAATTCCCCTACTTGGGGAATGTGGAGAGTGGAGGAGCTCTTCTCCCAGCAGCATAACCTGAGACCTGCCTACTCATGCTGGGCAGGGGAGGCCCCCAGCACATGTGCGGCTGTCCCAGTGATGGACCAAGAAAATTTCATATGATGGACCTGTAAAGCACTTCAGGATCAGCGGGGATGAATCCTGCTGTAAAATGTATCATTATTGTTACTAGATGTATTATAGACTCTGTGATCTGAGACTGCTGCAGGCAGTGTGCTGGGAGAAAAGCTTTCCAGATTGTGCTCATGCAAATTTCTGTCTGTGATCACATTCGTTCTGGTTCCCACTACAACATTACTTTCACACTCGTGTGCTGCTCACTCAGTCTAAACTTTTTGTTATTGAAGGTTGTATGACTACAACGTAGCATCCCTTTGCTAACACCTTTACAAGGGTGAGAAAACATACAAATATGGAAATAAAGGCATAAGAAATCTAATAGATATGCTTAAACTTTCCCAGAAAAGGGGTGGAGTTGGTCCTAATCTTTGCCTCCTCACTTGAATATGTGCCCTAACAGGTTACTAGATCAGGGCAGCTGTCAACTTGTTCATGGCTTGTCTTTTTGTTCAGAACCATTGTTTTTAGTTCAGCTTGTCTTTTTGTTCTGAATCATTGTTTTATTCTGAACTGGGGATCTTTATTATTCTGAGAGGAATTTCTGAAAGCTGGGAAAAGCAAATGTGAAATCCGATCTATTTTGAGTTTGTCCTCTTGTAATGTGGACAGTCTCATCAACCCTGTTAAATCATGCAAACAGCATTTTGAAATAATTTAGGGATTGATACAGTGACAAAATAGCCATATAATAGGAGATGGAGGATGAGCAGACATATCCAAAAATGTTTTTTAAACATTGCAAGTGAAATGGAGAGCCGAAGTAATGGCAAAGAGACCTATGGCCAGTGGCATAACCTGTGCCAAAAGCCTCAGAACAACCAGACTGTTTGAGAATGTAGGGAAAAAGCAGGCAGTGCTCTAAAAAAATATAAAAGCAGGAAATCACAGGCAAACCCTAGTCATGAATTAATCCAACAGAAGTCAAATCCAAAAAATTGTGAGCAGTGAATCATCAGTAAAAGGGCACTTGCATGTAACATATGAGTTCAATTCACAGGTACCCAGTCTGTTTTTTAAAATTAAAATTTAAAATAGGTCAAAAATATTCAGTGTTCAGATGATAGTTGAAAAAAGAAGCTTTCAAGATCTCAAGTCTGTATTTTGAATGTTTGTCTAATACATCAACACAGGCTGGCTTGCCAGAAATATTAAAATACAAGTAAAAAGATCATAAATTAGTAAATTGTCAAGTATTCTTAATATGTATCCTCATTGCCAGACATTTATAATAGTGAAAGCAGGTTACTTAAATAATAAGTGCCAGTTAGTACTCAGAGAGCTCAGAACAGTTTTACTTTAATGGAGAGAACAAACTATGTTTGCTTCAGGAAAGCCATCCTGAAAGAAATAACAAAGATTTAACTTGGACACATGAAAAGTTTCTGTATTTTAGGATTTCAGTGTTCATTTCTAGAACTATTACACCATGCAGTAGAAATCTTTTATTAAACCAATGCACTCATTTATTTGAAATAAAATTTTTGTTCAGTCACTGTATTTTGATAGACTAGGCTCTGCACATAGACAGGAGATAATGGATTGAACAGGATGTCCATGAAGGAGAAGAACTCCTTCAGATTACCTCTCTAATACTCAGGAGACATCCTGCTTCCAGTACTCATTGCACTTCTGAAGGCTAAGAGGAAAGATGCACCCATGCTATCTGGTGTAACAAATCAGCTCCTGAATTACCTAACTATAAAACTCACAGGGAAAAAATTAAATAATCTCTTTTTAAAATATCTCAGTGTCATTTTAAAATCTATTTAGGAAGATCAGCTCTGGTGCCTTTATAGCAGCTTAGCCATGTGCATTGTAAAGGCTCACTAGTACTGTTGCCATCACTGGGTTTTGAAATGAGTACAGCACAAAGTTACTAAATCAGTTTTGGTCTTACAGAGCCATTTGGTCATACTTTCAAGCAATTAAAGAAATTGATATACAGAGACTTTTAAAAGGAGGCAGGAGACAAAATTTTATGGGCACAGAGAACTATAACAAGACATAGATTACTTTTTGAAAATAAAAGGAAGCAGAGAAGATTTGCAAGACATATTCTAACACTTGTTAAGCAGAGAAACGAAAAATTAAAACTTTGAGTTTCATTTTTAAAGACATTTTCCCACCCATTACATAAGGGCTGCTGGAATAAGCCAACATTTTGTGTCATAATAAGCATACAAAACATTTTCCTGCAGGCTTAGTAACAATCAGAGAAACATAAGAATTTGTATGCATACAAAGTCCTCAAAACTGGTGTCTTAGCACATATAGGAATTTATAGTCTCAAGATTAAAACTTGCTGGGGTAATCACTCCACTGACCTTTCTGTGGGAAAAAAACCCATAATAAAAAACCACAAAAAAACCAGCCCTGTATCTATAAATTTTGAGTATTGATGTCTTTCCCTCTTTCCGCTAAACCACGTGCATGTCTGTGTGTGTGGATGTCTGTACCCATCTCCCCACCTCACGTCTTCAGCATTGTTACAAAGAAAGTCAAAAAGAGCTCTGCTGAAACATCTTATTCATTGTAGGACCCAGTAGTTCTGATGAAAGTACAGCAGCTTAAGGCAGATAAATTGTGCTATTTCTCTTATTATAAAAGTCTTAGGCCTCTCTATGGCATACTTTACTCACCTACTTTGCATATAAATGTTGCACAAATGGCCTTGATCATACTTAAAATAGTGTAGACTGAGCTTATCGTTTCAGTCATTCACACCACTCAGAAACTGCTTGAAGTCTCTCTAGGAGAAAAAGCCAGCAAACTGTTCTTTTTTATGTATTCACAATTTAAACCTGCTGAAGTTCTATTTCTCTCTCTCTCTCTGAAAAGGTTTTGCTTTCAGTTGAGAGAAAAATAAAAGATCACACTGTTTTTCAGACCAATGCATTCTGCTACCATTTCTCAATGCAGCTCTAATGAGAAAAAAAGCAGGCTAGCTGGAGTCATGAATCTTGTAGGAAGACTTACAGGAAAAACTGTTTTCTTTAGAAGCAAATATCCTATTGCCTTAAAATATCCGGTACAGTACAAAAGCTAAGATCAACATGTTTCAGTATCTTTTTAAACTCATGGTGAAAAAAAATGACTGCTACAGGAGACTCAGTGAAACTTATGCCATCTCTTTGGTTTCCATATGCATCAATGGAAAAATAAGTTTCATCCTTATCTCTCTGAAAGTACATCTTCTTCTCTTACAGTCCATTGTGTCTCTGGCCCATGGACACTCCACACTGAGAGAAATAAAATACTGGTAGTTGCAGGGAGAAGTGAGAAAATGATTTAGCCTTTAAAAAAAGTAGAATTCAAATAAACCAGGCACATCCAGGTATTAACAAGTCCTTTTCTGATCGTGGGAAAGGATCAAATGTGTTTAAGTCTAACCTAAAAATGATCCTGAATACTAATCAACTAATGTATTGTTAATACATTCATCCCTTTTTCCTTACGAAATTTAATACAACCATCTTTTTGTACACTATTATATAAAAAACTCTTTGCCTTGCCCATTTCAAAAACATTTAAACATCTGTGAAAAAAGGAATTCTTACTAAAGAAGATGGCAGCTTTGCTATATTATTGGAAGCAATAGTAAGGAACAATAATATTTAACAGTTTCTAATTTCAAGCACTGATCAGCATAGTATGCTGGGCATGTAGAAGTTCCTAACAGAGGAAGATCCTCTTATCTTTAGTCTCTTGTTTTATATCAGGTGCTGCCAAGTGTATTTCTGATAGTGGGTAAGAAAATTAAACTGGAGTACTAAGTCCACCTCATTGTCACCTCAATGTGAATGTCCTGCCATACAGTTAACTTTTGTGGGGGTATCTCAGATATATGCTGAGGACAGAGAAGGATAACTTGGAGTGCTGGTCTGCTAGCTCCAGTGCTCACACTGTGGAAGAGAAGCAGTGAGAATATATAGATGCAGAATATAGGCAAGGCAAAGGTTTGATACTCA
Source organism: Molothrus aeneus (assembly GCF_037042795.1). NCBI lineage: Eukaryota > Metazoa > Chordata > Aves > Passeriformes > Icteridae > Molothrus > Molothrus aeneus. The sequence continues at coordinate 33,444,273 of NC_089651.1, read as the reverse complement.
TTCTTGAAGATTTAATTCTATAACCTTTGTCTGAAAGTAAGATTTTTCTGCAGTGCATTACTGCTTCAAGCAAAGTCCAAAAGGCTTTCTTTTCTGTACTGACCTTATCTAATGAGTAAAGTATCAGTGGTAATGAAATTGACAGGTGCTTCACCTGTGTGTCTGAGCCTGTTTTAGTGAAAGCAGTGGTAAAACTCCTGTTGATTTTCTGGAGAAAACTGAAGCCCGGGGTCTATGAGAGCTGTGAATACTGGTAGCTGGGAGTTACCTGAATGTTGGTAGCTCTTTAATAACAGCTGTCTACCAGATATAAAACACAAAAATACTCCTAGATTAGAAAGCAAGGTGGCAACTCCTACTGTCTGGCCATCATTTCCATTATTTGTTTCAGTAAAATGTGCATCCTAAATACCACTCTGAATAATTCTTCCTCAGTGCTAGGAAATGGTTAAAATCTGGCCACAAATAAGGTTTTCATGAGTTGGCCTGAAGTGAGTAAATTCAACATAGAATTGAAAGGAATACAGTCCTTAAAACAGTTTTGGAGGTAATATTCTAGTTTCACCTCCATCCAAATGATATAAAGTTATAAAGGGTGTATTGTAACCAGACCTAAATATATCAAACAAAGAACCAATGTGATCACAACAACTGCATTTCCCAGAAGCCACCTGCTTTAACCTGCATACATCTAAAAACAAGTCAGAAAAAAGTACATTATTTTTAAAAGAAAGCTTTATTCTTCATACAAACCCGACTCTGTCACATATCATGAGGCATCATTAACAAGGTAATATGGCTTTGCTTAAATCAAACAATATTGCTTCATGAAAGTATCCAACGGAGTTAATATCAGCTCTTTTCTTTGTTCTCTCTTAGATGGAATGTATGCATGTTTTGATATCAACTCATCTCCTTTAAACTGCTAGCTTAGCCAGCATGTTATATGAATAACATCTTTGTCAGGTAAATCCACCACAGGTACTAAAATCAGAGCTGGTGTCTTCTCTTCCAAATATTTTTCAAGGTATTCTTGCAGTCCTAAAATAGAAACAAAACAACTAATGAGTCCCCCTTGTCTTATTGTGTCCTATCTCTTAAGAATGATTTCTAAATACTTATCTGAAAATTATTGTGGAGTAGCAATTAACAAAAGGAAGTGAAACACAACTCTTAAATTTTCACTTTATATAGAAGGAAAATCTCCCACCTCCTTTTTGACTAATTTGAGATTAAATTTTGATGTTGCCTAAGGCCAGAAATCAGCAAAACAGTATTTCTCAACCTTTAGTGAGTGAGTGGTCTGTTGATTACAGATACAGAGAATTGAATTAGAGCAGTAGTAAAAATACCAAAAGGCCAGCTGAAATTCAGTTGTCATTTTTGATATTTGGATGATCAGCACATAGTTGTCTGTAAATGAAACTCTTCTCTCAAGTCCCATTGTGGGGCATCAATCAAAAAAGAAGAAGTTTAAGTGGGCCATTTTTATTAACATTATGAACTTCATTTCAATTTGTAATCAATGGATGCATGCCATCTTGAAGACATAATGGAGGAAGTCCAGGAATGGCAACATATATGACTGAATATCTGGAATTACAGTTAGAGTCAAACTGCTAAAAATACAGAATCTGGCTACAAGAAGCTCTAAAGGGACTGGTATGTGTGGCAGAAGTTTGCAAATTTAAAAGTCCATTATGGGAACAGAATTAATAATTGAGAAGATCTAATTAGAATACAGAAGAAAAGCAAAGAATGGAAAATTTAAACTTGCCATCAAGACATTCTTGGTTGCGCTCAGCCTCAGTGAACATGCTACAAATCAAGCCACAGAGAACCCTAAAGAAAACTACTGAGAACCCACTGAATGACCCACAAAAGACACTTTCCTAATGATAAGGTATAGCCTGCAAAGGTTCTTGTTTCAATAACGTATTTCTGTCAGCAGCTTCTGGGATTATGGCAATTCTTTATAACACTAAGCAATCTTGGCTAGAAAGGGTGTAAAGAGGGCAGAACTTGCAGACTGTCAGAGCTTTTTTTTTTTTTGGCGTCACTGCCTGTGAAACTGCGAATAGGCAGTTCAGACAAAGTGTTACCTCATCCAGGATAAAACAGGAATTTTGCAATTGTATTCACTGAAGCCAAAACTCTCTTTTTATCTGGCAGCAGTAGCACAAATTAATGTAATAATGGAAATGCTGCCTACAAAATATTGCAAAGATAGTACTAGTCTTCTGAAATTCTGCTGGCTTCCTTTTGTGTTAGCGTCCTTGACATTGGAGGTGAGGACTGACAATGGAGAGCCAAAGATCAACAGTCACCTCAAAGGTCAAATGACTTCTTCATTTGGTGTGCAAAAAGGAACTAATTCTCTGTATTACAGGTATTCAGCAGTGACCAGGTAATTAACTATCAACTAGCATTTTTCTTGAAAAATTTGACTTCAGAAAACTTTATGGCTATGACTCTGAAGGCTTTAAGTGGAAGGGGTAAAGACAAGCCACCTCAAAATCACTGATTCCAACCCATTAAAATTACATTTATTTTTTTATCAATTAAAATTGTGAAAATACAATTTTAGACTTTAGCATTTTATGCACAGGCTTAAAGGCTCCAAATCAGTGCTAAAAGCTACCAAAACAAGTCCTGGTATACATTTTAAAGGAAGAATTTTAAAGTGGGACTATCTGGAAATAGAACTCCATTCTTTGGTGGGTTTGACGTGGCCAAAATAGCCATAAATATTTACATTTGAATGCGCCCTAGTGGCCTTGCTTGCCAACCAGGAAGAGCCACCTTTCCTAAAGACCAGTGCCTTTTCTATTGCCAGTGCCTAAATGTATAAATGAAATGTGGATAAAAATCTGGGACATATGCCTCTAAATATTGCACTGTATTTACAAATCAATTAGTTTTATATGAAAGCAGTGCAACTTAGATGTGCATATTTATACACTTAAAAATTGTGGATAAAAGTCGGCTCATGCAAACTTCCCCTAAAAGGCAGAGATTGGGTCTTCTAAAACAGTAAAGTTGTACTCTAAGGTCTCACAGAAGACAACACACAATTAGTAGATCTATGGCAACCTATGAAATTATAGCAAACTAAAAAAAATGGCAGCTATATATTTTACCTGCTATAATAAGACTCTAAGTCTTCCAATACTAATTGTATATTCTTAATGACGGGAAGCTAATGAAGACACTATTTATATTTTTTTACTCATTCAAAATATGATTTTAGATAAATAAAAGCCTTGGTCATGAATGCTTTCTAAATATGTAACTCTTTGTTTGAATACAAAGATTTTCAGAAACTTCCTTCCTTTTGTATCATGTATGGGGAATGCTTGCTCAGTTGTATGCCATACTTATAGAAGTTGATCTTAAAAACAAAAACAAGTAAAGGACAAAGGGTTACAGTGAGTGTGTTTGCTGGAGGTTTAATAGTGGCTATAGATGACTGATGACAGTTATTTAAACTGCCCTGATACAGCATGTTTAAGTACAAGCAAAACCAGCTGATTATCAAGCAGCAAACGAGTGGTGTGCATTGTGGATGTTTTCATTTCCTGTGAGAGTCCACACAAATTATGCTAGCCATGTTACAGCACACTTGCAGTTTTAAGGAGGCCACCCAGGGGCTCCTGGGGTAACAGAAGTCAACAGGGAAACACAAAGGAAATAACTCAAAGAAATTAAGGGGTGTTCCTCTAGAAAGCTGACACAGCTGACAGCCCAGCTGAGGTGCCTTTACACCAATGCACACAGATGTAAACAGGAAGAGTTGGAGGACACCATGCTGCCTGACATCTATGTCCTTGCTGCCATTACAGCACAGCTCAAGGTGAGCCCGTGGGAATCTCCTGAGGTTTAACAAGACCAGGTGCTGGTGCTGCTCCTGGGTTGGGGCAAGCCCCAGTCTCAGCACAGGCTGGGGATGAACAGCCCCAGAGCAGCCCTGCCCAGAAGGACTTGGGGGTGCTGCTGGCTGAGAGGCTGCACATGAGCCAGCCATGGGCACTGCCAGCCCAGAGAGCCAAACGTGTCCTGGGCTGCATCCAGAGCAGCGTGGGCAGCAGGGCCAGGGAGGGGATTCTGCCCCTCTGCTCTGCTCTGCTGAGACCCCACCTGCAGGGCTGCATCAGCTCTGGCTGCCAGCACAGGAAGGACACGGAGCTGCTGGAGGGACTCCAGAAGAGGGCCTTGAAGATGATCAGAGGGATGGAGAACCTCTCCTACAAGGAAAGGCAGAGAGAATTGGGGCTTTTCAGCCTGGAGAAGAGAAGGTTTTGGTGTGGCCTTATTGTGGCCTTCCAGTACCTAAAGGGACCCTACCAGAAAGATGGAGAGGGACTGTAGAGATAGGACAAGGAGAAAAGAGCTTCAAACTGAAAAAGAGTAGGTTTAGATTAGATATAAGGAGAAAATTCTTTACTGTGTGGTGAGGCACTGGAACTGATTGCCCAGAAAAACTGAGGATGCCCCAGCCCTGGAAGCGTTCCTGGCCAGGTTGGATGGAGCTCAGGGCAATCTGGTCTAGTGAAATATGTCCCTACCCAAGGTAGGGGGATTGGAACTGGATTATCTTTAAGGTCCTTTCCAGCAAAAAAACCATCCTATGATTTATTATTGTAAGTACATGAAATTTGCTCAAAGCAGGTGAACTTCATGCTGCAAGATGGATCCCCCTTCTCCCAAATAATCCACAGAAATTCAGGGAGCAGGTTCCATATGAAGTGTCTTCCCACACTGCTATGAATTGCTTTTTTTTCTTTTTAACCTAGGTGCAGCTGAGGAATATGGACATAACTAAAACTTAAAAATGTACAAAATTTATTCAGTGTCTTCTGGCATTACCATCTATTTCTGCCATTGCTTTGTGAAGACAGGATACTGGAATCAATAATTTGATGATCTCTCATGCTGATTTAGCAGCCCTTCTATATAACATGGCACGAACTAAGAGTGTAATCTATTGTTTTTAAAGGTGATTTTCATACTAGGTAGAAGAAACAGTGCTCTGAGAGCTTCTAAAAGGTCATTCAAAAGACTAGGAGGTGATTTCTACATCTTTGCTGTCACTGGCCTCAGCTGGATTTAGGCAGTATCAGATGAGGCCACAGAATTCACTTACATTTTTCAAAATCAAGTCCCTGTTATTGTTGCCATACTCTTGCTTCACTGTATATCTGCAGGGGAGTAGTAATCTAATAGCTCATATGAAAAAGGAAAATGGTGGCAAAAAGGAAAATTGTAGGAAGAAGGAAGATCACATTTAGCCCAGTACATAAAAAATCCCTTTCATATTACTACTATCTTTCCTTCACTTTTTAACCAAAATATATTGTTACATTTCTTAGAGCAGGTTTTAAATCCCTGAGCTAATAAGGCTCCATTGCTTCTGCTGCAGAGATCTGACATGCAGCATGTACTTTGAAAAGATGCATCAGAGGGGATCAGGATCCTAACAGTTGACTAAGAGTTCCAGTCCCAAAAGATCTGCCCCTGGTGTGCAGAACACTTAACCCTTCGACCAGTACCAACATGACTATTCACAAATTATTGATGTCCCTAAATCCCTGGCAGATTGCAGACAGTTCTTGTCTCCCTTGAAGCCAAAGCATATGGTCACTAATGAGATGGATTAAAAATACATATACACATTCAGGGCTTTGCCACATGAATGTAAAGCCACAGAAATGTTAGAAGGTGATTGAACTGGACTGAACACTGTTAAATACATGATTAGCTTGTTATGGATCATTTCCATTGATCTATATTCAGTTTCACAGCATAGTTTAATTAAAGCTGTCTGGAACAAGCCTCTGCCTTAAATGATCAGGCAGTGCAATGAAAAGGTGAAACATGAGGAACTGGAGATGCCCCTCCCTTTCTTAAACATCCAGCTGTCTCTGTGGTGTCCAACCACAGCAAGAACAGAAGCTGTGCTTTAAAATATTGTCTGTTTTTTCAGTCCAAGGTTTTTCACACTTTTTCTTAATATGAAACGATGTAGTGGGATATAAGATTTGAGGAAAAAAAAAACCTGCATAATTTTCTTGCATTGCAATTAATGCCTTTCTATCCAAAATAAAACCCAGTAAACAAGAATAAAATATTGGAATATAAAAGGGAGTCACCTGGAAAAATATGATTTTGTACTGATTTTTTTTTTTTTGCTGCAGCTGTAAAGATTTTAAATCACAATATGGGTATCTCTCACAGTCCAATACTTGAATTTTCATGTGGTGCCTTATGCTTTTTGTTGCTATTCTTGATGACATTATTTCATGTTGGTCATTGTACTTTGAAGGGACTGGTTTTTCAAAACTGATGTAAGCTCCTTCATGGAATACTGATGATGCACTTCACTCACTCTGGGCTAGGATATTTATGTGAATACAAGTTAAGCAGTTGCTTTCAATTGCAGGGGATATCTGTTATAGCCATGATATATGAGACAAATGACCAGGAGGAGTTTGGATAAGGCTGTGAAACCACTTCAAACCTGCAATTCCCTATGGCAGTCCTTGGAACTGTGACTATAAAACAAATTACAGAGGGAATGGTAGTTGTGTTTGGAACTCAAGTCATATGCCTAGTCAGTTGCCAAAGCAGCCAGATCTGCACATCTGTATTTGCAAACAATTCTTTCATAAAAGAAGAAGAATTCCTCACATGGACCCATCTATACTGACAGACTTCTTACTTCTCCCACTAAGCTACTTTTAGTTGTATTAATGAAAATACCTTTTTCAAGTAACCAACTAACATGAAAATACAGCCTATACTGAAAGCACCAAGGCCAATGTTAGCCATCCTCTTTCAGCTTGTTCCTAATTCTGGAGTACCATTTTAGATCATTGCAACCTCTTTTGTGAAGGATATGGTTATTAGGATCCAGACTGATAGGACTGTCATGTTGGACATGGAAAGAGAGCAACACTTTACCCAGCAGAGCATTCACCAAGAGAAATCATGGGATCATTCAATAGTTTCAGTTAGAAGAGAGCTTTAAAGCTCATCTAGTTCACCCCCCTCCCCTGCAATAAGCAGAGCCATCTTCAACCAGACCAGGTGGTTCAGAGCCTCATTCAACCTAACCTGAAAAGTTTCCAGGGATGAGACATCAATCACCTCTCTGGGCAATCTGTTCCAGTGTCTCACTGCCCTCATTGTAAAAAACTTCTTCCTCATATCTAGTCTGAATCTACCCTCTTTTAGTTTAAAAGCATTACCCCTTGGATGAAGGGTACACTGTCACTACAAGCCCTATTAAAAAGTCTCCCATCTTTCTAATAAGCTTCCTGTACATATTGAAAGGCTAATAAACAATCTCCCAAGAGCCTTCTACAAGCTAAATAACCCCAACTATCTCAGTCTTTCCTCACTGGAGAGAGATGTTCCATCCTCTGACCATTTTTGTGGCCCTCCGATGGACCTGCTTGACAGCTCCATATCTTTTTTTGTACCACGAGAAAAATCTGCTATAAAGAGAATACTAGTGCTCTGTTACATTTCACTGCTAGTCCTGTTTCCTAGTCCAAAGTGGACTTCTTGTCCCTTCGGAATCTATCCCAAACCTAAAAGTTCTAGCAATGTTTTTAAGCAGGCTACAGTGAAAACATAATGAAAGTTGCTCTAGGCTTCATGGGTACCCACAGGAGTTGTAGCAGCTCTTGTAGCAGATGAAAAGAAATGAAGAAAATAAGCTTTGTTTCCCTGCATGCCATACTGATAACTCCTGCTCTCAGATTTAGTGAGGAGAAGTTCCAAGTGCAAAAGGCAGCTGTTGTGGACCCTACTGTTCATGTGAGATACAAGAAAAAGGAGTGATTGGCTTATCTCAGACCACACTAGTAAGTCAGTCAGGATGCCTGAACTCTGCACCACCAGCAGCAGCAAGAGGAGAGGAACAGCTGGTATAAAATGACCAACTCTGAAGGAACCCAGATTCTGCCTCTTCCTTGCCCAACCACACAATCCTCTTTGCTGTTCCTCTGTTTCAACAGGAAGGTGTGGAAAAGAAAAAGGGCTCACTCATAATCAGGGAGGGCATTAACATTTACAGGACCCTCAATTTTCTAGAGCTGAGTCACTTGGCTGAGTAACTGTACAAATCTTTTTAGACTGTAGCTCATACATTTTTTTAGCATCTGAAAAAAAATTAGTAGACAAAACAGTTATTTTTAGTATTGGTTTGATTGTGGGCCTGTCAGCCTTGGTGATGCATCTCTTTTATCAAGCTGCCACAGTATCTTGTTTTGTTTTCAGAGCAAAGTTTGATTAAAGACCAATTTCAGAAAAGTTACTTACTGTGGGCGTTAATTAGTGCTTCCTGGCCTCTGTGGGGTTTATCTTATGATCTGTTTCACTTACTAAACCCTGTAATTCAATTTACATGAAGATGGGAATGAACCAACCTTTTTCTATTCTTCTGAAGGCTTCTGTTTAACTCAGTCCTGAAAGGAACTCTCTCCTATCATTCCCTAATAAGGAATTCTACTTTCTAGCCTTTTAAAATCAAAATTAAAGCAATACTTCATATCTATATTGACTTTTCAACTAACGAACTGAGAAAGACTTTCAGAAAGGGGGTAGGTAAACTTTAGCAAGTCTTTACTTCTAAATAGTGTTTTCAGTGATGCCCAAGTATACTTAGAAAAAACTGATAATCATCTTTTCCTCTGCATCTTTCTGGGAGTGGAGAGTTGTCATTCTGTATGAGAAAGTCACTGGTGTTGCCCTCCTCCTCTCTCATTAGCAGACAAGAAAAGCCTTTTGTTTTCCTGAATGCAAAAGGCCAGCTTCTAGATCAAAAATATTAAAAAAGTGGTTGATGAAGAAAGACTTAATAGTACTTAATAGGGAGGTAATAAGTAGCAGGTGGAAGTGAAATTTATAATATGATATAGGTAAAATTAGGAACTACTGAATAAAATGAATGAAAAGAAAATGCCATTGGAGTACTATACAAATACAAGCAGACAAAAAAAAACCGAAACAAAACCAAAACAAACCAACCCAATGTACTCAAGTACATTGAGTATTTGAAAACAGTACTAACAGTAAAGAGACCAAACCTGTGAAAGAGAAGATGACCTAAAATGGCCTTTTTTAATATAGTAGACAGCATGCACAAGAAAACTGAGTCTGGGTGAAGCAACATATTCAATCAGAGTTCACGGACACTTCCATCTTAAAACATCCTCTTCCTATACATTCTCTTGTGAACTTCCTCCCAGATTTTGAAACCTAAACTTCATCCTAGGTGTAGTATCGACTTAGGCTGGTAGGGATGCTTCCTAAAGTTGTACAGTGTGACAGATACAGTAGAAATGCTGAGAAGGAAAGGAAATAAGGCAATGATAATCATAGAATAGATGAATATTTACAACAATTACAATTTCAGGCTAAAATGCCATCCCTGAAACAGCTATAAGCCACCCAACTTTCGTAGTTACCTTCCAACATGCACACAGTACCAGTCCAATTAGGTATGTTATCATGCACATCAACAGCGAGCTGCAAAAATATTTAAAGATAAACTAATGTTGCTGAGCTCCTCCGTGTATTAGTTAGGGGTGTTTTTCAATAGAAAGAATTAAGATTTGGCTTCCATAGCAATTCTTTCAAGCTGCTGGGTACAGCTTAGAAAATAGCAGAACATGAAAACTCATCACTGTGTGTTTTCCAATGTTCTGTTTTTACTCATGTCCTATATACAGACTGAGAATCAGCCTATACAAGGTTATAAATGTGCACTTTTGTTTAAAATGTCATTAGCCTTCTTTATTTCTGCACTAAATAAAGAAACACTTAAGCATGCCCTTCCAATACTCACAGTGAGGTTTAAATATAATATCAAAGAAAACAGAGGACTGAACTTTCCAAGTACAATCACTCAGAGAAGAACTTGTGCTTTTTCTAAATCCATGACAGAGTGCAAAGATCATAAGCCTGTTTTCCCTGTGTGCTATCCTTCAACCCTGTAATCATCCAGTCTCTTTATGGGGTGGATGGTTATTGAATTTGTATGCCAGCTGTGTCCAGAATCTCTGGGGAGGATGGGCTGTAATGACACCAAGCAAGGATGAGTTATGAATGGAGACAGATTATTACAAACATAGAAAGCAGTAAGGACCCATTTTTCAGGAAGCATTTAAGAATGCGCTTCACAGCATGTGTATGTATGTACTTGTTCACCCATACAGTCTCACCTGAATGTGCCTATGTGGGCAGATAGAACCACAGGATTCACTAGAGGCTCACACACATGTTTTTGTTGTACTCTAAATCAGATAAACATGTACTTCATTTTTTTTTTCCCCAGATTAGTTGAAAACTTGGTGTGAAAATGATCAACTGCAACAGCACCTGTGTAGTAACTATGGAACTCGGATTTTCACCCTTAGGTCAAATTACAGCTACTGACTCTTGGCCCACGGTCCAGGAGCATGAGATGGGCAGATTTGCAAGCTGTAGGACAGTTGGTTGCTGTGCCCTTCAGGTAGGGCTGGGGACACTGGTGGGGCAGCGTGTGTGGGAAGCCCGGCTGTGCCTGCTGGTAATGCAAGAACTTTTATCTCCAGGGCCTGTCAATCTGGCACCTTTCACAAGTGTTAAATTCACTTAAGTATATTTTTTAAGAAGCTGTCATGAGACATACTGAAGCAAATATGTCCTTCAGTGGTTACACATGGACTAAGTTGTAACAATGTTTGTTAAGTGCTTTGACATCCCCAAGTGATATGTTTGGTACAGCTTCCACATTTGTTCGTTTATTGAAGTTTGCTAAATAGTCTTCAAAGCCAGTGGGTTAAAGAAATACCTGACTGGACACAGTGCATCCAAAAGGCTGGACCACAAAGAGGTGTTTATATAATTAGAGGACACCACATACATCTGCTGGTAGGAGAATTTAGTCTATAAATAATAGAAATGCTTTCTAAAAGATGTTGTGGTAAGCATCTTTTGATTGGGTACAGAGAAGATTATGTGAAACTTGCTTTATGTCAAGTTAAGCTGTGATAAATTAAAATAATACTGATGGAATAATTGTTTTCAGTTTCTAAGCTAGATTCTCAACAATTGTAAATGGTAGCTATGCTAATTTACACCTGCTGAGGAGATTGCATGGTAGATTATATATTTATATATAGTACCATGTGCAAACTAATGCAGTTATTTCTAACTATGAAAATTTAAATCAATCTCCTGCACTAATGTAAACAGTGTATTCTAACAGAAACAGATAAAAGTGCACTGAGCATGTTAAATACATTATTAGGTCGATGAAGATCATTCATATTGATCCAGGTCTGGCTTCACAGCAGTTTAATCAAAGCTGCCTGGAAGATGTAACAGAGTGGTCATGGCATTCACTGCCTTTTGTGCTGAGGGAGTCAACAAATGACTAAAATTTCATTACTGCTGCAACTGACAACTTATGCAAAATTAGCCAGAGCAAGCTTAAAAAAAAGGGTAGATCACTATTTAGAGGTGGAACAAAACCCATCTTCTGTTTTAATAGGGAAATTGTGCTGCCAGAGGTTGCTGATGATCCACCCAGAAATTTGTGCGCTCTTGATAGCCCCACTACTTACTTCCCCTGGATCTGGCAGATTTACATTAATTTGATTTTTATCCTGTATGGCAATGACCCAAGATATCAGTACCCTCTTACTCCCTACACCCAAGGAACAAAAAGAAAGAGATGAAAGTCTTTTGTTCCTTCTCCTGGCCTCCAAGGATGGCAAATAAATCTCAGTGCTAGTGCTTCCTGTGTAATATGAGCTCACAGTTTGTTATGGAATTGGGAACAGGAGGCTTGGGAGAGTCATTCAGCTGTGTCAGCCAACAGCTAAATGAAAGAAAAAGGGTCTGTAGCTTGGCCACATAGTGATCTGATCTGTAAGTCATTTTTGCTCTAACTCAAAGTTATTAATAGCATAATTTAAAAAAGCCTTCAGCAAGACTTACGTCAGGCACTAAATAAACACTAAATAACAGACAAAGTATACCACCAAGAGTTTACCATTGACAGAAAAAACCTGCAAGCTGAAAAAGGGACACAGGACAGGTAGGAAACTGAACCATAGAAAACTGTGGAATAATTACATTGTTTGTTGAGGTAATTTGTAGAAAAGCCAACAACTGACCCCAAATGCTGACCCAGCATACAGCCCTTCTCTTGAGAGCATACCAGAGTGAGGACACACAAACAACAATACAGTAGCAAAGAACTGAATCATCCTTTTGCTTGGGCTGCTCTTGGATCTCTGGAAATTAAAATCACAGTCCCAGAAGAGCAGTGCTGCACACCTTCCACCTGCTCTGTTGTTAAACAGTTTCACTTGGAGGCCTCTACTCTTCTTCCACTATCAGTAGGTGGGGTTGTTTACAGGTCGTTTGAAAGTTACCTGTGGCCTTTGTGACACAACTGTCTATTATATCTGTCATAAGGCTATACATCTAACTGTATTATGATTTCTTACTAAACATTGCTATATATTTTATACCACAGTGTATCAGGAAAGTCTACAATGAAATTAAATTATCACACAAAAATATATATTTTTAAAAAAGAAGATTGTTTCTTCACCAAAATACATTGTCTCAAACATCTGTTTTTTAAAAAAACCCATAAACTTATGTAGAATGCCTTTTGGGATTACACAAACTGCAGTGTAACTCATATTTTGTGTGACAGGTAAAGTACACAGCATGGCCTAGCAGTAAATGGAAAACTGCCCACATCTGGTCTATTGCTTAGAAATTTCAGGTTCACTCAGGTAGATCAGCCCCTAGACCCGTCAGGTGGGCCAGGACCCACAGGTGACCAGTTAGTCAGCAGCACTGACAGCTCCTCTGCTGGATCACTGGTTCTTTTGACAGCCATTTCTGCTTCTGGAGCCTTAAGCTACATTTCCATTAAGAACTATGTTAGCTCAAAGAGATACTGGATTAATGAAATTGAAAATGTTCAGAAGAAAAATGTATGTAGTGCTTTAACCACTTTTAAGAAACATGAAGTGCAAGTGATGGAAGGGTGACCTTTATCTTTTCTACCAACAGAAGCCCAACCTCTCAGGCACAGTGAGAACACAATTTATCCTTGGGCTTCATTCTGTTTAAAGATGTGATCTTTAAACAGCATGAGATCTGTTTTTAACAATTTTGCAGTATAGGTAGAGAGAAATAAATTGTTTAAGAAAAGATGTCAGTTTTAAAGTAAAGCTAAGAGGCCCACACAGCCCTCTCTTTGGTCAACACTGATACTTTATGTCTTGGGCCTTAATTTTTCAGGGAATTTCATGCCTGGAACACCATCACTAGAGTAGTCTTACCAGTATTTCCTACTCTACATTAGCTGAATGAGTTGTCTTTTCTTTTTAAAACATTTCTCTTGCAAGGAGGTTTTTCAATTACATCACTGCTAGGAAGATTCAATAGGATGAGGACATCACCTCCTTTTCTCTTTTGCAGAAAGCCCATTTTGGTAGAAAAAAAGGCAACAAATTATGCTCTGCCTAACTGAATTTCTGCCAAATCATGTTGCAGGGCAAAGAAAACTCAGGCAACTTGCTACAAGAACACCTGGAGTCATTAAAAGTCCCAAAAAATCTGGTAAGATAAAAAGGTGAAACAGGAAAATGCTAAAGGAGGAGGATGATTACTATGATTATTAAGCACCAGCAGTTTCATTTTTGACTTACCAGGAGTAAAGAAGCAGAATAAAGCAAAATTAAATGGTTATTATAATTTATAGTCAGAACTTCATTCTAAATATATTCTTTCCCTTTGTAGTTACTAATTTTGGTAAATCTAGCACTTTTAAATGCTACTAATATAAACACAGCCAGATTCAAAGTTATTGGTACATTTCTTTAGCAAAGCATAGCACTACAGAATAAAATACTATTCTACTTGCTTAAAATAAAAACTTGGTTATCCATTTTCTTCAGAATCCTAGCTTTCCCTCAGGGGAAATCTGGAAGTTTTAAATACACTGATCCTTTGCTTTGCCACAATTCTCTCTTTTCGACCTCTTACATATTTTTTGTCTGCTGTCACATTTTTGATGATTTGTTTTTAAATTATAAATCTGATTTTAGATTAATTTTTCTTAAACCATTTTCCACAATTCTTTACAAAAATCTACATGCAGTTTCATTCTTAAGGCCATCCAAGGATTTACAATATGCTAAACTGGGCAAAAATTCTGTAGTAATCAGCACAATATATTTTATACTCCATCACAATAATTTTTTCTGTCTCCACATTGATATAACTTTTTCTGCTTTTTACAATGGTTTACAGCTTAAATAATTTAATACAACAGTTGTTATATTTTTATTGCAAGCTTATAAAACTTGCACGGTAAGTCTCTTGCATGCAATATATTAAATAAAGAAATGACAGAGAAGAAAGGGAACTGATGATTACTAAAACTGTAATTCAGGTTCTGAATGTGTCATAAAGTGCTTCTGGCTCACTTGTGTTCTGCACATCTTGTCAAAGTTTCTCAGATGAACTACCTCTTCATATTCAGTTCTTGCTGATTATATGTTGATATAGGTAAAACAACGATTTCACATTTCAGTCAATGCATTGATGAAGGGATGGTCCTGAGGAAAGGGCCCCTCATAAAGATCCAAAGGGCAGGAATGCCATTGCCAGCTCTGCCATTGAGTTGCTGGAAGACCCTGGGAAGTTTATTTTGCTTCATGAACATGTATAGAGCTATGCTCCATTTAATATTGCAAAAGCTTCAGTGGTGTATAGACACGCTCCTAAACTGTAAGGCAGGACCTTTCTGTCTCATTTTTGTGTTTCTAAGCAACTGAAATACTTGATCCTTTGTAAAATAAAACTCCAGGCTTCATACTTCCATTTTGTAGAATAAAAACCATACTTTCCTGTCTTTGTGAAATGCTTTGAGATCTCTTGATGAATAATTGTTACTGCTTTAGTATATCTAAGAGCTTATGTAAAAGATGCTGCTTCAATAAGACTCTTTACAATTATGTTTTACATTAGAGACCCACTTTAAATATTTTTACAGACACAGTTCTGTCCATCTCTACAAAGTAGGTCACTGAATATCCTGTATATCCACAAGAACATATAAGTCTGCTACTTCTAAAACCCCTTTGCTGATAGCTTACATAAAAATAATAAATAGTGTTCTAAATTTATGTCAGAAGTAAATTTTACATACTTGGCAATGCTATATGCATTTCTATTTTCATTTTCATCTTTATATTTCTGTAATTATTAATATTTTTGAAAGCCAGAATAAAAATTTAAACTATCTGTTGTAGAGATTCTAAGGCAAGGATTGATAAAAACAGCCAGAAGATATTTCTGATGGCTTGGCCCAAAAATACATAATTAATTCCTGTAAACCACTTACCTGTGTAGTCCTAATGTTGCTAATGAAAAGACTCTGTATAGATGATTAAGATTTCTTAGTAGAAAGGCTTGTGACCTCTAAGAGATACAACATAGCTGAGAAAGGAACTTACAAACATTTCTGCTTTAGAAAAATATGGTAAGGGTGCAGATATATGAAGGTTAATTTCTGAATTGTGTTGCTATGATTTCAGCCCTTGCCTACATGAATCACTCATTTTATAGGGTGAAGAAACACAGATGCCTGCATATTCTCTGAGATCTTTGGTTTTTGCTTGATGCTTGAATGGTGCAATGTGAAAATGAATCATGAAAATGTAATCAGCATTGAACTCCTAGATTAAGCAGCAAGATTTTTTTCCCCTCAAAATAGAAAGTGAAAAATAAAACTTGGAAGACAGGTATGCCTGTGAACTTGAAAAACTTCGAGGAAAGTACCTAGAGGATGTTTACCTTTGCATGTTAGCAATTATAAAGGAAATTACTTCAAGTCATCTGTATTATGTGATGGATTTTAAGAACTAGATTAAGTTCCCTCACTCCAGAGATGGATGCATGCTTAATTGGTTGAACAGTATTTGAGAACTGATGAAAAATGTGCTGCATGTAGTGTTCTAATTTCTGTTTGTTGCCTATCAAACCAGAAATCTCCTCACCAGAATGCTGTTTCCAATAGAATGAGACAAGCTTGGATCCTTTGCAAAGTATTCAGTAAGGGTGGGCATACTAGGAATAAATCATTTGGAAGGTAGGAAAAACTTCTAAGTAATACACAAGAAAGCATCCTTGTAATCTGAATCATTAACTCCTTAGTTCCAGCCTAAACAGACAAATCAAGATCACAAAATATCTAAAGAATGAGCTAACTTCCATATGGAAATGTCTAGAAGTCATCCATTACTATTGCTTCTTTTCCATACAGCAGACACTGAAATCAATATGCTGCATTGGTTCAGTAAATTTGTCTTTTAACAAGTTAATAAAACAGTGATCCCCACATAGTCTTTCCATCAAACTTTCATAGAAAAAAATGAGAATATTAAATGTGCTAAGATAGGGAAGATCTGCTCCATTTGCTCTGCAATGATAATCTTTTACAAAAGAGGATTTTTATTATTAATTCTTTGCCTTCTGGGGATATTATAATTTCCTAGAATGTAAAAATGCCTTAAGCACAGCAATTTGCTGAGCTAGACTGAATTTCTGAATGTTTCAAATGAGCAGATAAACAACTGCATAATAAGCAATTATTAGATCAAGACTGTACAGTACAGATATAGCAGTGAACCAGCCAATGGGCAAGCAAGTAGCAGATACTGTTTTTCAAACTAAGAGTTAGTGATGCTTTGACATGCATCACAACATTTCTGTTAAGAATTAAATACCCTACTGCTTAATTTTTCTTTAGAAATGCAGATTATTTCTTCAATCAAATCCTTGGGGTCTTAATCATTGGACACATCCCTCTGCATATGAATAATAAGGAGTTTACAGGCTGAACATAACTCGTGTGTTAAAAGTGATTAGAGTAATTTTTTTTTTCAAATAAATAGCTACAAATCGATTGTATAAGCCTGTTAAAACCTAGTACATTCTCAAGCCTTGAATTCTGCAGCTCCTTAACGAAATATATTATTTTATCTTATTAAATAAAGAGTCAGATACACTACAGAAAAGTCAGGTGTAAAATTAATGCAATTTATATGGCTACCAGGTTGTTAGGACTTGGGTATTCTTTACATATACAAAATTTTGTCAAGCAGTCAGAATGGCTGGGAATGTGGCAGCTAGATGAGAAACAGAACACTTAGGCTCTTTGAAATGCAGAATAAAGTTATTAGCTGAGCTTTTCTCTAAAAGAATCAGACATGGAACAGTAAGAAGGGCTGATATCTATAGCAACAGCTTGATGTTTCAGCACAGATCTAGCAAAATTATTTGTCCATTGAAATGAATGACACAATTCACACCATTAAAAATTACTGCTATAATTCTGACTTTTCTGCATCTATGAGGACTACTTTAAAAGAATTTATGGTGATTCATTTGTATAAGTCATACTCATTAGTATGAGTGTTGCAAACACCATTTCTAAAATAGGAAAATTCAAATTCAAAACCAGTGGTTTGCACCAAAACCAGATTTTGTTTTAAATTTAGGATGGAATTATTCTTATGTAATTTAACAGTTTAAAAACTAAACATCTGATGAAAAACAGCTCTCTATTCCAAAAGATTATTAATCCCATTTCAAAATACAATGAAGGGTCCCTTGGAGGTGTTTGTCAACCAACACAAAGAACCTAGGTCATTAGGTTAAACAAAACAGTTAACTTCTTTGAGGCAGTTAGACAAAATTGATCTTATCTGAGCTGTCCAGGCAACTGAATTGCATCTTTTTTTTTTTATAACAGCAACAAGGAATTTAAATAGGCCTCTGGTTAAATGAGTTATTACTGCAAACAACTTCATCGCACAGTCCCTTACATTAAATGGTCAGCTAATCCTTCCTAGCTCAAATTCTTCTGCAATGATTTTCCAGTCTCAAAATATCAGCTCCGAGAAGAAATTTAATCGATGTTCATAAAAGACAAAGTTAAAATGTGTCAGTTGTAACAGCAGAATGATTTCAATGTACTTTATTTGGAGTCATGTTACAATCTCTTAGTCAAGTAAATTCTTCCTTGTCACTCCCATTGCTCAGAAGAGTTTAATTTTAAAGAGATGCAGAAGTTTGCCACTCAGTAATTCTGGCTTGGAAAACATTTTAAAGGAAATAGACTAGAAGCAGTTATAATCAGAAAAGCAACAATATAAACTGGAAGCTTCTTACTCAGATCTGCTACTTTTTAGTCTGCATTTCCTCTTATGTTTGCAACTGTGAGAACATTTCAAAACCCTTGTGAAAGGGACTGGTCTTCAAATCTATCACAGCTGCAGGGCTAAATTTAGACTTTAGGCCAAGCTTAATTTTAAGTGTTGGAAATGAAGAAGCTTTCTCTGACAGGTTAATTAAAATAAAGGAAGCTATTTAAATCTGCCCAAGGATATGCATGTCACTGGCAGTCTAAGTGGTGACATTTGGTGGGCAACGTGTAGCTGATGTAGTTAAATGGATGCACCATAGAAAGTAATTTTTTATGGAGCAAGCACTTCATATACACAGTGTTAGGTAAGATAAATGCACATACTTTTAACCCTAAAGAACCAAATTTAGCTAAGATTAATATATTGGTTCTGCTCTAGCTAATGCAATTATTAATAAAGGGTCACCAAATAAATTTTTGTCTGCTTTGGTGAAAGCAAGAGGCACTAACACATAGCGATATACTTCCCTACTCTTATAGGATTGCTGGCACAGAACCATGTTAGACATTGCAGAGCTGGGAGGTGGGGAAAAGACTGTGGTGGAAGACATTGCCACTTGCATTCTGGGCTTCAGCTAAAGGGTTTTAAATAGTTGAATGTACAAACAGTAGCATGTGCCTTCCCAAGTATGACTTACTACTTGGTAGAAATTAAATGTTTTTAGCAAGAGCCCTTTTTCAATTTTTATCATAGAATCATAGAATAGTTTGAGTTGGAAGTGACCTTCAGGGGTTATCTAGAGTAACTTTCCTGCAATGAACAGGGAGATCTTCAATATCAGGTTGCTCAGAGCCCTGTCCAACCTGACCTTGAATGTTTTCAGAGATGGGGCATCCTCCTCTTCCCTTGCCAACCTGTTCTAGTGTTTCATTACCCTCATTGTAAAACCAATTTTCTTCTGGTAAGTACTGATACCATTTATATGATATCCTCACCTAATGCCAATGACTGGCACACTGTTCACAGCGACAGCCTTGGCCTGTTACATTAAGGAAAAATATCAGACAGTGTTCTCTATGTAGAGAAAGGTTGTTTGGCATAGGTTTGTACTACACTATGTTTGACATACTTGTACTAGGAAGGATAATGGAAGTATGAGTTTAACATTAGTTCTGACAAGACTTAGGTATATGCAATACAATGGCATCAGTGACTTTTTATAATGCTCCTCTGGTTATGCTACTGTAATTATGAATTCTTAGAGCACAGCCCATGCAATTCCACATTCCTGCTCCTCTTCCATGAATTTGACTACAGGTCATGTGCATACATTGCTGGTGATTTACTTGCAAAATTAGTCTTATATATGCAACAAATGACTAGTCTGGCCTAAAGCCACAGTATTTTCAAAGGAGCTTAGTTTTTGTCTTTAATCTTCATCACAGCCACCAAAACAATTTTAATAAGCAAGGTTTAATTCTCTCATAGTAAGAGTAGACTATCTCTTTACCTATAGTTTCATTTACAGGGCATTGAACTTCCTTCTACCATGTGACAGGTCAGCATCGACCACACTGAGCACAGCTTTACCCATATTGTTTAAGCTAGGATCTTTTGCTGCACAGCAGTATGTCAGCTCAGTAGAATGAAATGTTTTCTATAGCAAAATGTTGTTAAAAAACAACATTCAAGATCAAAATCCTGAATCCAAGCTGCCAGAAAAAAAATGAAATACTCAGAACATTCCATGGCACAACACACAGAATCAGTAATAATTTAGCTTTTGCAGGACAAGGTGATGTGTTTAATTTCTGTAGCAGTTTTTTTTCAGTTTACTGTTCTAACATTAGAGCAGTACATTTCTACAGATGATATGTTGGAAAGGATATTGTGATTTGGTGCAGGTTTTTTTTTTCATCAATATTTCTCATCTCTAAAGTTTGAAAAGGAAGGCAGCTTTTCAGGAAACTACTACTAGTTTAAAATGGCCATTATACATCAGATTTTTCCTGTTCTAACTTTCCCTTTTCAATTTTGTGCAATGGTCAGTGGCATTTCTCCCATCTCTCATAAGCATTTCCTTTCTTAGATCCTGGCCACCATTGCTCTCCAAACAGAGCAGGCTCTCCTGTGAGGAATAATAAGCCACATTAGTTTTGGAACCATTTTAATTAAGAAAGGTACTAGCCAGAATTCTCTGAAGGTGATGAGTAGTTTAAAAGAAGAAGGAAAGAATACAGTCCTCAAGAAATAATTTGTTTAAGAAAACATTTGCTCTCCAGAGTGACTTTATGTAAATCAGCATCAATATATTGCATGAGATTATTTTATGATTGTATGAAGGTTCACTCTATGGATTTCAGCCATTTGTAAGCTTCCTTTCAAAGTCACTTCCTTGCCTTCTATGTCTCAGTGCATTCTTATTACCCACTGCCACAGATTATTATTTGAAGGAGAAGAAAGCTAAGTTTAATAATTTATAAAAGCAAGAAATAAAATCAGAGACACTGAATAGCCATAGCCACTACCCCAAACTTTAATGTCAGGAGCAAAGCATGTTCTTCATATAAACTTTTAACTACTAATTCAGAGATTATTAGTAAGTTCATTACTTACTGAGCGAAATTAACTTGTAGTAACTTTTAATGCTATCATTAATTTTTTATAGCAAACATGTACTCTCTAAACCCAAAACACATTTAAAAGTTTCAATAGCCCATCTCTCTTCATCCTACTCTGTGGCCACAGCACAAATGAAAATGAAAATTTAATTGAACAGTATCTATAAGTAACAGTGAAGTTTGTCACCAACAGATAAAATAATATGTATATAATGAAAATACAGAGGAACCAAGCCAAAAAGGATGATGAAAAAAACCCAAGCTTAGTGTGTTTCAAAACAGGCAGCACATATTGTTTTTCTTTAAAGCAAAAGGAATTCAAAGAATAGGGTTAGGGTTGGGTTCAGAAATATAAACTGGCATCACATTATGTATCAAGTTTAATTAGAGAACTTATGGTAACTCAAACTGTATTTGGGGGAAAAAAAAGACATTAGATCTGAAAAGACCCATTAATGAAATTTTGGAACTATTTTCTTTAAAAGATGGTCTGACCTAATGAAAATCCTGACTCCATAAAAGCTGAAAGAAGTTTTGCCACCAATTATGTGGAGCCAGGATTTTATGAATTGCGTGCTCATTTGCACCTGTTTACATTGTCTGCTGTTTATGTCTTTTGGCATTTTGGAATCTGCGCTCCTGTACAGAAGGAGAGTAGGCTTGAGAAAATATTTGGCTAGAATTCAGGAGACAAAAGTTCAATCTCTGTCACAGGCTTACTGAGAAAACGTGAATAAGCCATTACCTCCCTCTCTTGTCTCCAGGTTACTTCTCAGTAAAATTCAGGTGATGAAACTAAACTCCTTTCTAAGGTCTCCTGAGATCAAACTATAAAAAGGTACTACAGCTAGGAATATTTTTTATTTTTCATCACTAAAACTGCTGCTTACAAAATTCCAACAAGACACCAGTGTGATACCTCTGAAGGCACAAGATGAAATAGATAACTGGGAATTTTAGAACCTTCTGTTTCTTAGTGAGAATATGTAAGAAAGAAAAAATAGCTTTTAGGTTGGTAATAGAGGTATACATTAAAAATATTTGTATGTAAATACATGACTAATAAGGAAACAGTTGAGGAATAAAATTGGAAATTCACAGTACAAATAATACGTTTATTAGAAATAGGTCTGAGTACTCTGAGTAGGAATCACTGCTTCCAGGTAATTCTTTGCTACAGTAAACTGTATATTCCCCTGGAAATGACACTAATGCTGGTGAAGTTAATGAATTTCCAGCAAGCTCTGCATGGACAGAACACTGAGAATGTTGACAGTCTTTCTTTAATTGCTAACAGTCTGAACTTACTCCAGTACTTAGGATTTTTCAGTCTAAAGCCTGCAGAATGGCTGTGAACTATCTGGCCTTTCATTTTAGCTTCAATCTTGCAATGAAATCTGTGTGAAAGGTTCCTGGGGGCTACAAATTCCATCCACTTTAACAGAAGGTCATGATTATGCTTTTAGGGACAATAAAATGTTTTAGCAAATTTTAGACAAATTCTATTTCTTTCCTGTTCATTACTTGACTTTTTAGGGGTTTATCTAACATAAACTCTGTGATCCATAAATAAGACAAGCAACAACAATCACAGTCAAATAGTTTTAAGTCAACCTAGTGAACTAGTCAACTCCAGTTCACAACTGCAGGATGAAGCTTGGGAATGATCAAGAAAGTCACCTCAAACACCAGATTAAAACACCCGTAGGAGCTTTAAGATCATGAAACAGATTAATGAAGTGAATGCAATTAATTCCAAACATGCAGAAATATTTAGCCTTTAGGAGGAGATAAAAGATTCATATCTGGTCAAATGCTATTTATCAAATGAGCTAACATGGAACTGTCACTTTGCAAATTTAACACAACTAGTAAAACTAACAAGAATTGCTGCAGGAAAACCAGCAATTGTTAGACAAAATACTTGTTAAGGATTATAGTGTGTCTATGAGTCTGGTTTTTTGTGATGGTGAACATTTGGCAGAAGGGTTGTTCCCTGAGAACTGCATCAAGAGCTCTAGTGTTGAATCTGACCATTCAAGATGCAAAATGTACTTGTTCCCAATTTCCTGTATTGCAATTGAACTTGCAACTATATGAAAATCAAGTAGAGTTGTTTAGTTCCTATATATTTTTTGCAAGAAAAATTATGCATCTCCCATCAGTTTCCTTGAGATAACAGGCAGCAGAGTAATAGATGAGATATGGTCTGTGAAGTCCAATATCAGCAGTGTAAGGGTAAAATTTGCTTTCTCTGTCTTGGTAAGGTCTCTCCAACTGGTACATTGAAAAATGAGTTTGGAGAGCCCTGAGCAGCTATTGCCATGCTGTTCCCACTTTATGAATAGACAGAACACTTCCAATACAGCACTCTGAAAACTAAGAAGAAGCCAAGAAGAGTTTGCAGAGTTACAATCAGATGCAAATAAAATTTTGGATGAAAACTGAAGTATAACATTTTTTAGATATACTTCATAATACTAGAAACTTAAAATGGTCTCTAAAAACATTGGGGCTGAATCCTAGCTTAGAAGAAAATGATGGCAGGCTGCTTAGGCAAATAATGAACACATGAAAAACCCAGAAAATGTTAAGTAGTTCAGCAAAAGACAAAGGTAAAAAGAAAAGCTTAGTACTTAAGCTAAATATAACCATGAAGGGAACTTTTCTTGGAAGAGACTAGAGAGCAAGAGGATATTCATGTGCATATACATACATATATATGAATATATACTTTTTTTACTTGTAAGATTCATGTCTAATCTAATATTCCAAGCTGGGATAAATCAAACTGACTCATATAATGATAACAACATGAAATATTATGTAATAATTTTGGCATAATTTAAAATACCAATTGTGGCTTCACATATTTTTTTTCAGTAGAGTTATTAAAAATTAAATTTGTATCATTAATTACAAGTAAAGAACTTTAAATAATTTTTAAACTTTAGTAATAACCGTATCCTAAAGCTGTACATTCTAGGTCTGTAAATGTTATTTTACTGTAGTGTCATAATGAACTTAAAAGTAGATAAGAAGTTTTGTATTAAAAAATCCTGGATTATTGACAGTGAAGAAATTTGCTGTAGGTTATCTTAGATTTTTGAAAGGAAGAAAATGATACACTCTAAATCAAGTTTCTCCCAAGCATCTACTCTCATCTATCTACCTAGATGCACACTCTATCTCTGCATCAAGCCAGGCAATTGTATGTCAGTATTCACTAAATTTAAAAAAATGCATCATACAGACATAAGCAGCACAGAAATCCCCCCCCCCCCGCTATGTTTCTAAACAAGAAAAGGAGAATATTTTATGTACATTACTGTGGCATGGAAGCTGATAATTTTGATAATAATCAATTACTCAAAAGACTCTAATTACACAGAATATATTTCTATATAAATTTCATATAAATGATATATATTTCTGTATATAAATTGTGTTTGTGTGGACAATGAAAAACATTTACATTTAATTTTATTTTCTGATCTTCACTTTTGATTCAATGTAGTTATCACAGTCCTCTGATTATTTAATACTTAGTTCTTCAGGCCTGATAAAATTTGTTAAAGGTTTTTATTGTTTCTCAGTCTTTTTATGGGACCACCTTTAGCAAGATAATTTAAAATGTGGGCTCCAGTTCAGAAAAGCAGATAAACATAAATATGAGGGGATTAGGTATATGCATATGTATTGAACTGGTGCCACATTTGCTCGTGCAATTTTCTATAAAACATTAATTTATATATTGTAAAAATAAATACTATTTCAAATTAGTCCATTTACATGGTACATGTACACATACATAAAGAATTCATAATGGTGTACATTTACTGTTGTAGTTTGCCCATTCTTTTAAAGCTTTATCCCTGTTGATGCCAGTATAATCAAATAAAGGATAACATGGTATTTCTTACAGCTTCCAAATACTTTCTTAAGTGTTCAATTTCCTTTTTTTATTCTGAAAGACTTTCTCTGAAGTATGTCATAATAATTCATGGCTGTTTCATGTCCTAGAGAAATCACTCAGGTTTACATTACAAACCACATTAATTTTGAGTGTTTTGCAATACCTAAAGCATAAGTATTTCTAATTGTACCATCTTGCTGCTCTTAATTGATAACATGTGGTTGAGTATAGGAACTGTACAAGTAATAATATTATTTCTCAGTTGGTTTTATATAAAGTAAAAGGCTAAGTTATCACTGCTATGGGTGAAATTGGTGTACCATGAAGTGAATGTACAGAGGCTACTTCATGTTCTGTTTTCAAACTAAAAGCTGACACATCACCAAGAACCCAGGAAAAAGTATTGCATGAATTTCCTCTTTCTTTTCCTATTTTGCTAAATTTTAAAATGTATGTTATGTTATCATGGAATCAACATGAAAGAAGGTTATTCTGTACACGACAAAGCCCTGAATAATACCAAGCCCAGCATAGGACTGCTTTTGTAAAAGGAAAGACAGAACACCATCCATAAAACATGAATAAATGAAAGATTATTTGAATTCATGAAATGTTCTTGGATCTTAAACACAACTTAGTTACAAGTTTTCTATGGAATCCCTTGATCTTGCACAAACATGTATTGAAGTCACCAACAAACTGCTCAAGGTCGGTGACAGAGGAGACAACAATCTAAACCTACTCAGTCAATGACAGTGAGCACTTCATATGGCACTGAGGTGTTCTCTTTAACTGAAAAAAAGCCCATTATTACAAAATAAAAATGAAGTTACTGTGCTGTATAATGAGAGGTGACACTGTTTTTGTGATGTCTCAACAAATCAAACCCAAATTTTTGACTTTATCATGCAAGCTCTGGTCCATTACAATCACTGACTTGAATAATGCTTCAGAAGAAAGTTACAGTTTGCTTAGGAATCCTGATACCAACACAAAGCTGAGCTTCTCTTCTGAATCAAAGCTGTGCTGCTCTGGTCACTGACTCTACCCCACCTTAAATCTAGGCCAGCTATCTCCATGCAGATTCCAATGGCACTTCACAGCACTCAGCATTTCTCAGGGGACACATCAGCACTTCACAGTATCAGGAACCTAAAAAGAATTATTTTTGTTTTCCAATCTCTCTATTCCTTTTGTTAATACAAAACCTGTTCTTTTTTTAAATATTGGCAACAATAAACAGGGTGGATGTGTTGCATTGTCCATGCCCTGTGTGGACTGTGCATGGTCTATGAAGTTTCTTTTGTTTCCATGCCACTATTTTCCTTCTGCAGCAGGGGCAAAGAAACATATTAGTGGCTCCTGGTTTAATAAATAACACCCAGTAGAATCCAAGCTGTGAATTTCTGTACACATTTTTCCTTAGTACTTCTGGCTACCAATTGTATTTTCAGCACAGAATAATATGTTTTTATAACAGAATCTTTGGCTTTATAATCCTCTTTGCTATACTCTGGTTTGAGACGGCCACATTTTCTTTTTCTGGATCAAGAAACTTTAGAATGCTTCCTCTTGATTTTAGGCTCACTATACCTGCCTTCAAGTTTTACTTTTGTATTTCATGACTCAAGGCTGAGACATGACTTATGTGGTCCATAATAAGGGATGAATGGAAGTTAAAAAGAAAGGACAAAACCAGGAGACCAAAATGGAAGAGCATAAAAGATCAAGCAAGTGGAGTACTTCAAGATGAAGCCTCACATTTTCTATGATCCCTCTTGAAAATGAAGCATTAAACTGTGCCTTTGAATTGGATCAACTGTGCTTCAGCTTTTGCCCAGTGATGTTAATAACACAATTTCTGTTAATTTCAATCGGTTTGGATTTCATTCTACAAGTAGCCAATGTAATTTGACTTGATTTCCATAGCTCAGATTCTTAGTCTTTGCTGAAAACAAGCTTGAGCTTGTTTAATCTGTCTTGACAAATTACACGTCAGAGCAGGGACCATCCTTTGGATGAACTAGAAACTGCAGTCTCTCACTAGAATTATTCTGGTGTAAATGGGCCAAGGTCTTGCCTCTAATTCCATGGCTTCTTCTGGCTACTGTATGCTGCTTTTCCATTAGCACTTGGACAGGTTTCCTTTGTGTACCAGAAAAATAAACCAATCTTCTTATGTTTGGGCAATCATATGTAAGTCTTAGTGTCTTGCAAATAGTGTACTGTTTGCTTTTTCTCCTAAATGATAGTGTGGGAGGCATGACTGGATATTTTTGAAATGTGTCTTACAATGATTAAAATAATCAATTGAGGTTCCTAGCCAGCTCAGAGCTAAAAATATACCATATCTTAGAACAGATCTATTATAGTATGACATGAATGCACCTTGGAACTGATAAAGTCTTGTTATCATAATTGCCTGTGAATGAGTATGCTTTAAGTGATGAGAACTCCGGAAAAGCTTTTCAGCCTCTCTACAGTATATTCACAAAAAGTGAAAGGCAAAACCCATGAAAAAGTGCAAAAGAATATTGTAAGCAATGTGCTTAACTCCTGCCTAAAACAAAAGTGCTCCTTTCAATCCATACTTGCCAAAGACATTTTCTGAGATGCATCTTAAACTTATTACAGAATAAGTATTAATTTCTGTGCCGAAGAAGTATTATGCAGCATGGTTTCTATCAAAATGAAATTTTAACATTCTTTACAAGTTTGAAAAACTCCTACATAAAGTATTCTGAAACAAGTTAAGTCAAGAATAAGCAATGCTTTTAATGAAAGCACTGTTAAACAGCTGAGGTGTCTGTTTCCACATTTTTAAAGGATCAAAAGTTTTGGTGCTTTGCATGCTGTCACAGATAAAAACAATCACAAGAAGACAAAATACTAAGAAAACAAAAATTTAAAAAGCATCATCTAAATATAGAAATCCTTATTATTTCTGTTGCTATTATAGTTTGAGTGACCCAAATACTTGATTAAATCACAGCAGGTAAGTTATGATACATGATATTATACAAAAGAGTTCAAAGCACATTCTATGTAGTTAATGCACAGGGAAAAAAAAAGAGTAATCAGCTAAATTAGAATATATTTATCTTCATATATATATCTGTAAAAAATGCCTTAGGCTGGCTTCTATTTGTTCTTTTCATAATAGCTTGGAAATGTCAAGATCTCTGGACTATTTTAAAATTATGAAGTTATGGCCATTAAAAGAGCAATCTCACAACAGATTTGATCTCAGGCTCCTTTCTGGAGCAAGACATGCACTTCAACAAACTCTTCTTCTTCAGGGTTCCACTTAACTGTTCTCACAGAAACCAGTAAGCTGAGTATTGAGGATGTAAAGTTTGGCTGCACAGTCCAACTTTGAGTATGCACCAGAGGCAGTAAACGGGAGAATTTTTTGCTCTAACTGTCTCTGTAGAGTACAAACAGGCCTTGCTTCCTTACTCTGCCTTCTGTCTTCAGGCCCCCTCACTATATTGAAAAGAAACATGTCAGACTATGGAGAAGGGCCAAGGGCTGGGGAAACAACTGGACAATGTAACACAAAGGCATCTCATTACTTTTCACTCTGATCAATAAATAATCACTGTGTTCCACACTGTCTCTGGACTTCAAGAAATTAGCTTCTTTGGCTTCCATTACCCAGATGGACAAACAACAATATCCAGGCTACTAAATCAAACTCTGCCTGCAGCACCATCTTCTCATACTGTTAAGCTGCTGCCTGCATTTGGAGTTTGAATCAGAATATTATGTCAATTTCTTTTTAGCTTCACAATTTTCTAAACAATTATTCCATGCCATTAGATAACAAAAAGATCATGTCTATCTCCAAGGAAATGGCCAAACTTTTTGGATAACCTCAGAGACTGCTCAGATGAGTTGCTGGCAGAGTCGTGACAGTCCTATTTGATACCAGATATATTGAACAGATAGATCAGGACAAGGAAGAGAAGATACCACATCTGACTGTTTAGAGGACAGAGGAATTCAACATGGCTGACACTTGGAAATTTACAAAAGTACTTTAAGGCATTACCCGTTTAACTGCCGTACTTATTTAGAACCCTTAAAAGTTAGATTTTCAGCAGCTGCATATCTTAAGAAAAGTCCCAACCAGGAAAGCCCAGCTTGTCTTATGACAGTCAAGGCATCTGACAAAACCTGACAGACACCATCAGTGGTGTCTACAGTTGACCAAAGGCAAGATCTGAGAGAAATAAATTAATTTTAAGATATTGGAGGAGGAAGCACTAGAGGAGACACCAGAGAGAAGTAGAAGACTTTCAAATAAGATTTATGGATGGTTTTGGCTATCAGTCAGTGCTAGTTCAGTTCACTTCACCTTCCCTTTTTCTATCCAAGAGTCATACAAATTACTGCCCTGAGCAGAACTGATACTTCTCAATGCAGAGATTATGTGACAGAATGACTGACAACAGTCAGCCTGCTAACTAGTTAGAAATGTTTTTCCTTGCAAAATTCAGTATTTTCTTTCATAGATCTATTTTTTTACGTTTGCTAGACAAAGAGCAAATGGCAAGCATTTTGATACTAAAGAAGAACAAATACAAAAGACAAGCTAGTCATGCTACTAGCTTGGTCCTACTACTAGGTCCATCTACTGCAGTATTCTGTTTGAATGGTCCTAAATAAATATCTAGATTAAATAATAACAAGGGGTTCAGTTATGCTATTATGCCCAGATCATTTTGAGCCTCCATTTGTTTTAAGCTTAGTGGACTTCCTATGTCAGATGTAATTTCACTCACCCAAACACCATCATAGTCTCTTTTTTCTTCACTTGTAAATAAAAAGTAATATAGAGATGGATCTATACAAATGATGAAAAGTTCTTTATAAATCAAAGTTCTTTAAATGTTTATAGATTTAGAATCATAGAATTGGTACGAAGATATTGGCATGTTGAAACAGTCCCAGAGAAAAACTTCCTATGTAACTGTAAACTGTAATCTGTGATGTGTCCCTAAAAATTAAGTTTGTTACAAATGGTTTCTGGATAGCTAGACAGGTCATATATTCCTCACATATTAAACACCAGATGATACAAATTTGGTGTGCCTGATGTCATGCTTTTGTAGCTCTTCTCAGTCAACAAAGTACTAAACCAAGTTTCTCAAAATTAATTTTGTTGTTGTAGTATAGTGTTTGTACTTCATGAATTTTATGCACTTTTATACAGTTAGTATCTGTGGACTTAAAAAATAAACTTCCCACTTTAAAGGACATAAAGCCTAAAGCAGGATCTAATATACTTTAAGCTGCCTCACAGGCATAAATCACTTCTCTATCCAAATTCAGTTGAGAGACAATATTACTATTAAAACAATTCCCCATGTCTTGGATAGCAAACAAAAAAATATTTTCATATGAGATATTTTCATAATATATAATGTATAATATATTTCATAATAGTTTCATATGAGATATTTTGCTAAAATTATGTATACATTGACTTGCAGCATGTACAATACCAGCACAACCTAAAAAAAAATAGAAAAAGGTAAAAATTTCAGCATTTTAACAGCCATTTAATAAATCAGTTCTCTTGGCTGGATAGTTTGGGTAGCAATAGCAAGATTGCCCCCTCTGTGGCTCAAGACCAATTTTAGTTACTTTTATCTTTTAAAAATGTCATTTCAAACATACTCACAAATCACTATTTTCTAATTGCTTCATTATAAGCTGATTAATTTCCCAAAGTACTAATAAAACTTTTTTTTTCTGCTTGAACTATTACACCTGGTAATTTTATTTTCTTAACAGGAAACCCAAGAAATTAAAATTGACATTTTCCTCTTTCAGGTTCACAATTCTTCTCACATTTTCCACTGAGAATAAATTAACAGAATTCAATAGAAAACCAAGCTTAAGTTTTACAGTCCATTTCAGAGAGCATCATGACACTTAAAAATATTTTTGTTCAGCCAAATTATTTATGTTAGTCACAACAAATACTTCATTTTAGTTAGTGTCTGCAAAGCTTGAGCTAGTGACTGTAATTTGATTTTTAAAGTATTTATTTATCTGCTGCATTGTTACTCAGTAAAGAGTTCTTAATGTCTTTTTAGTTTCTACTCATGTGAGTAGTTCTCCACAACTGCTGAGTAAATACCAATTACTCACATGAGAATGTGTAGACCTAGATACAAATGTGGGAAGGTTCAGATTCCAGTTGTCCCCATGGGGATTTTTTTCCCATTATATAACGGCATATCCGTCAAGAAAGTTAAGTTGAAATAAATTTCTAGTGTGAATTTAAAGTATGTTGCTAAAAAAATATTAAACTTCAATGAACACAGACATTCATTATTGTAAAAATGCATCTTGGTACCTTCAATTGATCTTCTTCCTCCTCTCTCAGATTTACACTACATATTGCATTGTCTCTGTACTGGAAACTCTGTGTTTTGGAAAACATCTGGAAAATGTGTTGATAATGCCCTCTCTTATCAAATAGAATAAATCTTACCAGACGGAAAATCTTTAGTTTCAAAGCTGCATGCTGTACATGCATCAGGGTGTTACTCTACCATTGCAAGGACTCTAAATGAGTGCCTAACCACCAGGGCTTCTCTTGCAACAGAAAAAAAGTCCCATTACAAGTAAGATTTTTTTACAGTTGAGCTGAATTATACTCAGACCATATTAGATTTTTAAAAAAATACATAGTGTTGTTGAAGCTTGATAAACTTATAAGTACTAAGGGCCTTTTAGACCTACATTTGCAGAGCAGAGCCACTTTAAACACTAATTATGTAGCAATTTTAATATTCCTACCCAATGGTCTTTTCCTGTTTTCTTTTGCCTTTTTATATTCCCAGTCCATTTCTTCTTTAGTATTAAAAAGGCATCGTGTAATATGGTGTCTGGTGAAAGCAGGATGTTCTCTATTCCCAAATAAATATTCAAAAATATTTTGCATACATCTTGTGAACAAGGCTTGTTAAATCATAATGTGATGACTTATAAACATTCATCATTCCTATACGGAAGTATAATCTAGTCAACTGCATGGTATAGCAAATCATCCTGACACGTTTATATTAATGCACATTTGAATGAGAATAAGAAAGAAATAGTCAAATTTATGTTAAAGACTTCTAAAGGCTTAACAGCATCTTACTAAGTATATATGTCAGCTTAATCTAATCCTCCTACTTCTAATACGTTCTGTGGTCTCAGCACGGTGCTCATAATGCTCTTGCATGTTATGAGGGATTGCCTCTGAGAAGTTCACCATCAGTACTACACTTTGTTCAATAAAACTTCACATCTGGTCTTAGGATGACAGAAAGCTATCTGTCTCCAATTTGCATTACAAACCTTTAGCTCCTTTTGACATCCATAACACTGGCTGTAATAATTTCCAATAACCTGTTACAATATGCCGAGTAGATATAGTCCTGGTTCTCATCTTACTGTGTCAGGTAACAACACATTTCTAATATTTATTTGGACAATTTTAAATAAATGACAACTTCTTTATACCAAAACCCCATGCATTATCTAATCAGAGGCTCATTTGAGAAGGCCTGTGGCAGTACTTTCTCTTTTCACTCCAATGATTTTAAGTTCTAATCAGAAAAATTCCACCTTTATTTTTTTTTCTGTGCTTTTGCTAGAGGAGACAATACATTTCAATTCATGATGTTAAAAGAATTATTGAAGACTATTTACTAATCTTATGACATGATGGAAGTTATCCTGAAATCCACTAAACTGGAACAACTATCTCCTTAACCATCTTTCTTGATTTCTGAGCATCCTAATTTCTACTTTTTCTATTACAGATACATCTTACGTGTTTCACATTAAAAATATTTGAAGAAAAGTGTCTATTATTCCCCACTACATTATTAATATTATTTTTCTTCAGAAGAAAATGTATCTGCTGGCAGATGAAGACCCAAAAGGACAGATCTACTTGTGGGATTAACAATGTCTAACACAAGTCAGAGATTGAATGTGTCACTAAAGAATCTTCATATAGATGGTTAGCAACCTCTATTACCTGAGCTGAATTAATACATGGCAATTGAAAAACTGGTCTCTCAATATAATTTGCTTTCTGGCATCCACATCAAGGGAACAAAATTTTTTAAAAGTCTGCATATTAGGTCTGCAGATTTACAAATTAAGATCAGTAATTTCCTGCTTTATCTTCTGTCTCAGTAAAATGGTATTCTGTGTTTGAAAGGCAGTAGCATAAGTACTGTTATCCACCTAGACCTACTCTGCAACAGAAAGTAAACTTTGGAGGTAGTAGGAATCACCACTGAGACACTCAAATACTTATAATATCTTAAGACAAGTCTACAGAAAAAGGTATGAGCAGGTTTTGGCCATGCTCAGAGCTGACAAGACACAGCCACTGCTACTGTGGAAACCAGTACTGTTCCCTCTTGGGGTCTGCCCCATTCAGATTCATGCATTCTACAACAGGATAGGCTCAAGAGGAAAACAGGAAAAACTGGAAGGAACTATTGAAGGAACAGGAATAAACTGAAAAAGCTGGATTGGAAAATGGAAGGAGCTATTGTTATCAGAACTTAACAATCTCTAATACCTTGATCTAGTCTTATAGAAAGGTTAAAATATCTTGGGATTCAAAAGAAAGACATGATACTATCTCTGGTATATTAAAACTGGGAAACACACTAAAGGACACATAGAGTTGCAGTAGTCTTGCCTGTCAAAATTAAAGACACCCAGTAGTAACAGAGAAGATAGAACACAGACTTACATCATCTTGCTTATGGACACTGTCAATGGGATACTGAAATTAATGGGAACAAATTGGACACCTCACACAACACTTCTTAAACTGACAGTTAATATATTTTTGTGAGTATATTTTAAATTATGAGAAGTAGAATTATACTACTAGTGCAAAAGACAGTCAAGGACATCGTTCACTAACAGGCTGCATCATTTTGAAAGCTGATACTTCACTGGAGACTGAATGTTTTACAAAGCTCCAAGAATACATATTACCAGTACACTTGAATATGTCCTGTGTCTTAACAATATCTTAATAATTAGACTTCAGATTTTGAACCAGAAAAAGTGTATGTGTGTGTATATATATATATATATATAAAATAATCTCCTATCAGATAGAAATTATCAGCAAGACATACTTCACCAACAACTGCTTGAATTTGAGAAATTATATTTGAATATACATCATGATTATTCTTCCATTGCATGAACTTTCTAGAATTTTTTCCTAAGAAGCAAAATTTTATTTTTAAATTCTTCATCAGTGAATTAGTGCTCCTTGTAAAGTTAATGTATTCTGTATATTCTACAGATTTGCAAGCATGTATTTCTTACCAGTGGGGATAATGATAAAATTGGTATAATGACAGGAATTATTATGACAGTGCAGAGATCTGAACACAACGAGAATGAATATATGACAATCACACAAATCTTTCAATGTCTATGCTACTGGTAGTATAAAATGAATGGAACTGAATCAAATTTTTATGCTCACAATTAATACATTATATTGAGAAATATATTTTATAAAGCAAATTAAATTTGTTTGGAAGTAATTATTCTATGGTCTGAAAAATATCAGAAAGAAAGCAGGCGAAACAGTAATGTTAATCCCATGCCAGAAACATGTTTTATCAGGTTTCCTTTTAGCTCTTAAACAAGATGTAGTAAAAACAACAACATTCTGTCAGACTATATGTTCATTCTTTGCTTCCTGGATTAAATATGCTTATTCTATGCCACATTTTTATAGCTTTCAATTTCTGTACTTTAAATCTATTAAACAATGTCAAGTTGAATTTTCTTCAAAAACTGCTGCAGGTTAAGAAAAAAAAATAGGACAGTAGAATATTTGAGGGCTAACATTTATGTCAGCTAATTAATATGGATCAGTTGTGGTCTGCAAGGATTTTTAAAGTGCATGCATGTTTGAGATAAATATAGACTAAGGATCTGATTTTGTTTCTTCCCAAATTGATAACAAAGTTCTTACTGATTTCAATACAAGTATGGTCTACCAGTTTTGTAGGTCTGGCAGATAAAATAAGCTTTTGTGCTCTTGCAAAATGTTAGCTGTCCAAATAGAGCATAGCCCAAAATGCACATCTGCAACATAAGAAATAAACTGTAGTTGTAATATTACATTTATTGCTCTGTACTCTCTTTACTTGGTAAGGGAATGAGATTCTGAGAAAATAATTGGTTATTTGAACATGGTTCCACTCTGTGACAAAAAGAAGCTACGAAATGCACAACTGTTCAAACGCTTTTAAGCAAAAGATTTATTCTCCCTACACTGAATTCTAAGGTGGCTAGTTTTCTCTTGCATGAAATCACAGGATAACTTAGATTATAGCAAGATTGAAAAATCCAAGCTCCTATTTAAAATCAGATGTGAGATTAGAACAAAAGTAATCCAGGACTTCATGCTGTTTGGACTTCAGGAAGTTCAAGAACAGAGCCTTTCAATATGAGAAACACGCCTGGTAGCCAGGAAAAGAAAAGAATATATCATAATTGTAGAACTGTAGAATTATTTCAGTTGGAAAAGGCTTCCAAGATCCTTGAGTCCTGCCGTAAATCTAACACTGCCAGGTTTACAACTAAGTACCAAGTCTACTATACACCTTTCAAATACCTCCAGGGGTGGTGACTCAACCACTTTCCTGGGCAGCCTGTGCCAATGCTTGAAAACCCTTTTGATGAAGAAATTATTCCTAATATTCAAGCTCAGCCTCCCATAGAGCAACTTGAGGCTCTTTCCTCTTGTACTGTCACTTGTTACTTGGGAGAAGAGCTCAGCCCCCAGCTGGCTACAAGCTCCTTTCAGGCAGTTGTAGAGGCCGATAGGGTCTCTTCTGAGCCTCTTTTTCCCCAGGCTAAAACTCCCCAGTTCCCTCACCCTGTTTTCATATAACTTACTCTCTAGACCCTTCACCAGCTCTGTTGTCCTTCTCTAGACATGCTTCAGCACTTCAATGTCTCATTTGCACTGAGGGCCCCAAAACTGAACACAGGATTTGAGGCGTGACCTCACCAGTGCTGAGTACAGGGAGAAAATCACTGTCCTGGTCCTGTTGGCCACACTAATGCTGATACAGACCAGGATGCCACTGGCCTTCTTGGCCACCCATCCTTGAAACACTCCTATAAAATTTTTTCTTTTCCAATGAAATTTGATATATTAGTAAACAAAAAGTACCTTATGCTTAGTATTACACCTGGTTCCTGTCATGGTAAGTCTTACCTTTTTGCAGTGTTTCAGCATCAAAGACTTGCTCCTTGAAGAAAGCTCTGAAGGACAAAGGACTGGCACTGCAGTCTTTTGAAAGTTTGTCAACAGCTTGTTTAAACATAGCAGCTAAGTCATGAAGAAGTCCATCTAAATCAAGGTGAGAAGTAGATGAGGAAATCAAGCTCAGGCGTACTGAAATTGATGCACAAGATGCAGAACTAGACTCCACAGATTCACACTCAATTTGGAAGCCCTCTGACAACATCTTCATTGCAAAATGTTTTCTTTGGAGTGGATCATCAACTACTGCAACAACATGCCATTCAATGGCAGCATCTCTGGGTAGGTGAGATATTACTACCACAGCAAGCAACCCACATACTGCAGCTCCATCATGATACATCTCCGAATCTTCAACCTAAAAGATAAGCAAAATATTGTCCATATTACAGAGTTGTAGAAATCAGTGTTGCTCATATTCAGTTAAAATATTAAAAAAGTATATGCAGTACAGTTATTTCATTGAAATTGCTTTTTCCCTCAACTTTCCTTATTGAAAAGTCATCTTGAGCAATTATGAATTTATCTGACAGTATCTCCTCATTTTTGCAATCTCAAACCATTACAATTCCTGTACCATTAAAAAAAACAACTGATCATAATTTATTTTGCACTCATTCTACAGTCAAGAGAAATCTTTTTTCATACAGTGACTTTTGTTTGTACCAAAGGTTTTTGAAGAATAAAAAAATGGTAGGAACTACCAAAACTACAGAAATGAATCAGTAAATTACATAAGTTTTGTTTTAAAAATTGGAGTACGAAAGATTCAGTTCAGATACAGCAAAAATATAGTTCAGATAGTTCTAAACAGCAGAATTACCCTGATCAAACCCTCTTAGAAGATAAAATATGTTTTTTTAAATAGCAGAGCTCATTGAGAACGTATATTTAAATTGTTTTCACATCAACCAGCATGTCTAATTAGATAACTTGATTAGCTACATCTGAGTAACTGAGTTCCTTTTTGTTCTGATGGTTTTAAATAGCTTTCAAATACCTGAGCATCTGAAATTTTTTGACCAGTGGATTACTTTTTTCCTTACTTTTCCCTCAATTTTTATGAAGAGACAGTATTAGCAATTTTTAATATTAGTGGCTTATACCATCTTCTGTACACAGATAATAACTTTATTTATATACCAGTTTGCTTACATTCCAGTATATACTGTTAATATTGTCCATTGCCTGACCTCTGAAAGGAAAAATAATAACAAGGCAAACCTGTCATTTTGTCTGAAGTCGATAAGGCCATATAACTTGCAGTACCTTCAATTCACAAGCTCAATTTTCAACCACTTGCTCTCAACTTTGAGTGGAAGAAATAATGACATGTTCCAGGCACTTTATTTCAAAATTCACTCACAAAGTTATTGACAAGAATTTTGCACAGAACATCTTTGATTCTTGACCCTTGTGAGCTGTTTACATGAAAAATGCACTTACTTCTATATTAACGATAGTGGAGTGCAATTCTATCCCAAACATGTAGCAATTGCTTTAGCATTTCTGGTTTTGATATTGTAACAGAAATAGGGACAATTTGTCTCAAATTGCAATCACTTCAGTCATAATAAAATCTCACAGAGTACTGTTTGCTTTCAGTACTTTCATTAGGCTGGCCAGGGCTGTTATTAAGGTAGCTACACATAAATGTTATATTAGCACTCAACAGGAGCACAGTATTCTCCTCTAGGAGATGAATTCTAACCTTGTCAATATAATTCTGCTTTGAGTGCTGTAAAACAGTTTGAAAAGATGAAATACTGGAGCTTTGCACTGAGGAAAAAAAAAAGTCATGCTCATTCAGGCTTAAAGGCCATTTTGCTGGCCCAAGGTGCTGAGGTACTGGTTAGAAAAAAACAGTCTAAAGAAGCTCTCTCAGGTCACATCAAGCACTAAGACAAACTTTTCTACTTCCCTGTACTTGTCTTAGGTTGTTAAATCAATTACTCGCTGTTTCTGCTTGCCTTCAGCTGTCATTTAGAATATGAAGAACTACATGAAAATTAAGGCCAGAAGAAAGTACATTTCCAAATTTAACAAATGAGAATCATTCTGTGTGAGAAACTACTCTTGGTGCACCTGTATGGTACCATAACACTCATAACCTTTAACTTTAGTTTGCACAAAGCACAAATGACAGAGTTACTGGGGACTAATAATCTTTCAACAGTGGCTACAGAATCATATAGAAATACTTTTAACAGTGACCTCTTCTGAGTTATTTTCAAGAAATCACTGACATTTGTGTTATACTTGGATACTGCATTTAAGATTTACTTTTCAGAAATTTACAGTTTTTTTAAAGGACTAAGTATCTTTATAACTGAATATCTAGCCTATCTAGTAAATGAAGACAATTACATAAGGTCTGCTAAGAAATTATATGATGCTAAAACAGTATAAGTAAGTATTAAGAGTGAAAACAAAGATGAATTATTTTGTTGGCTAAATTGTTTTTACAATTGATTCTGGACTCTCATCAATGAGATTTATCACTTCTGGCAGACAGCTGTGGTACTTTGAATAAAAACTTGTTTTTAGAGTTCTTCCCCAAGGATACTGTTAGACTGTTCTATAAAGGAGCACAGGTTTTGGGCTAGTCTTTGTTCTACAGCTTCAAGTCCTGATCAGAAAAAAATAAGGTAAAAGAGCATATAGCTTGGGTTATAATTTTTGAAAAAGAACTATAAAATAATTCTTGGGAAGCTCTAAAATTTTTATTGAAAGAATTGAAATCTATTGGGGCAAACACTGTTGAAAGCAGTGATTCCTTAAAAGTATGCATTACACGAATTTTTCAAGTCTTTATGAATTTTATTAATCTGTAGGTGTAGTAGTCATCTAAAGATATTTGCCCTTTAACCCTTTTTTTCTAGCTATCAGTTTTCAAATTATTTTCATTTCATGGGAAAAGCGTGTTCTAATTTCCACTTGTTAGCCTTTCCATTGGATTTAATAATTTCAAGGAACAAATACTACAAGGTAGCTCTGTACTAAGAGAAGTTTGAATGTCACAGGGAAATATAAGGAGATTTAGAGGTTCAATGGCTGACTGCTGAGATTATATGGAGAAAGATTCTAATTATGTGCTATACTTTTACATGATCTGATTTAAAGAGGGCTGGAGAAGGACAGCAGGTAACATCTGTTCCGCATGTAGGAGACACTCTCTGAAAAAACTGCTTCTACAATGACTTTTTTTAGGAATAAATGTAGTCTGGATCATCTCAGAGACCACACTATGACAGAATTCCAATTCTGTCATGCTAGGAAATGGTAGATCCCAAAACCTTGGACAAAGATTTGATAAGACAAGTGATTTAGCTCCAACTGAATCTCACATTAGACTGTCCTCAAAACATGTTTCATAATGTCTTCCCTTTGCCAACAGGATCATTTGCTGCTTAATTTATCAAAGATGTAAAAGACTGAGATCCAGAAAATTTGAAAAAGGAAGCCAAAGGGCAGATTTTTCTAAATACGTTCATTGTATCTATACCATTCCATATATGCATTTTATCTATATCATGCCATATCCAGAGAAGGACTCCAAACATTTTTTAAGACATTGCTTTACAAAACCCCCATAACTCAACAAAGGACTTTTCCCACCTTGAAGAAAATACAAATACTCTTCTGGCAATACAATGCATGTTTCAATAACTCACTGGAGAAACCAAAGGTACAGAGTACATTTAAGGATGACTGAGAAAGTGACTCCTTACTTTTATTCTAAACACTGAGAAAACTGCCATGCTAAGCTAAGTGACATCTTGGAAAGTCTTCATGGACTGCTTAATAAAGAATTACAGAAGCTGACAACAGTTAAGAAAACAAGTAAGGAAAGAAAACAATGTGGGTAGCTTTGTGCCTCTGTAAAAATCCACAATTCACCAACATCTTGAGTAAGATAAACAACTCTGGATGTCTCAACTGAAAAAGGACATACTATATATTCAGAGGAGGATAAGTATGATCAAAAGCTCTGGAGGGTCTGATTGGAAATGTTCTGCAGCCTCCTTAATGAGAAGACAGAGGCTTATAAAGTCATACATGACATAAAAAGAGTGGATAGGGATAAGAACTGATTTCGCACACTTGTCTTTCTGTACTAAAAGCTATGGACCATCAAATGACATTAGTAAGAGCATAGTTTCAAAATGAACAATGGTGGTGACACCTACAATTCCTTGATGGAGAATGCTCTGGTTGCAAGAACTTTACAGGGATTCAAGGGGAGCCTGAACAAGTTCTTAGAACACAGATTCAGTGGGCATTATAAAAGAGATATAATAAAATTCCTGGATTATTTTTAATTTATATGTTACTAATTTATATAAAGCTTATGTTTTATGTAACAAAATTGATTTGATCAATTTAAATATTAATTAAAATAGTTTGAGGTTAGGAGAATATTAGAGCAGATTTATGCTTTTACTGGTTTTACTATTCACTTCTGCTTAGGGCTGCTGTTTGGAGTCAAAATACCAAGCAAAGTCTACACCATGATGTTATTGTTACATTCTTAAATAAGCATTTATGCTGATAATAGCAGTGTAATAGCAGGGATTTCTTGTTTGGACTCACAGATTTTTCACAATTAGTCAATTAGTCCCTTCCAACATTTCCATTATTCTAAAGGAATTTTATGTTCATCTGTGATATTCCAGACGAATTTTATAGATGAATTGTGAACACTGAGTCAAGTAGATGAATGCAGGTAACAGCTTTGAGAGCTTAAGCTTCTTCAGCAGAGGTACTGGCACCAGAATATTGGGCTGGAAGAAGTGAGAGTTCAATGTGGTTACTCCTTCTCAGGGAAGAAATGTTCTTCTTCTTTTTCAAAAAGAAGAATCACATACAGAACTGTCATGCTACTTTTAGGGGGACATACATATCTTCATTTCTGCCTTAACTGACAGAGACAGCATGGACACCTAAAACACAACAGTCCCAGACAGTGCCAAGCAGGAGGTTTGTCTGCTTTAGGCACCTGCCACAGGAACAGGGGTTTGGAGCTGCCTCACACTGGAGCCACCCAGACAGATTGCTCTGTGTTAACCTCTCTAAAGCGGTTCTGTGATGGATGCTCAATCCAAATCTGCAAAAGTGTAAGGATGTTTAGGTAGAAATAGAAAGGGTCAAAAGGCTTGACTGAATACTTGTTGAAGGCCACAGTACTACAGTTATTAAGGAACATACAGTTCAGTAAAGTATCTAATAATGAGAAATGAGAATAGGAACTTTCTGGACTTTGTATTTGCGCCTAAACTGAAGTGAAAAGGCAGCTTGGTAGAAACATTCCTTAGCTAACTCTTTTATCAATATGTTTACTTCAGTAATAGCTCTTTCATATCCCAAGAAGCAAAGGTTGTCAGTGGGTTTCTAAACTTGTAATTAACCCTACATAAGTACAAAAGTGTTATCTGAACTGCTGCATGCATAATACTCTCCTGAGCATTGCACTGATACAAGAAATTATCACATTGGTTCACAGTAGTACCAAATCCTTTCATTTTCTGTGACTCAGTTCTTGGTAAAGATTCACCCAATTTTCATTGTCCATATTTAGAAAGCCACAAAATACTCTCATGCTAATGAAGGCCTGATGCATTTAAAATACTGCTACAAACCAAACCAGAATCCAATAGAATGAGAAGAGTTAAGTGAAAAACACTAGGCAGTAAGGGTTGTAAGGGTTGTTTAAAACAAAACACAAAGTTTTGTTTTAAAGGTGCTAATCTTATAAATAGAATTCTTTTTTTTTTTTTGTAATACAAAAAAAATCCAATGCAGAAGTATTAAAATTGCAATGAAAACAAAGGAATAATGAGTTAAAGACAAACCTATCTTCAGTCCATTGGATAAGTATTTAACTGTTTTGCTTAAACTGAAAAGGCACACACTTTGGCCTTTAACATTTATTATATAAATTTGTTTGACTATCCTCCCTTTGTTCCAAATGAGAAATATTCTTTCTGTTGTGTTACTAAGGACTAAGGACTATCTATCTCTCAGCTGAATATGGAATCAGGCTATAAGAGGCAGAGATGAATGCATAATTGCTATCTCTACAAAGAAGTGACTTGGAGAACAAAAAGAAAGATACTGTGATGTTACTTTTAGAAGCTGAGTTTATGAAAACCTTATATGGTATGCATTATTACACCATTACAGTGGCAAGATTAATGTGCCTTTAAATAATACATTTAAAATTTCCTTTACACTCCCTGCATTAAACAGAGTGCATCAAACTCTTGAGATCCAGTTGAAGCTTTGCTAGAGTCTCTTACAACAATAGGTTTATGACTTTAAAAAGTAAAGATTCCACTAGGAAAACTGCATAAGAATAAAAATGTCAGTTCCTAAAGAAAGTAGGATAGAAGCAATTCTTTTCAACATCCTAGTTTGTCTAATAAATAGGCCACATGCATTCCTGGTATAACACGTCTAAATTTAAATAATGAATACCACAGTATTTTATAACAATAAAATTGCTATGAATGTTCCTTTTGGAAAGCGTACAAAAATGAGAAAGTCAGACATTTAGTATTTCTTTCTGAAATAAAACAAATTATTTGGTGTATGTCAAAAAGACATTATCACAAAACTGGCAGACTAAAAACGAAGTCTTATAAACTGAATATTTGTCATAGAATAAATACTGTAAATATAAAAAGAAACAAGTTCTTCAGAAATTTTAGTCCTCTCTACTCACTCCTCAACATGTTGGACAAAGCTGGAGGTAGTTCAGTAACCATTGTGTCATGTAGAAATTATTTTTTACAATGTCAGATGGGAAACTGAACCTGTACTTACTTTGGTTGTTACTGAGCCATGGAAAATTTAGAGCAAACCAAGTGGTTCTTTATTTTTTGTAGCAGCATCTGATAGCACATTTTTGAGAGAAATTTCTTTTTTGTGCAGCCTTTAGCTATCTTTAGAAAACAGAAGCATGAAAAAGGAAAAACAGATACAGGGGAACAAATATGAGTA
Organism: Molothrus aeneus; assembly: GCF_037042795.1. NCBI lineage: Eukaryota > Metazoa > Chordata > Aves > Passeriformes > Icteridae > Molothrus > Molothrus aeneus. The sequence continues at coordinate 33,401,163 of NC_089651.1, read as the reverse complement.
CAGAAATTTAGAGGTACTACTATTTCTCAGGGTGCTTTCAATCAATTTTTGTAATTTAAATGTATTTCTAATTAATGTGTTCTTTTGATATAATGATTATAATTCTGCCTGCACATATTAGAGAAAAATACAAATTAAATTTTCAACTTAATAATTGTGAAAAAAAATCTGCATGTAGCTATAGTAATGATGCAAAATTAATAATTAGATACAAAATGGTCAGCAATTAACATGCCAAGCATAAGAGCTTAAATTTTCTCAGAGATGCATTTTGCAGGAGGATGAAATGACCATATCCCAAGTTATTTTAGTGGGAGTAAAGAAAATGTGAAATTTCTACAATGTATTGATGGCTATTATTAGGAATAGACAAGGTGATGGGCTAGAATTTTATGGTAGTCGACCAAGTATGTCAGAAGAAACTACCAGAAAAATTAAGTAACAACACTCTGAGGACCCAAATCCCATACAGTAAATTTGATTTATAAGTTGAGACAGCTTTCTGGTGCATAAAGGATATATTGAAAGCCTTGCAGAATCAAAAATTTCATGATGAATGGTCTCTGAATAGTGCCACTGGAAGAATAGGTAAGCATTACATAAAAAAGCAAAGCAAATATAGAACTGATGAAAATAGAGAGTTCATAAGAAACCAGTTCAATAACTTTACATGATCTATAGCTTATATTGCTCAAACAGAATAATTTAACAACTTGCTATTCTATCTTTTACCATGATTGTCAACAGAGGCCAAGAAGTGGTATAAATTTTCATCATTTTTGTGTCATAGAAAAAAGGGTTCTGTTGAAATTTAAGACGTAACCTTACAAGCTCTCCTTTGATTATATTTAGTACAGAAGGATATCATTTGCTTGTTAATTTTGTTTCTCTTTTCTATTGTTGGATCACTGTGTTTTCATCCTTTTATTTCAGAAACTGAGAAGCTCTGACAGGATCAAAATAAGAGCAATCAGTATCACATTTCTATGAAGACATAATCAGCTTTGAACAAGTCTCTAGAACAAATAAACAGTTGAAAGCCTGAAAAATGTACACAGAGTCTGCAATAACTAGGCTAACACCTCTGTTTTCTGGACTTATCAGACTGGAACTTTTCTTGCAAAGGAAGCTCAAATAATTTCTTGTTAGAATAAATTGAAAGAAAAACAGAAATTGTAAACTGACCTGCTGAAAGACAGACACAGGCTTCTGCAAGCACAGTAATGGAGAAGCATCTTCTACTGAAAGACTGAGACTTCCATTTTTGCATCATTCCTCAGGTAAGTATCACAATCTTGTTCTAACCCATTATCTAAAAGCACAGTCTCATCAGCCCCACAGACATCAAGTTTTCAACCACTCAGTGAATTTTATACATTTCAATCTCTCTTCAAAATACATTTCATAATTGTATATGATAATCATGCCACCACCAGAGTAAAAGAAAGATTTTAAAATTTATAATCAGTTATGGTAAGCATGTGATAATATCAAATGGAAAATATACAATACCATTTCCCCATCTTTTATAGATATAGATATTAGTTATAGCACTCATTATTGAGATAAAAGCATGTTAAAGTACTGCAGGGAAGTGTCTGGACTGAGGAACTGAGAAGCACAGGACTGCCAGAAGGGCTACCAAAGGGGCAAAATACCTGAAATGCAGAATTAGACAATTATTATTAATTTTAAAAATGGACATGACTCTGATTTTCCCTCTTAATTACTCCCTCTGATGTCTCATGAGACAGATAAAGTCTTAACTTTTCTTTATTATAGCTGATTTAGGGAGTAGGGGTTTAATTTTTTAATTTTTACTTTATTTTAGAGAATTGGTTAAGGTTTCAGCAGAACTCCGATGCAAGTGCTCTGATACAATATGAATGCCGATACCTTTTTTCCCTAATTCAAAGGGGTCAAGAAAGGATTTTCACTTTTTTAAAGTCCATACAAGCCTTTGTTTGTTTGCCCTACTCTGCAGAAGTTGTCATGCTACCACGTGTACATATCAACCTGACAAACCCTGTTCCTACTGCATGTGAAGCTCAGCCTTTTCATTCTCACCCTGTGGCATGAAGTATTTGGAACTCCTAAGGTCTGATATATTTTAGTGCAAGTGTACTCACAGAGTTCAAAATGGGAATTTCTGGGTGAAATGTAATGGTCTGTGATATACAGGTCAGAATAAATAATCTAATGGTGCCTTCTGGCTGTACCAGCCACTCAAGCTATGAAATCAGTTTTACCCAATACTTCTGCTCAGCCTTTCTACCAGCACTGAAGTGCCAGAGCTCTAAAATCCCACACTGAGAAGGCAACCATCTTACTCATTATGGCCTTTAACATCCCTTGCTGATAGTTTTAAATTTTTAAACAGCCCTACCTGTCGAGCTTCCTTTTATGTGTTCTCATAGTTACAGATATAATTTTGGAAGCAAAATATCTAAACACCAAGCATAATAAAAATGAAATGGGTTAAAGCTTATTAGCAGTAGGGAGCAGATGTAGCAAAATTCTGCCAGTTCCCCTACATTTCCTCCCCAGCAGGGATTTTCTGTCAAGCTGTGAGTTAGTTCTATACACTAATCCAGGCTGCTGTTGCTGCAATTGTACCTTTCTATACCTTGCTATTGTACTAAAAATTCACTTTGATTTTTGATTTCTTCCTTCTTAATAATAATATTTAAAGCAGTTCCTGCAGAGCTAAATGTAAATTCAAGCACCGCATGCTAGATGCTCAAAAGGGCATGAAAATGTAAAATTGATAAGAAAATAATTACATACTGAAAAGCTGTTTTATTTGCTTAAAAAATAGTAACTTTCTCTCAACGAACTAGAGGTTCCTGAGCCAAGTCATAACCAGTTAATGACTGAAGTTAAGATCCTTGAAATACCTCTCAAATATACATCATTCAATATATCAGTTACAATGTGGAAAAAAAAAAAGTATTTAAGGAACAAAGTCATAAATTGATAGTAATACAAACTGAAAGCAAATGAAGTCTGCCACATGAAACATGATCACAGACTGTCACTCTGAGGGTTTTTATTCTTCATGTGTAGTGTCAAAAATAAGCACTTAGGAAAAAGAGTTGAACTGAAGTAAGGATGTTCAAGATGGAAAGATTTCAGTTGAAAATCATCTGCGAGTGTGTACCCAAATGGGACAGAAAATGAGCACAGTTAATGGTCAAAATCTACTTTGTGGGCATTATGGATAACGGATTTTATGATAGTATTTGAATTTTGGATACTGATTGCAAAGACCTTTTCTTTGAAAGTCTGCTTCCTTCTGAACTTTGACAATGAGCTCTGGAACCAATTTTCAAATGAAATATCTGCTTTCACCTCACATATTCTAATTACATCATCTGTTCATCTGTACACGTACAGGACCACTAGCTACTCTTGTCAAACCTATAACTAAATTTTGTAGAATGCAAGGAAGAAAATTTTGATGCTGCAGGAGGCAGAAGAAAAACAATTTGAAAACTCTGATGGCACTACTAAACTTCCACCAACTGTCAGGCTCTCCCTCATTGCAGTAGCCACCTTGATTAGTAAGATAATATAAAGATGTGCAATTGAAAATAATTTCATAAAAATCACAGAATGGCTTGAGTTGGGATCTTGATCCATACACCCTGCCATGGGCAGGGACATCTTCCACTAGACCAGTTTGCTCAGCCAGCCCTTGAAGGGACCTCTAGGGATAGAGCATCCACAATTTCCATGGGGAGCCTTTGCCAGTCCCTCACCAACCTCACAGAAAAGAATTATTTACTAATATCTAATCTCAACCTGCTCTCTTCCAATCAGAAGCCACTTCCTCTTGCCCTGTCACTACATACTCATGTAAACAGTCTTGCCCCATCTTTTCTGTAAGTTCTTTCAAGGTACTGGAAGGCTACAACTAGGTCACCCTGAAGCCCTCTCTTTTCCAAGCTTGCTTCAACAACAAGTCCATGTCCTTCCTGTGCCAAGGACTCCAGAGCTGGATACAGTCCTCATGGTAGGGTCTCACCAGAGCAGAGGAGAGGAGCAGAATTATCTCCTTCAACCTGCTGCCCATACTTCTTCTCATACAGCTTATGATATGACTGGCTTTCTGGCAAGCAATTTTATTTTGAATGTGATGCTTTTTAGTACACAAATTTTTACTGGAAAACACATTTTTCATTCCATCTTTTGTATATGAATATTTTTGAGTCAAATATAGTTTTCAATAGACTACTCAGTTACTTTCATTATTTAATATGGTATGACTGCAAAACAAGGTTGGTTAAATGGCATAGCATATGACTATTAGGGCTTCACATGTCTTTTATTTTAACTCAAGCCATTTACATTGACCAATAATGTCCTTCATACAGTTTGGAACTTAGATTTTGCAGGACCAGTTTTCTCCCAGTTCAGTTACAAAAGTCAAACTCAGATGATTGCAATTCATGGACTTTCTTAAAATCCACTATACTGGGCTGCCCAAAAAGTTAGGAGAAAACCTCATCCCTGCTCCAGTTTTTACTGTCAAGCATGAATCTATATGATATATAAAACAATGTAATACTTTGGTGTCTCAACTACGTCCCCTCCAAGCTCTGCCAAACCCCAACCTTTTTGCTGGGTAAAGTCGGAGAAAGAGAAAGTCTTGATGCTGTGCAGGCACTGTTCAGCAACAGCCAATATTGGTCTGCTATCTACACAGTGTTAGCCACAAATCCACTATAGGGGCTGCTGTAAAGAAAATTAACTCCACCCCAGCCAGACTCACTGTGAGAGAAAGTTCACAATAACCTACAAGTTCTAAGACAAGTTTTAGTTAATGTGTAGCTATTCTCAGCAGTGACTGCAATGAGCTACATGGAAAGCAAATTTGTTCTTCTGAACATGAAGATACATCTTGCAGATTACTACTGAAATATATAATGGGATCTTAAATCACACTTCTGAAACCAGGTGACACCATGAACAGAAAATTAGAATGGAAGGTTTTCAGTAAATGGACTTTGTCATGTATTAATATATATCCTTGTTACAAGTTGTTATACTAAGAAAAAATACAAATATATATTAATGGATTATTCATGGATATGCTTGTAATGTATATATATATATATATATATATATATATATACACACATATATAATGTCTATATGCATGTATTCATATAAGAGGAGGGAGGGAGAAAAATCTGTAGATGTGTACATATCCTCCACGTAGCTCTGCAGAACATGCACAGAGAGACAGTGAGACTATGCAATACAGAGTTGCTATCTGCAACTCCACACAAACACTCATTTGACAAATTACAATAATCCTTTACCAAAATCACCATCTTAATTAAAAATGGTCAACAATTAGTATTTTCTTCAGCTAACAGTTACATTATCCTCTTTCAGACTTGCTCCTTTGTTTATATATATATATATATATCTATATGTGCAAAAGTAATTATTTTGGTCACCTACAGAAGATGGCCAGGGTGTTTCCAGGAAGTTGCTTATAAGTGAGATGCATAAAGACCTGCATAATATTAACACTGAATAATGTCCAAGATAAAATCAAAGTTATATTTCAAGTGTTATCACCTGTGTTTATGGTGGTAACATCCAAAGGACTGATGAGAAGTGAACAGCTATCATATCAGCTGGATGCATTTTTATTTTTCATCAATGAAGCTGAATAAAAACAGGGAGGAAGCTGAAAGTGATTATTCACTGCTAGGTGGCATGCATGTAACTGGACATTGACCAGGGAGCACTGCTCTTTTTTGCTATGCAAAAATTTAAAGAGGTTTCAAAATAAGATAGCTCACTTTCACACTATCTTATGTGCTTTTTTGAAAGTGGAGTATAGGAAAGCATAAATAATTTTTGGGTTACTTTGGCTTTTATGAATAAGAAAATTAAGATATTTTATTAATTTTGAAGACCATATTATATCATTCAGAGAAGAGGAAGAAGAAGACGAAATGAAATTATTATTATGACCGGCACACAGAATCAGAGATGAGGCTAATCAAGTACTGAAATTTAGTAGGATCCCTTGGACCATACAATAAAATAGTAATGATTGATGAGAAAAATTAAAGTGTCATCACTGGAAAAGACCAAGATCTAGAGTAGCTACTTAGTATTGAATATCAAACTACTTGCTGGAAGCAGTAAATTGGAAGGGATGTTTACGGTCTGAAAGAGATTAACCAACTACAGTTTCAGGAAGGATGAGTAGTTAACAAGACTGTTTATGTAGACTGAGGTGGTAATATGGCTCTTCTTTCAGTCCTGATCAACAGGATTATCTCATCCAAAGGAGAACAAAAAATCTTTGAAGGTGATGAAATTCTGAAATTCTATCCTTTATTGTAGGAATTTAAAGGGTCCTTCATGTACTTTGGACTACAGTTTTATAGGGAAGTTTCCTGAGTGAAAGTTGGACCTTGATCACTTTTAGACCAAAATGGCATTTTTTCCCTCTATAATGTGGGCAGTGACAACAGGTACTTGCTTCAGGGATGCAACTCTGTTAATGGCTTTCACAATCATCACACATCAGACTTTTGACCAGAGGTTCTGGCCTAAGCAAACAGTGGATGCATATATGCACTCTTGCACTCTTAGCACAGAAGTGACAGGCTCAAAACAGAATTAATGTTTTCAGCAAAGGAGATGAAGAATCACTCAAAACCAGTCTTATAAGGGAACTGCTGCAGGGGAACATCAGTCAGCCCGCATGAACCAGGCTGTTTACCACCCTGAATAACCTGACATGCATTTCTTCACTCTGTCTACCTGAAAAACAACATTCAAATGCATGGATATATTACCTGTAAATGGCAAATAAGCTAGTGCAAATCAGTTAGTGGAAATCACAGAATTATGCTGACTTATACCAGTTGAGGATTTGATGGTATCTGTGGTTATCTCCACAAATGATCACAAAAGAAATGCTCTCCTTTCTTATTTTCTATTGCTCATATTTTTTGTTTATATTCTACAAGTTAACTTCATGCGTTCTCTTTGGACTATTATGCAATCATATGATTTTTATACACATATATTCCCTTTCTAAAAATGGCTTTAATTAAAGTCATGTTCTTTTAGTTGGCTATACTAATTTTAAACATTTTGAAGTCTCTGCTAATGTTACAAATAGAGTATTATAGTCTTTTAAGAAAGAGTTCAAGTGGCAAACCTTTCACCTCCCATGCCCAGTGTCAAATGGCAGACTTTTTCCAAGGACCTCTGGATTTCCACTATCTGCATTTGATCTGTGTTAAATATTCTCATTACAGTTGCTTCAAATGAATAGAAAAGCTTTGCCTAATCTGAACACAGGGGAAATGAAATATACTAGGCACGAGATAAAAGACACACCAGCACTGTGCAATTTAATGCACTGTGTGTTCTGAACATGGGCCATAAAAGAAGCCTGGGTTTATATATCAAACTGTGGAAAATTCAAAATAGCATCTAGTTGCAAAATAGATGTTATGAAGCTGATGGGACAAAAAAGGGGAAACAGTAACATGCATATTCTTCCTACAGAATTTTTGATAGGTATAGGTACTGGCTGTCAGCAATGGTTTTCAAAAATATTTATTTTTCTTCTGGTGATATTACACATCATATTAGTTAACCTATGTGAGGCTTTACTGCAATGTAAATGTAGCAGTGTTCTAATCTGTCATTTTACCTTTATAATACTTGTTTACTTGTACTACTCATATTCCGACTATTTTGTTCAAGAAACTAGTAAAAGGAGACCAATTAAGTTTAAAAGGAGACCAATTAAGTTAATATTACTTATAGTATTATCTATAGGACACAGAATTTACAACAATTTTTGGAAATCTAACAATTGCATTAAATAAAGATATTAACCAATATATATAATAAATTAGACAAAAAAGCGTACCTGAATATTACTGGCTTAGAAACATCAGTTCAGAGTGGTGAAAAAATATGTATTTTCTCACATAAATCTGTGGAAGTTTTTAATATTCCATTTTAAGTTTTAAAGTCATTTTCACTATGGGCAAAAAAAGGGTCTTAAACCTTTGTCCAATCCTTTGCAGCAAGAAAAATTTTCAACTTCCACTATTTGAGCATAAGCTACTTCTGTTGTGCTTAGGATAAAGTGTTAGAGAATGCATGAATTTTATTTAAATTCATGCCACTCTGTATACTTCAAATAGCACAGGAATGTCTGAACAATGCACAGACTGCTGTTACAGATGCATGATGCCATTCTAAATGACTGCCATGAAAACACACTAATTAGTGCAGGAAACAACTGCACGTAGCTAGAGAGATTCTTGATCAAGATTTAACTTGTTTATAACTTGGGACCTGTACATTATTTGTAAGGCAAAGTGGAAAGGTACAGGAAAGTACCAATGATATTTACAGGAGTGCCAAAGAAGGTACGATGCAGGGGCTCCCTGGAAGGGGCCCAGTGCCCTCGATAACTGCTCTTAGATACATATCTTTAAAAAATCCTAGTTTGGGTGTACTTACATCTTTTGAACTCTAAACAGTTTTTAAATCTGGTCCAAAAGGTTTTAATTCAGATTTTAAAATTTGGCATCAAGTTATCCAAGTGCTGAAATAAGTGTGGAACCCATTCACAATATATATCAGATAAAACACTGTGAATCTTTTTTCCATCACTTCTGCACTACACACTATTAAGACACACACTGTCAACAATCTGACTGGCATTCCTGACAGAATGAAAGTCAACTGCAGCACTCTTTGCTGGATTTGAAACAATCATGGGATCACAGCCACTCATCCTGAATTCTCACCATAAAAAAAAAAGAAAGCTTCTGTCAGAAGAAGATGGGCTGGTGAACTTTTAAAGTTTGCAGAATGTTTGCTCAGAAAATTATTGGTGGGAGACAACTAATACCCAAATGGAAGTGGTGCTATAAAAGTAAAAGGATATATTATTTTTTATGTCACAGGAAGTATTCCACTGAGTAGATTTTTCATGACTGAGGATGGAAAATACATTGGCAGCTGCCTATTACAATAACTAGAGGGAAACTGATCTATAATATCAGATTTTAAGAAAAAAATACAAGGACCTTAATGCTATTAATACATCTTGCTATTACATTAAATATTATCTTTCTGTGCAACTTGGTCTTCTAATCTTAACAAAATATACTGTTTTCACTGTCTCAAAATCTCCCTTCACCGATGTTTTGGGTTACTTCCAAACACAACCAATTCTAAACTTTCTGTTGATAACAAAACATTGAGTACTAAATACACTAAAGTATTTCCCTATATTTTTTTCTTTTTATAATGAAGAAATCAGAGATAGATTTTCAGAGAGTTCTGGAAAATCTGCCTCCAAGTTTTGTATATATTTCATCCAACCAAAATTACTGAAACTAATCTTTAGCATTCAGACATTTTATAAACAAATTTATTTCAAAAGCAGCAAATGGCCTCAAAATTTTTCAGCTAGGAAGTTAATGTGCCCTTATCTCACAGAAAGAATTAATTCACAGTACTTTTCCATGGAATATACAACCAAATAACAACAGTCTAAATGAGTATTTATTACACAGTTTATCAGGATTTGTATATTTTATTAATCTAGCTATACTAAGCCTTTCCAGGGATTAGTGAGATGTAAAAAATAGAAAACACAGCAGTTAAGCAAGCTGGAATGCCTGAAATCTTGAGACAGCGCAGCATGTTTCTTCTTTGTATAGGTGAGGATAACAAAAGGTAGTAAAAAACAAGCATTCAGAGGTAGAAAAAAATGTAATCATTATCTTGCCATCTCAGTTAGCCTAGGGGAATCTGTTGTATAGGCAACAGTACAATGCACCAGTTGAAACAGTCTAACAAAATACTACAGGGATATCTCTGCACAGAAAGCCCATGGGTAGGGGAAGGAGAAGTTAGGGTGTAGACTCAGCTCCCAGCTAAATGTATTGGGAGTACTGTCTAAACGGTACAACTCAGGCCCTACTGAATAAAGTGCATTCACAGAGTAAATTAATAAAATTTTGCAGGCACAGTCACTGTTATATCATTATACAATAATTATTTGGAATATTTCCATCTATCAATAATGCCATCTGTCCCATCCAATACAAATGGACTACAACCCATCTGGCTTACTTTTTTCTATTGATTACTCTGCTGAATGAGTTAGCAAAACCGCTTATAAAATCATCATATTACATGACACTGTCATTAAAAGATGTGAAGTAAAGAAAAACACAAGATGAGACTTAATTGGAAAACTGTCAGTCCTTCTTCCAGAAAGTTTTAGCAATGCTATAAGCTTCTTTCTTTTTTTTTTTGGTCACTTAAAAAAAGCACCAAGAAGACACAAAGCCAAAAAACCTCCTAAATGCTAACTACTGGATTAGACTGAAATTGTTCTAGCACACAACTGCTATTAGGTATGCTAGAGAAGGTCGTCAATTTATCTCCTCAAGAGTCAGAATGTCCCTAACTATGCCTGGCAATCACAAAGAAACTGTGGAAGGAATGTAACTTAAAAATAGGGTGGAAGAAAGCTGATGATGGCTGGCACTTGTATTTGTTATTTCCAATAAGTCTTCCTATGTCATTTGGGTAATTGTCTTTATGCTATTTTTGCAGCCTCTGTTTTTTATTTTATTTTTTTATTTTAACCATTGCTTCCCTTAACTATATTTTAATTTCTCCAGCAATAAAAGTGCAATTTTATGCACCTACGGAATTAAGTGCCAGCTTCAGCTTCTTCACTCTAGATCTCAATTTTTACAGTACTTTTTAAGTTTTCACAAAGGAAATCTCTCTTGTGTACATTCAAAATGTCAATCCAAAGATCTTTACCTCAGTGATTTAGGTGGTGTTCTTTTGAGTGAACCCTTGGTGGGGCTGCTTTCTTATCCTTCCCTCCCCACTATTTTTTCTTTCTACTACTACCTTAGATCCCTGCATCAGATTTGTTTCCTCTGTCACCCCAAATGGCTTTTCCAATGACACTGAGACCCAAAGAGACACATGAAGGAAGAAGAGAGAGGAACAGGGCCTGGATTCCAGCTCTAAGGACACAACCCTTGATGCCTGTGGGTAACTGGAGCTGAGGGAGGCTCAGGGGGTTATACTGTAGGGTTGAAGCTGCAGGAATGATGCTGGGAGCACAGATACTGAGCTGCCGTAAGGAGTGAGGGAAATCAGGATGACAGGAGTAGAAAGGAGTTGTGTAAGAAGGAAGGAATCATGCTTGAATAAGGAAAGGACCAGTGGCTGGGTGACTGAACTTAGAAGTCTCTAGGGGGTCCAACCTGCTTACTGTTACTGTTTGCTCCCTCTCTTACAGTCCTCTCCCATCCTCACTAGAACACTTCTCTGTTAATAACATATGAAATATTTCCTCTAGAAAAAAATAGATTATTCCAAAAGATACTTTTTATAATTTATCTAAATTTAAAAATATCTTTCAGTTTATTTAAATATAATTGATCTTTCTCTTTGTAACTCTAGAAGCTCCTAAAAGACAATTGTCACTAGTAATATTACAAGAAGTCTTCTAAAGTCCAGCTAAAAGTGTCAGACCCTGTGGCCTTATCTCAAATGAAGCTTTGAGCAACTGCATGTCCACATGCAGCTCTTAGAAGTAAATCTTTTGTGCTATATAAACACATCCAGAAAACAATTCTCATATTTCTCTTTATATTATGCGCTGTTAGGTCTAATTTATTGGTGTCCTTAACAATTTATATAATATTTTTTGTGCTTTACTTACTACTGCCATCAAACATGTAGAAGGATTCAAAAGAAGTTGCCGAACAGTATTATTTATGTAGAAGATAATTACCAGGTATCGCCACATGGCAGAACGTTAAATTTCTCATGCTCTAGAGAAAAAACACGTTTGGCAGTTCTGATGCATATGATTTAGTCACCATTTTAAATACAATTATCTTAATATGCCATCGCTTTGCTGCTAAATATAGAACATTCAACAAACAGAACTACAATCTAAATCCCATCTTTAAAACAAAATTAATTCTATGTTTTATGATGTATAGCTTACCAAAAATGAGTTTTGAGCTGAACTGTTTTATTTTCACAAACTCCTTTTTTCATGGATGAGAGAAGGAGAACAGTTTCAACTGACAAACCATTTGTTATTATTGAGTAATATGTAGGTTCCTACTGGTTCAGGTCTTTGGCCACTGCTTAAAATTAAGAATAATAAAATACTTTTGGTTTGGCTGAGTCAGTTCCCTTGGTGAAAACTGACCATTATGTCACGTCATGGTATTTAAGAGAACTGTCTGTAGCAGCACTGGAATATCAAAACCTGAACAAAACCACACAGGTAAGGAATCTGCCTTCAGAGTAAGGCTACCAAATTCTGTCTTCCACAGAGAAAGGCAGTATCTTACAGGATCTGGTAGGCTGCTCCAAAATAAAAACTGCATTATTTGTTTTCACTATTACTATCCAATAACTGAGACAGAAGTACAACTGAAGAACAGTTTATAATTTTTCAATATATAATCTCTGTTGTCATTAGCAATTTGTCATTAACAGGACAACTGTATTTTCAGGACAGGGTAATTTCCCCCTTCCCTTGTAACAAAACTATTTGGTAAGTATTTTTCTGTGCTTTGCTTTGTACATAAACCCCTACTAATCAAAAATATGCATGTCCAGATGTGGTCTTAGAAGTCCAGCTGAATATAAAGCAATAATGAGCAGTAAATTGCTAAACTCAGTTATCATAACAATACTGTTTGCAAGCAAGTGGGCAAAAAATCCTCAACAGAACAACTGACAAAAAGTTGAACTAAAATGCCCATTTCTCATTATGCAAAAAATATACGGACACAAGTAATTCAGATGAGGTATTGTTCACAATTTTGTTGGAGAAATTGACTGTTCTTTAGGAGTTCTTTAACATAATACTTTGAGGAATTAAAACAAAGTTAGTGGTGAACATAACTTTCTATTAAGCAGTTTTCTTTCTCAATTGTCCACAAGCACTTATGAGCCAGAACATAACAGCTCAATCAAACCTTTACTGGAACCCCTCTGAAATGTACTGCGAAATTCTGATATTACTGCAAGACTTAGAAAGGAAAAAAAGACAGCCCAGAAAGAAGAAAATGGATAGGGCAGCTACCTTTCTGCATTCTCCTAATTTCCTCTGCCACACGGAGCGAGCAATAGGAATGCTGTTGCTGTCAGTTACATAGCAGCTGGCTGAGATGACGTGGTGGAGTGTAGCCTCCTGGCTCATGGCTCCCAGAACTCGCCCAACGTGCCGCAGGGACAGGCTGGCCTCGGCGCGGATGCCACCCCTCACCAGCTGCATCGTGCAGGGCACCAGAGCAATCTGTCCAGCACAGTAGAGAACATCACCAACCTAGGAGAGAATCAGATCCAGTACATAAGACTCTGGGAGTTTACAGAAGACAAGGAAAGCACCTTTCTGTCTTCCAGCTGGTATCTTTCAATAGTACTGTTCTTTGCCATAACTTGTTACAAATAGAGCAAATACTCTAGGCTAAAGATAATGCATGGATTAGCTGGTATCAGCTCAGAACAATAATCTGATGTGGACTGTTACAGCTGCTGGATCACACTGATGCCATGGTTAAATATGCTCTTGTTTTCTTTTCTTTTGAGAGATGATGCACATTATCTTCAATACTATTTTTTAATCTTCTATGTCTTAAGCTTTGTTTTATACAAAACCATAAAAGAATTTATCAGTAGACACCTGTAACATCTTTAGTAAACTAATTTAAAAACACTGTAAAATTATATTAGTAGAACACCTAAATGACTGTGTATGAACAAAAAGTGATGTTATTCCACCAGAAGGTAAAAGCAAATTGTAGATTGAAAATAAAATGCTGAAGAGTGCTACTTGAACAAAGAGATGCTCCTTGAACAAAGAGATGGGTCACCTTTTGAAAATAGACTTTAATGGGTGGCCAGACTTACTACTGCATTGCAGTTACTTTGGGCTTATTTTCCAAAATCTTCCCAGCAACACTCTGAAGACCTACTTTTTTTAACAGCAGCCAAGAAAGGAAACATTTATTCTTATTATTCAGACATCTCAAAGATTTTTTTAATAAAATCTTAATGTAAATATCAAAACTTTTCATCGTCTTATGCTGCACTTCTCTAGAACATCTGTGCATATCCTAATCAGTGAAACAGTAAATTTTATTCTCTATCAAAAGAAAACTAAGTATAGAAGTGGGAAGTAAGGTGGGTGTAAGCAGCTTTGAAGTCCGCACAGGAAGAATTTTGCTAGGAGTAACGACAGAGAAAGGAATCTTTCGGAAGAATTTTGCAGAACTTACTGTATAAACTGTAAAAATTCCTCAGAATTAAGAATAATTAAAAAAGAAATCTGTGTCCTAGAAGACATGGCAATCAAACCATGTGACAGACCCATATGCAACTCCAAATCTGTCCTCATAGCTGTCTGTGTCTCACAAAAGACTCACACATGTAACTATTGGAAGAGTATCTTATACAATTTGGCATACAAGTTCTATGATTAGCAGCTGAAGAGGGGGAGGAGGCAGAGAGGAAACAATATATCAACTGACACACATCAACTATTTAAATGGTTTAAAATACCTGAAATATTGTTTGATAATGCTATATATAATCCTGAATTTGAAAAAAAATATATGAAAGCAATATTTTGGTTTACAGGAACAAATGGTCTTTCTTTTCTTTTTTTTTTTTTTACAGTACTATTTTAAAATATGTGCCACTGAACAAGGGAGTCCAGCCAGCTACCAAGTGGCATACTGACAAGATGAGAAACAAATTCAGAAAGATATGATTCAGAGGGGCACAGGTTTGTTTTTAAAGTAAACCATTCATTTTCACCTCTGCAAAGTGAAATCCATGCATTAGTCAAAAACTCCAATGCAGGTAGTTTATATTCCTACAGGAAAAAAAAATCACACTGATGGTATTTCTTCCTTTTTATCCCCTGTTGAGCTGCTGGTTTTCCATGCATCACCCATGTTAATTATTAGGTAGACAGAAGAGCTGTTCAACCAGTTCACTTCCCCTATTCTTGAACAGATTGTTTGAGACATAATATGAATACTAATTAACGATAAAATATCTGTCAGTGTTTTGAAATACAGACCAAGATAGCACTTTCTTAAAGTATCCTGGACAGTTCTGATACAATTAGCCCCACTGGTCATAAGCAAGGTCATAAAAAAATCTCGGAAGGATTTGAGCAAAATTGGCACCACTTTTGGCTAAGATTCAGTGGGAATTTTGCAGTTTTTTAAAAACCAATTGAAAAATCCCTCTGTTCCTAACATACTTGTTTGTATCTTAAGATGCAATTAATAGAAAAACAATGTTTCCAACAAGCCACCATGTTATGGAAGGGTGGATGCAAGGGGAAAAGAGGGGAAAAGGATAAAAAAATGGTCACAGATTTGCAGCAATTGCATTGCAGGGGGACATAATTTAGAATAAGGGAAGGAGGAGGGGTATCTCTCTTCTCTTTCCCAGTGACTCAGTCATGAAAAGCAAGCATAAATAATCAGCAAGGACAAAGCAGCAAACCAGTACAAACACTGTTTTAGCAGATTTCAAGACGTTGTCTCTGGAATGTTTGAAGCATTATACAGAAAATTGTTAGCAGAGTAAAAGGCATTTAAAACAGGGAAGTCATCATACTATCTTGTTCACAGTACTGAAATCTTACAAGAGGAGCTGTCACAATGTATGGTGTCAGTACTTGTGTTGTGAAAGTGTTCTGCAAAACCCTGCTAGAACCTTGCAACAGTTTATCTTTTTGGAGCACTTACGAGGATAACAGAAGATCTTTCAGGGTGTAGATTCACAGGGTATCCAGCCTGGCCGACTTGCATTATACAGGAAACTCAGCATAGAAACAAAACTACAATATAAAGGATCTATGTTGATCCTTAGAGGATCCATATGTGTACAGTGGATGTCTCACTAGGATTTTGATTTTCACTGTAGACCATACACATTATTTCCAGTGCTAAAATTTAAATAAAGGCTTGAACCAAAGACAACCCTGAAAACTCAAGCTTCATACCGCTGAGATGCTCACTTGTACAAGTTTATTTCCAATATTGTTTCACAGCATTAAGCAGGTTATAAATGGAGCCTCATGTGATTCCACATTTCTTCCCTTTTTATTTTCATTTGTATCATTGCAATTTAAATGAAAGGTAAGTCCTTACAAGTTAACATAATAGTCTAGCAGCTCTTTTGCTCAGTCAGCACAACTGTAAATAATCAGGGGAGTTCAGAGGACAATCAGAACCTCAGAGGATACAATGCATGCTCTCACAGATAGAAAGCTAAGAGGTTATTTGAGAATTACTACTTTTCACAGTGAAGCTGTCTTGCAGGGATAAGTATAATTTATACTTAGGACGTGGCTTATACCAATAGAAAGCTGTATAGTAGGTTTTTTATCTAAGGTGCTTTCACTTATTAGGAAACAGAAGGAAAGCATCTATGGTATCATGGAAAGGAACAGTCAGAAGAACTCACTCAGTGCCACTTGGAACTGTTCTATACCATGAAATAGTTTTTACCAGTATTCTAAGTTACCAAAAGTACACAACATATCTCCCCCATATATATGTATCAGGAAAAGAAACAATGAGAAAACCAGACTTAATTGCATGAGGTCTAACTTAAGCTGCTAATTAGAAAGGAAAAGCTGCAACTATTATTGTCTAGAAAGAAACAAAAGAAGGAAGTGATAGGATACCTATAGATATGCACTGAGTTTTTATTAAAGGCCAAGAGCAACCATGGAAAGTTGATGAAACTGTTCCTGCTGATATTATTAAAACTTGCGATTAACTGACAATATAAAACTTGCTGGAAACTTCTAACAGAGGGATCTCAAATATTCACCCACAGACACTTAGGCAAATGCTAATAGTTGCACCACAAATGCATGTTTCTTGGAAGGCAGGAGTCAATATGCAATCAGGCAAATCTTTGTTATGAATGCAGTTTGGTGTCTGAGTGACTGCTGCCCTTTAACAGGTCAGGCTGCACAAAAGGTTCAGTGACCCCCTGACCCAACAGTGACACGACCCACTATTAGGCTGAGTCAATGTAAATAAGCAGAACTGACAACACACTAATAGGCTGCCTCTGGTCAGCCACGGCTACCTCTGACCTTAATGAAGACCTAAATCAATTAATACTCCAGGCAATAAAGACCTCTGGCTGATTAAGTTAGATAGAAATAATCTTTTCTAACGGGATTAAACCTGCAAGGTGGTGAACTTTTTATTCAATATATGATAATCCTTTCTTCCTAGGGCCCCTCTTGTTTTAGATAATGATGGCAAAATTGCTTTTTGTAATGTGACATCCTTTATTCAACTGACCAGTATGAATAAACTTTTTAAAGGCAGCATTTAGACAACAGCAATTGAAAAGCTTGAAGTTCATGCTATGAAAACAAATTGTATCTGACTAACACGATTCTAATATACCCAACCTTCAATATAATTCATGTTTTCCCTGAACTGTAAAAATTTATAGTCTGAAAATTCCAGGAATGAGTTCACAACACATAGTTGAGTTTGATGCAGGCTTTCTTCTGAGAAAAAAATGTGCATTAGTAACTTTATCAGTAGCTAAAGTATGAAGGATATATTCCTAACTACTACTACTACTACTACTACTACTACTATTACTACTACTACTATTTATTATTACCTTTGACTAAAAATTTTTAAATTGCTAAGACTCCACATATAGCTTAGTCAAATTAGTTTGCACGTTATACTCAAAACTTCAGAACTTCCCTTTGGATAATTTTTTTTTCCTAGTTAGGTCAAAAAAAACCATTAACAATTAATCAATTAATCAGTAGCATACTATGGCTATTTTATTGAACTAGGTGTAACATTCCCACAGTTTTAAAGGTTTTATAATTCAGTTATCAGATGCTGTGAGTCCATTTTGTTAGTTTTCATTTTGGGATGGATGTTTCAATATGTATCTGATCACCTGATCTACAAGTCTACAAAGCCATCATGATTTTGTATTGCTCTTCACTATTAAAATGTAATTATCAATGTGTGTTTTAAATTTTTCTCTTTGAATTTATATATTTGGGTGTTGGAAATTCAGAGAACATTTTTTTAACAAGAAGTGACTGCAATTTCATGAATGCTAACCTAGGGTGTATTTTTTTTTAATGACATTGAGGAAAATTAAAATACATCATCCCACAAAGCCATATTTGACATTGAACACAGTGTCATAACGTTATCAACACACCTAAAACTTTTGTGTATGTCCTAATTTAAATTATACCAAGGAGAAGCATCATGTCACAGTATACAAACACCAAGCAGTACAAAATCTGGCAGTCCTTTAAACTCAACAGTGCATCTGAAGAAGCCACAATACTGCTATGAATACTAAACCAACATAATGAATATCTCCTAATCATACTCTATACTTCCCAATTATAAACACCTCTGAAATCCTCTACAAGTCAAATACCTCAAAATGAGCCTTTTGACAGTGCTGGGTTTACAGTAGGCAATCTCATCTAATACATTCCTGAAGGTCTGTAGTACCTTGAAGATTAAAAAAATGCTAAGGGTAGAGACTTGAGAGAGATGATCAGGTCAAAAACTTAAAGTAAGATCAAAGTATTAGCTTGAAACTAATATTTTAAAAACTGTTCTGTCAAAGAAAATTGTAGTAGTTGCATACATATTTTTGGAAGTGTGTTGGTTATTTTTAAATATTGATCAATGTCAAATCAATTTTATTTTGCTCTACAACTGACAGAAATAAAACCCCCACACTTCTGATTTACAGAAGACAAAGATTCAAAACCTGAAATTTTCACAAAGAAAACCCACCTCACAAACTGTCATTCATATTCCAAGGTAGTATTAGACATAAATCAAAAATAAATGCAGCTTTAAAGTCAGAACCTGTAGTTATAAACATCTAGAAAGATTCCAGTAAAGTGGGTGAGAAAGGCTTCCCATCTAATACATCCATGTGGCATGACAGACAGCTAGTCTGAAATCATCTTCACAATTCTTGTTTTAGTTGACTTAGAATCTCCAACAGAGAGAGGGATAAGAAATGAACAAAATGGAGGTAAAAATATTCTTTACTTAATTTGCATATTTTGGCCCGTGTGCTGTGCTAGTGCCCAGGGTACATATTGTTCCTTCCTGGAAAATTACAGTAGACAGCTTAAAGACTTAATTGCCATAGAGGATAAACTGTTCTCCACATTCTGCAGGGTGCTTTTTCTTAAATATAAAAAGAGCAGTCTCCCTATTTTGAAATGAGCAAGCTAACAAGAGTATTAATCTTTGATGCATTTCTTCCTTGGGACAGTGGAATTTTAGTCTTCATGACTATTAATCTGCCACCTTTTACAAAGCCTACCATTCCTCTCAAGCTTTTGAAAAAAATCACAAGTTCTCACACAAGCACATTAGCAAATCTGCCAACTGTGAAAAATTGCAGAACACTTAGCTTTATGAACATACCTTATCTAAAAGATGGAGTAAAACCTCCAAACTGATTAACACTTCCTCATTTATTATTCATGTCACTTCAAATAAAGATGCCAAACACAACAAATTTTTAAACATGTACTCAGATGAGTCTACTCCTAAAAATTGAGGTTGGGATTGGGAACGAGCCACTTAAATTGGTATTTACTAGAGAAACTAAAGGCCTTGTCAGGGTCCAGACAAACAAGGTAAAAAAGGCTAGTATCCAACAGTGTAAAGTGAGAGAAACGACTCAATGTGGACATGAACTCTCGAGCAATGGGCACCACATTTTTAGAAAATGCATATTATGTCTGCTGCAGGTGATTGTGTTTTTTAGTGAATTATATATGCAGAGATAAGGGAGAACAATGTTTATAATTCATTTGGATTCTTAAAATATCTGATAAGGCATATCTGGAAATAATTTTTTAACTCTCCCAAATATAAATGCTGTTAACTAGCTGATAGTCTGTGAGGAGAGAGTAATGAAAATGCCAATGTAACTGAAGTGGGGTGCCGTAGGGATTGGTATTAGGCTTGATTTTGTTTAACATCTTCATTAAGTCAGTGGAAGAAGGGATTAACAGCATGATGATGAAACCCACAGAGGATACTAACTTGGAATGTGCACCAGTAGAAATAATAAAAATGGACACAGGTTTGAAATAAACGCAGCAAATAAGAAAACAAGACAGCTTAGGAAAAATGAAAACTCATGCCAGAACATATGGCAAAAATATTTTGAAATACAGATATTCAGAACCAGGGAGAAAATTTGACTGAGGAATTGCTGAACAGTTTATATTAAAAAATAACTGCTCTTTACTAGAAGCACATTGAGTATAGGACAAAAGAAGTTGCAGTCTCTGTTCCCATGACACTGGTCTAATCAAAGAATAAAATTTGTTACAACTCCCCAAACTGGTATCATAACCTTTACAAAAAGTATGATATGATTTCCATAGTTCAAAGGGAAGTCTGTAAAATTTCAGATGATATCAAAGCTTCAGATGATTCTTCAGAGCTAACTCTTTTTTCCAAGAGTTTTTAGATTTCTTCATCTACACTGTTTTTCAGTTTATAGCTCAGCATAGCAGCATTCAAATTATGATAAGCATCTTAATCTGCCAGGGTAAATATGTTAAATTAACTCCCCTCTGTTTTTACCCTCCTCTGCTAAGCAGAAAATGTCTACAACTTACATGAGGTTACCTAAGCATTTATTTGGGCTACCCACACAGATCATTTGTGGTTTTACTATTTAATCCTAAATTTATTTTCATAACAAAAGGTTTATAAAATACCACCAGAGAAAGATGTAGCTGGAATATACATAAGACAATCCTCCCTCCTTCATTTCTACATTTTTCTTCTACTCTTCTCTACAGTTTCTCTACAGTTCTAGGGAACTGGGTAGCACATAAGGGAGAGAGGTTATAGGGTAACTGTATCCATACACATAATATCTAAAGGAGGATAAAGACAAAAGATGAAGTTAGCTACCTATGGTGTTTATATTACGGACTTTGTCTCTTCTACTTTTATTCTTAAACATACAATCTACTTAGAAAGGGATCTCATGATTTCTTTCCCACATTAACTGAAGCTTCTACTGACAATTTCCACTTACAGTAAACTAAATCACCAGTTCAACTATCACTGCAGTGATAAAATAAAACAAGGAAGCACAGTAGAAATGTCTAGATTTAAGTTTCTATTAACAATAAGGGTGGTACTGCCTATGGTTGCAGTACTGTTGTGGAATTCAGCATCCAAGGAGAATCAAGACTGCAGTCATAAAATCCTATAAAGAGTGAGTTGGTTTTTTTTCCCTTTCCTACCTGTCTACAGTCCTTATTCATGCCAACTGTCAAATAGCTTAATGTGATTATAAACAGAAGAGGGACAGATAGGCAGAGAAAATACTCTGTACTGAAAAGTGAAAGCTGTTCATCACACGACAGTAATTCACAGTGTATGAAACACATTAACACCGTGACATTCTATTCTTACAGAAAAGATTTTGTTCCCAGCCTTCACTTGGCTTAATATTCTCACTTGAAATATGCTGTGCATGATTGTCACTGGCTACTTTAAGAGGGTTTGTGATAACTGGGAGATGAGAAAGAAGCACTTGCATAAAACCAAGAACCAGATAACTTAAAACAAGTTAACCGTAACTACAGTAAGCTAAAAGTAATAGTTCTTATTCTAGCCATAGAGTGTGGTTTTGTTTTTTTTTTTTGCTTTTGCCCATCCTCTATGTATGCCTACTCTCATATAGATTTTATTTACATGTATGACTGCCTAAGCAATGACCAACACTAAAACAGCCTAATGTATGACAAAGATTATTTAGTGCAGAAGTCCAATTTATAATACATATAACCACCATTTCCCAGTGGATATTAAAGGAGACTTGTTTGTGCAGCTAGATGTACCTATACAATATATACAACAGAACCTACATAGCATACAGTATTTACCACAATCCTCTGCTTATTTATTCATATTTCAGTGATAATACTTCCTTAAACAGCAAATATCTTTCTCTAGGGATACATCTTTCAATGCAAATTTGCAAGTCAAGTTCTTATTATACTTACAGAAACTGCAAGTTTCAACAAAGATCTACATATATACTTAATATTCTTTTATTTGTTGTATGCTTAAATACTGACCAATGAGGCAGTTTACTATGGACCTTTCAGTGGGCAGACACTCAGATTGGCAGCAGTTCAAGGAAAGAACTTACCTATTGATAAAGTGGTAACTTGCATTTAAAAATGAAATTTCTGTAACAAATTTTATTTTAATTCTGATTCATAACTACACTCTAACTGTATTGTAATTATATTCTGTACATGAATACATATTCATCTGGGCATGGAGTCTATCTTGCGTTATATATTTTCTTTTTTTGGGGGGGGGGTAGATTTTAGTTTTTGCGTACATTCAACTTGTTCCTTTTAGTGCTCATTTTCATGGAATTTTCTAAGTGGTTTAAAAGGATAAAAATTGACAACTGGAAATTGCACTATACTGACAACATAGAGAGTACAAAGTTACTAATAAAATACGTATCTCATATTGTCCCATTCAAGCTGCAGCCATATTTGTATCCATCTCATGTCACTAAGCAACGTCATGAACCAGTGCCTGCAAATTTACTGTGTGCTTAGCTATTTTGTTTGCATTATTATAAAAGTAATTATAATTGCAGAGTCAAGCCCTCTGATATAGAAAAATGGGTAGAAAGCCAAGTGTTGAAACCAAAAGAGGCTAAATAAGAGGAAAGGAGGGGCAAACTGCAGCAAAGAATAATCCAGCAATTAGGTTAATCAGCTGCAATATTGCTGAGACCCAGGCTGAAATCCCTTCTTTAGTATTTTCCTTTTGCCTGGTAATGACAGTGCTGTTGTGACAATGGGCACTCCAGGAAGCACATCTCTTAATATCTTCTACTGGAACTGTTCTGATTTGTTTAAATAAATTCACGATCTTGGATAGTATAGGATGAAATGATCCTGCTCTATGATGAAAAGTATTGGTTATGATGTGCAAAATCTTTGTAATGAACATTAAATCAAAACTGGTACATGACTGATTAGGATTTCTATCTTGATAGTCTAACACTATCCAAAAAGGAAATGACAAGCATCCCAAACTGCTATGAGCTGGTCATTGTTGCCATACAGTTTTTTAAATGATAAACATTTAACACTATGAAAGTCACTCAAGATAAGCCTTACACTACAGAACATTCAGGCAGATAATCCTATATGAGCAGCGATTTTGTGAAATATTTAGGCTACTTCAAAAGATGCAAGATGACAAAATAAAAACCATGCTGGGGAGGGAGTTTTGCCATATTTTTTGAAAATAAAATGAAAATGTTTATACATGCCTAATATGAACATGAAATGGGATCAAGAAGTTCTCTTGGATGTATAATGGTTAAAACTTAAGCACAGAAATAATGAATAAGAAACAATATCGATGACATTATTATCAGAAAAGCTTTGAATTTTAATTTGAATTTTACAAATAACCAATACAGTATCTCTTCAAAAACAGAGGCTGTAAGGCTGTATCAAAATCTACAAACAGAAAACAGTTTAAATATCTAATATTGCATTTTGAGCTAAGAGAAATTATAGGTATGTTACTGAAAACATAACCTTGTATGACAATGAAAATATCTAATATTTTGCTTGTTCAGCCCAACATAATGAGCTTCTAATTATCAGCTAAACAATGCACAGTATTTGAAAAGTACGCAAAAATGCCAACATTTTCAGTAATGGAAACTATCTCATATAAACTTTACATTCTATTTATATGACATAAAGACTGAACTTCCCTGACTTGACCATTCACCTAGATTTTTAAGTTGTATTTTAGGATTTTGCAAAAAGACTGGGTTTTGTTGTTAAAAAAAGTTTGGCCTAAGTTCAATCAGCATAAATAATTTGTTACCAAGTCCAGTGAGGCATAGTTAACACACAGCATCTTTCAGTGGGTGATTCCAGAGTTCACATTTGGCAATGTAACTGCTCACAGCATTTGACTCCAAACCTCAGAGCTTCTGACATTCAGATCTCAATGAGTTAACTCATTTAGCTCTCCAACAAAAAACAATTACATGTTTTTGCAGAAAAACTATCACATGCTGATAGTGAATAATTAAATGTTCAAACCAAAGAGAAATGAACTGTTTTGGTGATGTATGTTTTGAACTTCTAATAGCTAGTCTGATTCTTCAGAAAAATAGCTGTGGTACAATCAGGAAGGGGACTAATGGGGAATGGAGAAGGGTATAAAAGAATAATGCCTGTATATGAAGAAAGGTGGAGAAAAAGGGTTATTCCACCTGCTATTTTTATGTCTTGATTTTAATGCTAACTAAATGTCATAGATGTTTATGTAATGTTTTTCACTGTATACCTTGGCCTTGTTAGGTGATGTAATGCTTTGATTTTATGCAAACTTCAGTAAAAGCAGAAATTGCACCTTGCAGGATGAGGCTCTGAATGCAGAACAAGATAATAGTGAAATTCAAATGAAATATGCCATTTAAAACGTCCTTAGAAAACAATAAATCAGTTCAACACCTTCCCAACACAGGAAACTGAGAGTTAACCAGTGTACTCAATTTTAATTTTTTTTAAAGGAGGAATAAATCTGCTATAGGAAGCTGCTTTGATAGACCTTTGAAGGTCTTCAAAACTCTTGCTAATATGTTATTCTCTCAAAAATATTCCCATAATTCTGCTGTCTCCCATAATTCCTTGCCTCGAGATTCATCTGTCAACTTTGATGCATCTTTTAAAGTACCCCTCCAAGCCTAAAAACCATGACTACAGACCACAGAAGAGAACTCTTTGCTTTGAAACTATCTGATCAATCAGAAGATCATTTACCTGCAAGCATTATTTGGTGAAGCTAAAGCGGCACATCAACCAGCAGCATCTGAAGGCTGAGGCAGCAAAACGTCAACAACAAATTGTCATTGGCATTCCATTTATGAACCTTCAAACAGCATCAGATCTTTTCCATGGGAAACCAGATCAGGTCAGACTGGAGCTGAATATTTCTTAACAAGCTAACCATCAAAAGAACTTACGTTTTGAATAAAAAGGCTATCATTTGTTGATTTGAATATCAAAGGGATCCACTGCAAACTCCCAGTCTAGAAAAACCTCCCTAAGCTACACCAGACAGGTGTTTAATAATCTATTATTAAGGCACTATTTTAGGTTACTCAGAATCATAAAAAATAGCTGTAACTGTGAAGCTGCAAATGGGACTGCACAAAGAAATGAATGCTATTAACATACTATTAACAATTCAAAAGAATGAGTTGACATACCAATCAAACTTGTTAATTGACTGTCAATGGCCTGTCCCTGAATATACAACATGACTGCATTATATATTTCAAATGCTGACAGGAAGACAGTTTCATTTGCATTAACTTCATAAACTGATCAACAACCAAACTGCCACATACATTTATAATGGGAAGCTGAATCATTTCAATATTCATGCAGCTCTGTAATTGTAAATTAGGTGCTGGCAAACAATACAATACTGTACATACTCTAAAATATCCTAAATTTCTCTGACCTACTTTCTTTTTTATTTTAAAAGAGCAGTGGAAAAAGTTGTCTCTTACAGGGACGATTATTACTTTAATTTATGGTTGATGCCTTAGGCAAAATTTGTTTGCAACCTAGTTTGCAACCATTGTTTTTAACTCTAGATGTTTAACTGGTCCACAATATATGAGGCACACAAGGTGATGTAAAATTTTTCTTGCTTTGGTTCTGTGAAGTGTAAATATCATTAAAATACAGAGTAAATCTGTAAAAAACCAAAGTGAATGAAAATATGTACTATTTCCTTGCTATGACACAAAGCAGATGACAGCAGTGAAACCACTGAAACTTTCTAATTAGACATTGAAACATGTAATTTGAGGTGGAAAGTACTGTTCTTGCACATCCTTCCCTGTGTCCTAGAATTCACCGCCCTCAGAGGTCCTGTCTATATAAAGTATGTTTCCTAAAAATATCTCATAATTACACCCATTCAGTTTCATTGGGATTGACAGTGATAGTAGCTGAAATGGCTGTGATAGTGCTGCCATTTTAGCCAAATGGTTAGTCAGACACTCTGAGCAAAGTCACAAATCATAGGAGTTGAGAGCAAAAGTGCTTGTGGCGCTACCGTATTTCTGCACATATTTATCCAGGAGAAATGACCAAGGGCTGATAATAGGAGGAAAATGACACAAAGAATTCCCAATAAAAGGCAGAGGCAAATGAAATCCTTTCATTTTTCTGGTTAATATCCAATCCTGCAACACTTAATAGCTTGCACTTCTGCTTACTGAAAAACACAGTTCTATCTAAACTAACAGAGAAGCCTTCAAATGCTGTCATTAATGACTGCATGCATGAATATCAATTTGTATGCCTTAACCATATAATGAAGATATGAAAGAAGAAATTTGTTTTTATTTGTTCTTGAAATGCTATTGGCATATTTGTCACTGTTTATATAGAAATAGTAATATCTCAGTCACTTTGAGAATCGGAGAAATAAAGCTAAACAGAAATGTCATAAATGAGGATTAAGTCTTGTGGGTCTGAAAGTGTTCCAGTGAAAGCTAAGTAGTAATTGATCAAAAATTCCATAACTGTCAGATCAGTCACGTTCCCTCTATAACAGTATGACCTGGAGGTAGTATAAGTTTTAAACATATCAACTGTAAATGCACGTTGTCTTCTTTTCCCCTCTTTTATTACTACTACTTTCACCCTGTCAATCCAACAGTCACTTCCCTGGCTTTAAAGTTATTGCAAGAAAGAGCCAAGCACTACACACCAGCATAACCATACAGATATGATATAAACGTCCAATAAATCTGCAGTCATGGCAATCTTCTCCTGCACTTCCTTTCAGATAAACAATATCAGAGGACAATTTCTCTGCTACCTAGGTGAGCTGCTATATTTTAGATTTTATTATTTGTAAGACTGAAAAGCAAAAAATATTCACATTTATTGTTCTAGCAACTGCAATTGAAGAGTAGAAAGACTAACAAATGGAAATATAAAATCTTTAGAAAAA
This sequence comes from Molothrus aeneus, assembly GCF_037042795.1. Taxonomy (NCBI): domain Eukaryota; kingdom Metazoa; phylum Chordata; class Aves; order Passeriformes; family Icteridae; genus Molothrus; species Molothrus aeneus. The sequence continues at coordinate 33,373,954 of NC_089651.1, read as the reverse complement.
CTGAATATAGGAGCCACTGGGGTGATGGCAGTCCCATATCATCCTAACTGGTAATCATGAAAGATTACTTATACTACAAACTAGATATTAGCTTTGATATTTTCCCTGAAGTATAAGCTGAGTAACTGTCATACTAAATAACATCATATGATGGGTACTGCTAAGTTCTTACACTGACAAAACAAGGATCATTAAAGCTTCAACATTCTTTCAGATAATCAATGTAATATAAGCAGTATGTGATTAAAAGCATTTAAGACATGAAAAGTGTCAAGGTAAAGAACAGCTTATTACTCAAAGGATGTAGCATCTATAAATCCAGCCACATTTGAAGGAGCTGGTCATTTATTACTGCTGCTAATGGTAATACACAACTACAGTGAGTTCAGTAATTCATGCTCCAAGATTTATAAACTTTGATCATAAAATATATACATATACACAGCAAAAATACATGCACATATAAATATTACTGTAACAGAAATGGTGTGATGTATGTTCATGTTTCAAAAAGACACTTGATTAATTCTAAGAAGCTACAGTTTGTCTGCAGTGCTTCAAAATTTGCATTTAAAATAGTGACATTCTAATTTACTAAAATAAACATTTTCAGTGAAATCTTCACCATATTAGCTGAAATCTCTGAGACCCTAAATAGCCTGCAGCCAGCATAGCTTTTGTAGGTGGGATAAAAACTCCTGTTCTCGGAAAGAATAAAGCTTTCTATTAGGCAGATGAAGTCTCATCTATGTGAAATGGTGCTTTCTTGAAGATCAGCATGAGGCTAGAAAACTGATTTGGACACAAAACTTGATTATTACAAAACTCATGATCATCATCTTTTAATTAGATGGCAGGCTCCTCAAATTTAGCTGTCTGTGGAAAGCAGAGAAAACATTATGGATATTTTATAGGACAAAAAGGCTTAAGTCAAACGAATACTGAGCTGCACTAGACCATTTGTTTTGTATGAGGATAGCAAGTATAAGAAAGGTGTAACCAGAGTTTTTGCTGAATGCATTACTGTCAGTTGCTGTGTGATTAATGGCAAGATCAGAACCTTTATTATACTGTACTGCAGAAGTAGAGGGATTCAACCAAATAACCTTATTCCAAGTTTGTGACAAAACAACAAGCAGCTTAACATAAACCTGTCTGCATTTGCCATTTTTTACAGAAAATTTAAAATGAACAAGTAAAAAATGATTGTAACAAATTTATCGTAACAAATAAAGAACTAGAAAATTTTAGTGGATTTGATGCCTAACAAAGATATTCTAGCTTACATTACAGTCCTCTTCCCCCCTCCACAGAAGAAACACTAAATCACTATTTCAGCTCTTAAAAATAGTGTAAATAAAAATTTATATTGAATGGTTCCCCCAGTTTGATTTAAAAGAAGAAAATATTAAAGGCATAAGGTCTTCCAGGTTCCTGAGCAGTTGTGCAATATCAGTCCTCATTTTGGGTGTGAAACTACAACAATATTAGCACATTGGCTTATACTTTCTTCTCACATACAGATGCCAAGGAGAGTGCAGGAGGAATAAAGAAGCAATTTCATAAAGCTAGAATATGTCTTATATTAAAAACATAGCTTTAATACTAGTTAATTACTGAGAAAGTAGGAGTAGCATAAGCAGGAAACTAAATTATCAATGATTTCAACTTCAATTTTAGTATTATCCCATAGGGAGAGAAGTAAACACTCACATATACATAATATTAACATATTTGAGATTAAAACTTTAGCACTGATCAGAAAACACCAAAAATTCAGGATACATATGGAAACTTCAGGTAGATTGGATAAGTGAAATATGAATGCATTTGCATTGTAAGTACACATTTATATTTAGGAAGAGTTACCCAAACTTATTAGTAGGACATTTAAAGTTAGGACAAGCACAGTAAAACGATCAAATTAAAAAACTTCTGCAAAGTTTTCTTCCTTAACTTTAATGTTAGAAAACCTTTTATTTTTCTCCAAAAAAATCCTGATACCTTCATGATATTGCTTTCCAATTGCTACACCTAATCTTCCTAATATATAAGGGATATTTCCTGAAACGAGTTACAAAAAGGCGAATTTGAGGTTTCTACCTGCAGCTACCTCTGATTCATATTACCTATATACCTGTAAAACTTTTCTTCTGAAGGCTCTGCAACTCACTGTATAGGTAAGTGATTTTAAAATTTTTTTCTGAAACTTACTCAGCAATTATGGGAAATAAGTAAACAACATATTTCAGTGCAGGGTTTATCAGGCATTTTATAGGATAAAGTTGGGACAAAGAATGTTTTGTAACCACTGAAAACTCGCCATCATCCTATCTTCATCTAATTTCACATTTAATTTATTGAATTCAAATTTATTGCTACCTTTTCAGAATTTGAGAAAAAAATAACCTTGCAGACATGTCACTGTTACAAAGAAAGCTGGAACTTTGCACAATCTGAGCCACAGGCAGAGCTGACTTATTCTTAAGGCAATTCCTCAAATACAGAACAAGATCTGACAGATTCTTTCACATGAGGGAAAGGCCTGGGAAGAAAATGTTTGGCAAATGTTTAGTAAGCTACTCATTTAAGGAATACTCAAATCCTTTCCTCCCACTAGTAGAAGTCTGCTGTGACTGTCTCTAGAGGACTAAGTCCCAAATAAACATATCCTATACATCTCCTTTTTTAACTTTATGTGCCCTTTGTCCAAGGGCTGAGATCAATCTAAAAACTCCAGAATTTATATATATTTGATAACATTTGTCGAAGTCCAATTTAGCATGACTTATAAAATTTTAACAAAGTTAAACCAGCAGGAAATAGAATCAAGAGTATCTCAACTGAGTGTGTATCAAGGAACAGTTGCAACAATTGCAAGCCATATGACCCCAACATGACAAAGAGAAAATCAAAGATTACTCAGTAATACAGTTGTCCTTAGTGCTAATATATTATTTACTGCCCTCATCCCAGCCTTCTCAGGAATCCCATCCTGTTCAATTATGATTATGACAATCTCCTTTCTGCAGAGGCAGGGAACTGGCATGTACGCAGACAAGTAAACAGAAGCCTCTTCTGCTCATTGATTAGTGTCAACATTGCCGATCTTGCTTATTGGGCATTTGGCCTTGATAGGAGTAGTTGTCAGGTCAAGCCCCAACAGAGAAAAATCTCAACAATTTAGGGCTTTTAATGTCCAATTTTTACAGGAAGAATGTCATTGCAATTTCTTTCTTATATATTTTTTTCTTTATATATTTCTTCATATAGATATTCATGACTTTTACTGCCATGAAATTAGACTGTTGTATAAGTCTGGCATGTTAGAGATCCCAAAGTGATATTGATCATCTGCATCAGTTCTGTTTGAGCTTGGATTGCTAAGACATTGAAGATGGACTCTTTCTCCTCTACAGGCTAAGAGGGTTTCTTTCTATCACAGAGGCACTGGGTTTGCCTGTCCTAAATGGAAAAATGTGAATGAACCTAAAGATAACTACCTGCAGGTGCAAAAAATGCATATATTAGACCTCAACAGAACTAGTCTGCTTTCTTGCACAAACTAAGTATGCCACGGAATTTACAGTGTCTCACAAACAACTCTAAAACTTGATGCAACTGTGGTCCTAAAAGGTTAATTGTGGTTTTAATCCATCTCCATAATTGCAAATTAGCCATTTTTCTAGAGTTCTGAGACTCCATACAAAGAAAAAATAACAATGAGGGAAATATAGTGACATAGAAATTTGCAGAAAAAGAACCAGTACAATTAAACAATTTGCCCAGGTCTGGAAAGGAAGTCTTGTATTTAAAACAGATAATCAGATGATTTCAGTGAGCATCTCAAGATTTTTTAACCTTTCATGTCCCACCTTACCCAGTTAGATCTTTTAGCCCAGACTGTCTGAATTAGCAGTAAAACAATGTATAGATGTCTAAGATTAGTCTAGTAACAGTAAAATCATGTGTTTTGGAACATGGCAGGTGACAATCCTAATCAGATTACTTTCTTCTTTTGTCCTCAAAAAGATATTTAGTTGTAATTTATTCAAGTAAATTAAAAACATTTTAATTCATAGCAAGGATTTCATAGTCAGGAAGTTTTTCCTGAAGGTTATGTGACTAATAGCTCTGGAGACTTAAAAAGAATGCTTATTTACAAACGTATACAGCATCACCCAGAGCTCCTGAAGTCACTCTGTCAGTAAAGCTTAAAGTTATTCTAGGGGGACACCAGAGTTTAGTCTCCAGGACAGCTGAGTCATTTGCTTCACAGCTGACAGAGTACTGCAGTGTAGTCTGAAATCTCACAGTTAAGTCAGAATTGTTATGCATAATAAAAGCAGTAACCCAGTTTGAAAAAAGGGCATAACATAGTAGTTTTAAACTTTTATATAGAATCACAGTAGAAGTAAACAAAGGTCCTATAATGATGAAACCCCAAGCCTTGCAATATCCATGGATCTGACAGCATGATCTCTGTGAGATACTATCTCACTGCTCATACAACCTAAACCACTATGACGTGCTAAAATGCAAGCCCACAAGTAACATCAGTTTGTATTAGTCTGATCCTCCTGATACCTGAGGTTTAGAATCCATCACCTAAAGAATACATAAAATAACCTATGAAATATTGTTGTCCAGTGTGTATCTCATGTGTGTCTTTAGCAGAAATTAGATCTCTAAATGAAAGACTATCACACCTGAAGTTCCTGCCTGAAGTCCTAAAACTGCATAAGTTTCATTGTAAGTTCCCCTTAGTACTCAGGCCTTACTCATATGCACATGCTTCAGACCTGCCCACGCATGCTAAACATCTCTGGACACTCCCTATATCTAAGTGGCGACCTGATCTACAAACTATGAGTTCTCTGTGTCTTCTGCCACAATAATTTCACAATACATTAATGTCTTTGTTCAACTGACTTAAAAAAACTTACTACAAGACAGCAAACTGGAGAAATCTGACCTAAAGTGTATTTTCTGAACTCAGTTCCATGGTTCAATTCTACGGAGGAACGCAGTCTTTGGTATTGTTGCTTTTTCAAATGGAACAAAAAACTGAAATAAACACAGACAATTAAATGAAAATTACAACTGTGGCATCACCTAGTACAGTGCCACGGGGAAGTTTCCCTTACATCTATATGTATAGCAGAAATTTAATTTCTAATTTTAAGTGAGTGCTATGAGGAATCTCTGTCAAACTAATAAAATATTTTCAGTTGCAAACACAGACTTCTTGAAATTAAACATAGCAATCAATTGGCCTCTGTATGAGTTAAAATTATAGTTTTAATTATAAGTAAATCTCAAAAGTGTATGCCTCAGTCCTCATTACAAAACAATGAATATCTTTATAACAGTTCAAATAATTCAAAAGCACCCCAAATCTTTCAGGATACTACTGCAATTATGCTAAACTTTGAATTTTTTTTATAACTAATTATTATAACTATATAGGTACTCGATCTGAAAGCCTGAGTTAAAGATGGAATGTAAATTTCTGGTTTTGCCTAACCATGAGCTTTTCAAAGTGAAGCTTAAAAACAGTATCTTTATGGATCTTCCATCTACTGCTTATTTTGTGAATATATTTTGAAGGCAGTATCTTTAACACCACTACAGCTGAAATGAATATCTATCTTTATTTAGCACTTAAATAGCTATATTTTTATCACTTTTTTTGAGGGCCACAGTTGCAACAAGACATATGGATAATCAAAATCTTAAATCAGGTAGCATACATGTAGCTATCAGAAAACCTGCAACATTAATACAGAATATTTTACATCTTCCTGTGAGAGAAATGTGAGACAAATATGAAAAGATAAACCTGAAAAAAGAAATGTAAATTGACATTTCTTGGTTTTGAGCTATTATTAAACCACTAAAAGCTAAATGCATTTATTTCTGAGAAAACAATCTCTTGCCAAAAACAATTCAGTGGAATCCTAGGTACTAAATTGTTGAGGAAAGAGAGTTCATTTCCTATGAAATTCCTCTGAATCTTTAGAAGGCTTTAGACAAACCCTTGCAGTGATTCACAGGCTGATATAAATTTCAGAAGAATATGCAAGTCATATGAATGGGATGGGAGCAGAAAAAAAAAAATCAACTTACATAAACAGACTTATCATTTTTTAACTTTGGGGTTTTTTTTTCACTTTCTTCTGTCCATAAATTTTATTCTGTATTTACACATCTCCAGACATCTGTCAGCTCATCCAGAGTAGAAACTTCACACGCACTTGTGACTATTCACATCTCAGACATGCCCACAACACAAGGATGTATCAAGCCTACGATGCACACACAGAGAAGACTTTTACTGTAAGACTTCCCTAGAACGTAAGAACTCCGACCATGATGGGAGTCCCTCAGGTTTGTTTGAAGTTCTTCTGAATTCTTTTAACAGGGTTGTCTTCAACTTGACCTTCAAGCATATTTATGTGCTTAAAGGACACCAATTAATTGAAAAAGCTGTTCAGAAAATAACAATTAAGTAAATAAATAAAAATACTGAAACAAATATCAGTTAATTGGCTGCTGTTGTAATTACTGCTGTAAACTTTCAGTTTAAATGGAATTACCATATCATCCCTGGTAAAGCTAGAACATGAGTAGGAAACCAATAAACCCCAGCATTAAATCTCTAGGTTTTGCACTGAATTTTTATCTCTCCAACTCCTTTTAAAGGCTGCATTCAATTTTTGTATTCCAGCATTCTCTATATGAAACTGTTGCATATGAAACAACAGTGTTTTTCAGGGTGACACTTCATTAATATTTTTAGCACTTCATAGCAAACAAGAATTGCAGTCAGTAAAAAGATACTTATACCCTGGGTAAATTTCTTTCCCAACCACTGCCAGCATATCACTACCAGCTGTTTAAGACTGAACTGGCGTATAATGGACCAAAGTTTCACTCTTAAGTTTACTTACATAAGTGTAGCTTAGAGCAGAATTTTATTATCAAATCACATTCAATATGCAGAAAAAGCAGATGTAACACTGATGAACAAAATGAAAAATAGAGGCCACAATAACTGCTATTAGTTATTCAACTTCCACATGAAATCCCATTTTTTAGAAAATATCAGTATCTGTATTATATATGCATACTTCTAAAGTTTTGAGTCTCTCTTACACACAACCAGAGTTTCAAAGTTGCTTAGCAGCTAGCAGCTCCCATGGAGAAATGGAGAGCTCAGAAAAATAGAAAATGTTAAGAACTGCAATCTTAATATGAAAATGCAGTTAGTTAATTACCAGTATGATGAAAATAACGGATTTTTGTTTTAAATTACTGTCACGCTGAGCCCTTCTGAATGCTAGTTAAATGATGAAGGTATTTAATTCTTTTTGCAGAGAAACCTTTTCTATAATCAAAAGGAAGGGAAAAAGAATTCATGCAGGAACAAAAATTGTGTATAGGGCTAGGAAACAAATATGAATGGCCACCTTTCCTGCTTAGCATAGAAAACAACAGAATTGTGATCAGACATATCGCATAGAGCTAAACTAAAGAAGAATGGCAAAAGTGGTGGTGAGGTGTCAAGGCAAGCAAGCAGCGTTTCGGATCCTCCTCCATGATTTACATGTACTGAGTCCTTGTATGCACGTTTTTTAAATTACAGTAATTAACTTTTTGATACTCTGAACAGGAGGTAAGGCTGGGGAAGCACACAGACAAAGAGGGATTCAGCTGAGAGTGTAATAAACTGAACTAATCACTTGGAACCTGCTCATCTTTAATCCGCTTTGGTCTTCCCTCTTGGGACGAGAAAACACAACCAGTCATACTGGGAGTCTCACTCATCCACAGCTCTCCCTGCTTCCTCATCTTACTCTTTTTTCAATTTACATTTTTCCATGCCCTGCATCAAGTACTTCCCAGAATAACACTTCAGATCCAGTAAATGAGATGTCTGCAAGTATGGTTGACATCTTCATTTCCTGCAGGATTGCTGAGAAAACTCACACTTAAATAACTATTTTATGGTGTATCCATGTTATAAGAATAAATCAAAAGCTATTTATTTTCTGGAAATTTCTTCCAAATTTTTAGGCTTAAGAAAAAGATTCTAGTTCAGAAGAAAAAAAAAAAGTAACAGCTTTTAAAAATTATGCCAAATTAAACCTTGGCGATACTTGCTACTTTTCTCCAAACTCTCGAGAGCTAAATTAAAAATACATCTAAGTCAGTTCAATGAATTAACTTTTTTTTGCACAAATTACTTACTCTTTACTCAAACAAGCATAAATGTTGAAAATGTGCTCCTTGCTACAACCCAGAGCTCCACTGTTCCACTTCATTTTGCTATTTTGTTTGAGGACACAGGAAGATCTGCGGGAAAGGGACATTTTTCATTGCTCAGGAGTCTGAGCAAAGTCCTTACTTTTCCCTTCAGAAATTGCAATAGTAGTAATGTCTAGTAATAGTAATGGCAATGTAATAGAGAGATGGTATCTTGAGCTGCATTCAGAGGAACAGTGCCAGCAGGTTGAGGGAGTTGATCCTTCCCCTCTGCTCAGTACTGTTGCCACACCTGGAGTGCGGTCTTTGGTTCTGGGTTCCCCAGTACAAGAGACAGTATTCAAAAAAGGGCCACACAAATGATTAAAAGACTGAAGCATCTCACCTATTAGGAAAGGCTGAGAGAACTAGGACTATTTTGGTTTTAGAGAAAAGCAGGCTCAGGAAGTGCACCTCATTAGTATATATAAATAATTGAAAGGAGACTGCAGAGAAGATGGAGCCAGGCATCAGCAGTGGTGCCCAGTGACAGGACTGGAGGCAATGGGCACCAAATGAGACACAGGATATTCCCTCTGAACATCAGGAAACACTTTTTTACTGTGTGGGACTGAGCACTGGCAGGGGTCACTCAGAGAGGTTGTGGCGTAACATTTAAACGTCCTTGAAATTGTTTAAAAGGCATCTGGGCATTGTCCTTAGCAATCTGCTCAGGGTGGCCCTGCTTGAGCAGGAGGTTGGACAAAATGACCTCTAGAGGTCTGTTCCAACCCCAACCATTCTCTGATTCTGTGGAATGTCTGTATGGACTGGCAGATGAGCAGGACATCTGTGTAATTCACAGCTCCATCCCACACCATTACACATTTGAATGAACATGCCTCAGACACTCCTAGTCACTAAGAATAGTTTTCCCCTTGTTTCCTTATCTATTTGCTATTCCTCTCAATGCTAATATCTTCTGTTTTACTTTCCATTTCTTTTTCCTTCTCAGAACAATGCAATACAGAAGCAGCTGAAATGCCAACAGACTGAGTACCATACAATTTAGCTGTGTGAGTGCAGTCTAGACTCAATTTCCAATCAACGGATTGTGTCTTTCCCCCTCCCAGATTCTCTAAATAGTTTTACTGTAATGCAGTCACTATGTTCACTGTGTCTCACATACAAATGATATTACTTCTACACTCCCATTTTTCTCCCCTAAATCCTTTTCCCAATTTTATAGACCAATTGAAAAGAAGATGCAGAGGACAAACTCTTTGTAAAGTACTATCTGACTTAATTGTATTTTATCCTGTCTACCAGAAGAGGAATGACTGCCTCTCCTTCTTCCTAAGTCCATGAGCTACAGTAATAAAATGTTATAAAATATTATTCTAAATTTCTAGAGAATTCACAAATAGTCTAACAATTTTAAACAGATGCTTTGTTATGAATTCCCAACAAAGAAAATTACTTAAATATTTAGGTTCTCTTTGGTGTTTCATAGTTATGTAATTACAGGGCTATTATTTATATATTTTTCCCCTGTAAAAATTACTTATTATATGGCATCAAAAGGTTTAAGATTTATATCTCCAGTTCTGATATCAAAATAAAGATCCATGCTGTTCTCTTGTCTTCCATTCTCTCTACCTTCACTTGAGTTGGGTGACTGCCTCAACATACTAAGGATGCTAAAACCACAGATTATTCCAATGTCTGCCTGCAGACAGGGATTTTCAGATGTTCAGAAGCTAAAAACTACTCTGGAAGCTCTAAGGAATCAGAAGGACACAGGGATACATATGTTATATTACAGAAGAATTGAATCTGAAGAATCTTTTAATTTAAGAATTCTAAGAATAGAAGGAACACAGATCAACCAGCAATTTCTAGATTGAATCTGTGCCATGAGTAACTTGAAAAACAAAACTGGGGGGTTTTTTCATACATGCTGATAAACTACACTGAAAGTCACCAAAAATCAGTAGATGAAATTCCTTTAGAGCAAAGTAGTTTTCAAAGAACAACAGTTTCTGTGCATGAGCAAAGTCTTCTTTCCATTCATTTTTCTGAAGACTTCCAGATGTGGGAGCAGTTTGTTTTTCTCTCTGAAATCCTTATAAATTTAGAAAAAAATTTTGCAATCTTCTTTTTATGGGCTTCTATTCTTCCTTTTGAACACTATTTATCCTTATTTCAGCCTTTTATGTATTTTAGAATGCCCCCTACTTAAAAGAAAATTACACCAAATATCTCGTATTACATACTGCCTTTCTCCAAAGGTGATAAAAAAAAGAAATTTGTGAATTCTACCCAACATAATAAGCTACCTAATGGTGACACCACATGGACCCTATAAAATGTGCTAAATGAACCCTCACCATCAGATATGGCAAATAAGGAGAAAAATTTACCAAACAAATAGTATCACCTGTTTCCTGTATACTTCCACAGCTTCATCATTCACTGGGCATACTCCCACAAAATGTCATGTGAAGAACCTATCATAATTTAAGCATTTTACATAGCTCCTAATATCAGAAAGGGGAATCCTATGGATATGTTTTAAATACATTACCAGATAGCAGTAAACTTCACAAAGAGGCTAAAGGAAAAAAAATATTGATTGGAAGGTCTTTGTCAAGATTAAGTTAATAGAAGTATTAAGTAGCAGTTGTGAACAGAAAGTTACAAAGCTTCTGTAGTTTTCAATCAGTTCTCTGCTCTCATACCACCAGATGTTGTATTTCTATATTCTATAGGTAAGTCACACAGGAAAATGGTGATCTTTTGCTCTGAATTTTTTAAAGATTACTTACTAAATCAAAATTATTTACTCATCACCATCAGGCTGCAAAACTCAAAATCAAGCTATATCAGTGAAGTGACCAGCAGACAGTGCAAAATATTTTCAGAAAAACATCAGTAAAAGAGCTACAGAAAAACCAGACACTTGTTGCTTTTCACTCAGAAGTTACTAGACCATATCTTAAGAATAAAATACCAACTAACTGTTAAATACAGAAATGCAAAGATTATTTATTCTATCCTTTAAAAATATGTTTAGCATGTATAACCCAGCAAAGAGATAAAACCACACTCAGGCTTCTAAACATTCTTTTTCTTCACATGTACGGCACAATAGTAAATAATACAGGATCTGAGGTTTTGATGCAATAAAAGATACAGTCCATTTTTTTTCAATCTATAGACAAGATATAGGAGCCTTTACTTGTTACAGAAATTGTATTTTTTCTTCACTGGTACCACACATCAATTATGATCCATGACTAGCATAGCAATTTGTCTGCAAACTTAAAGCTGTAAACCGCAAAAGAAAGAAGAGATCAAAACCTCACAGAATCTATACAGAGAGCTAATATTTTGTAGACAAAAAAATATTTTGACTGATTTGGCCTGACATTATTAAAATACATTTGTTTTTACACAGAACCCTATACATACTTTGTTCCAAACCCTGACATCAACACATTTGATCAAATTGTAACTGTGCAGTGCTACTAGTTTCAGAGGCATCTTGATTTTACGTACTAGGTGTCCAAAGATCTATTTATGTTGAGTTGTACCCTAAGGTAAACCAGTTTTCAAAAATTAGGATTTTACAACATTAACCATCTGAAAGACAGCAGCCTGACAATCAACCTCAGGTAGGAAGAATTATTTGAATCCCACAGACAGTAAAGTAGGTCCTTAGAAGTGACAATTTCCTATTTATTTTTCCCTCTTTTATTTTGTTTTTGTCATTAGACCCTCAACTCACAAATGCTCAACTGTCACAAATGATCAGTGTTACTGAACCACCGGCATTAATCTGTTGTTTGAAATGTATAAAGAAAGACAAACACAGGAGACATTGCAAAATGTCTTCCTCAAGTAGAACCAGATATTGAAATGATAAATAACATAGCCTATGAGCGTTAGTTATAATGTTCTTAGGCAAAAAAAGATTTCTAAATATCAAAGACTGTTGCTTCATTGTCAGATGGTCCATAAATAAACCATGGTCAATTCATGACATTGGACCTTTTCTTCTTGCTATGCTACTGTAAATAAGTGTGTTCCCCTTGCCTGTCTGAATTCTACATGCCTATTTCCAGAAATGCCGCAGCATGTAAGTAACACTGTCATGTCCGTTTTGTCAACTACATGCTGATTATCCTTTTCTATCTGCAGTTTGGGAACATTACCAAGGTCAGAAGCAATCGCTCAGAAAACTGATCCTGAAGCTCTTGTGTCTGATAATTTCTGTAAAGAATTTTAATAAATAAAATTCCCTATGCAATTGGTGAAAGATCCACCTTTCTTATATACTACAGAAAAAAACTGTACCACTAACTTGGCAAGTACCTAGTCAATGTGTTCATTACTTGCATGTAATCCTGTCTTATTCCAAAATGACACAAGTCTAATTTACCATTACCACATATAACTTCCATGTGTGTTTGGGCAAATGCCCACCTCCTTCAACTCTCCTGACCTCCCCTCTTTCTTTTTTTCATCTTTTTTTTTTTTTGACAAATTGGTTATGAGGCATTTACAACTGATGCACATATCGCGGAATTATTTCTGCCGAGTTTCCTCCATGACCTGCCCGTGGGACATGACATGCTCTGAGATGCATCGCTCTATCAAACTGAATCTTTCCAGGACAATGCAAATTATGACAAATTCCATCATCCCGCATTATGCGCTTCATGCTAATCTTCCTAATTCGAGAAAATCAGAAGGGCTTGCTGTTCTGCTGAAGGGCACGTTGTCTGAATGAATGATGGTGAAAGAACATCCACAATCCCCTTCATCTTCTAATCCCAGCTGTGGCCACCTCTGTCCTAAACCACTGAACTTTCTATGCCATTCTTGCATCAGAATTAACTCAGGATCAATCATTTGACAAAGTACAGGGAATAAGAATGATTATTGGTTTTGGGCTTCAATGGAAGTAGATCTTTAGAAAAGCATTTTTATTAAAAGTTTCATCGTAGACTCTTCTTCCTATTTCTTCTAGCCTGCCAGACTTTCACAGTAGGAGTGCAATCTCCAAGTTAAACTGCCTCCCAGAGTGGATTTTGAAACGATTTCAGCAATAGGTTTCAGGCAATTCCTGGTCTTGAGCACTTTTGTCTTTAGGACCGTAGGCTGCTGTCTCCAAGCAAACTACCAACCTGCAGCACATTCCTCAGAAAGTCCGCAAGACAGAAAACTGCTGCATCTCTGAATCATTCTTCACTGGCTCAGAAGGTGGCAGTATTACCACATGCAAGAAATTTTTCTTTTCCTAGTATTCCACATCCACGTTGCTGAAATAAACATGTTTAATTCCCAAAGAAGCATATATTTTATCCTGTGGCATAATTTACTTATAACATTAAAACTCAAACATGGAGCAATTTGTAGCAATAACTATGATTATGCTGTTAGTGGCCCAAATGTCACTGTCTAGATTAGGCTAAATGATACTAGCACCAAAGAGCTTCTGTGATTTATTTTTTATTATCACTGGTAGAACTTGCGTGCTTAAAAGGCTTCCCATTCAAATTATTCAGTCTTCTTGATGACTGAGGTAATCATAAAAAATATTATAAAAATTATAAAAGTCTTAAATCATAGTCTTAAAACATATAAATGTTTTGGGTAGGCAGATATGGGACTTCAGATTTAAAAATAAAACTTCACTGTAAAAACACAATGCATACTTCAGAAGTAGAATTAAAATCTATATAATTTTGACAATCTGCAAGACTGAAAATTAAAAGAGTTGAGAAACAGGAAAAGCTTTATGAAATAAAATGTACATTTGTAAACATTGTCAGAAATATTAATATGTTTATGAAACTGTTTTGTGGAAAAAGAAAGGACATTAAGATTTTAGAAAAGTTTTTGCCCTAATTTGCCTTACTTTAACATTTCAACTAATGGAATCCTTTTCCTATTTGTTTCTATAATCAGAAAATTTCAATCAACAGAAACTGTCAATATTACAGATAATATTTCTTCTATATTGTTACTTCAAATAAACCCAGAATTTCTATTTATGAAAAATGTAGTGTAAGCCATATATTCTAGTTCAATAAGCTTTTCAGAAGGAATAAACAAACATTCAGTAACCAAAATGCCGGCAAGTTTTGTTTTGCATTTACAGTCTCTGCTTTAATGGAATCTTGCATAATTGGCCTGATGCTACACTGAGTCTTCATACATGCCTAATAAGTACATAGCACAGATCCACATTAAAGTATTACTAAGAAGAGACAGGAAGATCTTTCGCTTTATACTTCATTCCCAGCGAGACCCAAACCCTCAGAGGTAAACGACTATGTGAGCATCCTTTCAGCAAAAGGCACCGGGCACACCCTGTGCATGCTGTGGCTTGTTGACAAGAACCAGGGCAGGCAGACACCAATAATACATGAAGTGCGGTTCAGAGGCAATTAGGATCAGTTGTCAAGGCCAGGCCATTAATGAAAGAACATGTCAGAGGAGCTGGAGACTTCAATGGTTGAGGGCAAGAAGGCGATTTAGTGTGACAGATCGAGTCCTTCCAATGTCCTCAGTGGTACATGCTAATACCAGCCTTAACAACCTTTTGTGGCAGTGTATAATGCGACTAACATGGACTTTGATTCAGCAAAATGACTGCTGCCACTGTTAGTCTGTCTCATTCCAACAACAGTAAAAGCACTGCTACAAATAATTACCCACTTCCTTCTCCCCCCTTGTCCACTTAATGCAGCAGTCCTTTATGCATGCCATACTGTTTCTCACTAGAAGGTCACAACGTTTATCATGCTGCTTTCTTTTCTTTCTGTCATGCCCTTTTTATTTGTTAATATAATCTGAAATTATTCTGTAAAACAGTTTTGTTCAACTAAAAGGAAATTAACTATAAATGCAATATTACCTCATGTTACTAATAACAACCACAAAAAAAGCAAACCAAACTGGTTTGAAGGATTCACTAACTATTCTGCCAATTATGCAAGGAATGTGCTTCAACATGAGATAAATATTCATCTTACTTATAACATCATCTACTGGATTAAATATATATATATATGGTAACTTTTACACCATGAAAATGAAATCCTGAAGCTTTATAGATAATTTGGTACTTGGTCGTTTTTCCCGTTGTTATTAAATTAAAATTAGTAGTCAGCACTACTAATTTTTATAAAAACCCACAGATTCTAAATTCCTAATACTCAATTACAGGATGAAAGGAAACATAAATTTGAAAAAAGAACCTGAAACAGCAGTTGTATTTTAGTCACAATATTAAAGTTGGAGACATCACTGAAACAAGATGTGTTTTCTTTACAGAAGACCTGATCTGCTTCTCAAACAAGAATTTTCAAGTAAGTTAGGATTTCAGAAACCATTTTCTTAATTACATTACCTAATTTCTTAAAGTATGGTCCTGGTATTCACTACCTCTTTCAAGATCAGTTTCTTTCTAAGGCTTCAACATTCTGTCCACATAAGAATATGCTATACCATGCATATATATGTGTGAGAAATTTGACTTCAGAAATGGCAGGATTAAAAAAGGTTAGTCATATTCACCAGAATTCTCCAAATATTTCAAGGGGGAATTCATTGATTTGTCAAAGTAAACACTGTCCTATCAATGATAAAAATGACTTCTTGAGCCCTATTTTATTCACCTTACATCAGATGATGTGGTTCTCCCCTATCACTTCTGTCATTTGGCTATGCCTGAACTGACCTTTCTAGAGGCAATACTTATCTGTGAGTGACAGGAGAAACTATCTCCAGCAGGATGAATTTCCTTCTCTCTCTTCATTTCTCTACACTTTGCCTACTTTCTGTCTGACTCATTTTAGTTTCTCCTTTTTTTTCTCCATTTCTTTTTTTTTTTTGTTTATGATTCTACAGCTAACCTCTTCTTAACCGACCTTTGCAAACATTCCCTTTTCAACTCACAGTTTTAACCTTTTCAGTATCTACTTATTTGGCTCCCTTTTCTTTTTTTCTTTTCAACCTTATTTCTCTTAATTTTATTCTTTGCTCTTTTCCATTTCATTCTCTCCTTCACTTTTGCACCTTTGCCAGCTCCTCTTCCAACCAAAGTTAAGAGAAAAATTCCATTGACTACAATATGAGTATGCTCTATTGCAAGTGTTTAGCCCTGATATACTACCAACCTCAGCATATCCAGCATAAGCAGCAATTGTTGGTGTTTACATGATCAGTATTAGTGGTATTTCTTTGATGGAATGATGTATAAATTATGGGACTGCACTGTTCTACAATTACAGGTCCATGGTGCATTATGAGGAAGATGAAGCAGAAATATAATGGATACAGCAGTGACCTCACATATTTCATCTACATATATTGATTATTTTGGGTTGTGGTAAGTAAGTACAAATGAAATTTATATATATCTCTTGGCATATATACTAGGAATAAACATTAAATTAAAAGCTATGCATGTGGGCAACCCAGATCAACTTTAAGATTTGGATTCAGATTAGCATTAAAATTCCTTCCTTAAAATTGTGATGTCCCTACAGATATGCCAGTGATTATCCTATCCTTCTTTAGTAAGAGATTTGACATTAAAAAAAAAGATGGAGAGTATTATCAGAGCAACATTTAAAAAACAAATATTAGAGTATATTGCAGTACTTCATAAAGTAGAATCAAGAGATCAGGACGGATATTAAATAATATTCAATTGTTCTGTACCTTTTTGTACTTCTTTTTCTTTCATGTAACTACCATGACCTCCTATCAAAATTCTTTGTAAACAATTGCTTCAGGATTATTATTCTGTTTTGCAAATATTTATAAAATATTTCCTACACAATGAAACAATACTTTTCATTTATAATCTCCAGTTTTATTGATATGTTAGTGGATGGCTTGGAAATAATTATCATAAACATAGGAATGATAGACACAAATATTTAATATCATGAAATTCTGAAAAGTTACAGAATTTATAGATGAACTGTGTAAGACATCCTTTTGAGAAATTATAACAAATCTTTTCACAGAAATGAATTAGGCTTTAACAAAAGTGTATAGGAGTGTTCTTAAAGCAATTTTAAGAAGTGAAGACAAAACTACAATATGTACATATTAGAAACTGCAATATTTAATAATTAAGATGTTTCTAAACTGGAACTATTTTCAATATCCAGGAAGGAAGGGAAGAAGGAAGGAAATAAAGCATAGCAGTACAGAAAACCCCCTAACCTTTCTGACCAAATATAAGTGCAAAAAATCATAGTGCAAGAAATATGAAAAAAACCTAAAAATAATATATCTTGTTGCCTAATACAAGCAAGTCATACTTCTCATCCCCTAGGACCACAAAATAAATCACAGTTTTTAGGATATTTAGGGGAAAATAAATTCAACACTGATTTAAAGCTCTAACTACAAAGAGAAGAAACAGGTCACTAACACTGTGTACTAAAAATATAATCTTACCTAGAAGACAGTGAATATGGAACTTTCTCTAAAAATGTGTATCTATTTATAAAACACAAACTTGATCAGAACCTTGGAGCTAACACTCATATTTAACCCTGATTGTATTGTAATTGCAAAATACAAAACCTCTCAACATTAGCTCAGTGTGCTTACTGAAAACAAAGACGTGTTTTAAGAAGCAATGCATGGCAATATACAATATATGATACACTTCCATAGATTAACATGCCAGAATCTGTACGAATAAACCGCCAAAATTCAGAATACAAATACAATTGTAATTTGGAGGTACAATAGAAGACAACCAGAAAAAAATTTCAAACAAAAATAGCCATGCAGGAAAAACATATAAACCTTTGAAAATACTTTAGTTGGCCTTGAAAACAAACAAAAAAAAAAAGAAAGGGATGTCAAAAATTGTTTTGTGGTGCAGAGATATCAAATCCTGGCTCTTTAAGCCTAAAACAAGAATCCGGGCATAGGCATGCATGTAAGTTTGGTTTTTCCATTTTCAACTACCCTAAAATGCAACAGTCAGGTTGACTAAGAGATATTCCCTTGTATTGAAAATGTTGTCCTGTCTCATTACAAAGACCTACTAAGAGAATTTTCTGAAACAAGATTCTCTCACAGGATTTCAAGGTTGACTGTTTTTGTTAAGTTGAGAGAGTTTGTGATAAGAAACAGTATAGTTGAATTCAGAGATAAAATGTGTTCAATCCCTGAAATGTTACTTAGAATTGAGATGAAAGCTATTCCTCTCCAACAGTAGAAAGCATAAGATAATGCTGGCTTAAAAGAATGACTTTTTCCAAGTCTTTATGGTGGTAAAAGGAAACTTAGTCAACAGAAATAGAAGGATGAAAATTATTTGTGATCCCTTGGATTCAAAAGGAAAGGGTGGGGAAATGGGAAAGCAACTAATAATCTACCTTAAAGAGTAGATGTCTCTTCAAGATCCATGGAAAAAAAATCCCCTACTTTCAAGACAACCACTCAACTTGATTGCGCTGCCTGTGGGAGATAGATCTCATGAAGTTTATTTGCACTGAAGAAGTTCAAGTAGGGGAACAGTCTGAAGAGAGCACAGTGCTTCAATTCCCCAACTCAACAGTCTGTGGTTTCAGCAGCAAAACCAGCTAAAAGAAATGAAGTTTCATATTTAAAATAGATGACAGAACACAGACCAAAACCTGGTTGGAAAAAAAAGAGCTTGACACATTTTTGAGGTTCAACAGTATTTCAGTGTGTAATGATATGCAGGGCACTAATTTATCACAATCAGTTCACCTTGAACATACTTTCAGTACTACAATAAAAATAAAGCTATGCTTAATCTGGAGATGTTGGTGTCTCAGTGAAAGAGAGTTTTTCCACAGAAGTAAAGGTACAGAAATGTCTAAATTGATGCCTTGAATCATCTAGTAAGTTTTTAATATCTTCTCATATAACCGTAAATCTGGGTTACAGTAGAAAGTATCTATTATGAACTGTAGGAAAAAAGTGAGGAGGAAAGAAGGGTTCACGTGAGTGTCCAGTAGTACACAGCAACACAAGGCATCCTTTCAAGTAGAATTTGGGCAAACCTAAGCCAGCAGAAATATCAGCTACACAAGAAACCACGTCATTGTTTCTGTATATGTTAATTAATGTCTAGGGATGAATTATCCAGGGCACGGCATGGCTCGCAAACAGTTAACCTAGTGAAAATTCTAAGGGAAGGAACATGAGCACTTCAAACCTGTCACAATAATCACATAACTGAACCTCTAGAGAAAGAGACAATGTTTCAGTTACTGAGCTCAACCCTCAGGCTCTCATGCATCAAATTCACAGACGAAAACAAACTGGGGTGGGGGATGGAAAGATATGTGGTGCAAAAATGCCAAGATAATGTAGTGGACTCAAATAAATTTGCCACTAGTAAATACAAAATCTTAAAAAAGATGTCTGAACTCCAGCTAGGACCATTCCTGTAAAACGCAGTGAAATAGAACATGAAAAAGTATGAATAATGTGCATGTTGGTAGGAAATAATGTGGGTGACGGTGACTGGTCTGAAAAAAATGCAACAGCTTTTGAAGCTAAATATGAGGTAAGTACACCTACCAAGGTACCAGTTGTACTATCTTTACAAGAACAGTGAAAACTATGAAGAAGAGGACGTTTTAGGAGAGGAGGCAAAGGAGGAAAAGAGAAAATACTACTTAGGAGAGACACCAAAACTGGTAGGTTATAGCCTCTAAAGCATATAGAAGAAAGATAATAGTGTCAACAATAGCATCTTTATAGTAGAATTACTTTTTCAAAATTAGAGTAGAATTACTGATTTGAGTCCTTATTCTTACCTTCTGAAGATATTTTCATGAATTTCCCTTAAGAATCAATACTGATAGATTACAAAATGTTTGTATTATTAGAAATGCTTACCTGGGTAATTTTTTGTTCTCTAAAGACTTCCTGTACAATTCAATCTGGAGCATACTGGTGGCTCAGTTTCACTTGCAAAGTTACCATGAAAACATTGACAATATATTACAATCCTGGAAGTGCTGGTATAGAATACAAAGACATTTAATAGGTCTGTTGCAGGGATTATTTACTTTAGAGATGTCTTGGCAAGTTTTTCATTTCACGCTCAGGCACACTCTTTAGTCATTAAGCGTATTTGGTGTTGCACACCATTTGCTTCTACTGACAAGCTCAGCAAGGCTAGAGGGCTGTTTGAACACCAGGGTGGATGGTTCTGAGAAGATTTTTCTAGAAAGATTTCTTTTTTCCCCAAGTAGGATCTTTTTTCTGCTATAACTATAAATGTGTAGGGAAGTTCTAAAAATTCAATAGACAGACTGTAACAACAAATTATTTACTAATACTATATTTGTGCAATTTTTTTTCACAGGAGAGGTTCTATTGATTAAAAACTCATTTTAGATGACTGAAACAAGCATGTCATGTGTTCTGTTTAGAACAAATGTTTTATATAAAGGTCTGATTGTATATTGCATCTTTTAACAGTTTGGCACAGATTTTTGTTTTATGGAAATAGGTGGACTCATGGTTTTTATATATATATCTTGAAGTTTTTACATAACAGTCAGATAACTGATGATAACATCTAAGGAAAATAATATTTATGCAGAAACATTCCAAAGATGGCTTGGCAGAAAGTTGATAATTACTGAATTTGTGGTGGAAACCAATAAAGGAGTCTAAATTTCCAGTCAAGATAACTTTTGCATCTGTGCATGTCAGATATGCCATGATATCATGGTATAATTATTTAGAAACTATTTTTCAATGCAGCCAATTAAAGGGTTGGTTTATATATGGCGGGGCTATATTCATTTTATTTTTCTATAAAATCTGGTATAGTTGAGAATAGAGACAATGTAGTTGTTCTAATGGGAAAATAGAGATATGTATTTAAATTTTTCAGAACTTTGGTCTTTTTCTTTTAAAAATTCAACAATGTCCCATCATGAGGTGGCATATGGGCTTACAAACTACTATAGTGCTTCTAAAGAGGCACTACAGAATACTATAAGGCTGTTTGTCAATAGGCTCATTCTGTTATGGAAGCTGTGGAGAAAGTCTCTTGTTCTCTGTGGAAAACTTCTTTTTACATTAGTGTCAGACACAGTCCTCATGGTTTATGATCCCAACTGTGTCTTTTGCTGTTTCTGGCTTAACCACTACTTGGGCATTGAATCTAAAGCACTTCTCTCAGTGACAGTTTTTGACTGTGGTATTTATTTCTGGTTATTACAAAGCCAAATCTAAGACAGTCAGTATAACAGCTGAAGGTGCAATTTGGTCTAATATAACATTTTTAAACCTATGCTTTTATGATACTGGTCATGTTCTGGCATTTTTGAGATGAAACAATAGGACTAGAAATGCCTTAAAAATATATTTTTTAAAAGAAAGTGATAAAAAAAAAGCTCTCATTCTCTTTATAATAATAATTATTCCTGTGTTTCTTAGGTCAGAAACACTCATCTCTGCCAAGGAC